>NC_142520.1:12977200-13577200 GCF_964205215.1 Stylophora pistillata
GCCTGTTTCGCCGATGTATATCTTTTTGCAATAAGTGCAAGTTATGCAATAGACTACATTGGCGGAGGTGCGCGTGAAGTGATCGGTGATCTTAATGGATCGCTTAGGTCCCGATATTTTATCAGTGTTGTGAATGAAAGGACACGTTTTGCATCGTGCACGAGCGCATTTAAAAGTGCCTGGTTGGTCATTTTAATTTACCTAACCATTTTAAGCAACATATGGCAATCTGCGGTCTTTCCTTGCACTTAGGTGGCACGGAAAGCCGTAAAAGTCTTGAACAATAGCTCATCTTTCAAACCGGCAGTCTAAATCCCACAGGGATCAACGAACGCTTTTCATTCCACTAATTTATTCATGTTTTTCTCGTTGCCATGCTCCCACCAATAACGTAGCTCCATTTTCTGCCTTTAAAAGCACACACAACCCACAATTCCTCTATTCGCTCTGACGAAGGGCTAACGCTCGAAACGTCAGCTTTTGTAATCATTACGGTGGCCAATTTACCATTTCAACTTTGTTGATATATCCAAATTATTTCGTTACTCCCACCGACGCAGCCCCAAACAGTTTCTTCCGAAGCTATCAGCTTTTACTCTTGTAAATAGTTTTAGTGTACTGTAGTTTAAATTATCATATTTCTGTAAACTAATTAGGATAAATAATTCAGTTCATTGTGTCATCGCCATTGTTAGTTGCTCAATGTTTTTCCTTAGGATAATAAATATTTGTAGGCGTACGTTTTTTTTAGTGTTGTGGCGTGTCTTTTAGGGATTGTTTGTGCTTGGGGTTTTGTTTGTGTTAGAGGGCACCCACCTTTGTAGCGCTGATTCGTCACAAGAAGTCAGGAATTGAAAACCCACGTCAAATAAAAGAAGAAAAAGCAGCGTTTCCTAAACATCCAGAAAACATTTTGATCACATTTTACTAAAGGAATCTTGGAGCCGAACCGTAATGATAGTAATACTAATAATAATAATAATAATAATAATAATAATAATAATGGTAATAATAAACTTTATTAATGTGTCAAATCAATAGCAGTTTCCCACTAAATAAGGAAACCTAAACTAAACTAATCTAATGTATATAAAACGGATAATGTATGCAATCCTGCCCCGTCTAGTTGACCCTATATATATGTACTACCCTACCCTGTGTAATTAAAATTACCTAAAAGATTAGAAATACAATACTGATAATATAAAATATTAAGATTTACCTAAAATACAGTTCTTGCAATTGTCCTAAGATATTAAACTTTGTATATCTAATGTATGTAAAGCAGTTTTAAATTCTTGTAGCGTTCTTAGTGTTCTTGTTTCTCCATCTAACTTAGACCAGATTACTGGACCTAAGTACCTAAGAGAGTGCTTACCATAACGTGTTCTGCTTACTCTGGGAATAATGAACTTATTGTTTCTTAATTTATATCTATTATTATTAATGTCAAACAAGTTCTTAATATTACTAGGGCACAGATCGTTTTTAACTTTATACGTTAACACGGCTATATCATGTAATCTTCTATTATATAAGGTTGTTAACTTAGCCTTTTTAAGAAGATCGCTATATGATGATATGCTATCACAATAAACAGCCCTAAGGCCCCGTTCCTGTGCCCTCTCTAAGTACTACAATATGTTAAATAAGGCAGGGTAGCAGCCTTAAAAAGTTGTAATTTAGCCTTAACTGGGATTAACTTCCTTAATCTGTTAATTACGCCTATCCTTTGGCTACTTTTTTTAAAAATGTTACTTAAGTGGTCGGAAAAATTTGAATTATCATCAATGTTTACACCCAATAACTTAATAGAATTGTATGACTTAATGGCTGTCCCGTTAGTCTACTTGTTTATCATTCAGTCTCCCCCTTTCATTTCATTTTTCCTTATTTATCATAGTTCCCTTTGAGAAAGTTTGCATGGTACCAAGTTGTAGCCCTCTCAGCAGTATCCTGTAGTTTTGTTTGTATAGTGTTAATATCCTTATTAACCTCGTAAAACTGATGGTCATCAGCATACATTCCAATTTTAGAAGGAACACCAAACTTCAAGTCGTTTTGGAATAAATTCCATAGTAGAGGCCCCAACGAGGACCCTTGAGGGCATCCTGTCTTGACCTTTTTCCAGGAACTTGTGACTCCACCAATTCTTAGTCTATTGTAGCGATCCATGAAATATTATTTCATTAGCTTGATGCTCTCGTTTTTAAGCCATATGCCTCTAGTTTAGCAAGTAACAAAGAGTGAGGAAGACAAACAAAAGCTTTCCTCATGTCAGTACTTAACAAGCCAACGCTCATTCCATTATCCAGAGCATTTTTCCAGTTTTCTGTCAATGCTAGTAGTGCCGTTTCGCAACTGTGTCCTCTTGTATGCTGTCAGGCCATCACTTAAAAGCTCGTTAAATTCTGCTGTGATCTGATTTACGAGAAGCTTTTCAAAAATTTTATTTGCCATGATCTGCATACTTACAGGACGGTAATTTACCATGTTCAAACGATCGTCCTTTTTATAAATAGGCACCCACTCGCCTCTCTTCCAGTTCCTTGGTCAATGACAGCTGGCGATGCATCGGTTATAAAGATCGCATAACGGTGCAGCAAGCTCTGAAGAGCCTAATTTAAAAACAATGGGTGGAATATTGCCCCACCCAGAGGCTTTCTTGAGATTTGTGTCTTTCAGGATTTTCAGAGCCTGCGGCACTCTTATCCCTTTAAATTGAGATGATTTTCAATCACCCTAGATATGCGTTGGTTTACAATAGCTTGAATGCTTTGGTGATTTGACAGGTTAGTATCTAAAACTTCGCTGGTAGGAACTATGTTATCTGCAATGGTTGAGAAATAATCGCCCATAGTTTCTGCAATGTCCAACTTGTTGCTAATTTTTTAGTTGTTGACCTTCAATTTTAAGTCCATTGATTCTTTAGTCTTTTTTAATCCAAGAAAAGGCATGAATGATTTATAGAATTCATGTGGCTTACTTCCAAGGTCTTTAGACTTCTTCTGCTAGAAGTCTTTGATTGACTTATGTCTAAATCGTGTGGCTTCATTCCTTAACTTTTTTTGTAGTTCCCAGTCCTCTAGAGCTCTAGTTTTGTGAAATCTTCTAAGTGCCTTTCTCCTTCGTCTGATGGCCCCCTTCTATTCGGTTGTCATATATGCCACATCCCCATCTCTGACGCGCATTCTCTTACAGGGCATGTGCTCATCCACGATGTCCTTTAACAATAGGCCAAAAAATTCAGACTGATCATCGACGTTATCAAAATTTCAGCAACATGCCATGGAGCCGAAGCTAAATTTTCTTTGAATAAGCGCTTATCAAAATCTTTACGTGAGCGGAGATTGATCACTTTTGTTCTACTTTTAGCCATCCTTTCCTTCATGAATATACATATGAGGGCGTGGTCGCTTAGACCTGGGTCAAAAACACCGCTCCTGGCAAAGTCATCAGGGACGTTGGTTAGAATAATGTCTATAAGTGTCTCGCTAATCCGATCTCCCACTTTCTGGACCCTTGTTGGTTTAGAAATAAGGCATTCGAGTTCGTGTTTCTTGTAGATCCAAAAGTAGTTTACCTTCGTTAGTTGTTGGTCTAAGACGATCCAAATTCAAGTCACCTAGCACCACGGTGGAGTTTCTTTGTAGGTTAGCCCAATAGCAGATGTGATTGAGTTCCTCTTCCAGCTGTTGACGGTATTGTAATGTAAAGTTTGTAGGAGGTCTATATAATCCAATTACTATGATACTTTTCGTCTTGAAAAGGATACCCAATACAATAGGCTCGATGTTTCTAAAGGTCTTGGCAAGTTTGATTCTTTTGCATGTTAATTCGGAATATACAAAGATAGGAAGATACCGCCTCCCGGTTAGTTCAATTGGTTAGAGCGTCGGATTGTGTTCTGCGGAAGGTCGAGGGTTCGAGCCCCGGCCGGACCGATACTCATGGTCTTAAAATAAGTGAGGAGAATTTGCTACCTTTCTATAATCAAGAAATGGATAGATATTCTAGTCTTCTCGGATAAGGACGAATAAACCGTAGGCCCCGTCTCCTGCAGGGTTAGGGGTAGAAGACGTTAGTTTCCAACGCACGAGATTAATGTGATGTGGAGATTAATGTGATGGGTGGGCCCTCAAAAGCCCCCATGGGGAGTGGTCAACTAACGTATGTACGGATGTATGTATAAGTAAGCTACAATTCCTCCTCCTTCTTTCTTTCTATCATTAGCGCATAACCAGGGATAGTAAATTGGCTGTTCGGGTAAGAAGAGTCAGTTTTAGATTCGTTAACAATCATAATTAAATTGAGATTTAGAGTCTTTTATTAAGCATGCGAGTTCCTCCAACTTATATTGAATGCTGTTGATGTTTAGATGAAACAACAAGATCTCTCTTTTGTATATATATATATATCTTTCTGCAATCATGACATTATTCAGAGCATTGTTCAAATCAACTTGCGACTCCCAAGGGATATCGCTTTCATGTCGAGAATTAGGATATAACTCAGAAACAGTATTATTGCTCCATTCTAGCGAATTATTTCCATCATTTACAAGTTCGCTGGCAAGTTCAATGTTACCCAAATCACAAAAGGGCAGTTCAGAGAATAGATCACATCCCGGGAACCTCCATGAAGCCAATCTCCTTGAGATTATTTGGAGAAATTGACACGGTCGCACATTACCGCATTTGATTTGCATTAAGCGAGCACAGAAAGAAAAATGAGGGACTGGGTACCTCTTGACTGACTGGCAACCAACAATAATCTCTCGCCGAGTCCTTGTGTGCATAGAAGCACGAAGAAGATTAACTAGCTAACTAACTATTGATTAACTCTGGGCTTATATAGACTTAGAAAGGTTAGATGTGGTGGTATCTGGGAGAGCAGAATGCTTGTTATTTCTTAGAACACTTAGTTACCCACTTTCTTACCCTAAAAGGACAACGGAACGTGCAAAATATGCCACGGTCATACTCTGCAGAACAGGGCACAAATACGGACGTAAAGTAGAGGAACACAATGGCTGCGTTGAAAAATTCAATCTTTGATATTTTTTATCTTCTCTGCACGATTTATTCGGTCGGTAATTGACTACCAACCCAATGACAGGTCCCACGAATGGCAGCTACGTTGAATTATTCAGACAAAAAAATATATTTTCCAAACATTTGGTAACTTTTTTTATTTCTCATTATTTCACTAAAGTACATCCAGTTGCAAATGATTTAGAAAGGCTATCACGACTGCAATGGGAACTTACAGTGTAGGACTAATTTGTGGTATGAGACTAAATACCAATTTATTGATACCTCTCAAGTACTTCTAACACGACTACTCACAAAGAAAGACCAAGTAAAAAATAGCAAAGACTGATATCGGACATGAATACACTTTAAACGTTGGCAAGCGTTGCTAACCCTACGCCGTGTTTGTTATTTGCATTTCAAAAATTGATCATTTTCTTCAAAATTTATTATTGATTAATATTTTCACCCTTAAGCGGGTTAAATAACGTCAAAAAAATTTTACATCCTAATTTGTTCGGAAAAAAATTGTGTACGAGTTCAGGAACTATGACTACCAATACCACTTATATTTCAAAACAAGAAACAAAATCGTTGCGGGTGAAATCAGTAGTATATTTGTGGTGACTCTATTTTACTTGGCCTATGAGCAAAACGGACATCGTATTGTTTTCACTGATAACTTTAGTCAGCACCACAATATCGCAAGTGACACGGATGCTCAGGAGGCGTACCGCTGATGTTATACACAAAATATCCATTGCAATTTCTTACTTGGATGTTGATGGACCAGTGACAGCATTCCGCTGACCAATGAAAACAGACCTGCCTTGTGACTATACCCTCGCTCATGGTAGGATGAGTCCCGTTCAACCAGCCAGTGCTAGAAGCTCCACAGCGGTAAACTGGGACACATGTGGCAGCCATTTTATTTCCGGCTGCTCCCTGGAAACGAAACCAATTTGGACCGAGTGAACTGTCGCATTCTGAAATAACTTCGGAGTAAGTTTCTTTCCTGTTAGCATTTGAAAGACTTGCAGGATTCTGGCATTCTGGGGAAGAGAACAGTCAAAACATTGATATCAACGCTACCTCATTATTGTTTGTGTTAATTTATTTTTTGTATCTTTCCATTTTTGACAGTCCAACTTGTATTTAACGAATGACTTTTGTAATGCTCTTTACGTATTTTAATCGCTTAGACATTCAGTCCGGAATGGCTGAAAATCTTCTTTTAGATGGGGCCGGGTTAATGATATAAAGAGTGAGCCGTGAGTATTTATTCGTTTAGATATTCATACTTTATTTTTCAAAGAAAATATGATAACTAATTTTTTATACGAAATAAGATTCAAAGCTCTTTTCCACACACATGATTGGAGGAGAAAATGTCACAGTAATAGGATAATGAACCAGTAAAATGCATAATACAAGAAGTTTTTCAGCCATTCCGGGCTGATTGTTGAAGCTATCATACATTTTGTTCATTATCCTATTACTGTGACATTTTCTCCTCCGATCATGTGCGTTGAAAAGAGCTTTGAATCTTATTTTGTAGAAAAAGTTATCTAATGTATTTTATTTAAAAAATAAAGCATAGACGAATAAATGCTCACGACTCACTCATATAAATCATTAACCCGCCCCCGTGCAAAAA
Organism: Stylophora pistillata; assembly: GCF_964205215.1. Taxonomy (NCBI): domain Eukaryota; kingdom Metazoa; phylum Cnidaria; class Anthozoa; order Scleractinia; family Pocilloporidae; genus Stylophora; species Stylophora pistillata. Next base: position 12,983,891 of record NC_142520.1, read on the forward strand.
TGAAGAGGAACTGTCCTGTAGCAACTCGACTCAGACGAAAAAATCTGAAATAGTAATATTATTGTAAGTCGTATCCTTTCATATTACTTGTAAGAAAAAAATCAAACTGACCGAGTGACTGCACATTGCAACTTGTACTTCCGTCTCTTACGTAATCATGGTTACAAGAACAGTTGTAAGAGCCAATAGTGTTTATGCATGTGGCTGTTCCATTGAGACAACTGTGAACACCAACTGAACATTCATCAATATCTGTGAAATATAAAAAGGCAACTGTCTATGGTGTACACTTCCTGTAAATCATTTCTACGTGTAGGTTTAACACTTTTGTCATCAGTGCTCCTCAAGCAAAACAAAGAGACTGATATTAAACTGGTTTTGATAAGTCTAAACACAGGAAAAATTCTTTCCATAAAGGAGTCAAAAGAAATTGTTTTAAAATTGATTTAAGATAATTTTACAATGAGTAAAAAGCTGTAGGAACAAAAAGTTTTAACGGTCAAAAGTTTCCTTGTATCTACTCATGTTAATAGTGAAACACTTTTACCGTTTGCGCCATTTTTACGGTATCAATACGAAATAAATATGGATACAAAACTGCTTTTTGCCATGACAGATAAGTGTAGATAGTGCTTAGCTTGATTCAAACATTATGTCCCGGATGATCAAACTATGTCAGAATTGATAGGGTTCAACTTAAATTTGAGACCGCCTTGATGAGGAAATATGGCGGGGGATAGTAGCAATTTATTGTATCAACCTCGTATTTCAGGCTTGCATGATGCCTATACAAAAAATATGGACGAAAAAGACCAGTAAACTAAATGATGAGATTCACACGTCAAGAGCTGACTCGAAAAGTATAGCACCAGAGATGGAAATGGGTACATAATGTACCCTACAGAATATCAACAACTCTGTGAAGAGTCATCTTCGAATGGAACAGAGAAAGCAGAGAGTTAGATGAAGAACAAAGTCAGGAGATGAAGCTAACTTGTAGAAGAAGCAGCCTATAAAAAAGACAGCGGTGCTCTCTGGCAGGGAAGCCTTGTGACTGCCACACACAAAATTAAATAAGTTCAAAAGTAATCTGTAAATATTTTCCTCACCAACACATTCTTTTCCACTTTTAGTGTAGCCAAAATGGCAGGAACAGCCATAAGAGCCGTTAGTATTTGTGCAGTTTGCATTAGGGCCACAAATATGGATGTCACCACTGCATTCGTCAATATCTGATAAGGTAAATTGCAAAGACATTACAGACTTTCCATGTTACATCGGGTAATTTAGAGAGAGTACACTCTCACCATGAAAACATTTGCAAATTTATTCAGGGAGCACCTTTGAGACTTCGAGACAAATGCAAAGATTTTGGCATCATTTTTTTTTTCTAATAGCTCTTGCTTCTTTTAGATAGAGGTGCCTCCTGAACAGAGACGCCTAAAACGGGAGGTTTCAATTTATTTTTTTTTCCAGTAGCTCTTGCTTCTTTTTGATAGTCAATCGAGAATGTTACGTGTGTTTATTTGTTTGGTCTTTTTTTCTTTTTTTTCTTTTTACGTTTGATTAGTATTGTGTTTTTAGCTATAAAAGAAATATCAGGGTTACGATTTAAATTGACGAGGTCCTCACATTAAAAATTTTATCATGTCAACCTATCCTTATCTTGTTCCGTATACAATGTGTTTAACTCGGTTTGAGCATCTCACAAACCTCATGTTATTCATCCTCCTTTCGTATAATAAGCAAATGAAGAAGCCTTGACCGTGCTCTGTTCTGTTGTAAAGCAGGCAAGAAGCGGCTAGAGCATAAAAGAAGAGTAAGGGGTGGAAGTGAGACATAGACAAGTGTTTCTCCATACTTCTTTACTGATCTAAACGTTTCCTAAGTGCTGTACAACAGAGCAGAGCGCAGTCCAGGCTACGTTATATGTTTTATAATAAAGAATCCGTGTTTCAGTTTTACCAGGGAACGTTAGCTTACAATCTAACTGAGCGTAAAAACCTTCTAGGGCTCTGACAGTCCATGTCGCTTTCTCTTTAGTCATTTTCGTCAATAACATCAATTACGGCGCTTGGCATGTTTAGAAACCTTTTTTTGGCTCATCTGTTGCTACTTGCATGCTCGCTTGTTCCGAAATTTCACTTACAATGAACGAAAAAAACTTAGAGAAAATTCCGGAAAATAGTCGAACATTGCACAAATTGCATATTGCCTGATGGCTTTACCTCAACTCCAAACTTTACCAATGAAAAGGTGAAACGTTTTTCCCACTTACTGTAATTGAACTCCAGTTTGCCTTCGCAAGAGTAGCTGGGTTTTGGTGCGTACGATACACTCGTCCATATCTAGACCCACACACATTTTAATAACTTTCATGTACCTTAATGTTTTCTCACCAAATATTGTCTAGACTATCACGTATCATCAACGTTGAACAGAGATCTATACTGACAATACTGAGATGGATACATTTTGCAGTGAATTTTAAATAAAAACAAATTCACCATTGGTTAATGGTTAGCGTGCGTGTATCGTGATATGGATGCACGCGGGATGTTTTGAGAGAACAGGCGAAGCATTCGTCATGTTTTGGCAAACATAAAAAAACCAGCTCGAGGATTCTGAATCTGTTGATTCCGATGCTTAGAAACCTTGGATGGACAAATGTTACCTGTGCAAATCCTGCCATCGCCATCAAACCCAACCTTGCAGCTGCAGTTAAAAGAACCTTCGGTATTGTTGCACTCAGCGTTGACATCACATTTGTGGGTATTGGTGAGACATTCATCTATATCTGAACAAATATTGAAGTTAGTTTTAAAATAAATAAACTAGCAATGAACAATGTTCAAAAGTAACAAGTAAACGTGATTTTCAAGTCACCGGTGCAATTTTCACCGTCACCATCAAATCCATCTTCGCAGCTGCAGTGAAAGGAACCTTCGGTATTTGTGCACCGAGCATTCACACCACACTTGTGGGTATTGGTCGCACATTCGTCTACATCTTAACAAGAGAGAAAAATATTTAATAAAAAGTGCAATTGTTTATTTGTTAACAAATTGAATCATTTCAAGAGCAACAAAAGTTAATTAGCCAGCGCAAGGAAGGCTTCTTTTAGGCAAATCCACAAGAAAAGACACGAGTTTTCTTAGATAGAAATAGGGCACGAGACGTAACGTAATACCAAGAATGATTGCAGGATGAAAATATAATGGTGCTAAAAAAAAACATTGTAAACTTAACAAACCTCCAAACACAAAGAGAGTATTGCAACCAAAACTAAGAGGACGCAATTTGCCGTCCACGACTCCTAAATCATTCGAGTTGAAACCGGACTCAAGTAGCACTCGAGACAAGAGACGCGTGATGAAGTGCACACTTTGACGGATGCAAAGCGCGATAAACGACACTGTTACAGCCGACTGATCCCTCTAAATTACTATACATAGCTTTGGTGTGAAAATCGTTGATGTTGTTCATACACTCGTCAAGTTTTTAGCAAATATATATAAAGAAAAAACCTAGGATTATGGATCTACTGATTTCGATGCATGGAATAATTTAGATGAACAAATTTCATAGTTACCTCTGCACCTTTTGCCATCGCCATCAAACCCAACCTTGCAGCTGCAGTTCAAAGAACCTTCGGTATTGTTGCACTCAGCATTGACGTCACATTTGTGAGTTTTGGTGGTACACTGGTCTACGTCTGTAGAAACAAATTCTTTCCGTTGATAGTGAACTTAGAAAGAAATAATAAATGATAAAAGCTTTTTGTAGGTAAGAGAGATCAGAGAAAAATAGATGCAAAAGAGAAGCATAATAGTAGCAAACTAACTCTTGCCTTTTTCACATTGTTCTCCCGTGTAACCAGGTGGACACACACACTTGTATCCCTTGTTTGTAAATCCAACCAGGCAAGTTGCATTGTTGTAGCAGATGTTGAAGCAGCACTTGTTCTGATGGGGAAAGATGTTCAGCCTTATTCTTCATACAATAACGGAGATGCTATTCATTCAAGCCATTTGTAATTTTGATCCATACGGGGCATACTTGGAGTTTTTATTTTTTCGCTTATCAAATAAAGAATTCGCGACTGTTCTCTTTTGTGTTGTAAAGTCGCAGGAAGCGGCTAGAGGACGAAAGAAGTAAAGCGGGAGAAACGAGACCTTCTCCCTTCTTGATACCCTGATAAAGCACACTGTCTCAGCCAGTCAGAGCGCAAGTAATATAGAAACTTTGTTTTAGTTTATTTATTTACCTTTCTTTGTTGGCCGATTCAGGTGTGTTCAGACTTCATTTTGAAAAGTTTTGGAATTATATTGCCTCATCTGAGTTTCCGAAGACTGACAGAAGAGTGAGGAAAGTATTTTCAACGGTACACACACACACACACACACACACACACACACATACACACACACACACACACACACACACACACACACACACACACACACACACACACACACACACAAAACATAATTCTTACTTCCGTACTCCTATATATAAAGCCTGCCATCGGTTTCAGATCATTTGGGTGTTGTAGGTCGTCCGAGTCACTCAATTGACATAAAAATTTATCTTTTTCTCCTGAGGGCCCCATGTTGATCGATTTACACCTGTCTTCCATAGTACACCAATTTTTACAGTGACTATACATATGCATTCCGACTGGCAATGAAATGGTTTTAAAGGCATGGCCCACCAACGCATATCCATCTCTGACTTCCAGAAACTTGAGTCTCCGACAGCTATCTGTATATTAGACAGGAGTAGAGAGAGTTTGATTGGTTTACGGATCGGCTCGTGTAAGTTAAGGAAAAAGAAATTCTGAAAACATGCGACTACAACAGAGTAAAGTTAAGGAATCGTGGATTTTGAAAATTCAATGGATATCAACCGGATCAACCGAGAATTCCCATTCGGATTCTATGCTATCTGCCAAAAAATTCGCTCTTGTACTAAATCGTCAACCTTTGTTTCGGCGTAGGTCAGCATATCTGCGTTTTTTCGATTTATTTTTTTAGCTTTTATACATTTTCGAACAGCAATGGATTAATAGGAATGGGACGAGATCATTTAAAAGCTGGCAACCTCTTGGGTTTGCGAACTTCCGAGGCAGGCTGTAACATCTCATTTTACTAGATTACGTTGCAAAGATAAAAAATAACCTAAATGAACGTTTAGTCGTTTGTCTCACGAAGATTATAGATTGCAGATCGATTATTGAAAGTTTCTTTTTTGTTACTGACTTCTGGCAGTTTTTATATTGTTATGAATCATTTTAAAATCTCTCCCATTCAGGCTAGTTGATCGAAACAGCATTTTAGGTACTCGCAGTAATGATCCATTTCTCTAAACATCTATTTTACTCAAAGTCTACGGGAGAAATAATGATAAAATATTCGATTTGCATTCCTTGTTTCCCTAAACCAGCTTTCTTTTTTAGAAAACTGCTTTGCTTTTTTCGCTGATTTTATCAATGAAGTTATTAGTTAGATTGCTAATGCATGAGGTAACTGTGCTTCAAAAGTTGCAAACGAAAAAAAGGAGAACAAAACTGTTTTTCGTTGACCCTCAATTTTCTTGATGGCTCCCGTGATGTCTTTGTAAATTATATTACTGTTAAAGACAGGAGAAAAATTGAAATCCATTTTCCACGCATTGTTTAGGACTTGAAACATGCATAGGTCTCATCTTAAAAATAATTAAAAAGCATAAATAATCGATGTGTTTTTCACTTGGTATTCTTTATAGAATTAATAGCTATACTTGATTTGTTTTTGCCTCCTTCCGTGAGATACAATAGTCAAGTACAATAGTCAAGCATGAAAAAAAAATAGAATAAGAACTACGTTCGTAAATCTCGGAAAATTTCGGTGACAGAAAGGCGAAAAGCGGCAGAAGATAGTCAAAAAAAGAAAATAGAAACGATTCCCGTGAGTTTGTTGTGCAACAAACACAGCTGGCTTTCTTTCCCAGATCTAGAGGGAAAAAAGTCATTCTTAACTCTTAATAAAGCGAGATCTTTTGCAATATGATAAATCCTTTATTAACCAAGCTTGTCCGGTCAAGTGGGTTCGATATTAGCTTCTTTCTTTTCTCAAAATTTTATGCACTTCGACTTCGTCTCGGTCCATAAAAATGCAAAGAAAGAACTATCCAGCCATTTTGACCTCACGCTTGGTCAATAATGCATATTTAAATTATTCCTACATGAGAAATTGCTCAAATATTATCAGTGGTATTTATATCATTGTTATATTGTGTACATACTACACTGTTATTCAGCTCTGCCTGCAAAATAGTTGATTAAACATATCTGTCTATCTATCGATCGATTTCTCTTTATGTCTTCTTTTCTTTAACCTACGTGCCAGTATGTTAATATCGTGTCAAGCAATAGCTTAGAAACTTAACCTTGCTTTATCACAACAAGAAAAACCCAATCAAACTGAAAATTTGTCAAAAGATAAGAATTCAACTGCACTATTAACTTACTAAACTAAAATCTCATAAGGATCGATAATTCCTTGTTTCTAAAGTTGGTGATGTCACGTGAAAACCAAGAATTAAATCCACTGGTTAAATAGCCCCGGACGCTTAATCAAATTTTACGGTTTGCTCAACTCTCGACTTTTTTTACGCAGAATGGTTGGACATCATCAGTTATTCGTGAGCACTGAAGCGGAAAATGTGAATGCCTGGAAAAGCCTTGGGGAATGGGAGAAAGGGCTGAAACTAGCCCAGCAGCAGTGATAAATCTCGCTTTCCCGATTTCCAACAGCAATAAGTTAGAAATTCAAGAGTGGCTTTTTAAGAGGATGGGTTTATCTCTAATTCAAACGTAAGAAGGAAAAGTTTAAAGATGTATAGAGTCTTCCGTAACCTTTGGAAATGACGAAAAAACCGGAGAGTTTTAGTTGAAGGCCTATTTCATAAGCGATCTGTTTTAGTAAAGAAGACCGGCACAACATGTCAACCACAATCAGATGTGATGCTTGATATTCCTTCGGGGGGAAAATATTTTACTAAAACAGGGGATTAAAACAACGAAAAATTAATAAAAAACAGAGAGCTGCTGCAGAAATTTTGTCGTTTTTACACTATTTCAAGTTACTATCATCATCATTATAATTGCTTTAACCATAATTATTATCGTTATGTAACTTTTCCCAGCGAGGTTCAACTATCAACTCCCGACATGGGTTCATCTTGTATAAGCTGCGTCTTTTGTATTCTAGGTTGAAGTCAAAACGATACCATATTTTTATAAAGACTGATAGTTTCTAAAGAAACTGTTTGGGGCTGCGTCGGTGGGGGTAACGAAATAATTTGAATATATCAACAAAGTTGAAATGGTAAATTGGCCACCGTTACGATTATAAAAGCTGACGTTTCGAGCGTTAGCCCTTCGTCGGAGCGAATAAAGGAATTGTGGGTTGTGTGTGCTTTTAAAGGCAGAAAATGGAGCTACGTTATTGGTGGGAACATGGCAACGAGAAAAAAACGAATAAATTAGTGGAATGTAAAGCGTTCGTTAATGCCTGTGAGATTTTTCGACTGCCGGTTTAAAAGATGAGCTTTTGTTCGAGAGTTTTACGGCTTTCCGTGCTACCTAAGTGTAAGGAACGACCGCAGATTAGAATGATTAGGTAAATTAAAGTGTCTAGTGACTGGTTTCAATGCGTCCTTGTCATTCTTTTCCACGTCACGAAGGTGTTCTCTGAATCGGTCACTTAGTCTTCTGCCTGTTTCGCCGATGTAAATCTTTTTGCAATAAGTGCAAGTTATGCAATAGATTACATTGGCGGAGGTGCACGTGAAGTGATCGGTGATCTTAATGGATCGTTTAGGTCCCGATATTTTCTCAGTGTTTTTATAAACTGACTTGACGACATGTTTTGTTTTTCATGCTCACATCTAATTTGGTATTCGGGAGTTAAGACTATCATTTCATGAACATCTGGTGTGTTGAGTGACTAAAGAGTCAAAACTTGAAAGTTCGAGAGAGTTCATGTACCAGACACCAGATATATTCTTTTTGAAGCTTTCCAAAGTCGAAAGTATTAGTTTATGTACGAGTTAGCTGTAGCGCTTTAAAATGTTTCTCAAGCAAGAGTGGAAAGGACTTCTACCATCTCCATTTGAAAACTTCCTTTCTGGCAGAAGCTTGTGTACATCCATCCATACGTGATCTCAGATATACTTCCGCTTTGTTACATCACGCAAAGTATTTCAACAGCATTTTTCTCATTTTTGGTGCACGGAAATTCTGCCTACAACTTTATCCTTTATTTTCACGAGTTGCGGTAATGAGGCATCGAAACTGATGTCTTGATTTTTCTATTCTATAGCCGCTTCTATAGCTATCAATCACTATCTTACTTGATCACGACTAAAACATATAATCTAGCTTGCATCGGACAAATGAATGACACACTTGGCCTCCTTCCCCATCCCACCTCTCCCTCGTGCTAACCCTAGCCCCACCCCCTCCCTCCAGTCCGCTTCGCCTGAGATTGCCGGATGCTCATAATTAAACTTGCTGGACCAATGAGCATGACTGTCAGTTGGCGTTACTTGTGATCAAGCCATGATGAGGCTTAATACTCGAATGCATCAGTTTAAACGAATCGATATCAGTTGCTGGACCCAGGACGCCCGAGTATCTCCTTGATGATACACCTCTAATTGAGATTAATTCGTTAATATAGACGGGCGCCAGACCGTGGTTAGCTTTAAAAGTAATTAAAAGCACTCTAAAGATTATTCTGTATCTGACGGGAAACCAGTGCAATGATTTCAGACGTGGCGTTACATGGCAGTATTTGCTTTCTTCAAATATAAGGTGCGCGGCTGTAGACTCAGCAAGTATTTGCTGCTGACCTCTTGTCCTCATTCACTTGCGTTGATCTCTTTGCACGAATCAGCTGCCAGCTTTTTAATTGAACCAAGTTGAACTGGAAGGTAAGAAAATAGCGCAGCATCATTCCCATCCAAGACAGTTCACTATGTAAATAATTTGATATTATTAACCGAGTGGCTAATAAGGCAGGTTTACCAACATAAAGAGCATCTAAATCCAATTTACGTTAATAACTCAGTTGACAAAACCGAATTATCTAGTAATACTCCCTCCTCCAGCTACCCCCTTTAACCTGCATGTAAATAGTTTCGCTTTCAGAGGACTCACCTCTGTTGATACCTCGTCTGAAGTAATATCTCTCAGAGTTGGGTATAAAATCTTAAGGTATGGCTTCTTTGGTGCGGTTACTCAGCTCACTCTTGTCTTGAGTAAGGACGTAGTTGAAGCTTTGGCATGTCATGTCACCATGACATTCTCTTAAACACACATCAACATATGCTGCTCTAGTGATCGTCTTAAAAGCGTGTCCTCGCAGCATCATATCAGAAATTGACGTCTCACTGCTGAGTTGTCACTTCCGGATTATCCAGTAACAATGGTGAATACCGAGGGAGAGGTGTAAGAAGGATCGGTAATTTCTCTTTAACTAAAAGTGAGATCATCCACATTCTTGTAGGTCATGGAGGTGGAATCAACAACGTCTGTAATTCAGCAGGAGGAGGCGGAGGCACCTTCGTAGTGAGAGAAACTGACAATGCGCCTTTTATAATCGCAGGAGCCGAAGGAGGGATAGAAACGGTCACTTTCAGACCTGAAGGATGTGATGCTAGTACGAGCACAACAATTCATGGTCAGTGGGGAAGCGACGGACAAGGCACGCAGATTGCTAATATTAGTAATTCAGCTGAGCAGACACATACAGTTGTATTTCAGTCCCACTTTTATTCCTAATCGTTATCGTGTTAGCTTACTTCTCAAACACTTCGTTTTAGTTTGTTTTAATTAGGTAAAAGCTTTCAAGCACACCTTAAACCATGGAAATTCAGCTAAATCCTGTACCCCTTTTCAGTCAATCTATGTTGAAAAGAAGAGACAGTCATTGGATATATCCCTCCTATTATTTTTTCATTATTGTTTTAGGAGGTAAAGTAGATGGTTCTACTCCGGCGGCAGAAGTTCACAGCACTTTGGTGGAATCATGCTGGGAATAAGTTGCAAAAATTACATCAAGACTTTCCCTTATCTTTTCTACAATCGCGGCCGTTCATTTGCTAACAACTCAACTGAATTGTATTATCTAGAGTTGTTATTTATTTCCAGCAAAGGTGAGGGAGAACCTACACCATACCCAAAATGAATGAGCTGCCTTGAGAAGAAAGAGAGAGGGAAAAACGTTTTAGCACTAAAGCTGAGAAAAAGAGGCCTGAAACTTGGCCTGTATGGACTTGAGTACTCATCACTAAGAATCCCGTATGTAAACTGACCCTTAGTAGTAAACATTATGAGGCGTAGCTAGCTGCATAAAATAATTTATTCCCTATGGGGGTAAAATTTAACCAGTATCGTCCGAGTAATGTTCTAACAGTAATCAAAACTATAACGAAATTCTCGAGCGTAATAGGTCATCACCAGCCCGATTTGAGCACTAATAAGACAATGTACGCGTCCTCCTTCTCATCGGTTAGTGTCATAGGACAGTTGACACTTCATGCCTGTGTAAGTGGACAATACGCGTCATGTGCGCGCGCTACTGTCGCCCATTTTGCGGAGTTAACTGTTGTTATTTCATGAAAACGTATAACCGATGTCTAGTTTCTCTCTCAAATTTTGTCATAGTTTAGATTAATTGGTAACAGGACTTCGCGTCGTCCAATTCTGTCCTGTCACCAAAAGAACGATTAGCAGACTAGACTCCCTCTTCGCGTTCGTCCGATGATTACGGGCCGACTTGGACTCAACTCAGTTCTGTTACCATATAGGGGCTACAGAGAATGTCTTTAATTTATTCTTTCATATACAGAATCACGCATGATAACAACTTATATCAAGTAAAAATGGTTAAAGCGAAAAGTTTAATTTTTGTCTTTCGATTAAGATGGGTACAACTAGCCTCACGCTGAGAGCGACGAAAATTGTAATGTATTAAGTTCTTCTTTCCGTACAAAACTTTATAACAATTTACACTGAAAGACGTGAAATAAATTTCATTTTTCCTGTGGATGAAATGATCCTGGTAGGCTTTTTTTACGCATCGCTAAAGTTGTCTTTCACCGGTGAGGATCAGTTTGCTTCATTTTCATCCGCAAATCAAATAAAATTTATTTCATTGTAAGTTCTAATCTAGATTTAGTAAAATCCCTGTTTTTAGCGCTGAGCTTGTAAAAAATTTAGATGCAGATTACATTTTATCTGGGAGAGCAAAATACCTTAATCACAGGAGATTAAATTACCGAACTATATGTTTGAATAGAGGCGGTGAGGGGAATATTGGGTTCCATTCTTCAGCAATAACAACATTGCCTGGGCCTTTCAACCCAGTAGAGAAATTAACTGCCAAACCAGTTTCAGGTTTTTCAACGGGTGACCATGTTCGGTTTACAAAAGAATATAGTTTTCACAGTTTCACTGACTCTTTTTTATTCGACTTTTCTTTCCTTAGAAAAAAAAAGTACACAAGTATGCAAATGATACGATGAGGTTGTTACAACTGCTGTGGCTATTTTTATAGTAAAACTGATTTGTGATTAAAAAATGAAACATGGATTGGCATTGATGTTTTCCTTTTAAACGGCCATCGACAAAAGAATACTTTTCAACAACCGAGTTAAAGAGAAAAGAAGAATGATTTCGGACGTCTATTTACTTTTACACGTAGGAAAACGTTTTCAAATTTACACCTTAGTCGTTGGTCTCATGATGGAGTGATGGCCATTTTACGGTTTACGGTTAAATTATTTCCTTTGCGGTTGCCAGAAGTATTTTTACAGTTAACCCATCGTGTACGACTAGAAGTTAGAATTTGTGAATTTTGACGCCTAACAGCTAGACTTTTAGCTATTAATCTCATTGAGACTCTCTTAGTCGTAATTTTGATTTTTACCTCTCATTATCTTATTTCAAAAATTAGCTGCTGATAAATAGTTTCTCCACTGTTTTGGCTTATTGATCTCAAACAAATTATACACTCTAACCTCTCCATAAAAATAAAAATGGCTGGGACTTAAAAAAAAAAAAATATTATTAATCAGGGCTTCCTTCGCTTCAGAGTGATAAGCAAATTGCTTGAGGATGAAATCAGAAGAGGATTTGTGGCAAATCTATTTTGCTCACTCTACAAGCTAAACGGTCCCAGTATTTCTTTCTCTAATCAGCACCACAATATCGCAAATGACACGGATGCACTGGAGGCGTGCCGCTGATGTAATACACAAAATATCCACTGCAATTCCTTACTTGGATGTTGATGGACCAATTACAACATCCTCCTGACCAATGAAAACAGACCTGCCTTGTGACTATACCCTCGCTCACCGTAGGATGGGCCCCGTTTAACCAGCCAGTGGCATGAGTTCCACAGCGGCTGGTTGGAACACATGTGGTAGCCATTTTATTTCCAGCTGCTCCCTGGAAACGAAACCAATTTGGACCGAGTGAACTGTCGCATAAAAGAACTCCAGTGTACGTTTCTTTCCTGTTAGCATCTGTAAGGCTTGCTGGATTTTGGCATTCTGTTAAAGAAAACAGACAAAACAGTTACACTAACGCTACCTAATTATCGTTTGGGCTCATTTTTTCCCTTTTCTTCCTTTTCTTATCGGTCTTGTATTCTTATTGACTTTTCTTTAAATACTCTTTAGGTATTTAATTTAATTTATTAACTTCTTAGATTCACCGATAGGCAGGGACACCGAAACCACTTGTGCCAATTACTGCGGGCCCAGTAAATCCACCCATCCCACCCCAATGGGAGGACATCCACCACACAGTAATCTCGTGCGTGGGAAATTAACGTCTCCTACCCCCTAACTCTGCAGGAGACGGAGCCTACGGTTTATTCGTCCTTATCCGAGAAGACTAGAATATCTATCCATTTCTTAACATCATAGAAAGGTAGAAAATTCTCCTCAGTTATTTTAAGACCCTGAGTGTTGATCCGGCCGGGACTTGAACCCTCGGCCTCCCTCGCAATAGTCCGGCGCTCTGCCAATTGAGCTAACCAGGACGCGGTATTTCCATTTAAGTCGTATCTTTTCTCATTCATTGTAAGAAAAAAAAACTAACTGACCAGCCGACTCTACGTAACAACTTGTCCTTCCGTCCCCTACGTAACCATGGTTACAAGAACAGTTGTAAGATCCAATAGTATTTGTGCACGTAGCTGTTCCATCGAGACAACTGTGAACGCCAACTGCACATTCATCAATATCTGTGAAATATAAAAAAGTTACTTGAGTGTTTATACTGTACATTTCATGAACAGAATTATCTAAGTTAAGACTTTTTATCATCTCCTTTGTGCAAAACAAAGGGACAAAGATCAAACTGGTTTTAAATTGTCTGATCGGCAGATAAACTTTTCTCTGTAAAGGATAAAAACGAGCTTCCTTGGGAATTAATGTAAGATATTTATTTCTTTGAAGAGAAAAATCTGTGGGAACATGGAAGATTTAATCGGTCTAATCCTCCTCTATGTATGTTCGCCTAAATTTTAAAAACATTCAATCATTTTTTGCCATTTCTATGGTACCACTAATCTATATGGATAACAAAACTGTTCTTTGCCATGACAGATAAGTCAAATTAGTTTCCAGCTTTCTTTAAATATATATGCTCCTGGGGATCACGGAAAAGCCAAAAGTGGTGGGAGGTAAAAATTATTTCCCTCTTGAATAGAGTTCAAAACTACCCTTATAGGAAATATGGCATGGGTTTGTTACAGTATTTGATTATCAAACAATAAAATAATATGAAAAAGGGAAACTAGATAATGAAACTCATATACGTGAAGAACTGATTCGCAAATTATAGCAAAAGAGATGGAAATGGGCACATTTGAGGAACAAATCAGCCCTGTCAATAGTCATCCTCGGATGGAACACTGTGGCCTGGAGGGGAACTCGACAGAGAGAGTGGTGGTACTTTACGGAAAGCAGAAAGGTAGATGAAGATCGAGCGAAGGAAATTGAGTCAACTTGCATGAGGGGCACTGCCTATAAAATCAGCGGTGCTCTGCAGCAGGTAAGCCTCGTCTGCGTGCCACACACAAAAGTGAAACTAAGTTCAAAAGTAATCTGTACATATTGTCCTTACCAACACATTTTTTTCCACTTTTAGTGAAGCCAGAATAACAGGTACAGTGATATGAACCGTTGGTGTTTGTGCAGTTTGCATTAGAGCCACAAATATGGACGTCAGCGCTGCACTCGTCAACATCTGATGAGGCAATTTGCAAAAACATTACAGGCATGCAGACTTTCCATGTTGTATTGGGCAGCTAAGAGATTACTCTCTCACTATGAAGCATTTTTATATTTATATACAAGGAGCGCCTCTGAGACTTCCAGACAGATGCAAAAGTAATGGCAGCATTTTTTTTTTTTCAATAGCTCATGCTACAGAGATGCATTAAAGGAGAGGTTTCTGTTGATAGCAGTGTAACTGGAAAACATTCTATAGTAGCATAGCGATGTAAAGACATCCTCAGTACTTAATTCTCAGCCCTCCAAGCATACTACAATAACACAACTGATTGAACTTGGAAGTTCTCTGAGAGCCTTATCGAACTTCGCCGTAATCACGTACGTTGAAAAACCTTACCTTCTTCCCAAACTTCAGCTCGCGCTCAGCTAAACTGTCCCATAAAAATTAATAATTAATACGTAGCAGTAAAATTTCAGAAGTCCCGATATATTTCAAAAAGTCACGCGCAGCCGAATATCTGAACAGAGAGATTTAGCTCCGATTTAGCATGCCCTTTCACGTTCCGCGTAAAAAAGCGTGAACCTTGCAGCTATGGCCTCGCGTAACTTCACGTTATTGTGGATTTGAAGGCGCCCTTGACTTACAATGAATACTTTTTGTAGCCTTTTTACGATAATTAACTTCCACTCTGTGAGAGAATAAGAAGAAAAACCTTAAGTACACAGCAAACGTGAAAAACTCGCGGAAAAACAAGGTCACGTGGTCACTGCTAAATCTCTCTTGTAGAAAATGCACCAACGTGGCGCTCTTCAAAAGTAAATCTATGCGCGGGTAAGACAATAGACAGGTGTTGTGTCCTGTTTAACTTGCCTTCTGTCTCCATATCACATTGAGCAAGAACGGATTTTCCAGATACAATAGAATTAAGCCAATATTTGCCACTGACTGCGTGACCTTCACTCAATTTGATTTCTTTACATGTCTCCGCAGGAAGCTCAGGTATGGATCCGAGAGGGACTGCAAAAATATAAAACGGATAAGAATTATGAAGGAAACTGGCAGGAGGGTCTAGAAGCCGCAAAGCAGCGAAAAAACTAACAAATTTTAGCCGCGTATGTAGTACGTAAAGTCAACCGTATTTTTTTGTCCTTTTTAGCACAACAATAAGAAATTGACCATTAGCCGTAAAAAGGCAAAAATCTTAACCGTTAACCGTAAAAGCGATTAACCCATTGAGGCCCTCCCAAAGAAAGTGCCTGAAGAAAAAGAACTGGGAGAGAAAAAAGTACACATGATGTATTGTTTGTAAAATTATGTAACAGGCCTTTCTAATGAACTGCTTTGCGGTACAAAGATGCTCACATGTGTCCGGTCTCCTAATCTAGCGCCTTGCTGGCATAATGGCATCGTGTAATACCATAGAATATGCCGACGGATCTATATATCTTCGTATTTTGATTGGCTACATTTTTATAGTATGTATAAGAAAACAAACAAACAAACCTCACCCCTATTCTTGTATCGTGTAAGATAATACCGGGATGAATCTGGCACAAAATCCTCAGGTCTAGCCTTGTTTGTGCGGTCATTTAACTCACAGCCACCTTCACCGAAGACATAGTTAAGGCTCTGACAGCTCTTATCATCCTTACAAGCTTGATGACACTCCAATGGGCTAGAAATCTTTATCGTCTTATAAATGTGTCTTGTTAACATCATGCCGAAAATGGAATATTCTTGTTCACATTGATTAGCGGCTGTTGCAGGCAGCAGGTGGACAACGAACAAAGTTACGACGAGAAGAGTCATCCTTGGGCCAATTGGGCAAGTCTTTTTACTCTAAAGATGGTAACGTTAGAGGTTTCCCAGTTGGAGCTGTGCAAAGTGTTCCATATTCAGATAAGAATAAAAAGAAGAGAAGGAAATAATAAAATCGTACCGTTAACGGTTTACCTATTAAAGCTGTGCAAAGTTTTCCGGCCATATTTAGAGAAGAATAGAAAGTAGAGAAGGAATATAATAGACTTTGAAAATGGTACCGTTAGAATTACGTGAAACTGAAGCTAAGTACCTTAGGTAGCGGCATAGCATCGGATTATCGGGGTTTCGAAGAAACCACTTCTTATCACGTGAACAGAAATAAACTGAGATCTCGACTACACTGCGTGAGCAAGCTCCTTTCATTTTTAGCGAATAATTACACGTCGGTTTCTCTTAGACAACAAGTTAAAAAAATATAAGTAGTCAAGACGGCGACGTCTAAAAAATTATCGACTAGAAAGAGGAAACTACATTATCCATGCCTTTTTTACAGCTCCAACGGCTCTTGCATAGTATATCTTATGCAGGCAACGTTATGATTAACATCGAGACGTGATCGAAGAAAGTAGCATGCGGGGCTATTATTTTCTGCTCATCAATAGTCTCTTGTTTCGCCGCTTTTCTATTGCCACTGTAGCCAAAGTGTCTCTAAGTCCCTGTTACTTATTAGTATTAATAAGAATGTGTGCTTTGATTGGCTGAAACGGCTATCGTTTGTTGTGCTGATAAACCCATAGAAAACTGAAATATCTTCTTGTCCTGAGAAATGGCACCACAGGGGACGAATTCCAAGACGATGCTGTGAACGCCGAAAAGAACGAGAAATATTCTAGGATCTTTCAAATTGTCTACTTGAAATGTTGAATCTTCACATTTTCTCACCACGAAAGAAAAGTCGAGGAGGAAATGTTGCCACGTTTTGACTTCAAGAAATAGGATCTTATTCGGAAATTTATTGGAAATTGGATATTATTCGGAAATTTATTGCAAAGTTTGTAGACCACTCTCAAATCAAGTGGTACAGTTTTTTTCCATTACAAAACAGATATAAGTAATTTAAAAGAAGATGCTTCCCCGACATATCACCTGCTAAATTCTAGTCGAAATTGACTGTATATATGGATAGGAGCGAACAAAATAATATATATGTGAACGGCGGGTTGCCAAAGAAATATCAAAGCAATCTTCGCAGTAACGAACACTTCTTACGCATATGAATTTTATATTTTCACAGTCATTTATTCATCACTTCACGGGTTTATAACGAAACATCATGATTACCAACTCCCAGTTTGCTTGTTAGCTCATTCGGTAGAGCACTGCACCGGTATCGCAGAGGTAGTGGGTTTAAAATCCCGTATAGGCCTGATATTTTTGTGCCCTATTTTGACTACTCTTCAAGTATTGTTTATTGCTGCGAAGATGGCTTATATATTCATTTCTAAACCCGCAGTTCAAATATATGATTTTCATGTAAGATTTTCATATATGATTTTCATATATTCCCAGGCAAAACAAATAATGTTGATAATGATAACAATTATGATAATGATAACAATGTTGAAAATAAAAGGTATGGTAAGGGAATGCATATAATTAAAGCAGTCTGTCAGTATCTCTTTTCACATCCTGTTGACAACACAACTAAAGAAGCAAGAATTAACTTCAAGTAAGGACTTAATCGGAGCTTAAAATTATGACAGCTTTTGTGGTTTCTTTGTTCCCTCTGAGGAATCCACTGAGATACATCAGTTGTTAGTCTCCTTCGCAACCGCAGTTTCGGCTCGTCACGCAACGCTCCCTCCCCCAAGGCTGGGAAGGAGACTAATCAGTTGTCAGTATATACTAAAACTGCGGATAGCGTCCAAAGTGGGCTCTGATCGGCTACTCAAACTGCTGATATCCTTTGTTAGTATATATTAAAACAGTGGATAGCGTTGAAGGCACGCTCTGATTGGCTAGTCAAACTCCGAATATCCTTTGCTATTTACCTCCCAGCAACTCGGGAAAAAATGGAGTCCCGGTTTGCATCCGTGACAAGCGAAGAAATCCCTCAAATTAATTTTTGGTGGTGTATATATCTTACTTTGTTAGTATATACTGAGACAGCTATTCACCACCGAGCAAAGCGCGCGGGATTTGCACCCAAAAATATCGGAACCGTTGTAGGATAAATGGATAAAAATAATCGTTTTGTGCTATATTATCTCACTGTTTTGGTGTATTGAAACGACTATTCACCTCAGTGCCGGAGGTTAGCGGTTATTTACCTCACCCCTTTCGTGGCTCAGCAAAGATCCGCCATTAGCCACTTCGAATTCCACGTCGGCGGTTAGTTGTTAATTATCATCCGCAGGTTAGACTTGGCTCAAATCGTTTTGAAACCTGAAGTTTTTACTCTTTTCAAATGCATTTTTATCAGAGAGGATCATCTGTAACTTGAGGATGACTTTAACTTTTATAAGGCACTTAGGTGTCATCAAAATGAAGATGCTGCATTGTTGCTCTGACGGATGTAAATATCTTACTTGTAATTGGCTACAAGCACGCTCTAATTGTGGCTATTTTTAGACGAATTTGTGTTGTAGTGACGTTCTTTTTACGAACATTGGTTTTTATGTTTGCGATTGTGTTAAAACAATTTTTGGATTCAGTTTGTGGATAAAAGTGAAAATTATAGAGGCCTTGGTTTGAGTCATCCGATTCATTCTCGGGACTCGACGGATAAAGACGTGCGGTTCACATTGATGTGAATCCCGCGACCGTAGAGTGACGCACTTTAGATTATTTCCTTTTTTCTGTTTTGTTTTGTTTTGTTTTTTTTAATTTTGTTTTGTTTTGTTTTGTCTTTCCTCTCCCTCTTTAATTAAAACATCGCAGTAAACTGTCATGTTATGCGGTTAGTAGAGTACTATATAGTGTCAGAGAACATGATTGTTGTTTGGGTCAACCGAAAGAAATACGCAAATTATCGAGTCAAAGATTCCAAATTAAAAACTCAAAATTCCAATTTGATAACTCAATTCGTTCATATATTATCTATGCTTCAAATTGAGCGACCATTACCGACAGTTCAAGACGGTTGTTTAAGAAGAGGGCGACATAGCTAGTCGTCTACTTTAAAAATAAAGTTTCAAATATTATCATCACGCCTTATCTGTGTGGCACATACAAACGTAACTAAGACCGATTATTGGACCTTAGTTTACATGTTATATTTTCAATCTAACAATGATCAAAAACACTTTTGCAATGCCTCAGCAAAATCTGAAGACTTTTCTGCGCAGCCATAGCTTAATCGTAACATTTTCCGAAGTTAAAATATTTTTCCGACACTTTGACTAACAAAAGGAAAAAAGAGGGTGCGCTATACTTGAAATGAAAATGAAGAAAATTTAAAAACAATGCGGACACTGCAGTAAATCTTAGAATCAAAAGCGCTAACCTTGCTCCACTGAGCGGAATTTGACCAAGATCTTTTCGTAGAGGTGAATCCCTTTAAAATTTGATATATTTTCGCACAACGACAAATTATCTAGACTACAACAATTACGCATTAACGAGAATTGAAAATGAGTGGCTCTAAAAGCTAACACAGGTAAAAGAGTAATAAATAATTAATCGCAGCAATATGTAAGAAGGGAATGGAGATGAACAAGCTGAGAATGTGTATATTGCAACATATTAAATTCATTTTGGTTTTCTAAACTTTGAGAAATTCTCGGCGATTAGAAATTTAACAAAATGTGGTCCAGGCTACCTGAAAAATAGCACCAAATGTTTCCCACGGAGAGTTTAATTTTGCGTAGGCAGATCAGGTGTTGGTCATAGAATTATTTTTCTTTATAGATACTAATTCAAATTATGTTAATTAGAGGATTGCAAATGGAACGAAATCGAATGTGAAGGCTAATGGTACGTCATAAATCAAACAAACATCAATTATACAATTCCTGAATGTGCTAACAATTATCAGCATACATAATTCTTAAAATGGCTTGAGGTCTAACGTTAAAATAACTGGAACAATCATTTACTCAGCAGGACATTACTAATGGAAGCTTAGAATTTTTTTTTTCTTCCAAACTGCCTGCTGGATAAAGGTCTCATTACTTTTCGCTAATTCCCAGGCTGCTGTCGATAAACTAGTACAGACAACGCTGCTAGCGTCAAGGGGTCACGCAGCGCGTCACGCACTGATAGAATCGTTTTATTTGACATCGCGGTAAAAAAGAATCAAATCAGCAGTGGGTTGGCGTGGTCTGTACCCTCATCGACAACGATATTTGTCATCCCAGTAGTCAAATTTTTTTGCCGACTCACTCGGCTGCGCTTCGTGAGTGCACAACATTTTGACCACTGTAATGACGAACACTATTGTCGAAAAGGGTACAGACCGCGATAACCCAACATTGGATTTCTTAAATTTACTCGTTGTTCCGATCTGTTTTAAGCTGATTTTACGGACTCTATCAGAGAGTGTTTTAAAACAAACTGAACGACTCAAAGCCTGACTATTGTGGAGAACAGGGCTACAAACACACGCGACAGGTGCCGATCTTATTTATTTAGCCATTGAGCTGCCATGATGAACAAAGAATTTCTCCTTACAATATCCATGCAATATCAAGCAAACAGGAGACGAGAACAAAGAAAATATTAGCTAGGAAGTTATAAGTTACTACAATACCACTTTCTCAAACTTAGATCATAAGAGTTGTGTGGCAAATCGTAGGAGGAATGATTCATGCAACTCAGGAAGGGGGAATTAGGGTTAATTAAATCCTTCGGTGTTTCCAAAAATTTCATCGTTTCCGATGCGGGTTTTGTGTAGGTAAGTGTTGCGTGCATTCGAGAGCAGCTTTTATTTCCGCACTTAACACTTATTACATCAGTCATTGCTCTTTCGGAGGGGGGGAGGGGGAAGGGAGAAGGAAAGGGGGAGTCATTTAAGGTTGTGAGACAATAAAGTTAACATGATTTCCCTCCCCCCCCCCTCCTTCCTAAGGCTCCGTAGTATTCTAATGCTCGTTCCTCATGGACAGTCAACTTCCATATTCCTCCTTTATAATCTGTTGACAACGACTGTTTCACCGCTCCGTTCGCATTCAAAACCATGTAATCCCTCCAAATCTTCCTTTCCCCACACCCCCCTCCCCTCAAGCAAAAAATAATTATTTTTTATGTGAACGCGGAGTATGGTTACAGTTCGAACGACTCGGTCATTTTCTCAGAAATAGATGGTGCATAACAAGGACACGAAGGATGGTGTGATTGTTGAGTTGTACCACACTTTTTCTTAAGCGTCTTGACCTGACCTCGCATATTTCTGGTTGGGTGCCGTGTTTCAGTGTTCGAAGGAAGCTTTTCAATGAGTACAAACGATAGTAATTGTTTCATCTTGCATGGAGCTCATTGTCAGAGCGTCGAAATAGCACTTAGTCTTATTGCTGCTAACTTTTACAGGCATTCATCCAACAATTGGCCCATTACTTTCTTGAGACTTTTTTGAAAATACGAATATGTCCCTTGATGAAATAAAACAAGTTTAATCATTGAAGGTGAAACACACGCTATTTATTTAATAACAAGATTTAAAACGAGAGAGCTAAAGCTATTCTGGCCTCAGCTACAAATTCTGACAATTTGTGGTCCGTTGTCATCAATTCTATTTCGCTCTTCTTAATTATGTCTCAAGTCTATCGTAAGCGTTGTTTTTTTTCCTTTGGACTCGTCATAACTTACTTATTTTTATTGCTATTTCCTTTTTTTATTCATACTGACATTATTTTTTTCTTCCTTGTTTTCAATCTAAAGGAGCTTTATCTAGCACTAAATAGCTGCTCTTTTCAAAGTAACATCAGGGAGATTATTACATCTATAAATTAGTTCTTCTCCGAAGGCCACTTTCCAGTTCCAAATCCTCCCGAGTTGTCCACGGGATAAGCACGGGTATGTTCTACGTTAACGGCAGCCACATTCTGTGGCGATCATGTTTCGGTATTGGCGTAGTATCACGTGACCATCTTTCTTAAAGTACATGATTCCCAGCATATCGGTGCTGAAGTTTGTCGCAA
The DNA here is from genome assembly GCF_964205215.1 of Stylophora pistillata. Classification (NCBI taxonomy): domain Eukaryota; kingdom Metazoa; phylum Cnidaria; class Anthozoa; order Scleractinia; family Pocilloporidae; genus Stylophora; species Stylophora pistillata. The sequence goes on from NC_142520.1 coordinate 13,006,088, forward strand.
CGCAGCAGTGATGGGCTACCTTGCCTACCCCATCCATCCTCTCCGCGGCGAGGGAGCGAACCATGGCATGCTTGCTGAAACTGGCCGGAGCAGCATTCAAGTCACATTTTCCCATACAGTTATAGGCATTAAATGACAGTGGAGCGATGAGGAAGCTCCCGAAAGTCTGCTTGGTGTTTATGAGCAAGTAACGTCTGGTGCACAGATCATTGTTATTGGCAGATGACTGGGAAGACGTCTTGTTCATCCCAAGAGGGAGCTTAAGCAAACACGACGACGAACGGAGGACGACGACCTGAAGTAGCAAGAACGTCACTGCGCAAGCGCGAACCATGAGTTCCGTCGTCGTCTTCTCGTGGACGACTTGAGATGGACCAGTTTCACGTCGTCGTGAACTTTCGAACTTCAAAGTAGTTTTTCTCATCAAAAGGTGCAGGTTTATTGTCAGTTTTTAGACAGTCTATGGCCGGCGGGTTGGAGTTTGTATTCGCTTCTTCGTTTGATTTAAACCACCCTGTTCAGTTTTCTAAACAAATAAAATTCGAAAACCCACCAACTCATATTCCTTCCTCCGCACAACAGATGTAAAGTCAAGCGATGAAAGCGACCACGTAAGGTTTAAATCTATTTGAGTATATTTTATGAAAGAGTGCTGTTTATCATTTTTATTGAATGAAAAGTTTTAAATGGCAGTGTAATACATCTCTGCGTTCGGTCAAAAGCTGTGTATGGAACTGCCGGATTATTGCTACTTAAATATTTTGCGTGTTGCTGTTCTTCAATCGAGACGCTTTAAACAACAAATAATTCTTCAGATCGGTGTGTTAACATGAGCTTGAATACCTGTCAGGTTTTCCGAATCTATTTTCAAAATGTTTCATATAGATTTACAGCCATAAAAATTATTCCGACAAAATCACACGGGAAAAAATAGTATTCTTGGGTAAAGCGCAACGACTGCTATCTGTGCCGATCGCTAGCTAGCATTGATTAAATTGACAGACTTAAGTCGTTTGCTCGCCAAAGGAAGGAGCATCAAAGGTAGAACATATCAGACTAAAGCATGTTGAAAATCAGACAAACCTTGTGCAAAATAGGTTTGTTTATATCAGCAACACTTAAAACTGAATTTAAATCTCAAATAACTTGCGTAAAATTTAATATTTTAAACTTTTCCGATGCGTAAATTATTGTAACTAAAGCTAAAGCTTAATAATTCCTTGGACTGTTGATGTTCAAGAATTGAATAACCTACTCTCGAACTTTCGATATATGTGTCGAAATTTGATCCATGAGTGAGAAGAAGAAGGTTTTGGACGTCTATGAACGATGTCATTTCTAAAACTGACGAAGCGAGCATAAACAAGATTTCAGACGTCGTCGTCCTTGAGCAACTTCACTAATTAAGTTTCATTTTCCCGCTAAAAACGACGTCCTCGCTCCAGACCCTCCACGATTACTTGACGTCGTCGTCGTCTCTTTCGTCGTCGTTGCTTAAGCTTCCTAATATCTCGACGAAGGCGACTAAAAGAAATACAAAACACTCAAGTTGTTGACAGAGCAATTATCGTAGGGCATATTCATAATGTAACGCCAGGGGGAGAAGGATATTGGTTTAGCTCTTAGGGTCCTGCAGTATTCTGACCCCCTTCTCCATGGCAGTTGATTTCTGATGGTTCTCCCTTGCATTAATTAGTGTTTGAGAAAGCATGTGAAGAGAGCAAAACTCACCTCCTCAAGAAAGGTGCATCGTCAGCTTCCTGAAGCTGTCTTCCGTCGATGTAAATAACCATGAACACTCCATCTGAGTCCTCACTCGTTGCGTTGCAGATGAGAGCCTTTGGAACAGTGTTATTAGCTGAGGCTGTCACTACTTTGACGTGAACCTCATGGATTGCGCCAGTGGATTGAAACCATTGCACAACGGCTGTCTCGACCATTGCGAACACGATCCAGTTGGAATCTGCCCCTTGAAGTGCAGATTTGGTGATAAGCCTGCCTGATTTCTTGTCGTAAAGGCCGAAAGCGGCTATTTCATCGTCACTAAGGGTCTTTTCCGGCGATGTGAGAAAACTTTATCCTGATTTCGGCCTTTTCAACATGTTCTTTAGGATCAATCCCCTTCACGTCGAAACAGATAAGTTTGCAAGCGGCATCAACTGCAAAATCCATCAATCTACTGCGAGGATCGTGCATTATATGTATCTAATACCGCAGTTCAAAATATATGAACTTCATATATTTCATTGTATCTGATTTATCACTTTCACGGGTTTATTACGAATCAACTTAACGGCCTGCTCCCAGTTGGCTTGTTAGCTCAATTGGTAGAGCGCTGCACTGGTATCGCAGAGGTCAGTGGTTCCAATCCCGTAAAGACCTGATTTTTTTCAGGTCTGATTTTCGCTATTGCTTAAATAGCTCTATCTACTGCGAGGATCGTGCATCATATGTATCTAACACCGCAGTTCAAAATATATGAACCTCATATATTTCATTGTATATAATTTTTTAATCGCCCAAGACGCTTTTGCTGTCGCCATGGATAAAAGCAGCGAGATTTGAGTATATAAAATACGAATGCATATATTTTGGGCAAAAAAAATAATGAATGCCCACGAGCAGGCGAAATTTTGACGAGTGAGTGCTCAGTATTATCTTAGCTAAAATTATGGTGGTCTCCATGCATACACGCTTCGTTCAGTTCCAGTGTAATATGCATAATGACCCTCGAGGTATGAATGATATTTTATGTTAGAGGCTTCATTTAAGAAAACGTATGACATAAACGTGTCAAGGAATTTGTAGTATGAGGCACGTCCAGTTCCGGTTCTGTTCTAGAGTCCCGTTGCATGTTGGGGGCCATGTGCTTGAGGGTCCCCCTTATTGTTTTGGATTGATTCCATCTTGATAGTAAAGCCAACTTTATTACAGAATTTAGTGTAGGGAATTGGCATTTTTCAGAATGAATTGAATCGTCAGACTTGCTTCTGGGACTGTCGATGGTGTCAATTTTATAACTTTTGGAGATAATTTGCAGTAAAATATTCTATTCAATCGATCGAAATTGTTTCTTATCATTTTGCTGATAACTAACCAGTCAGTTTCTCAAATTAGGACGATATCTCCTCGTGTCGTTTCATCTGTTGGTAATTTATTCCCACACTGGCTTTTTCCCCTCAGATGTTGACGAATGCACCAAGTCTAACATGGTGTGTGATATCAATGCCAAATGTAACAACACTCACGGTTCGTATCATTGCAGCTGTAAAGCTGGGTTTACTGGGAATGGAACAAAATGTACCTCAAACCCAGGTAATATTGGTGTTACCTTTGAGAAATAATACGACATTTAACAGTGATTGTAAAATATAAAAAAAAAAAAAAAAATTATAAAAGCGTGTGCTTAAAATAGGCACTGATTAAAACATATTGGCGTCGATTTGCTATTTAGGCTGGTCATGAAGGAAGGTTTGTCGCATTTAAAATTCCTCGCGCCATCAGATTCTACGCCTTTCTCAGCACGCAAAAGCAGAGACACGTTTTCAACGAACATATTGGCTTGGAAGAGTACGTAAAAATTTATACTTATACTTACTTTAACAGGTATCAAATGTGCCCAGTTCGAATTCAAACCGCTGTGACTGATAAGAACTCTTGAATTGGTCATCAAGGACGGTTATATCTGACGCGTAAAACACCGCGTCGACGTGTTATCTTGTTTTTCGCTGCTGTCCGTGATTAAATTAATCATAGCTTTTTCAGAGTTATGTATCGAAGTTTTTTTTAGACAAAAGCATACAATAGAAATGGCTACGGTTGTAGAATATCTGTCTCTGCCACCATTCAAAGATTGGAAAATCATTGCTTTGTAGGAACTACTTTAATTCTTTTTTTTTCCGCTGGATCTAATTTAGGGCCATCTTTACAAATCTTGGAGCAAGTGGATGAAATGGTCCAACAACGCTGGGTAGTCGCTACACAGGTCAGGATCACGACGGACAAGTTACAATGTCCGGCGGCATACAACATAGGACTGTGCCGTACACTGGCGACTACAGAATAGAAACAATAGGAGCTGCAGGAGGGTACGGATTACATAATTACAACAGTGAATACCGAGGGACAGGTGCAAGAATGGTTGGCACTTTCTCCTTAACCGAAAGTGAGATCATCCAGATTCTTGTTGGTCATGAGGGTGGAATCAACAACGTCTATTATTCAGCAGGAGGAGGTGGAGGTACCTCTGTAGTAAGAGGGATTGACAACGTGCCTTTGATAATAGCTGGAGCCGGAGTAGGGATGGAAATGGTCACTTCCAGACCTGAAGGATGTGATGGTAGAACGAGCATAACAGGGACTACTGGGTACAAGTCATGGTCGTGGGGAGGGCGGGGGGGGGGGGCACGGACAGGGTGCACAGGTTGCTGATAGTGGTAATCCAGGTGAGCAGACTTATTGTGACAACACACAGCTGTACTTCAGTCCCAGTTTTATTCCTAATAGTTATCTTGTTAGCTTGTTTCTTAAATTCTTCCTTTTAAATTGTTGTGATTAGGTAAAAGCTCTCAGGCGCACCTTAAACAGTGGCAGTCAATCTTTCTCAAAAAAAGAAAAGAGAACAATTGGATATATCTTTCCTATTACTTTTATTGTTGTTTTAGGAGGTGGAGGAGAAGGTCTCTACTCCAGTGGCAGAAGTTCGCAGCAGTTTGGTGGAAGCATGGAAACAGGTGGAAAAGGTGGCAAAGTATTTCTTCAGGGAGAAACAGCTTCGATAGCGGCTTTGCAGGGAGTGCTGGTCCATATGGAAAGCGCGGAGGAGCTGGACGCGGAGGTGGCTACTCTGTGGGGAGCAGTGGAGATAATGAACACGATTCCTGTGGGGGTGGATCTTTCAACGCTGGAAACGATCAGCAGAATGAATAATGGTATGGAACTTCTGATCATGGTCAAACTGTTACTTTATTGTAATTCTGGTCAAATTAATGGAAAATGCGAAATGAGCTGTCATTTCAATTTTTTTCGCCATTGTATATTCCCTCTTCAAACTCACAATACGTTTTTGCATGTAAAAATGTAAATAGGAGGACTTTTAGTTTCCTTCACATGAAGAATATTGGTACCTGGTAAATATTACGGCAGTTGCTGTCTTTTTTTAGCAGTACGAGCTTTTAATAAAATAATCCTTTTTTTTCCTCATTCAGCCATCACTACATTTTAAAGGAAAAATATTTGTGACGGGGAGTTATTTCAGAGAATATCCTAGCAGGGCGCCTTGAAATTAAAAGTTACCTCGAAAATAGACTTGATTGGCTAAATTATCAAATCCCGTGCCCTGCGTATGGGCATGACAGGCTGCACTATTGGGAGAGAGAGAGAGAGAGAGAGAGAGAGAGAGAGAGAGAGAGAGAGAGAGAGAGAGAGAGAGAATTGTAATTGTAATTTGAGAATATTGCATTCACAAAGACATAAAAAAATAAAAGTTTGCCACTACTTAAAGCGGTCAAGAGTTAATGAGCTTTAGGAAGAATAAAATAACTTAAAGGAATCTTGGAGCCGGACCACAGAGAGGAAAATGAGGGATTAAGTACCTCTTGACCTTGAACTTGAACTTTGAACTTTGAACCTTGAACTTTATTTATTTCACACTATTAAAAGAAGTTATTATACATTGAAAAGTAAGAGAAAGAGGGAAGAGTAATAGTGATATTTGGCTATAAAGATAAGTCTGAGAGGTGCACGGTGTCCAAAGTAGCAAATGCTTTGTAGGTGGACACCGTAATGGTCATATAAATAGATAAATAGATCGCAGCCTATAATAAAAATATATCAGCAGTAAAGTAAATAAACTGATTAGGTTTTGTTGAACAAAAGTTGAAGTTTTTGAAGTTTACATATTTCCTTAAGAGTAAATCAGCATTAAAGTAAAATGATCAGGTTTGGTCGAGTAAAAGTTGATGTTCGCATTCTCTTTTGAAATTATTGTACTGGCATATATTTAAAATAAGTAGGTACAGTTTCCCATATCTTTGAAGCAGAGAATATAAAGGATGATTTTCCCATGTTGGTGGATACTCTTGGTCTAAAAAGGTTATTATTAATAGCAAATCTTGTATTATAATTATGTTTTTCAGATGCTGGGGTCAGGATATCAAGGAGGATATCTGGAATGCTATCACTTTTAAAATTAACCTTATACGTAAGACAGCATATTCTGAATTATAACTAGCTTCCAACTTTAAAATTCCTAATAGTTTATCATAGGGATTGGCATTCTCTCTAGCATTTGCAAAGAAGATGCTACGAAGACATTTGTTCTGCTTAATACAGAGGATTCTAAGTTAGTATAGGTGGCACAGCCCAAGGTAGTTATACCATAGTTTAAATAGGGATATATGAAAGCATAGTATAATTGCTTTAACATATTAAATTCGACATAATATCTCAATATAGTAAGAATTCCAATGTTTCTTGCTATTTTATTGTTTATATGTTGTATTTGCGGTTTCCAATTTAGGTGCTTATCGATACAGACTACTAGGTATTTTATATGACTCTTTGATTCAATGTTTTCAATATTTATCGTGGGGTGGTATCTAGAAAATGAAATTAACATGTAATTAGTTTTTGGCAAAATTAATAGACAACTTATTTAGTGCACAGTATTTATCAATTTCATTAACTTCATGATTCATAACAGATTCTAGATGATGTGGGTTGTCACTAGTAAAAAACAAGTTAGTATCATCAGCAAAGATCCGCACTGAGAGTTTGTCAGTGCAATTTGGTAAACCATTAACAGAGTGTAGAAATAAGAGTGGACCTAGAGTGGAGCCTTGAGGTATACCACATGTTATATTTTCATTGGCAGATCTAGTGGAATCAATTTTGACATATTGGTTACGATTTTGAAAATAACTCTCAAACCATTTATGCGAGACTCCTCGAACGCCATACAACGAGAGCTTAGACAGTAGAATGCTGTGATTTACTTTGTCAAAGGCCTTTGACAAATCAAGAAATAGACCACATTTGATTTGTTTTCTATCGATTGACCGATCGGCAACCAACCAAAATCAAGTTTATTCAAGTTCTATCGCCGAGTCCTTATGTGCATAGACGTACGAAAAGAACCAACTAGCTAACTAACTATTGATTAGCTGTGGGCTCACATAGACTTAAAACGGTTACATGTGGTTGTATCTGGGTGAGCAAAAAGCTTGTTATTTCTTAAGATATTGCGTTATCCACTATTTTACCATTTTATGACAACGGAACGCAAAAAGTATGCCACGGTAAAACACTTCAGAATAGGACACAAGTAAGCCTTATACGATCGCTAAGATATGCTCAGATAAGTCCGCAGGAACTATTTCGTACGCTAAAAAAGTTAAAATACTAGAAAATGAAGTGATGGGGTAATTGCCGTTTCCTTATTAGATGGTTTACATTTAATACAAGCGGAAAGATATATCTGGAATATAAGATATATGTGGAATATAAGAAGTGAAGAGAAGCTGGATTCCAGTCCTCGACAGATATTTTCCTAGCCTATAAACTTGACAGTGTAAATACAAAACAGACAAACAAAAATATATTTTCCCAAACATATGATAACTTGGATTTTTATTTCTCATTATTTCTCTGACGTACATCAAGTTACAAATGATTTAGAAAGGCTATCGGCACAACTTCAAAAGGAATTCACAGCCTAACACTGATTTGTGGTATAAGACTAAATGTGGCCTCGTTGATGCCTCCCATGTCCTTCTACCACGACTACTCACGAAAAAATACAAAAAAATTCTCTAACGAGCGAGTTCAGGAGAGTGGAGGTTGATATCGGACATAAGTATACTTTAAACGTAGAAAAGCGTTTGTAACCCTACACCGCATTCGTTATTTCTATTTAAAATTTGATCATTTTCTTCAAAAAATTATTGCTGAATACTGATCTCCACCCGTTACCTGGTTGAATGACGTGAAAGAATATTTACATGTTAATTTCTTCGGGAAAATATTCGTGTGCGAGTTCAAGAACTATGACTACCAACATCACTTTCATTTCAAAACAAGAAATAAAATCCTTGCGGGTGAAATCAATAGTATATATGTGGCTACTCTATTTTACTCGGTCTAAAAGCTAACCGGCCTTAGTATTGTTTTCATGAAAGCTTTAGTCAGCACCACAATATCGCAAGTAACACGGATGCGATGGAGGCGTACCACTGATGTAATATACAAAATATCCGTTGCAATTCCTTACTTGGATGTTGATGGACCAATCACAACATCCTCCTGACCAATTAAAACAGACCTGCCTTGTGACTATACCCTCGCTCACGGTAGGATGAGTCCCGTTCAACCAGCCAGTGGCATCACTTCCACAGCGTTTAGCTGGGACGCATGTAGCAGCCATTTTATTTCCGGCAGCTCCCTGGAAACGAAACCAATTTGGACCGAGTGAATTGTCGCACAAAGAACCTCTTGAGTAATTCACTTTCCTGTTGGCATCTGTAAGACTTGTAGTATTTTGACATTCTGAGGAAGAAAACAGATAAATGCACAAGTAGAGGGTTGTAGCTACGCTACTTTGCTGATAGACTGGGATCAGTCCACCCTGAGTCCGTCCCGCGGGTCAAAACAAAATCAGCAAAACTGAACTGTTAAAATGTATGGTATAATTAACAATTATTCCACGAGCGCGCTTTGGATATGAAATGATAGATAGCCAACGAGGCGCGTAGCGCTGAGTTGGTTATAATCATCTCATATCCAACAAGCGCGAGTGGAATAATTGTTTTATTGAAAACGTTAAAAAAAAAATATATTAAATTTTATTAAAGTTTTAGCTCCTTTTTAATTTTAAGCTGACACGTACGCTTGCCATATTTATAGATTATGGTATATTGGCTGATATACCATAACGGCTAAGCCAAAAGTCTAGAATGGCATTATCCAATGATCTAGTTTTTAATAAATATATAGATATATATCATTAGACGTTTCGTTGTGCAGTATCGCTGAGCATTTTTACTCAGTGTTTTTATACTGACTCTCCCTACGAGTTCGTCAAAGTATGGCGTGCAACGGCACAACTCGTACAAATTCGGTGATCATACACACCAAAACGTTTTGTGAGATATGTCTCCATACATATTAACAGTTCAGTAAAATGTTATTGACGTTACTGAAATCTTTTCTCCTCCAAGGGCGTAGCCAGGGGGTCCAGGGTTGTCCGTGATCCCCCCCTTGGTAGGCCTTCTTTAGAGCAAACAACCTACAATATTCAGGTGGCGAAAACGCCATGACAATATCTTGGCCGAAAAAGCCATTGTTGAAAAGCCCACTTTTTTAATTTTTTTTTTATTTTGTGAAGTATTTTCGTCAACGGCTCTTGTATTTAGTTAATATGGGCCTTCATGCCGCGATAATACGACTGAGCCCGCTGATACACGCGGGAGAGTAGCGGTGTAACTGGTGAGTAGCCTCTGTGACCACCCCTTTGGAAAATCCTGGCTACGCCCATGTCCTGCGATCAAGAGGAAGTAGCTTTAAGTCTTCACTCGGATTATCTATACTTTGGTTGACAACAAAATATGTCAAAACAACTGAACTGCTCACAAATCACTTCCCGCCCTCCAATCCTACACAATGAAAAAGATAAATTTTGTTAATAATAATAATAAACAGTTTAACGTGGAGAAACACTTAGCTAGAAGCTAGTTTACAGGTTTTCCACCAAACAACTGAAATAAATAATTCAAATTGAAAATAACATTTATTAAGAATCCCAACTGGCCAAAGGCAAACCAGTTGGCTATATTACAAGCATGGCCGAGGATTCGAAACTCTGGGCTACTGTGAAATAAATTCAGGTAGTGACCAGGGCGGGACTTGAGCCCGGGAGCGGCGGATTGCAAGACCGACATGCTGACAACTCGACCATGCTGCCTTCGCCAAGACGAAAAATGTAAAATAGTATTGGTTAAGCAAAAATGCAAACCTCAGGTATCGTGAGTTACATTCGTTTACATCACTGGTAAGTAAAAGAGAAATTAACTGACCGACTGACTGTACAAAGCAACTTGTCCTTCCATCTCCTTCGTAACCATGGTTACAAGAACAGTTGTATGAACCAATAGTGTTTGTACATGTAGCTGTTCCACTAAGGCAAGTATGAACACCAACTGCACATTCATCAATATCTGTGAAATATAAAAAGCTACCTGATTATATTGTACACTTCTAAGTGCGTATTTGTCATAGGCCCCCTACCCCATTAGATCTTAACACCTCTAAAAGTTTCTTATAAATCACAGCGTTGAACTAAATGTCTAAGTCGCATGTACTCTATCCTTTAAACAGTTACCTGTCTCACATTCGTGGCCAGTGAATCCAGAGGGACATAAACATCGATATCGTCGCCTCGTAAAACCCGACTGACAGATTCCCTGGTTCTTCCATGGGGATTGAGCACAAAAATTATTCAAGAAAAAAGGTTGAACATGAATAATCTACTGAAGAGAAATGTGCATAACTTAGAACAGCCACTGCTTCAAGCAACCAAAATAGACTAGGATAGGATTAAGTAAATAAATACATAAGGAGCCGGTAAGCAGCTCAACGAAACCTCTTAATCTACAGTCAACACCCTTGCCAGGAGGACACTATGTCTTCGATCTGTTACTACGTTCAAGGTCAGTTTGAAGGAAAAAGTATGTTAATCGTTTTAGCTTCTCTTGAAAGGAATTTCCTATGATGTATGATCTTATGCTTTTTACTTACTCTTGCGCAAACTAGTAAACTATTATAAAATCCAAAAAATACTTTCATAAAATCGGTGAATAAAAAATGCTACTTCCAACTATAAAATTTTAAGCCGACGAAACAATTGCAAATGAAATAACTTATAGAGGTTGTTCTTCACTGAATAAAAAGATGTATAAGAGTTTTTTCTATTAAGAATCGAGACAAATGGATCACTTTTTTAAAGGCCCTAAGCGTCGTCCAGGGTACAGAACAAATGTCTATTGGTTCTTACTAATCTACGAAGGGTACTCGATGGCGCTATCTATAAGTAATACATGGTCCATACAAAGTCCTTTCTAAATATGGCTATAAAGAGCATCCGTTCAGCTCTCATTCAATGCTGAAAGCCAAGTAAATGAAAGTGATAAGTAATCGCTCGTGCCTTCGTTCCATGGTACACGTAGTTCGTTGTTTTCACCAGATCCTCATCATGTTCTTTACCTGTGGAGTTATTCAGTTCACAGCTGTGTGCTTCTGCTCCATTTTGCCCAAAATAAAAGTTAACACTGACACAGTTATGGTCGAGGTAACAACGATATTTACACGTGTCTCTGTCAATCACACTGATGTCTGCTATGGTGTGGTTAACAAGACGTTCTCCCACGAAGAACAGAGTCGATGGAAATGTTAAGATACGACAATGATCTAAGAATGAAATTAATAAAACATCAAAATGAATTGGTTCTACCCCTTGAGAGTCTCCATATGTCGTTAGGCAGGCTGTTTGAACTGGAGATAACAATACGTATATCGATAACTCCGACTTTTCCCCGGATTGTCTATGTTAACACTGAAATACCCACCTTTATTTTGAGACAGAATTTTCCATCCTATGCCATCAGGGGTTTTTCCTAATTGGTAAGTTCGCTCGATTATTTGACCTCCAAAAGCTTATCAACCGTTACTCAATAAAAAATGTAAACTTTATTAAGAAGTCCTCTGTTTACCTAGCGGGCAATCGACAAGCTATTCAAGAATCAAACTTGAAAACTCATCAGGTATCTTACGAGCAGAAGTGAATTATAAACAATTAGTAAAGCCCACACCTTAGGGGAGTTAAAAATTTCATAACTGCTGCTAACATTAATTTACTATTTCAAATGGAAAAACTAGTATGATTTTTCCATTGGTGCACACATTGTTTTTAAACAAGAATTTCCCTCACCTGATAAGAAAGGTTTTTTTCAATAACAGTATCAACTATCTCTTTATAATCAAGATAGAGGTCATAGTTTTACAAGATACACTCGATTTAGTAAGAAAAATGCCAGAAATTTCTCGAATATAAAGGTTTACTTTTCGCTCAGAGATATCAAAGCCTTTTCATCACCGTTTCAATACTTCCAGTCCCATGGGGTCTCTCTTGAATATACTAGAAAAATATAAACATAAGTGGAATGTGAAAGACCTTACGAGAACTCTGTTGGACAAACTGGGGATAAAATGAGTAGCGCTCAGTGGGGTACTTTCAAAGGCAGATATTTTTTTAAACGGAGTAGAAGAATATGTTTCCCTATAGAATCAAAAAAATTTGTTATAGATTTGTAGTCACTGTATCAATTAAGTCTTGAGAGACTTGATGTTCAGTCTTTACACTTTTGCATTCCGAAGTTTTTTTTTTTCAATAAACTGTTGAGGAAAAGTTTACCACACGAACAGACACAATGTTGAAACTGAATTTCTAAAAACAAGAAAGAAATGTTACCATCGTAGCAGCATAAAACTTTCCCAAGGGGAAGAAACAAAGAGATTAAAAACAGATGAAGCAAAAGTACCATGTTCTCAGAACCTGGCCAAACAGGAACCTCAGTTCGGGAGTGAAAGAAACGTTTGGCAAACCTGCTATTTAAAGATTAACTGCTGATTGAGACTTTTACAAGGCTTCTTACTTTAATCCTCTGGGGGCCTGACAGAATATTTGCTGTGTATAATTTTTTTTCTCCCTCTCTTTTCTCCTTTTTTTTTAAACCTGTTATATTATATTTCACCTGTTATATTAGGGCCTTCGCATTTCCGCGATACATTACATTTTTGTTTTGAACAGACATTTTGACTTTCGTTTTCGTCTTATTTCCGTTCACAATAATTCCAATTAATCCTTCTTTCCTACTGCCAAAAGTAAAATCTTTATTTACAGGTGTTGTATCATGAAACGAAGGAGGAAAACATTCACACGAGAAGACAAAACATGGAACCGCGTAATTTCGACACCCGCTAACTCGAAAGTTCCAGAGATGGTGAAAAAGAATCACCTCATCTACAAATACAGAAGTCAGGAGTTGAAAACCCGCGTCAAATAATAGAAGAAAAGGCAGCGTTTTCTAAACATCCAGAAAACATTTTATTCACATTTTACTAAAAGAATCTTGGAGCCAAACCGTAGACAGAAAAATGAGGGACTGGTTACCTCTTGGCTGACTGGTAACCAACAATAATCTCTCGCCGAGTCATTATGTGGATAGAAGCACGAACAGGACGAACTAGCTAACTAACCATTGACTAGCTCTGGGCTTACATAGATTTAAAAAGGTTAGATGTGATTGTATCTGGGAGAGCAGAATGCTTGTTATTTCTTAGAACATTGAGTTACCCACTATTTAACAATTGGTTCATGCTTTAGCGTGCACTATCGAGTTATGGAGCACGCGGGAAGTTTGGAGAGCACGAAAGAAGCGTAAGAGTTGCCCGAGGCGATAGCCGAGGGAAACTCTAACTTCTTGAGTGCTCTCCAAACTTCCCACGTGCTCCATAACTCGATAGTGCACAGCTGAAAGCATGAACCAATTGTTTTAGAACATAGCCGGTGGAATTGTGCATCAAATGCGACGCGAAAAACGGACAACAATATCAGTTGAAGCGAATCGTGACGACGCTGATGCCGAGTCTCCTTTTCCTTTGTTTTTCTCTTTTTCTGCCTGATTTAAGAACTCTAGCCCATGGGAAAAGGTCGAAACATTGTCTTCGTTTTCGGACTAGCAGGCCGAGTTTCTGTTTGTATCCATTATTGTCGCGAAATGTATTATTTTTCCCCGCACTAGCAATGGCCACTCGCGCGAAAAAAAAATTTCTGGCGAAGTCGAATTTGCTGACGCTATCAGCGTGCACTATCGGGATTTTGAGCACGCTTACGTATAATGAATTTGATTGCGCGACTCTGCTAGCTATGTTCTAATTTACCCTAAAAGGACAACGGAACGCGCAAAATATGCCACGGTCATACCCTGCAGAACGGGGCACAAATACAGACGTAAAGTAGAGGAACACAATGGCCGCGTTGAAAAATTCAATCTTTAATTTTTTTTTTCTGTTGCGCACGCCTCATTCGATCGGTAAGTGACTGCTAACCCGATGACAGGTTCTACAAATGGCAGCCACGTTGAATTATTCAGACAAAAATATATTTTTCAAATATTTGGTAACTTTTTTTTTTATCACTCATTATTTCACTAAAGTACATCAAGTTACAAATAAAGGCTATCACAACTGCAATGGGAATTTACAGGGTATCACTAACTTGCGGTATAAGACTAGCGACGGATTCATTGATGCCTCTCAACTACTGCTGTCACGAGTAACCACGAAGAAAGAACGAGTAAAAAAGAGTAAAGACTGATATCGGACATGTGTACAATTTAAACGTAGGTAAGCGTTGGTAACGCCTACGCCGTGTTCGCTATTTACATTTAAAAAGTGATTATTTTCTTCAAAATTTGTTACTGATTAACATTTTCACCCTTAACTGGGTTAACAAACGTCAACGAAACTTTACATCCTGATTTGTTCGGAAAAAAATTGTGTGCGAGTTCAAGAACTATGACTACCAATACCCCTTTCATTTCAAAACAAGAAACAAAATCCATGCGGGTGAAATTAGTAGTATATTTGTGGTAATTCTATTTTACTCGGCCTACGAGCAAAACGGACTTCGTATTGTTTTCATGAGAGCTTTAGTCAGCACCACAATATCGCAAGTGACACGGATGCTCAGGAGGTGTGCCGCTGATGTTATACACAAAATATCCATTGCAATTCCTTACTTGGATGTTGATAGACCACTCACAGCATCTTGATGACCAATGAAAACAGACCTGCCTTGTAACTATACCCTCGCTCACGGTAGGATGAGACCCGTTCAACCAGCCAGTGGCATGGGTTCCACACCGGTGAGTTGGGACCCATGTGGCAGCCATTTTATTTCCGGCTGCTCCCTGAAAACGAAACCAATTTGGACCGAGTGAACTGTCGCATACTGAAAGACTTCCGGAGTAAGTTTCTTTCCTTTCGGCATCTTTAGGACTTGAAGGATTTTGACATTCTGAGAAAGAAAAGAGTCAAAACAGTGATATAAACAATGCCTCATTATTGTTTGTGTTAATTTTTTTCTTTTCCGTTATTTTTGTCAGTTCCGTTTGTATTTAACCACCGACTTTTCCGAATGCTCCTTACGTATTTTGATCGTTTCAACATTCAATCCGGAATGGTTGAAAATTTTCTTCTATCATAAATTTTACTAGTTCATTATCCTACTACATGTAATATTTTCTCCCCCGATCATGTGCGTGGAAAAGAGCTTTGAATCTTATTTCGTATAAAAAATTATTCATATTTCTTTAAAAAATAAATTATAGATATCTCAACGAATAAATACTCACGACTCATTCTCACAAATCATTAACCCACCCTCATCTAAAAAATGAAGAGCAACAGTCTCGTAGCAGCAACTCAGGTCAGACGAAAAATTCTGAAATAGCATTGTTATTGTAAGTCGGATCCTTTCATAGTTCTTGTAAGAAAAAACATCAAACTGACCGGGTGACTGCACACTGTAACTTTTACTTCCGTCCCCAACGTAACCATGGTTATAACAACAGGTGTAAGAACCAATAGTGTTTATGCACGTGGCTGTTCCATTGAGGCAACCGTGAACGCCAACTGAACATTTATCAATATCTGTGAAATATAAAAAGGCACCTGTCCATACTGTACACTTCCTGTAAGTCATTTCTACGTGTGGGTTTAACATTTTTTTCACCAGGGCTCACCAAGCAAAAGAAATAGACTGATATCAAACTGGTTTTGAAAAGTCTAAACACAGTAAAACATCTTTTCCATAAAGGAAACAAAATAAATTCCTTTAAAATTGATTTAAGATATTTTTGCTGGGAGAAAAAAAAAGCTTTAGGAACGTAGAAAGTTTTATCAGTCATAAACTTCCTTGTATCGGCTTATCTTAATTCTAAAACATCTTTGTCGTCTGTGCCATTTTTACGGTACCAGTACGTAATCCAAATGGATTCAAAAACTTACTTTTACCATGAAAGAAAAGTGTGATAGGTGCTTAGCTCGACCCAAACATTCTATCCCAGTTGATCAAACTATATAGAGTTAACTTGAATTCGAGACTCCCTTAATATGGAAATGTATGTAGTAGCAGTTATTGTATTACAAAACCTAATATTTTAAGATTGCATGATACTTGTACAAAAACTATACGTGAAAAAGGCCAAGGAACTAAATAATGAAATCCACACGTAGAGCTGATTCGGAAAGTATAGCAAAAGAGATGGGAATGGGTATAAAATGTACCAATAGAACATCAACAACTCTATCAAGAGCCATCCTCGGATGAGCCACTGATGGCCTGGATCGGAAGTCGATAGAAAGAGTCGTGGTCTAAGAAAGCATAGAGGCAGATGAAGAACAAAGACAGGCGATAAGTCAACTTGTAGAGGAAACAGCTAATAAAAACTAGTGGTGCATAATCTGCACATATAGTCCTTACAAACACATTATTTTCCCCTTTTCCACTTTTTTAGAGACAGTCTGCCCCTCCGGTCCCCCCTTGTGCAGATCACATAATGTTAGCGACCATGTGCTCAAATCGTTGTGCGTTGTTTGTGCGTAGGAAGGTTTGCTTTTTTATTGTCTTTTGATGTTCATGTTCGGTTTAGCTTGCAGATGGACAAAAATATGTAAGTCGTCGCTTTGTGTGTTATTCTTTTTCTTGAAATTCAATATTTGTTTCAGTTTCGAGTCTAGCTTTCTGTTTTATGTAATTTGTTGCTGTACCGAATGAGAAGATCGCGTCCAGATTAAACGCCTCCACTTCAAAACATTTAGTCTGAGATTATCTTCAACACACTTTTCCACTCACTATGACTGAAACCATCTGCATTTTTATTTAGGGAGCACCTCTGAGACTTCGAGATAGATGCAAAGGTTATGGCATCAGTTTCTTTTTCCAGTAACTCTTGCTTCTTTTAGATAGAGGTGCCTCCTGAGTAGAGATTCCTAGTACGGAAGGTTTCAATTGATATTTTTTTCCAATAGCTCTTACTTCTTTTTAATAGTCAATTGTAAATTTTACGTGTGTTTGTTTTTTTGTTTGTTTGCTTGTTTGTTTGGTCGGTTGCTGTTGTTTTTGTTTTACGTTTGATTAGTATTGTGTTTTAGGCTATAAAAGAAATATCAGGGTTACGATTTAAATTGACGAGGCCCTTGCGCTAAAAATTTTATCATGTCTTAACTTGTCCTTATCTTGTACCGTGTACAATGTGTTTAACTCGGTTTAGCATCTCAAAACATCATGTCATTCATCCTCCTTTCGTATAATAAGCAAATGAAGAAGCCTTGACCTTACTCCGTTCTCTTGTAAAGCAAGCAAGAAGCGGCTAGAGCATAAAAGAAGTGTAAGGGGTGGAAATTTGGCAGACGAGTGTTCTTCCCTACTTTTTGACTGCTCTAAACGTTTCCTAAGTGCTGTACAACAGAGCTGAGCGCAGTCAAGGCTACTTTATCTGTTTTACAATAAAGAATCCGTGTTTCAGTTTTACTAGGGAACGTTACCTTACAATCTAACTGAGCGTAAAAACCTTCCAGGGCTCTGACAGTGCATTTCGTTTTCTCCTTGGTCATTCTCGTCAATAAGATCAATTACGGCGCTTGGCATGTTTAGAAACCTTTGTTTGGTTCATCTGTTGCTACTTGCAAGCTCGCTTGTTCCCAAATTTCACTTACAATAAACGAAGAAAACTTAGAGAAAAGTCCAGGAAAAAGTCGAACATTGTCCAAATTGCATATTTCCTGATGGCTTCACCTCAGCTCCAAACTTTACCAATGAAAAGGTGAAACGTTTTTCCCACTGACTGTAATTGAACTCCGGTTTACCTTCGTAAGAGTAGCTGGGTTCTGGTGACACTCTTCTCTATATCTAGACTCACACACATTTTAACAACTTTCATGTGCCTTAATGTTTTCTCACCAAATATTGTCTCGACTATCACGTATCATCAACCTTGAACAGAAATCTATATTGACAATACATAGATGAATGCATTTTGCAGTGAATTTTAAATAAAAGCAATTCACCGTTGGTTCATGGTTAGCGTGCGTGTATCGCGATATGGATGCACGTGGAATGTTTTGAGAGCAGAGGCAAAGCATTCGTTATTCGTCATGTTTTGACAAATATAAAAAACCAGGTCGAGGGTTCTGAATCTGTTAATTCCGATGCTTAGAAACCTTAGATGGACAAATGTTACCTGTGCAAATCCTGCCATCGCCATTAAATCCAACCTTGCAGCTGCAGTTAAAAGAACCTTCGGTATTGTTGCACTCAGCGTTGACATCACATTTGTGGATATTTGTGAGACATTCATCTATATCTGCACAAATATTGAAGTCAGTTTTAAAATAAATAAGCTAGCAATGAAGAATGTTCAAAAGTAACGAGTAAATGCGCTGTTCTAGTCACCAGTGCAATTTTCATCATCACCATCAAATCCATCTTCGCAGCTGCAGTGAAAGGAACCTTCAGTATTTATGCACCGAAAATTCACACCACACTTGTGGGTATTGGTCGCACATTAGTCTACATCTTAACAAGAGAGAAAAACATTTAATAAAAAGTTTAGTGCAATTGTTTATTTCTCAACAAATTGAATCTATCATGTTAAGAGCAACAAAAATTATTTAGCCAGCACAAGGAAGGCTTCTTTTAGACAAATCATCTAGAAAAGACAGGAGTTTACTTAGATAGAAAGAGGGCGCGAGACGTAACGTAATGCTAAGAATGATTCCAAGGATGAAAATATAATGGTGCTAAAAAGAAAACAAAACATTGTAAACTTAACTAACCTCCAAACACGAAGGGAGGATTGCAACCAAAACTAAGAGAACACAATTTGCCGTCCACGACTCGAAAATCATTTGATGCCGGACTCGAAGTAGCACTCGAGACACGGAACGCGTAATAAAATGCACACTTCGACGGATGCCAAACGCGACAAACGTCACACTAACAGCCGACTGATCCCTCAAAATTACTATTCACAGCTTTGTTGTGAAAATCGTTGATGTTGTTGATACGCTGGTCAAGTTTTGAGCAAATATATATAAAGAAAAAAACCTAGGATTATGGATCTACTGATTTCGATGCATGGAACAATTTAGATGAATAAATTTCATAGTTACCTTTGCAGCTTTTGCCATCGCCATCAAACCCAACCTTACAGCTGCAGTTGAAGGAACCTTCAGTATTGTTGCACTCAGCATTGACGTCAAATTTGTGGGTTTTGGTGGTACACTCGTCTACATCTGGAGAAACAAATTCTTTCCGTTGATAGTGAAATTAGAAAAAAAAAAAATGATAAAAGCTTTTTGCAGGTAAGAGAGATCAGAGTAAAATGGATGCAAAAGAGACGCATAATCGTAGCAAAATAACTCTTGCCTTTTTCACAGTGTTCTCCCGTGTAGCCAGGTGGACACACACACTTGTATCCCTTGTTTGTGAATCCAACCAGGCAAGTTGCATTGTTGTAGCAGATGTTGAAGCAGCACTTGTTCTGATGGGGAAAGATGTTGAGCCTTATTTTTCATAAAATAACGGAGATGCTATTCATGCAAGCCATTTATACTTTTGATCCATACGGGGCATACTTGGAGTTTTTTCTTTTTTCGCTTATCAAATAAAGAATCCGCGACTGTTCTCTGTTGTGTTGTAAAGTCGCATGAAGCGGCTAGAGGACGAAAGAAGTAAAGCAGAAAAAGTATCCCTTCTCGATACCCTGATAAAGCAGACTGTCTCAGCCAGTCAGAGCGAAAGTAATAGGGAAACTTTATGTTTTAATTTATTTATTCACCTTTTTTGTCGGCCGATTCAGGTGTTTTCAGACCTCATTTTGAAAAAAGGCTAAACGTTTCTAAAAAAACTGTGGTCCTACGTCGGTGGGGGTAACAAGGTAATTTGGTTATATCAACTAAGTTAAAATTGTAAATTGGCCACCGTAACAAATAAAAAAGCTGACGTTTCGAGCAATAGCCCTTTGTCGGAGGGAATGGAGGAATTGTTGGTTGTATGTGGATTTATATGCAGAAAGCGAAGCTACGCCATTGGTGGGAACGTGGCGGCGAGAAAAACACGAATAAATTAGTGGAATGAGAAACGTTCGTTGATACCTGAGGGATTAAGACTGCCAATTTGAAAGAGAAACGTTTGTTCAAGAGTTTTGCGGCTCTCCTTGTTGCCTAAATGTAAGGAAAGACCGCAGATTGCCATATGTTTTTTAGAATGATTGGGTAAATTAAAGTGTCTAGCGACTGGTTTTGATGCGTCCTTGTCATTGAAAGGAATGACAAGGACGCACAATTCCTCTATTCGCTCCGACGAAGGGCTAACGCTCGAAACGTCAGCTTTTTTATTCGTTACGGTGGCCAATTTGCAATTTTAACTTAGTTGATATAGCCATATTACTTCGTTTTGAAAAGTTTTGAAATGATATTGCTTCATCTGAGTTTCCGAACACGCAATCACACACACACACACACACACACACAAAAAAAAAAAAAAAAAAAAAAAAAAAAAAAGAAAACTTAATTATTACTTCCGTGCTCCTGTATATAAAGCCTGCCATCGGTTTCAGATCATTTGGGTGTTGTAAGTCGTCCGAGTCACTCAACTGACATAAAACTTTCTTTTTTTCTCCTGAGGGCCCCATGTTGATCGATTTACACCTGTCTTCCATACTGCACCAATTTTTACAGTGACTATGCATATGCATTCCGACTTGTAATGAAATGTTTTTAACGGCATGGCCCACCAATGCATATCCATCTCTGACTTCCAGAAACTTGAGTCTCCGACAGCTATCTGTATATTAGACAGGAGTAGAGAGATTTTGATTGGTTTACGGATCGGCTTGTGTGAGTTGGCAAAAAAAGAAATTCTGAAAACATGTGACTACAACAAAGTAAAGTTAAGGAATCGTGGATTTTAAAAATTCAATGGATATCAACCGCATCAGCTGAGAGTTCCCATTCAGATTCTATGCTATCCGCCAAAAAATTCGCTCTTGTACTGAATTTTCAGCCTTTGGTTCGGCGTAGGTCGGCATATCTGCGTTTTTTCGATTTAGTATTTTAGCTTTTATACATTTTCGAACAGAAATGGATTAATAGGAATGGGACGAGATCATTCAAAAGCTGGCAACCTCTGGGGTTTGCGAACGTCCGAGGCAGGTTATGACATCTCATCTTACTAGACAACGTTGCAAAGATAAAAAAAAAAGCGTAAATGAACGTCTAATCGTTTGTCTCACGAAGATTATAGATTGTAGATTGTTTAATTTTTTTTTTTTTTTTTTACTGACTTCTAGCAGTTTTTATCTTGTTATGAATCATTTTAAAATATCTCCCATTCAGGCTAGTTGATCGAAACAGCATTTTAGGTACTCGCAGTAATGGTCCATTTCTCCAAACCTCTATTTTACTCAAAGTCTACGAGAGAATAATGATAAAATATTCGATTTGCATTCCTTGTTTCCCTAAACCAGGTTTCTTTTTTAAAAAAACTGCTTTGCTTTTTTCGCTGCTTTTATCAATGAAATTATTACTTAGATTGCTAATGCATGAGGTAACTGTGCTTCAAAAGTTGCAAACGTTAAAAAGAACAAAACTGTTTTTCGTTGACCCTCAATTTTCTTGATGGCTCCCGTGATGTCTTTGTAAATTATATTACTGTTAAAGACAGCAGAAACATTGAAATCCATCTTCCAAGCATTGTTTAGGAATGAAACATGTGTACGTCTCATCTTAAAACTAATCAAAAACATAAATAATTGATGTGTTTTTCACTTGGTATTCTTTGTAGAATTAATAGCAATACCTCATTTGCTTTTGTATCCCTCCTTGAAATACAATAGTCAAGTAGAAAAATTTAATTTTCTACTTGATTATTTCTACTTGTAAAATTCCAGTTGTCAAGATGAATGTTGATATCTAATGCTTCCCAACAGTTTTGGGTGGCATTCAGTTTATTTGAATTCTATTGCTCTTGATGAGAACCCTTCTATCGACGACTTAGTTTTTTCCTTTGCTTCGACATTAAAATTGTTAATGCTGCTTTGTTCGAGCAAGTTGCCTTTTCTAATAAAATTCAGCAAGGAAAGCTATTTATAGGACATTTGAATTCTCTGTAATCTTTTTTGGTCAGAAAATATAACAAAACGAATTCTTACAATAGACGCATCTTTGCTTTATCTTTAGTTGGAATTGTATATGGATTAAACCCTTGGCTCATTTTCAAACAATTCCCTTCTTTATTTTTCAAAATATGATTCAGGGAAAACTATTTTATTTTGATACCAGATCCTGAACACCGAATTTGAGTCAAAACTCGTGAAACTCATGTAGTTAAAATAAATGACATATACACCCATTGCTTAGACTAACATTAAAAAACTGTTGCTTCAAATGAGATTTTACAGAACTTTAAGTTCTGTTATTATTTTTTGTTTCATATGTTAGACATATGAGAGTGTCTCTTACACATTCTGGTCAATTATTAATCGGTATTTACCTGCGAGCCCGATCGGACCACAGACAAACTTTGGGATTGTCGATAATAACCACCAAAATAGATTTTTTAGCATCTTTTTATTGATTGTTTCATGATGGATTTGATCAGAAAAATTCTCCTCAAAATTTGAACTGCCGCGTGTTGGCGTCCCTGCCCGTTGTTATTACAACTTGTGTAGAAAGTTTCAAAAGGAGTTAACCTCTCTCAAAATCGTGTTTCGCTTTATTTCAAATTTCGGTGAGCAATAATTGCCGAAGAAAAATTCAATTTCGTCTTACTTAAGCTCACGTTAAATGTTCACGTTAGAGTTTAGTTCTGAGCCTCATTGATGAGCTGGAATAGGATATTCAAAGTGTTCAGTTAGCTTTCCTTGCTAAGTTGTGGCATCTTCCCACATTGCGTGAAACGAATTGTCCTTAAGAATTGATTTGAAAGCTGCAAGTCTTCAACTTTTCCGTAGATCCATGAATAAAAAATCATAACACAAGAACCAACTGAAGTTAGATCGATTTTTCATCGCTTATTTTAACTTTTGGATAGCGAAAGGTAGAGCTTTCGATCTCAAATCGAAAGCAATGGCCGAAGTGCAACCGCATCTCCCGTCAAAAGAAACCAAAGAAACAACCGAGAAAGTTTAAAACATGTTACATTAAAGCTGCCATGAAAAATTAATATAATCCTTCATCTAACCCACACTATAGAGTGTTAAAGTAAACTCACCATGGTTTGCAAATGTAAGGGCATAAAACCAGCCTCCAAATAGAAAAAAAAGGAATAGGAAAGAAAACATCGGGAAGCGACGACACTTCATCTTCAGAGTCTAAAGAAAAACGAAGTTTTACGGCGAGTATTCAAATATGTTTAATCCTGATTAATTATTAACCAAAAGTTGTACTCAATCTTTCTGTTTATTACTATTGTTATTATTATTATTATTATTATTATTATTATTATTATTATGATTTAAATACTTCTCAACATGATTCATTATTAACCGGGAGTTTTCTCAATCTTCCTGTTTATAAAGTTCCTCTCACGCCCTTTTGGCATGGAACTGTTCACTGATTGGTCTCTCCTTTTGGATTAATGCGCAAACAAATTTACTAAAACAGGGATTAAAACAACGAAAAATTAATAAAAAACAGAGAGCTGCTGCAGAAATTTTGTCGTTTTTACACTATTTCAAGTTCCTATCATCATCATTATAATTGCTTTAACCATAATTATTATCGTTATGTAACCTGTCCCAGCAAGGTTCAACTATCAACTCCCGCAATGGGTTCATCTTGTAGAAGCTGCGTCTTTTGTATTCTAGGTTGAAGTCAAAACGATACCATATGTTTATAAAGGCTGATAGTTTCTAAAGAAACTGTTTGGGGCTGCGTCGGTGGGGGTAACGAAATAATTTGAATATATCAACAAAGTTGAAATGGTAAATTGGCCACCGTTACGATTATAAAAGCTGTCGTTTCGAGTGTTAGCTCTTCTTCGGAGCGAATAGAGGAATTGTGGGTTGTGTGTGCTTTTAAAGGCAGAAAATGGAGCTACGTTATTGGTGGGAACATGGCAACGAGAAAAACACGAATAAATTAGTGGAATGTAAAGCGTTCGTTAATGCCTGTGGGATTTTTAGACTGCCGGTTTGAAAGATGAGCTTTTGTTCGAGAGTTTTACGGCTTTCCGTGCTACCTAAGTGCAAGGAAAGACCGCAGACTGCCATATGTTCCTTAGAATGATTAGGTAAATTCAAATGCCTAGCGACTGGTTTCGATGTGTGCTTGTCATTCCTCTCCACGTCGCGAAGGTGTTCTCGGAATCGGTCACTTAGTCTTCTGCCTGTTTCGCTGATGTAAATCTTTTTGCAATAAGTGCAAGTTATGCAATAGATTACATTGGCGGAGGGGCACGTGAAGTGATCGGTGATCTTAACGGATCGTTTAGGTCCCGATATTTTCTCAGTGTTTTTTATAAACTGACTGGACGACATGTTTTGTTTTTCATGCTCACATTTAATTTGGTATTCGGGAGTTAAGACTATCATTTCATGAACATCTGGTGTGTTGAATGTCTAAAGAGTCAAAACTTAAAAGTTCGAGAGAGTTCATGTACCAGATACCAGGTATATTCTTTTTGAAGCTTTCCAAAGTCGAAAGTATTAGTTTATGTACAAGTTAGCTGTAGCGCTTTAAAATGTTTCTCAAGCAAGAGTGGAAAGGACTTCTACCATCTCCATTTAAAAACTTCCTTTCTGGCAGAAGCTTGTGTACATCCATTCATACGTGATCTCAGATATACTTCCGCTTTGTTACATCACGCAAAGTATTTCAACAGCATTTTTCTCATTTTTGGTGCACGGAAATTCTTCCTACAACTGTATCCTTTATTTTCACGAGTGGTGGTAATGAGGCATCGAAACTGATGTCTTGGTTTTTCTATTCTACAGCCGCTTCTATAGCTATCAATCACTATTTTACTTGATCACGACTAAAACATATAATCTAGCTTGCATCGGACAAATGAATGACACACTTGGCCTCCTTCCCCATCCCACCTCTCCCTCGTGCTAAGCCTAGCCCCACCCCCTCCCTCAAGTCCGCTTCGCCTGAGATTGCCGGATGCTCATAATTAAACTTGCTGGACCAATGAGCATGACTGTCAGTTGGCGTTACTTGTGATCAAGCCATGATGAGGCTTATTACTCGAATGCATCAGTTTAAACGAATCGATATCAGTTGCTGGACCCAGGACGCCCGAGTATCTCATTGATGATACACCTCTAATTGAGATTAACTCGTTAATATAGACGGGCGCCAGACCGTGGTTAGCTTTAAAAGTAATTAAAAGCACTCTAAAGATTATTCTGTATCTGACGGGAAACCAGTGCAATGATTTCAGAAGTGGCGTTACATGGCAGTATTTGCTTTCTTCAAATATAAGGCGCGCGGCTGCAGACTCAGCTAGTATTTGCTGCTGACCTCTTGTCCTCATTCACTCGCGTTGATCTCTTTGCGCGAATCAGCTGGCAGCTTTTTAATTGAACCAAGTTGAACTGGAAGGTAAGAAAATAGCGCAGCATCATTCCCATCCAAGACAGTTCACCATGTAAATAATTTGATATTATTAAGTGAGGGGTTAATAAGGCAAGTTTACCACCATAAAGAGCATCTAAAGCCAATTTACGTTAATAACTCAGTTGAAAATACCGAGTTATCTTGTAATACTCCCTCCTCCAGCTATCCCCTTTAACCTGCATGTAAATAGTTTCGCTTTCAGAGGACTCACCTCTGTTGATACGTCGTCTGAAGTAATATCTCTCAGAGTTGGGTACAAAATCTTCAGGTATGGCTTCTTTGGTGCGGTTACTCAGCTCAAACTTGTCTTGAGTAAGGACGTAGTTGAAGCTTTGGCATGTCATGTCACGATGACATTCTCTTAAACACGCATCAACATATGCCGCTCCAGTGATCGTCTTAAAAGCGCGTCCTCGCAGCATCATATCAGAAATTGACGTCTCACTGCTGAGTTGTCACTTCGATAGTCAGGTCAGGATCACGACGGACAAGTTACACTGTCCAGCAGAATCCAACTCGGATCGTGCCGTACACTTTTAACAAGAGACTAGAAGCAATAGGAGCAGCAGGAGAGTACGGATTATCCAGTAACAATAATGTATACCGAGGGAGAGGTATAAGAAGGATCGGCAATTTCTCTTTAACTGAAAGTGAGATCATCCACATTCTTGTTGGCCATGAAGGTGGAATCAACAACGTCTGTAATTCAGCAGGAGGAGGCGGAGGCACCTTCCTAGTGAGAGAGACTGACAATGCGCCTTTTATAATAGCAGGAGCCGGAGGAGGGATAGAAACGGTCACTTTCAGACCTGAAGGATGTGATGCGAGTACGAGCACAACAGTTCATGGTCAGCGGGGAAACGACGGACAAGGCACACAGATTGCTAATATTAGTAATTCAGCTGAGTAGACTTATTATGACAACATACAGTTGTATTTCAGTCCCAGTTTTGTTCCTAATCTTTATAGTGTTAGCTTACTTCTGAAATATTTCGTTTTAGATTGCTTTAATTAGGTAAAAGCTTTCAAGCACACCTTAAACCGTGGAAATTCAGCTAAATCCTGTACACCTTTTCAGTCAATCTATGTTGAAAAGAAGAGAGAGTCATTGCATATATCCCTCCTATTATTTTTTCATTATTGTTTTAGGAGGTGAAGTAGGTGGTTTCTACTCCGGCAGCAGAAGTTCACAGCACTTTGGTGCAATCATGGAAAATGGCGGAGAAGGTGGCAAAGGATTTCTTCAGGGAGGAGCTGGTTTACGACCCTTGTATAACAACATCAGTGGCGGTTTCGGAGGGGGTACTGTGCCTATCCGTGTGGAAGAGCTACTCTAGTGGGAGTTGTGGAGATAATGAGGGTGATTTCTGTGGAGGTGGGGGTAAATTCAATGCTAGAAACGATCCGCAGAACGTTGCTATAGAACATCTGGTCATGTCAAGTAACCATAAAATGAGAGAATCGTGATATCTCAATAGGACTGGGATACTTTACAACCAAAGCTGCCTCCAATGTAAGCGTGATTGACTAAATTATCAAATCACGATACTCTGCGCATGGACATCAAAGGATGCACTAAGGGGAAAGAACATAAAGGGGTCGATTGTGAATAGACCTTGTGAAGAATAAAATAACCTTACGCTTCTCGCTCCTTTATTTAAACTCGTAGAGCACATCGCTAAGGCGTAACTCTGTTTGATGGGAATATGTTGCGAAAATGAGAACAAGATTTTCCCTTATTTTTTCTACAATCGCGGCCGTTCATTTGCTAACAACTCAACTGAATTGCATTATCTAGAGTTGTTATTTATTTCCAGCAAAGGTGAGAGAAAACCTACACCATACCCAAAATGAATGAGCTGCCTTGAGAGGAAAGAGAGTGGGAAAAACGTTTTAGCACTAAAGCTGAGAAAAAGAGGCCTGAAACTTGGTCTGTATGGACTTGAGTACTCATCACTAAGAATCCCGTATGTAAACTGACCCTTAATAGTAAACATAATGAGGCGTAGCTAGCTGCATAAAATAATTTATTCCCTATGGGGGTAAAATTTAACCAGTATCGTCCGAGTAATGTTCTAACAGTAATCAAAACTATAACGAAATTCTCGAGCGTAATAGGTCATCACCAGCCCGATTTGAGCACTAATAAGACAATGTACGCGTCCTCCTTGTCAGCGGTTAGTGTCAGAGGACTGTTGACACTTCATGCCTGTGTAACTGGACAATACGCGTCCTGCGCGCGCGCTACTGTCGCCCATTTTGTGGAGTTAACCGTTTTTATTTCATGAAAACGTATAACCGATGTCTAGTTTATCTCTCAAATTTTGTCATAGTTTAGATTAATTGGCAACAGGACTTCGCGTCGTCCAATTCTGTCCTGTCACTAAAAGAACGATCAGAAGACTAGACTCCCGCTTCGCATTCGTCCGATGATTACGGGCCGAACTGGACCCCGCTCAGTTCTGTTACCATATAGGGGCTACAGAGAATGTCTTTGATTTATTCTTTCATATACAGAATCACGCATGATAACAACTTATATCAAGTAAAAATGGTTAAAGCGAAAAGTTTAGTTTTTGTCTTTCGATTAAGATGGGTGCAACTAGCCTCACGCTGAGAGCGACGAAAATTTTAATGTATTAAGTTCTTCTCTCCGTACAAAACTTTATAACAATTTACACTGAAAGACGAGAAATAAATTTCATTTTTCCTGTAGATGGCGATTATGCATCGCTAAAACTGTCTTTCACCGGTGAGAATCAGTTTGCTTCATTTTCATCTGCAGATCAAATAAAATTTATTTCATTGTAAGTTCTAATTTAGATTTAGTAAAATCCCTATTTTTAGCGCTGAGCTTGTAAAAAATTTAGATGCATATTACATTTTATCTGGGAGAGCAAAATACCTTAATCACAGGAGATTAAATTACCGAACTATATGTTTGAAATATAGGCGGTGAAGGGAACATTGGGTTCCATTCTTCAGCAATAACAACATTGCCTGGGCCTTTCAGCCCAGTAGAGAAATTAAGTACCAAACCAGTTTCAGGTTTTTCAACGGGCGACAATGTTCGGTTTACAAAAGAATATAGTTTTCACAGTTTTACTGACTCTTTTTTATTCGACTTTTCTTTCCTTGAAAAAAAAACAGTACATCAAGCATGCAAATGATACGATGAGACTGTTACAACTGTTGTGGCTATTTTTATAGTAAAACTGATTTGTGATTAAAAAATCAAACATAGATTGGCATTGATGTCTTCCTTTTAAACGGCCATCGACAAAAGAATACTTTTTAACAACGGAGTTAAAGAGAAAAGAAGAATGATTTCGGACGTCTATTTACTTTTACACGTAGGAAAACGTTTTCAAATTTACACCTTAGTCGTTAGTCTCATGATGGAGTGATGGCCATTTTACGGTTTACGGTTAAATTATTTCCTTTGCGGTTGCCAGAAGTATTTTTACAGTTAACCCATCGTGTACGACTAGAAGTTAGAATCTGTGAATTTTGACGCCTAACAGCTAAATTTTTAGCTCTTAATCTCATTGAGACTCTCTTAGTCGTAATTTTGATTTTTACCTCTCCTTATTTTATTTCAAAAATTAGCTGCTGATAAATAGTTTCTCCACAGTTTTGGCTTATTGATCTCAAAAAAATTATACACTCTAATCTCTCCATAAAAAAAAAAAAATGGCTGGGACTTAAAAAAAAATTATTACTAATCAGGGCTTTTTTCGCTTCAGAGTGATAAGCAGATTGCTTTAGGATAAAACCAGAAGAGGATTTGTGGCAAATCTATTTTACTAGTTCTACAAGCTAAACGGTCCCAGTATTTCTTTCTCTAATCAGCACCACAATATCGCAAATGACACGGATGCACTGGAGGCGTGCCGCTGATGTAATACACAAAATATCCACTGCAATTCCTTACTTGGATGTTGATGGACCAATTACAACATCCTCCTGACCAATGAAAACAGACCTGCCTTGTGACTATACCCTCGCTCACCGTAGGATGGGCCCCGTTTAACCAGCCAGTGGCATGAGTTCCACAGCGGCTGGTTGGAACACATGTGGTAGCCATTTTATTTCCAGCTGCTCCCTGGAAACGAAACCAATTTGGACCGAGTGAACTGTCGCATAAAAGAACTCCAGTGTACGTTTCTTTCCTGTTAGCATCTGTAAGGCTTGCTGGATTTTGGCATTCTGTTAAAGAAAACAGACAAAACAGTTACACTAACGCTACCTATTTATCGTTTGGGCTCATTTTATCCTTTTCCTTTCCTTTTTTATCAGTCTTGTATTCTTATTGACTTTTCTTTAAATACTCTTTAGGTATTTAATTTAATTTATTAATTTGTTAGATTCACCGATAGGAAGGGACACCGCAACCGCTTGTGCCAATTACTGCGGGCCCATTAAATCCACCCATCCCACCCCAAGGGGAGGACATCCACCAAACAGTAATCTCGTGCGTGGGAAATTAACGTTTCCTACCCCTAACTCTGCAGGAGACGGGGCCTACGGTTTATTCGTCCTTATCCGAGAAGACTAGAATATCTATCCATTTCTTAACATCATAGAAAGGTAGAAAATTCTCCTCAGTTATTTTAAGACCCTGAGTGTTGGTCCGGCCGGGACTTGGACCCTCGGCCTCCCTCACAACAGTCCGGCGCGCTGCCAATTGAGCTAACCAGGACGCGGTATTTCCATTTAAGTCGTATCTTTTCTCATTACTTGTAAGAAAAAAAAAAACTAACTGACCAGCCGACTGTACGTAGCAACTTGTCCTTCCGTCCCCTACGTAACCTTGGTTACAAGAACAGTTGTAAGATCCAATAGTATTTGTGCACGTAGCTGTTCCACCGAGACAACTGTGAACGCCATCTGCACATTCATCAATATCTGTGAAATATAAAAAAGTTACTTGAGTGTTTATACTGTACATTTCATGCCCAGAATTCTCTAAGTTAAGACTTTTTATCATCTCCTTTGTGCAAAACAAAGGGACAAAGATCAAACTGGTTTTAAATTGTCTGATCGGCAGATAAACTTTTCTCTGTAAAAGATAAAAACGAACTTCCTTGGGAATTGATGTAAGATATTTATTTCTTTCAAGAGAAAAATCTGTAGGAACATGGAAGATTTAATCGGTCTAATCCTCCTCTATGTATGTTCGCCTAAATTTTAAAAACATTCAATCATTTTTTGCCATTTCTATGGTACCACCAATCTATATGGATAACAAAACTGTTCTTTGCCATAACAGATAAGTCAAATTAGTGTCCAGCTTTCTTTAAATATATATGCTCCTGGGGATCACGCAAAAGCCAAAATTGGTGGGAGTTGAAAAATATTTCCCTCTTGAATAGAGTTCAAAACTACCCTTATAGGAAATATGGCATGGGTTTGATACAGTATTTGATTATCAACCAATAAAGTAATATGAAAAAGGGAAACTAGATAATGAAACTCATATACGTGAAGAACTGATTCCAAAATTATAACAAAAGAGATGGAAATGGGCACATTTCCAGAACATATCAGCCCTGTCAATAGTCATCCTCGGATGGAACACGATGGCCTGGAGGGGAACTCGACAGAGAGAGTGGTGGTACGTTAAAGAAAGCAGAAAGGTAGATGAAGATCGAGAGAAGGACATTAAGCCAACTTGCACGAGGGGCACTGCCTATAAAATCAGCGGTGCTCTGTAGCAGGTAAGCCTCGTCTGTGTGCCACACACAAAAATGAAATTAAGTTCAAAAGTAATCTGTACATATTGTCCTTACCAACACATTTTTTTCCACTTTTAGTGAAGCCAGAATAACAGGAACAGTGATATGAACCTTTGGAGTTTGTGCAGTTTCCATTAGAGCCACAAATATGGACGTCAGCGCTGCACTCGTCAACATCTGATGAGGCAATTTGCAAAAACATTACAAGCATGCAGACTTTCCATGTTGTATTGGGCAGTTAAGAGAGTACTCTCTCACTATAAACCATTTTTATATTTATATACAAGGAGCGCCTCTGAGACTTCGAGAGAGATGCAAAAGTAATGGCAACATTTTTTTTTTCAATAGCTCATGCTACAGAGATGCATTAAAGGAGAGGTTTCTGTTGATAGCAGTGTAACTGGAAAACATTCTATAATAGCATAGCGATGTAAAGACATCCTCAGTACTTAATTCTCAGCCCTCCAAGCATACTACAATAACACAACTGATTGAACTTAGAAGTTCTCTGAGAGTCTTATCGAACCTCGCGTAATCACGTACGTTGAAAAACCTTATCTTCTTCCCAAACTTCAGTTCGCGCTCAGCTAAACTGTCCCATAAAAATTAATAATTAATACGTAGCATTAATATTTCAGAAGTCCCGATATATTTCTAAAAGTCACGCGCAGCCGAATATCTGAACAGAGAGATTTAGCACCGATTTAGCATGCTCCTTCACGTTCCGCGTAAAAAGGCGTGAACCTTGCAGCTATGGCCTCGCGTAACTTCACGTTATGGTGGATTTGAAGGCGCCCTTGACTTACAATGAATACTTTTTGTAGCCTTTTTACGATAATTAACTTCCACTCTGTGAGAGAATAAGAAGAAAAACCTTAAGTACACAGCAAACGTGAAAAACTCGCGGAAAAACAAGGTCACGTGGTCACTGCTAAATCTCTCTTGTAGAAAATGCACCAACGTGGCGCTCTTCAAAAGTAAATCTATGCGCGGGTAAGACAATAGACAGGTGTTGTGTCCTGTTTAACTTGCCTTCTCTCTCCATATCACATTGAGCAAGAATGGATTTTCCAGATACAATAGAATTAAGCCAATATTTGCCACTGACTGCGTGACCTTCACTCAATTTGATTTCTTTACATGTCTCCGCAGGAAGCTTAGGTATGGATCCGAGAGGGACTGCAAAAATATAAAACGGATAAGAATTATGAAGGAAACTGGCAGGAGGGTCTAGAAGCCGCAAAGCAGCGAAAAAACTAACAAATTTTAGCCGCGTATGTCGTACGTAAAGTCAACCGTATTTTTTTGTCCTTTTTAGCACAACAATAAGAAATTGACCATTAGCCGTAAAAAGGCAAAAATCTTAACCGTTAACCGTAAAAGCGATTAACCCATTGAGGCCCTCCCAAAGAAAGTGCCTGAAGAAAAAGAACTGGGAGAGAAAAAAGTACACATGATGTATTGTTTGTAAAATTATGTAACAGGCCTTTCTAATGAACTGCTTTGCGGTACAAAGATGCTCACATGTGTCCGGTCTCCTAATCTAGCGCCTTGCTGGCATAATGGCATCGTGTAATACCATAGAATATGCCGACGGATCTATATATCTTCGTATTTTGATTGGCTACATTTTTATAGTATGTATAAGAAAACAAACAAACAAACCTCACCCCTATTCTTGTATCGTGTAAGATAATACCGGGATGAATCTGGCACAAAATCCTCAGGTCTAGCCTTGTTTGTGCGGTCATTTAACTCACAGCCACCTTCACCGAAGACATAGTTAAGGCTCTGACAGCTCTTATCATCCTTACAAGCTTGATGACACTCCAATGGGCTAGAAATCTTTATCGTCTTATAAATGTGTCTTGTTAACATCATGCCGAAAATGGAATATTCTTGTTCACATTGATTAGCGGCTGTTGCAGGCAGCAGGTGGACAACGAACAAAGTTACGACGAGAAGAGTCATCCTTGGGCCAATTGGGCAAGTCTTTTTACTCTAAAGATGGTAACGTTAGAGGTTTCCCAGTTGGAGCTGTGCAAAGTGTTCCATATTCAGATAAGAATAAAAAGAAGAGAAGGAAATAATAAAATCGTACCGTTAACGGTTTACCTATTAAAGCTGTGCAAAGTTTTCCGGCCATATTTAGAGAAGAATAGAAAGTAGAGAAGGAATATAATAGACTTTGAAAATGGTACCGTTAGAATTACGTGAAACTGAAGCTAAGTACCTTAGGTAGCGGCATAGCATCGGATTATCGGGGTTTCGAAGAAACCACTTCTTATCACGTGAACAGAAATAAACTGAGATCTCGACTACACTGCGTGACCTTTCATTTTTAGCGAATAATTACACGTCGGTTTCTCTTAGACAACAAGTTAAAAAAATATAAGTAGTCAAGACGGCGACGTCTAAAAAATTATCGACTAGAAAGAGGAAACTACATTATCCATGCCTTTTTTACAGCTCCAACGGCTCTTGCATAGTATATCTTATGCAGGCAACGTTATGATTAACATCGAGACGTGATCGAAGAAAGTAGCATGCGGGGCTATTATTTTCTGCTCATCAATAGTCTCTTGTTTCGCCGCTTTTCTATTGCCACTGTAGCCAAAGTGTCTCTAAGTCCCTGTTACTTATTAGTATTAATAAGAATGTGTGCTTTGATTGGCTGAAACGGCTATCGTTTGTTGTGCTGATAAACCCATAGAAAACTGAAATATCTTCTTGTCCTGAGAAATGGCACCACAGGGGACGAATTCCAAGACGATGCTGTGAACGCCGAAAAGAACGAGAAATATTCTAGGATCTTTCAAA
This sequence comes from Stylophora pistillata, assembly GCF_964205215.1. NCBI lineage: Eukaryota > Metazoa > Cnidaria > Anthozoa > Scleractinia > Pocilloporidae > Stylophora > Stylophora pistillata. The sequence continues at coordinate 13,040,386 of NC_142520.1, forward strand.
TTGTCTACTTGAAATGTTGAATCTTCACATTTTCTCACCACGAAAGAAAAGTCGAGGAGGAAATGTTGCCACGTTTTGACTTCAAGAAATAGGATCTTATTCGGAAATTTATTGGAAATTGGATATTATTCGGAAATTTATTGCAAAGTTTGTAGACCACTCTCAAATCAAGTGGTACAGTTTTTTTCCATTACAAAACAGATATAAGTAATTTAAAAGAAGATGCTTCCCCGACATATCACCTGCTAAATTCTAGTCGAAATTGACTGTATATATGGATAGGAGCGAACAAAATAATATATATGTGAACGGCGGGTTGCCAAAGAAATATCAAAGCAATCTTCGCAGTAACGAACACTTCTTACGCATATGAATTTTATATTTTCACAGTCATTTATTCATCACTTCACGGGTTTATAACGAAACATCATGATTACCAACTCCCAGTTTGCTTGTTAGCTCATTCGGTAGAGCACTGCACCGGTATCGCAGAGGTAGTGGGTTTAAAATCCCGTATAGGCCTGATATTTTTGTGCCCTATTTTGACTACTCTTCAAGTATTGTTTATTGCTGCGAAGATGGCTTATATATTCATTTCTAAACCCGCAGTTCAAATATATGATTTTCATGTAAGATTTTCATATATGATTTTCATATATTCCCAGGCAAAACAAATAATGTTGATAATGATAACAATTATGATAATGATAACAATGTTGAAAATAAAAGGTATGGTAAGGGAATGCATATAATTAAAGCAGTCTGTCAGTATCTCTTTTCACATCCTGTTGACAACACAACTAAAGAAGCAAGAATTAACTTCAAGTAAGGACTTAATCGGAGCTTAAAATTATGACAGCTTTTGTGGTTTCTTTGTTCCCTCTGAGGAATCCACTGAGATACATCAGTTGTTAGTCTCCTTCGCAACCGCAGTTTCGGCTCGTCACGCAACGCTCCCTCCCCCAAGGCTGGGAAGGAGACTAATCAGTTGTCAGTATATACTAAAACTGCGGATAGCGTCCAAAGTGGGCTCTGATCGGCTACTCAAACTGCTGATATCCTTTGTTAGTATATACTAAAACAGTGGATAGCGTTGAAGGCACGCTCTGATTGGCTAGTCAAACTCCGAATATCCTTTGCTATTTACCTCCCAGCAACTCGGGAAAAAATGGAGTCCCGGTTTGCATCCGTGACAAGCGAAGAAATCACTCAAATTAATTTTTGGTGGTGTATATATCTTACTTTGTTAGTATATACTGAGACAGCTATTCACCACCGAGCAAAGCGCGCGGGATTTGCACCCAAAAATATCGGAACCGTTGTAGGATAAATGGATAAAAATAATCGTTTTGTGCTATATTATCTCACTGTTTTGGTGTATTGAAACGACTATTCACCTCAGTGCCGGAGGTTAGCGGTTATTTACCTCACCCCTTTCGTGGCTCAGCAAAGATCCGCCATTAGCCACTTCGAATTCCACGTCGGCGGTTAGTTGTTAATTATCATCCGCAGGTTAGACTTGGCTCAAATCGTTTTGAAACCTGAAGTTTTTACTCTTTTCAAATGCATTTTTATCAGAGAGGATCATCTGTAACTTGAGGATGACTTTAACTTTTATAAGGCACTTAGGTGTCATCAAAATGAAGATGCTGCATTGTTGCTCTGACGGATGTAAATATCTTACTTGTAATTGGCTACAAGCACGCTCTAATTGTGGCTATTTTTAGACGAATTTGTGTTGTAGTGACGTTCTTTTTACGAACATTGGTTTTTATGTTTGCGATTGTGTTAAAACAATTTTTGGATTCAGTTTGTGGATAAAAGTGAAAATTATAGAGGCCTTGGTTTGAGTCATCCGATTCATTCTCGGGACTCGACGGATAAAGACGTGCGGTTCACATTGATGTGAATCCCGCGACCGTAGAGTGACGCACTTTAGATTATTTCCTTTTTTCTGTTTTGTTTTGTTTTGTTTTTTTTAATTTTGTTTTGTTTTGTTTTGTCTTTCCTCTCCCTCTTTAATTAAAACATCGCAGTAAACTGTCATGTTATACGGTTAGTAGAGTACTATATAGTGTCAGAGAACATGATTGTTGTTTGGGTCAACCGAAAGAAATACGCAAATTATCGAGTCAAAGATTCCAAATTAAAAACTCAAAATTCCAATTTGATAACTCAATTCGTTCATATATTATCTATGCTTCAAATTGAGCGACCATTACCGACAGTTCAAGACGGTTGTTTAAGAAGAGGGCGACATAGCTAGTCGTCTACTTTAAAAATAAAGTTTCAAATATTATCATCACGCCTTATCTGTGTGGCACATACAAACGTAACTAAGACCGATTATTGGACCTTAGTTCACATGTTATATTTTCAATCTAACAATGATCAAAAACACTTTTGCAATGCCTCAGCAAAATCTGAAGACTTTTCTGCGCAGCCATAGCTTAATCGTAACATTTTCCGAAGTTAAAATATTTTTCCGACACTTTGACTAACAAAAGGAAAAAAGAGGGTGCGCTATACTTGAAATGAAAATGAAGAAAATTTAAAAACAATGCGGACACTGCAGTAAATCTTAGAATCAAAAGCGCTAACCTTGCTCCACTGAACGGAATTTGACCAAGATCTTTTCGTAGAGGTGAATCCCTTTAAAATTTGATATATTTTCGCACAACGACGAATTATCTAGACTACAACAATTACGCATTAACGAGAATTGAAAATGAGTGGCTCTAAAAGCTAACACAGGTGAAAGAGTAATAAATAATTAATCGCAGCAATATGTAAGAAGGGAATGGAGATGAACAAGCTGAGAATGTGTATATTGCAACATATTAAATTCATTTTGGTTTTCTAAACTTTGAGACATTCTCGGCGATTAGAAATTTAACAAAATGTGGTCCAGGCTACCTGAAAAATAGCACCAAATGTTTCCCACGGAGAGTTTAATTTTGCGTAGGCAGATCAGGTGTTGGTCATAGAATTATTTTTCTTTATAGATACTAATTCAAATTATGTTAATTAGAGGATTGCAAATGGAACGAAATCGAATGTGAAGGCTAATGGTACGTCATAAATCAAACAAACATCAATTATACAATTCCTGAATGTGCTAACAATTATCAGCATACATAATTCTTAAAATGGCTTGAGGTCTAACGTTAAAATAACTGGAACAATCATTTACTCAGCAGGACATTACTAATGGAAGCTTAGAATTTTTTTTTTCTTCCAAACTGCCTGCTGGATAAAGGTCTCATTACTTTTCGCTAATTCCCAGGCTGCTGTCGATAAACTACTACAGACAACGCTGCTAGCGTCAAGGGGTCACGCAGCGCGTCACGCACTGATAGAATCGTTTTATTTGACATCGTGGTAAAAAAGAATCAAATCAGCAGTGGTTTGGCGTGGTCTGTACCCTCATCGACAACGATATTTGTCATCCCAGTAGTCAAATTTTTTTGCCGACTCACTCGGCTGCGCTTCGTGAGTGCACAACATTTTGACCACTGTAATGACGAACACTATTGTCGATAAGGGTACAGACCGCGATAACCCAACATTGGATTTCTTAAATTTACTCGTTGTTCCGATCTGTTTTAAGCTGATTTTACGGACTCTATCAGAGAGTGTTTTAATATAAAATGAACGACTCAAAGCCTGACTATTGTGGAGAACAGGGCTACAAACACACGCGACAGGTGCCGATCTTATTTATTTAGCCATTGAGCTGCCATGATGAACAAAGAATTTCTCCTTACAATATCCATGCAATATCAAGCAAACAGGAGACGAGAACAAAGAAAATATTAGCTAGAAAGTTATAAGTTACTACAATACCGACTTTCTCAAACTTAGATCATAAGAGTTGTGTGGCAAATCGTAGGAGGAATGATTCATGCAACTCAGGAAGGGGGAATTAGGGTTAATTAAATCCTTCGGTGTTTCCAAAAATTTCATCGTTTCCGATGCGGGTTTTGTGTAGGTAAGTGTTGCGTGCATTCGAGAACAGCTTTTATTTCCGCACTTAACACTTATTACATCAGTCATTGCTCTTTCTGAGGGGGGGAGGGGGAAGGGGGAAGGAAAGGGGGAGTCATTTAAGGTTGTGAGACAATAAAGTTAACATGATTTCCCTCCCCCCCCCCCCCCCTCCTTCCTAAGGCTCCGTAGTATTCTAATGCTCGTTCCTCATGGACAGTCAACTTCCATATTCCTTCTTTATAATCTGTTGACAGCGACTGTTTCACCGCTCCGTTCGCATTCAAAACCATGTAATCCCTCCAAATCTTCCTTTCCCCACACCCCCCTCCCCTCAAGCAAAAAATAATTATTTTTTATGTGAACGCGGAGTATGGTTACAGTTCGAACGACTCAGTCATTTTCTCAGAAATAGATGGTGCATAACAAGGACACGAAGGATGGTGTGATTGTTGAGTTGTACCACACTTTTTCTTAAGCGTCTTGACCTGACCTCGCATATTTCTGGTTGGGTGCTGTGTTTCAGTGTTCGAAGGAAGCTTTTCAATGAGTACAAACGATAGTAATTGTTTCATCTTGCATGGAGCTCATTGTCAGAGCGTCGAAATAGCACTTAGTCTTATTGTTGCTAACTTTTACAGGCATTCATCCAACAATTGGCCCATTACTTTCTTGAGACTTTTTTGAAAATACGAATATGTCCCTTGATGAAATAAAACAAGTTTAATCATTGAAGGTGAAACACACGCTATTTATTTAATAACAAGATTTAAAACGAGAGAGCTAAAGCTATTCTGGCCTCAGCTACAAATTCTGACAATTTGTGGTCCGTTGTCATCAATTCTATTTCGCTCTTCTTAATTATGTCTCAAGTCTATCGTAAGCGTTGTTTTTTTTCTTTTGGACTCGTCATAACTTACTTATTTTTATTGCTATTTCCTTTTTTTATTCATACTGACATTATTTTTTTCTTCCTTGTTTTCAATCTAAAGGAGCTTTATCTAGCACTAAATAGCTGCTCTTTTCAAAGTAACATCAGGGAGATTATTACATCTATAAATTAGTTCTTCTCCGAAGGCCACTTTCCAGTTCCAAATCCTCCCGAGTTGTCCACGGGATAAGCACGGGTATGTTCTACGTTAACGGCAGCCACATTCTGTGGCGATCATGTTTCGGTATTGGCGTAGTATCACGTGACCATCTTTCTTAAAGTACATGATTCCCAGCATATCGGTGCTGAAGTTTGTCGCAACGCAGCAGTGATGGGCTACCTTGCCTACCCCATCCATCCTCTCCGCGGCGAGGGAGCGAACCATGGCATGCTTGCTGAAACTGGCCGGAGCAGCATTCAAGTCACATTTTCCCATACAGTTATAGGCATTAAATGACAGTGGAGCGATGAGGAAGCTCCCGAAAGTCTGCTTGGTGTTTATGAGCAAGTAACGTCTGGTGCACAGATCATTGTTATTGGCAGATGACTGGGAAGACGTCTTGTTCATCCCAAGAGGGAGCTTAAGCAAACACGACGACGAACGGAGGACGACGACCTGAAGTAGCAAGAACGTCACTGCGCAAGCGCGAACCATGAGTTCCGTCGTCGTCTTCTCGTGGACGACTTGAGATGGACCAGTTTCACGTCGTCGTGAACTTTCGAACTTCAAAGTAGTTTTTCTCATCAAAAGGTGCAGGTTTATTGTCAGTTTTTAGACAGTCTATGGCCGGCGGGTTGGAGTTTGTATTCGCTTCTTCGTTTGATTTAAACCACCCTGTTCAGTTTTCTAAACAAATAAAATTCGAAAACCCACCAACTCATATTCCTTCCTCCGCACAACAGATGTAAAGTCAAGCGATGAAAGCGACCACGTAAGGTTTAAATCTATTTGAGTATATTTTATGAAAGAGTGCTGTTTATCATTTTTATTGAATGAAAAGTTTTAAATGGCAGTGTAATACATCTCTGCGTTCGGTCAAAAGCTGTGTATGGAACTGCCGGATTATTGCTACTTAAATATTTTGCGTGTTGCTGTTCTTCAATCGAGACGCTTTAAACAACAAATAATTCTTCAGATCGGTGTGTTAACATGAGCTTGAATACCTGTCAGGTTTTCCGAATCTATTTTCAAAATGTTTCATATAGATTTACAGCCATAAAAATTATTCCGACAAAATCACACGGGAAAAAATAGTATTCTTGGGTAAAGCGCAACGACTGCTATCTGTGCCGATCGCTAGCTAGCATTGATTAAATTGACAGACTTAAGTCGTTTGCTCGCCAAAGGAAGGAGCATCAAAGGTAGAACATATCAGACTAAAGCATGTTGAAAATCAGACAAACCTTGTGCAAAATAGGTTTGTTTATATCAGCAACACTTAAAACTGAATTTAAATCTCAAATAACTTGCGTAAAATTTAATATTTTAAACTTTTCCGATGCGTAAATTATTGTAACTAAAGCTAAAGCTTAATAATTCCTTGGACTGTTGATGTTCAAGAATTGAATAACCTACTCTCGAACTTTCGATATATGTGTCGAAATTTGATCCATGAGTGAGAAGAAGAAGGTTTTGGACGTCTATGAACGATGTCATTTCTAAAACTGACGAAGCGAGCATAAACAAGATTTCAGACGTCGTCGTCCTTGAGCAACTTCACTAATTAAGTTTCATTTTCCCGCTAAAAACGACGTCCTCGCTCCAGACCCTCCACGATTACTTGACGTCGTCGTCGTCTCTTTCGTCGTCGTTGCTTAAGCTTCCTAATATCTCGACGAAGGCGACTAAAAGAAATACAAAACACTCAAGTTGTTGACAGAGCAATTATCGTAGGGCATATTCATAATGTAACGCCAGGGGGAGAATGATATTGGTTTAGCTCTTAGGGTCCTGCAGTATTCTGACCCCCTTCTCCATGGCAGTTGATTTCTGATGGTTCTCCCTTGCATTAATTAGTGTTTGAGAAAGCATGTGAAGAGAGCAAAACTCACCTCCTCAAGAAAGGTGCATCGTCAGCTTCCTGAAGCTGTCTTCCGTCGATGTAAATAACCATGAACACTCCATCTGAGTCCCCACTCGTTGCGTTGCAGATGAGAGCCTTTGGAACAGTGTTATTAGCTGAGGCTGTCACTACTTTGACGTGAACCTCATGGATTGCGCCAGTGGATTGAAACCATTGCACAACGGCTGTCTCGACCATTGCGAACACGATCCAGTTGGAATCTGCCCCTTGAAGTGCAGATTTGGTGATAAGCCTGCCTGATTTCTTGTCGTAAAGGCCGAAAGCGGCTATTTCATCGTCACTAAGGGTCTTTCCGGCGATGTGAGAAAACTTTATCCTGATTTCGGCCTTTTCAACATGTTCTTTAGGATCAATCCCCTTCACGTCGAAACAGATAAGTTTGCAAGCGGCATCAACTGCAAAATCCATCAATCTACTGCGAGGATCGTGCATTATATGTATCTAATACCGCAGTTCAAAATATATGAACTTCATATATTTCATTGTATCTGATTTATCACTTTCACGGATTTATTACGAATCAACTTAACGGCCTGCTCCCAGTTGGCTTGCTAGCTCAATTGGTAGAGCGCTGCACTAGTATCGCAGAGGTCAGTGGTTCCAATCCCGTAAAGGCCTGATTTTTTTCAGGTCTGATTTTCGCTATTGCTTAAATAGCGCTATCTACTGCGAGGATCGTGCATCATATGTATCTAACACCGCAGTTCAAAATATATGAACCTCATATATTTCATTGTATATAATTTTTTAATCGCCCAAGACGCTTTTGCTGTCGCCATGGATAAAAGCAGCGAGATTTGAGTATATAAAATACGAATGCATATATTTTGGGCAAAAAAAATAATGAATGCCCACGAGCAGGCGAAATTTTGACAAGTGAGTGCTCAGTATTATCTTAGCTAAAATAATGGTGGTCTCCATGCATACACGCTTCGTTCAGTTCCAGTGTAATATGCATAATGACCCTCGAGGTATGAATGATATTTTATGTTAGAGGCTTCATTTAAGAAAACGTATGACATAAACGTGTCAAGGAATTTGTAGTATGAGGCACGTCCAGTTCCGGTTCTGTTCTAGAGTCCCGTTGCATGTTGGGGGCCATGTGCTTGAGGGTCCCCCTTATTGTTTTGGATTGATTCCATCTTGATAGTAAAGCCAACTTTATTACAGAATTTAGTGTAGGGAATTGGCATTTTTCAGAATGAATTGAATCGTCAGACTTGCTTCTGGGACTGTCGATGGTGTCAATTTTATAACTTTTGGAGATAATTTGCAGTAAAATATTCTATTCAATCGATCGAAATTGTTTCTTATCATTTTGCTGATAACTAACCAGTCAGTTTCTCAAATTAAGACGATATCTCCTCGTGTCGTTTCATCTGTTGGTAATTTATTCCCACACTGGCTTTTTCCCCTCAGATGTTGACGAATGCACCAAGTCTAACATGGTGTGTGATATCAATGCCAAATGTAACAACACTTACGGTTCGTATCATTGCAGCTGTAAAGCTGGGTTTACTGGGAATGGAACAAAATGTACCTCAAACCCAGGTAATATTGGTGTTACCTTTGAGAAATAATACGACATTTAACAGTGATTGTAAAATATAAAAAAAAAAAAAAAAAATTATAAAAGCGTGTGCTTAAAATAGGCACTAATTAAAACATATTGGCGTCGATTTGCTATTTAGGCTGGTCATGAAGGAAGGTTTGTCGCATTTAAAATTCCTCGCGCCATCAGATTCTACGCCTTTCTCAGCACGCAAAAGCAGAGACACGTTTTCAACGAACATATTGGCTTGGAAGAGTACGTAAAAATTTATACTTATACTTACTTTAACAGGTATCAAATGTGCCCAGTTCGAATTCAAACCGCTGTGACTGATAAGAACTCTTGAATTGGTCATCAAGGACGGTTATATCTGACGCGTAAAACACCGCGTCGACGTGTTATCTTGTTTTTCGCTGCTGTCCGTGATTAAATTAAACAAATCTTGGAGCAAGTGGATGAAATGGTCCAACAACGCTGGGTAGTCGCTACACAGGTCAGGATCACGACGGACAAGTTACACTGTCCGGCGGCATACAACATAGGACTGTGCCGTACACTGGCGACTACAGAATAGAAACAATAGGAGCTGCAGGAGGGTACGGATTACATAATTACAACAGTGAATACCGAGGGACAGGTGCAAGAATGATTGGCACTTTCTCCTTAACCGAAAGTGAGATCATCCAGATTCTTGTTGGTCATGAGGGTGGAATCAACAACGTCTATTATTCAGCAGGAGGAGGTGGAGGTACCTCTGTAGTAAGAGGGATTGACAACGTGCCTTTGATAATAGCTGGAGCCGGAGTAGGGATGGAAATGGTCACTTCCAGACCTGAAGGATGTGATGGTAGAACGAGCATAACAGGGACTACTGGGTACAAGTCATGGTCGTGGGGAGGGCGGGGGGGGGGGCACGGACAGGGTGCACAGGTTGCTGATAGTGGTAATCCAGGTGCGCAGACTTATTGTGACAACACACAGCTGTACTTCAGTCCCAGTTTTATTCCTAATAGTTATCTTGTTAGCTTGTTTCTTAAATTCTTCCTTTTAAATTGTTGTGATTAGGTAAAAGCTCTCAGGCGCACCTTAAACAGTGGCAGTCAATCTTTCTCAAAAAAAGAAAAGAGAACAATTGGATATATCTTTCCTATTACTTTTATTGTTGTTTTAGGAGGTGGAGGAGAAGGTCTCTACTCCAGTGGCAGAAGTTCGCAGCAGTTTGGTGGAAGCATGGAAACAGGTGGAAAAGGTGGCAAAGTATTTCTTCAGGGAGAAACAGCTTCGATAGCGGCTTTGCAGGGAGTGCTGGTCCATATGGAAAGCGCGGAGGAGCTGGACGCGGAGGTGGCTACTCTGTGGGGAGCAGTGGAGATAATGAACACGATTCCTGTGGGGGTGGATCTTTCAACGCTGGAAACGATCAGCAGAATGAATAATGGTATGGAACTTCTGATCATGGTCAAGCTGTTACTTTATTGTAATTCTGGTCAAATTAATGGAAAATGCGAAATGAGCTGTCATTTCAATTTTTTTCGCCATTGTATATTCCCTCTTCAAACTCACAATACGTTTTTGCATGTAAAAATCTAAATAGGAGGACTTTTAGTTTGCTTCACATGAAGAATATTGGTACCTGGTAAATATTACGGCAGTTGCTGTCTTTTTTTTAGCAGTACGAGCTTTTAATAAAATAATCCTTTTTTTTCCTCATTCAGCCATCACTACATTTTAAAGGAAAAATATTTGTGACGGGGAGTTATTTCAGAGAATATCCTAGCAGGGCGCCTTGAAATTAAAAGTTACCTCGAAAATAGACTTGATTGGCTAAATTATCAAATCCCGTGCCCTGCGTATGGACATGACAGGCTGCACTATTGGGAGAGAGAGAGAGAGAGAGAGAGAGAGAGAGAGAGAGAGAGAGAGAGAGAGAGAGAGAGAGAGAGAGAGAGAGAGAGAGAGAGAGAGAGAAAGAAAATTGTAATTGTAATTTGAGAATATTGCATTCACGAAGACATAAAAAAATAAAAGTTTGCCACTACTTAAAGTGGTCAAGAGTTAATGAGCTTTAGGAAGAATAAAATAACTTAAAGGAATCTTGGAGCCGGACCATAGAGAGGAAAATGAGGGATTAAGTACCTCTTGACCTTGAACTTGAACTTTGAACTTTGAACCTTGAACTTTATTTATTTCACACTATTAAAAGAAGTTATTATACATTGAAGAGTAAGAGAAAGAGGGAAGAGTAATAGTGATATTTGGCTATAAAGATAAGTCTGAGAGGTGCACGGTGTCCAAAGTAGCAAATGCTTTGTAGGTGGACACCGTAATGGTCATATAAATAGATAAATAGATAGCAGCCTATAATAAAAATATATCAGCAGTAAAGTAAATAAACTGATTAGGTTTTGTTGAACAAAAGTTGAAGTTTTTGAAGTTTACATATTTCCTTAAGAGTAAATCAGCAGTAAAGTAAAATGATCAGGTTTGGTCGAGTAAAAGTTGATGTTCGCATTCTCTTTTGAAATTATTGTACTGGCATATATTTAAAATAAGTAGGTACAGTTTCCCATATCTTTGAAGCAGAGAATATAAAGGATGATTTTCCCATGTTGGTGGATACTCTTGGTCTAAAAAGGTTATTATTAATAGCAAATCTTGTATTATAAGATGCTGGGGTCAGGATATCAAGGAGGATATCTGGAATGCTATCACTTTTAAAATTAACCTTATACGTAAGACAGCATATTCTGAATTATAACTAGCTTCCAACTTTAAAATTCCTAATAGTTTATCATAGGGATTGGCATTCTCTCTAGCATTTGCAAAGAAGATGCTACGAAGACATTTGTTCTGCTTAATACAGAGGATTCTAAGTTAGTATAGGTGGCACAGCCCAAGGTAGTTATACCATAGTTTAAATAGGGATATATGAAAGCATAGTATAATTGCTTTAACATATTAAATTCGACATAATATCTCAATATAGTAAGAATTCCAATGTTTCTTGCTATTTTATTGTTTATATGTTGTATTTGCGGTTTCCAATTTAGGTGCTTATCGATACAGACTACTAGGTATTTTATATGACTCTTTGATTCAATGTTTTCAATATTTATCGTGGGGTGGTATCTAGAAAATGAAATTAACATGTAATTAGTTTTTGGCAAAATTAATAGACAACTTATTTAGTGCACAGTATTTATCAATTTCATTAACTTCATGATTCATAACAGATTCTAGATGATGTGGGTTGTCACTAGTAAAAAACAAGCTAGTATCATCAGCAAAGATCCGCACTGAGAGTTTATCAGTGCAATTTGGTAAACCATTAACAGAGTGTAGAAATAAGAGTGGACCTAGAGTGGAGCCTTGAGGTATACCACATGTTATATTTTCATTGGCAGATCTAGTGGAATCAATTTTGACATATTGGTTACGATTTTGAAAATAACTCTCAAACCATTTATGCGAGACTCCTCGAACGCCATACAACGAGAGCTTAGACAGTAGAATGCTGTGATTTACTTTGTCAAAGGCCTTTGACAAATCAAGAAATAGACCACATTTGATTTGTTTTCTATGGATTGACCGATCGGCAACCAACCAAAATCAAGTTTATTCAAGTTCTATCGCCGAGTCCTTATGTGCATAGACGTACGAAAAGAACCAACTAGCTAACTAACTATTGATTAGCTGTGGGCTCCCATAGACTTAAAACGGTTACATGTGGTTGTATCTGGGTGAGCAAAAAGCTTGTTATTTCTTAAGATATTGCGTTACCCACTATTTTACCACTTTATGACAACGGAACGCGAAAAGTATGCCACGGTAAAACACTTCAGAATAGGACACAAGTAAGCCTTATACGATCGCTAAGATATGCTCAGATAAGTCCGCAGGAACTATTTCGTACGCTAAAAAAGTTAAAATACTAGAAAATGAAGTGATGGGGTAATTGCCGTTTCCTTATTAGATGGTTTACATTTAATACAAGCGGAAAGATATATCTGGAATATAAGATATATGTGGAATATAAGAAGTGAAGAGAAGCTGGATTCCAGTCCTCGACAGATATTTTCCTAGCCTATAAACTTGACAGTGTAAATACAAAACAGACAAACAAAAATATATTTTCCCAAACATATGATAACTTGGATTTTTATTTCTCATTATTTCTCTGACGTACATCAAGTTACAAATGATTTAGAAAGGCTATCGGCACAACTTCAAAAGGAATTCACAGCCTAACACTGATTTGTGGTATAAGACTAAATGTGGCCTCGTTGATGCCTCCCATGTCCTTCTACCACGACTACTCACGAAAAAATACAAAAAAATTCTCTAACGAGCGAGTTCAGGAGAGTGGAGGTTGATATCGGACATAAGTATACTTTAAACGTAGAAAAGCGTTTGTAACCCTACACCGCATTCGTTATTTCTATTTAAAATTTGATCATTTTCTTCAAAAAATTATTGCTGAATACTGATCTCCACCCGTTACCTGGTTGAATGACGTGAAAGAATATTTACATGTTAATTTCTTCGGGAAAATATTCGTGTGCGAGTTCAAGAACTATGACTACCAACATCACTTTCATTTCAAAACAAGAAATAAAATCCTTGCGGGTGAAATCAATAGTATATATGTGGCTACTCTATTTTACTCGGTCTAAAAGCTAACCGGCCTTAGTATTGTTTTCATGAAAGCTTTAGTCGGCACCACAATATCACAAGTAACACGGATGCGATGGAGGCGTACCACTGATGTAATATACAAAATATCCGTTGCAATTCCTTACTTGGATGTTGATGGACCAATCACAACATCCTCCTGACCAATTAAAACAGACCTGCCTTGTGACTATACCCTCGCTCACGGTAGGATGAGTCCCGTTCAACCAGCCAGTGGCATCACTTCTACAGCGTTTAGCTGGGACGCATGTAGCAGCCATTTTATTTCCGGCAGCTCCCTGGAAACGAAACCAATTTGGACCGAGTGAATTGTCGCACAAAGAACCTCTTGAGTAATTCACTTTCCTGTTGGCATCTGTAAGACTTGTAGTATTTTGACATTCTGAGGAAGAAAACAGATAAATGCACAAGTAGAGGGTTGTAGCTACGCTACTTTGCTGATAGACTGGGATCAGTCCACCCTGAGTCCGTCCCGCGGGTCAAAACAAAATCAGCAAAACTGAACTGTTAAAATGTATGGTATAATTAACAATTATTCCACGAGCGCGCTTTGGATATGAGATGATAGGTAGCCAACGAGGCGCGTAGCGCTGAGTTGGTTATAATCATCCCATATCCAGCAAGCGCGAGTGGAATAATTGTTTTATTAAAAACGTTTAAAAAAATTATTAAATATTATTAAAGTTTAAGCTCCTTTTTAATTTTAAGCTGACACGTACGCTTGCCATATTTGTAGATTATGGTATATTGGCTGATATACCATAACGGCTAAGCCAAAATTCTAGAATTGCATTATCCAATGATCTAGTTTTTAATAAATATATAGATATATATCATTAGACGTTTCGTTGTGCAGTATCGCTGAGCATTTTTACTCAGTGTTTTTATATTGACTCTCCCTACGAGTTCGTCAAAGTATGGCGTGCAACGGCACAACTCGTACAAATTCGGTGATCATACACACCAAAACGTTTTGTGAGATATGTCTCCATACATATTAACAGTTCAGTAAAATGTTATTGACGTTACTGAAATCTTTTCTCCTCCAAGGGCGTAGCCAGGGGGTCCAGGTTGTCCGTGATCCCCCCCTTGGTAGGCCTTCTTTAGAGCAAACAACCTACAATATTCAGGTGGCGAAAACGCCATGACAATATCTTGGCCGAAAAAGCCATTGTTGAAAAGCCCACTTTTTTAATTTTTTTTTTATTTTGTGAAGTATTTTCGTCAACGGCTCTTGTATTTAGTTAATATGGGCCTTCATGCCGCGATAATACGACTGAGCCCGCTGATACACGCGGGAGAGTAGCGGTGTAACTGGTGAGTAGCCTCTGTGACCACCCCTTTGGAAAATCCTGGCTACGCCCATGTCCTGCGATCAAGAGGAAGTAGCTTTAAGTCTTCACTCGGATTATCTATACTTTGGTTGACAACAAAATATGTCAAAACAACTGAACTGCTCACAAATCACTTCCCGCCCTCCAATCCTACACAATGAAAAAGAGAAACTTTGTTAATAATAATAATAAACAGTTTAACGTGGAGAAACACTTAGCTAGAAGCTAGTTTACAGGTTCTTCACCAAACAACTGAAACAAATAATTCAAATTGAAAATAACATCTATTAAGAATCCCAACTGGCCAAAGGCAAACCAGTTGGCTATATTACAAGCATGGCCGAGGATTCGAAACTCTGGGCTACTGTGAAATAAATTCAGGTAGTGACCAGGACGGGACTTGAGCCCGGGAGCGGCGGATTGCAAGACCGACATGCTGACCACTCGACCATGCTGCCTTCGCCAAGACGAAAAATGTAAAATAGTATTGGTTAAGCAAAAATGCAAACCTCAGGTATCGTGAGTTACATTCTTTTACATCACTGGTAAGTAAAAGAAAAATTAACTGACCGACTGACCGTACAAAGCAACTTGTCCTTCCATCTCCTTCGTAACCATGGTTACAAGAACAGTTGTATGAACCAATGGTGTTTATACCACTAAGGCGAGTATGAACACCAACTGCACATTCATCAATATCTGTGAAATATAAAAAGCTACCTGATTATATTGTACACTTCTAAGTGCGTATTTGTCATAGGCCCCCTCCCCCATTAAATCTTAACACCTCTAAAAGTTTGTTATTATTCACAGCGTTGAACCAGATGGATAATTCGCATGTACTCTATCCTTTAAACAGTTACCTGTCTCACATTCGTGGCCAGTGAATCCAGAAGGACATAAACATCGATATCGTCGCCTCGTAAAACCCGACTGACAGGTTCCGTAGTTCTTGCATGGGGATTGAGCACAAAAATTCTTCAAGAAAAAAGGTTGAACATGAATAATCTGCTTAAGAGAAATGTGCATAACTTAGAACAACCACTGCTTCAAGCAACCAAAATAGACTAGGATAGGATCAAATAAATAAATACATAAGGAGCCGGTAAGCAGCTCAACGAAACCTCTTAATCTACTGTCAACACCCTTGCCAGGAGGACACTGTGTCTTTGATCTGTTACTACGTTCAAGGTCAAGTTTGAAGGAAAAAGTATTTTAATCGTTTTAGCTTCTCTTGAAAGGAATTTCCTATGATGTATGACCTTATGCTTTTTACTTACTCTTGCGCAAACTAGTAAACTATTATGAGATCAAAAAAATACTTTCAAAAAATCGGTGAATTAAAAAAGCTACTTGCAACTATAAAATTTTAAGCCGACGAAAAAATTGCAAAAGAAATAACTTATAGAGGTTGTTCTTCATTGAATAAAAAGATGTATAAGAATTTTTTCTATTTAGAATCGAGACAAATGGATCGCTTTTCTAAAGGCCCTAAGCGTCCTCCGGGGTACAGAACAAATGTCTATTGGTTCTTACTAATCTACGAAAGGGTACTCGATGGCACTATCTATAAGTAATACATGGTCCATACAAAGTCCTTTCTAAATATGGCTATAAAGAGCATCCGTTCAGCTCTCATTCAATGCTGAAAGCCAAGTAAATGAAAGTGGTAAGAAATCGCTCGTACCTTCGTTCCATGGTACACATAGTTCGTTGTTTTCACCAGATCGTCCTCATGTTCTTTACCCGTGGAGTTATTCAGTTCACAGTTGTGTGCTTCTGCTCCATTTTGCCCAAAATAAAAGTTAACACTGACACAGTTATGGTCCAGGTAACAACGATATTCACACGTGTCTCTGTCAATCACACTGATGTCTGCTATGGTGTGGTTAACAAGACGTTCTCCCACGAAGAACAGAGTCGATGGAAATGCTAAGATACGACATTGATCTAAGAATAAAATTAATAAAACATCAAAATGAATTGGTTCTACCCCTTGAGAGTCTCCATATGTCGTTAAGCAAGCTGTTTGAATTGGAGATAACAATACGTATATCGATAATTCCGACTTTTCCCCGGATTCTCTATGTTAACATTGAAATACCCACCTTTATTTTGAGACAGAATTTGCATCCTATGCCATCAGTGGTTTTTCCTAATTGGTAAGTTCGCTCGATTATTTGACCTCCAAAAGCTTAGCAACCGTTACTCAATAAAAATGTAAACTTTATTAGAAAGTCTTCTGTTTACCTAGCGGGCAATCGACAAGCTATTCAAGAATCAAAATTGAAAACTCATCAGGTATCTTACGAACAGAAGTGAATTATAAACAATTAGTAAAGCCCATACCTTAGGGGAGTTAAAAATTTCATAACTACTGCTAACATTAATTTATTATTTCAAATGGAAAAACTATTATGATTTTTCCATTGGTGCACACATTGTTTTTAAACAAGAATTTCCATCACCTGATAAGAAAGGTTGTTTTCAATAACAGTATCAACTATTTCTTTATAATCAAGATAGAGGTCATAGTTTTACAAGATACACTAGATTTAGTAAGAGAAATGCTACAAAATGTCTCGAATATAAAGGTTTACTTCTCGCTCAGAGGCATCAAAGCCTTTTCATCACCGTTTCAATACTTCCAGTCCCATGGGGTCTCTTTTGAATATACTAGAGAAATATAAACATAAGTGGAATTTGAAAGACCTTACGAGAACTCTGTTGGAAAAACTGGGGATAAAATGAGTAGTGCTCAGTGGGGTACTTTCAAAGGCAGATATTTATTTTAAACGGATTAGAAGAATATGTTTCCCTATAGAATAAAAAAATTTTGTTATAGATTTGTAGTCACTGTATCAATTAAGTCTTGAGAGACTTGATATTCAGTCTTTACACTTTTGTATTCCGAAGTTTTTTTTTTTCAATAAACTGTTGAGGAGAAGTCTACCACACGAACAGACACAATGTTGAAACTGAATTTCTAAAAACAAGAAAGAAATGTTACCATCATAGCAGGATAAAACTTGCCCAAGGGGAAGAACCAAAGAGATTAAAAACAGATGAAGCAAAAGTACCATGTTCTCAGAACCTGGCCAAACAGGAACCTCAGTTCGGGAGTAAGAGAAACGTTTGGCAAACCTGCTATTTAAAGATTAACTGCTGATTGAGACCTTTACAAGGCTTTTTACGTTAATCCTCTAGGGGGCCTGACAGAATATTTTCTGTGTGTAATTTTTTCTCTCCCTCTCTTTTTTTTTTTTTTTTTTTTTTTTTTCACCTGTTATATTATATTTCACCTGATATATTATGGCCTTCGCATTTCCGCGATACATTACATTTTTGTTTTGAATAGACATTTTGACTTTCGTTTTCGTCTTATATCCGTTCACCATAATTCCAATTAATCCTCCTTTCCTACTGCCAAAAGTAAAATCTTTATTTACAGGTGTTGCATCATCAAACGAAGGAGGAAAACATTTACACGAGAATACAAAACATGGAACCGCGTAATTTCGACACCCGCTAACTCGAAAGTTCCAGAGAAGGTGAAAAAGAATCAAGTCATCTACAAATACAGAAGTCAGGAATTGAAAACCCGCGTCAAATAAAAGAAGAAAAGGCAGCGTTTTCTCAACATCCAGAAAATATTTTATTCACATTTTCTTAAAAGAATCTTGGAACCAAACCGTAGACAGAAAAATGAGGGACTGGTTACCTCTTGGCTGCCTGGTAACCAACAATAATCTCTCGCCGAGTCATTATGTGGATAGAAGCACGAAGAGGACTAACTAGCTAACTAACTATTGATTAGCTCTAGGCTTACATAGATTTAAAAAGGTTAGATGTGATTTGTATCTGGGAGAGCAGAATGCTTGTTATTTCTTAGAACATTGAGTTACCCACTATTTTACCCTAAAAGGACAACGGAACGCGCAAAATATGCCACGGTCATACTTTGCAGAACGGGGCACAAATACGGACGTAAAGTAGAGGAACACAATGGCCGCGTTGAGAAATTCAATCTTTGATATTTTTGTCTTTGCGCACGCCTTATTCGATCGGTAAGTGACTGCCAACCCAATGACAGATTCTACAAATGGCAGCCACGTTGAATTATTCAGACAAAATTTTTTTTTTTCAAATATTTGGTAACTTTTTTTTTATTACTCATTATTTCACTAAAGTATATCAAGTTACAAATAAAGGCTATCACAACTGCAATGGGAATTTACAACGTATCACTAATTTGCGGTATAAGACTAACGACGGATTCATTGATGCCTCTCAACTACTGCTGTCACGACTAACCACGAAGAAAGACCAAGTAAAAAAGAGTAAAGACTGATATCGGACATGTGTACACTTTAAACGTAGGTAAGCGTTTGTAACCCCTACGCCGTGTTCGCTATTTCCATTTAAAAAGTGATTATTTTCTTCAAAATTTGTTACTGATTAACATTTTCACCCTTAACTGGGTTAAATAACGTCAAAGAAATTTTACATCCTGATTTGTTCGGTAAAAAATTGTGTGCGAGTTTAAGAACTATGACTACCAATACCCCTTTCATTTCAAAACAAGAAACAAAATCCATGCGGGTGAAGTCAGTAGTATATTTGTGGTAATTCTATTTTACTCTGCCTACGAGCAAAACGGACTTCGTATTGTTTTCATGATAACTTTAGTCAGCACCACAATATCGCAAGTTACACGGATGCTCTGGAGGTGTGCCGCTGATGTTATACGCAAAATATCCATTGCAATTCCTTACTTGGTTGTTGATAGACCACTCACAGCATCTTGATGACCAATGAAAACAGACCTGCCTTATGACTATACCCTCGCTCACGGTAGGATGAGACCCGTTCAACCAGCCAGTGGCATCGGTTGCACACCGGTGAGTTGGGACACATGTGGCAGCCATTTTATTTCCGGCTGCTCCCTGAAAACGAAACCAATTTGGACCGAGTGAACTATCGCATACTGAACGACTTCCGGAGTAACTTTCTTTCCTTTTGGCATCTTTAAGACTCGAAGGATTTTGACATTCTGAGAAAGAAAAGAGTCATAACAGTGATATAAACAATGCCTCATTATTGTTTGTGTTAATTTTTTTCTTTTCCGTTATTTTTGTCAGTTCCGCTTGTATTTAACGACCGACTTTTTCAAATGCTCCTTACGTATTTTGATCGTTTCAACATTCAATCCGGAATGGTTGAGAATTTTCTTCTATCATAAATTTTACTAGTTCATTATCCTACTACTGTAATATTTTCTCCCCCGATCATGTGCATGGAAAAGAGCTTTGAATCTTATTTCGTATAAAAAATTATTCATCATATTTCTTTAAAAAATAAATTATAGATATCTCAACGAATAAATAATCACGACTCATTCTCACAAATCATTAACCCGCCCTCATCTAAAAAATGAAGAGCAACAGTCTCGTAGCAGCAACTCAGGTCAGACGAAAAATTCTGAAATAGCATTGTTATTGTAAGTCGGATCCTTTCATAGTTCTTGTAAGAAAAAAAATCAAACTGACCGGGTGACTGCACACTGTAACTTGTACTTCCGTCCCCAACGTAACCATGGTTATAAGAACAGTTGTAAGAACCAATAGTGTTTATGCACGTGGCTGTTCCATTGAGGCAACCGTGAACGCCAACTGCACATTCAGCAATATCTGTGAAATATAAAAAGGCACCTTTCCATACTGTACACTTCCTGTAAGTCATTTCTGCGTGTGGGTTTAACATTTTTTTCACCAGGGCTCACCAAGCAAAGCAAATAGACTGATATCAAACTAGTTTTGAAAAGTCTAAACACAGTAAAACAATTTTTTCCACAAAGGAAACAAAAAAAATTGCTTTAAAATTGATTTAAGATATTTTTGCTGGGTGTTAAAAGCTTTAGGAACGTAAGAAAGTTTTATCAGTCATAAACTTCCTTGTATCGGCTCATCTTAATTGTAAAACACGTTTGTCGTCTGTGCCATTTTTACGGTACCAGTACGTAATCCAAATGGATGCAAAAACCGACTTTTGCCATGACAGATAAGTGTGATAGGTGCTTAGCTCGACTCAAACATTCTAACCCGGTTGATCAAAGTATATCGATCAGAATTAATAGAGTTAACTTGAATTCGAGACTCCCTTGATATGGAAATATATGGCATGGAGTAGTAGCAATTATTATATTACAAAACCTAATATTTTAAGATTGCATGATACCTGTACAAAAGCTATACATGAAAAAGGCCAAGGAACTAAATGATGAAATTCACAGGTAGAGCTGATTCGGAAGGTATAGTAAAAGAGATGGGAATGGGTATATAATGTACCAATAGAACATCAAAAGCTCTATCAAGAGCCATCCTCGGATGGGCTACTGATGGCCTGGATCGGAAGTCGATAGAAAGAGTCGTGGTCTAAGAAAGCATAGAGGCAGATGAGGAACAAAGACAGGAGATAAGTCAACTTGTAGAGGAAACAGCTTATTGAAACTAGTGGTACTCTCTAACAGGGAAGCCTTCTGTGTACCACACACAAAAATTAAATAAGTTCAAAAGTAATCTGCACATATAGTCCTTACAAACACATTATTTTCCTCTTTTCCACTTTTTTAGAGACACTCTGCCCCTCCGATACCCCCTTGTGCAGATCACATGACCTTAGCGACCATGTTCTCAAATCGTTGTGCGTTGTTTGTGCGTAGTAAGGTTTGCTTTTTTTTTGTCTTTTGATGTTGATGTTCGGTTTAGCTTGCAGATGGACAAAAATATGTAAGTCGTCGCTTTGTGTGTTATTCTTTTTCTTGTAATTCAATATTTGTTTCACTTTCGAGTCTAGCTTTCTATTTTATGTAATGTGTAGCTGTACCGAATGAGAAGATCGCGTTCAGATTAAACATCTCCAGTTCACAACATTTAGTCTAAGATTATCTTCAACACACTTTTCCACTCACTATGACTGAAACCACCTGCATTTTTATTTAGGGAGCACCTCTGAGACTTCGAGATAGATGCAAAGCTTTTGGCGTCAGTTTCTTTTTCCAGTAACTCTTGCTTCTTTTAGATACAGGTGCCTCCTGAGTAGAGATTCCTAATACGGGAGGTTTCAATTGATATTTTTTTCCAATAGCTCTTGCTTCTTTTCAATAATCAATCGTAAATTTTACGTGTGTTTGTTTGTTTGTTTGGTCCGTTGCCGTTGTTGTTGTTGTTGTTTTTTTTTTTGCATTTAATTAGTATTGTGTTCTTGGCTATAAAAGAAATATCAGGGTTACGATTTAAATTGACGAGGCCCTCGCACTAAAGATTTTATCATGTCTTAACTTTTCCTTATCTTGTACCGTGTACAATGTGTTTAACTCGGTTTAGCATCTCACAAACATCATATCATTCATCCTCCTTTTGTATAATAAGCAATTGAAGAAGCCTTGACCTTGCTCTGTTCTTTTGTAAAGCAAGCAAGAAGCGGCTAGAGCATAAAAGAAGAGTAAGGGGTGGAAATTTGGCAGACGAGTGTTCTTCCCTACTTCTTGACTGCTCTAAACGTTTCCTAAGTGCTGTACAACAGAGCAGAGCGCAGTCAAGGCTACTTTATCTATTTTACAATAAAGAATCCGTGTTTCAGTTTTACTAGGGAACGTTATCTTACAATCTAACTGAGCGTAAAAACCTTCCAAGGCTCTGACAGTCCATTTCGTTTTCTCTTTGGTCATTCTCGTCAATAACATCAATTACGGCGCTTCGCATGTTTAGAAACCTTTGTTTGGTTCATCTGTTGCTACTTGCAAGCTCGCTTGTTCCGAAATTTCACTTACAATGAACGAAAAAAACTTTGAGAGAAGTCCAGGAAAAAGTCGAACATTGTCCAAATTGCATATTGCCTGATGGCTTCACCTCAGCTCCAAACTTTACCAATGAAAAGGTGCAACGTTTTTCCCACTTACTGTAATTGAACTCCGGTTTACCTTCGCAAGAGTAGCTGGGTTCTGGTGATACTCTTGTCTATATCTAGACTCACACACATAAACATTTTTCATGTGCCTTGATGTTTTCTCACCAAATATTGTCTCGACTATCACGTATCATCAACCTTGAACAGAAAGCTATATTGACAATGCATAGATGAATACATTTTGCAGTGAATTTTAAATAAAATTTAATTGACCATTGGTTCATGGTTAGCGTGCGTGTATCGCGATTTGGATGCACGCTGAATGTTTTGAGAGCAGAGGCAAAGCATTCCTCATTCGTCATGTTTTGGCAAATATGAAAAAACCAGGTCGAGGGTTCTGAATCTGTTAATTCCGATGCTTAGAAACCTTAGATGGACAAATGTTACCTGTGCAAATCCTGCCATCGCCACTAAACCCAGCCTTGCAGCTGCAGTTAAAAGAACCTTCGGTATTGTTGCTCTCAGCATTGGCATCACATTTGTGGGTATTGGTGAGACATTCATCTATATCTGCACAAATATTGAAGTCAGTTTTAAAATAAATAAGCTAGCAATGAAAAATGTTCAGAAGTAACGAGTAAACGTCCTGTTCTAGTCACCAGTGCAATTTTCATCATCACCATCAAATCCATCTTCGCAGCTGCAGTGAAAGGAACCTTCAGTATTTATGCACCGAACATTCACACCACACTTGTGGGTATTGGTCGCACATTCGTCTACATCTTAACAAGAGAGAAAAACATTTAATAAAAAGTTGAGCGCAATTGAATCATTTTAAGAGCAACAAAAATTAATCAGCCAGCGTAAGGAAGGCTTCTTTTGGACAAATCAACAAAAGACAGAAGTTTACTTAGATAGAAATAGGGCGCGAGACGTAACGTAATACTAAGAATGATTGCAGGGTGAAAATATAATGGTGCTAAAAAGAAAACAAAACATTGTAAACCTAACTAACCTCCAAACACAAAGGGAGTATTGCAACCAAAACTATGAGAACACAATTTGCCGTCCACGACGCGTAAATCATTTGATGCAGTACTCGAAGTAGCACTCGAGACACGGGACGCGTAATAAAATGCACACTTCGACGGATGACAAACGCGATAAACGTCACACTAACAGCCGACTGATCCCTCTAAATTACTATACACAGCTTTGTTGTGAAAATCGTTGATGATGTTGATACGCTTGGATCTATTGATTTCGATGCATGGAACAATTTAGATGAACAAATTTCATAGTTAGCTTTGCAGCTTTTGCCATCGCCATCAAACCCAACCTTGCAG
This sequence comes from Stylophora pistillata, assembly GCF_964205215.1. Lineage (NCBI taxonomy): Eukaryota > Metazoa > Cnidaria > Anthozoa > Scleractinia > Pocilloporidae > Stylophora > Stylophora pistillata. Next base: position 13,064,220 of record NC_142520.1, read on the forward strand.
CTGCAGTTGAAAGAACCTTCAGTATTGTTGCACTCACCACTGACGTCACACTTGTGGGTTTTGGTGGTACACTCGTCTACATCTGTAGAAACAAATTCTTTCCGTTGACAGTGAAATTAGAAAAAAAATAAATGATAAAAGCTTTTTTCAGGTAAGAGAGATCAGAGTAAAATGGATGCAAAAGAGACGCATAATCGTAGCAAAATGACTCTTGCCTTTTTCACAGTGTTCTCCTGTGTAGCCAGGTGGACACACACACTTGTATCCCTTGTTTGTAAATCCAACCAGGCAAGTTGCATTGTTGTAGCAGATGTTGAAGCAGCACTTGTTCTGATGGGGAAAGATGTTGAGCCTTATTTTTCATAAAATAACGAAGATGCTATTCATGCAAGCCATTTATATTTTTGATCCATACGGGGCATAGTTGGAGTTTTTTCTTTTTTCGCTTATCAAATAAAGAATCCATGACTATTCTCTGTTATGTTGTAAAGTCGCAGGAAGCGGCTAGAAGAAGGAAAGAAGTAAAGCAGGAAAAACGAGACATTCTCCCTTCTCGATACCCTGATAAAGCAGACTGTCTCAGCCAGTCAGAGCGCAAGTAATAGGGATACTTTATGTTTTAATTTATTTATTCACCTTTTTTGTCGGCCGATTCAGGTGTTCTCAGACCTAATTTTGAAAAAAGGCTGAAAGTTTCTAAAAAAAAACTGTGGTCCTGCGTCGGTAGGTTTTATGTGGATTTACATGCAGAAAGCGAAGCTACGCCATTGGTGGTAACACGGCGACGAGAAAAAACACGAATAAATTAGTGGAATGAGAAGCATTCGTTCATACCTGAGGGATTAAGACTGCCGATTTGAAAGATAAACTTTTGTTCAAGAGTTTTGCGGCTCTCCGTGTTGCCTAAATGTAAGGAAAGACCGCAGATTGCCATATGTTGTTTGGAACGATTGGGTAAATTAAAGCTTCTAGCGACTGGTTTTGATGCGTCCTTGTCATTGAAAGGAATGACAGGGACGCACAATTCCTCTATTTGCTCCGACGAAGGGCTAACGCTCGAAACGTAAGCTTTTTTATTCGTTTCGGTGGCCAATTTACAAATTTAACTTAGTTGATACAACCATACTACTTCATTTTGAAAAGTTTTGAAATGATATTGCCTCATCTGAGTTTCCGAACACGCAAAAACACACATAATACTTAATTCCTACTTCCGTGCTCCTGTATATAAAGCCTGCCATCGGTTTCAGATCATTTGGGTGTTGTAAGTCATCCGAGTCACTCAACTGACTTAAAACTCTCTTTTTTTCTCCTGAGGGCCCCAAATTGATCGATTTACACCTGTCTTCCATAGTGCACCAATTTTTACAGTGACTATGCATATGCATTCCGACTGGTAATGAAATGTTTTTAACGGCATGGCCCAGCAATGCATATCCATCTCTGACTTCCAGAAACTTGAGTCTCCGACAGCTATCTGTATATTAGACAGGAGTAGAGAGAGTTTGATTGGTTTACGGATCGGCTCGTGTAAGTTTGCGAAAAAAAATTCTGAAAACATGTGACTACAACAGAGTACAGTTAAGGAATCGTGGATTTTAAAAATCCAGTGGATATCAACCGCAGCAGCCGAGAGTGCCCATTCAGATCCTATGCTATCTGCCAAAAAATTCGCTCTTGTACTGAATTGTCAGCCTTTGGTTCGGTGTAGGTCGGCATATCTGCGTTTTTTCGATTTAGTTTTTTAGCTTATATACATTTCTCGAACAGAAATGGCATGGCGAACAATTTGATACATCATGGCCGTCGCGCATGCGAATCGTGTTACTCTGTGGACTTGCATTATGTTTCAGCGCGTATGAAATTACAAAGGAAACAGTGAAAACTGGTCTTGCCGTAGTCAAACCCTTGCTTTCATAATTTATAACTAAAACTTTTTTCAGGTCCCCAAATCTAATTTAAAAGAAGAACATGTCCCCTTGCCTTTGAGCAATATTGTTCGCAAAGAGTTGATGAATGGACGGTTCCCAACGCTTTTGAGATTTTCTACTGTTCCTGAGAAAATCTGCCATACTTCTCTTCTAATTTCCGTTAAATTTGTCCGAACGTGGCACCGTAAAACGTTTGAGATAAGTTCTCTGTTGCTCGTGTAAGATGTCCCCAGATCGGAATGTCTTGTTCGAAGGCAAAAGTCGAGTTCTATGCTGAAAACGTCCCCTAAAAACTGGAATTGACGGTTCCTAACGCCCCTAAAAAAGGGTTAAAATCTTCCTCTCAAACTAGGTGAGTTCATCCACAGCTGTCACTTTCACGCGCTCGCTCAGACACCCTTCGTGCAACCATGCTGAATTCAGCCTCATTTCGTCCACCATTTTGAAAAGTCTCTTCTAGCTACGTAACCTCTCCTCCTGTTTTCTGAGTTGCAAAACAATAGAATTTCGCGGGTTTCTTTGAAATGTCGGACGAAAAAAAAGGTTGTGATCATGAATATGCAAGAGAAGTTAAGTTCATTGAACCGGAACTTAGATATGCGGCTAAAGCGTTGGAGACGAAACCAATATTCGCCCTGGAAATACCCTATCCATTGCTAAGGGAATGGCACAAAATAATCACCGAGGACACCTCTGAGAAAACCTCACAAGGTTCGCCCGGCCTACAGCTTGTGTCAGATTATGTTGCTCTGTTAGAAGAGGCAGTTAGGGACCATGCATTGTTCTTCACTGAGGACACCACCAAGAGACATGAGATGAACCAATCATTGGCCAAAAGAGCTGGTTCAGTGGCAAATCTCTACAGGACAACAAAAGGTAGAGCAAGAGAGACCTTAAATGACAGGGTCAAGAAGTTCCACATTTTTGAGGGCCAGGTAAAATCCTCTCAGGATCTCCACAGGAAAATAATTACATTGGAGAGCGAAATCAATGGCTGGAGAACTAAACACAATAACATTGAACAGGAAAAAGAGGAGTTATTCAAAGAAATGACTCAGACTATTGAGGAGAAGGATAGAGTTATTAGTCACCTACAAAGCACAAATAAGCAATTGGAAGACTATTTGGTTTATCTGGAAAAATTATCTATTAACGCTGAATACAAAGGGAAGCCAGTTTCTTCCAGTCAAAACAAAGCAAGAACATTAAAAAACTTTCTCACTAGGGCTGAAACTGCTCTTTGGTTCAGCAAATATTTTGAATTAGACATTGAAAGCATTTTGGTAAAGGAGAGTAACTCAGGTGTAAAACACACCTTATCCAGTAAGAAAATTTTGCCTTGTGATTTGGCAGGACCAAATGAGCAAGAAACCACCCTGAAGTACAATTCCCTCTCTGAGGAAGAAAAAAAGCAAGTAGAAGAAATACTCTTCCTCTTGGACAAGTTTTGTGTGGGTGATTCTTTTTTCCATGAACTTACTATGGTCACAGATGGGCTTCCAAAGTCATATCTGATTCAGCAATGCAGAGCTAATTTAAATAAGCTATGCCACATAGACAGCCTACCAGGAAAAGCACCTGGGGCAAAAGTTAGTGCTGTTAAGGAGCTTATCAAGGAGCATGTAGAAGAGTACCTGAGAGAAAACCCAGCAACTGAAAAAATCCAAATCAAAATAAATGGTGATGGGGCTCGTATGACCCGGAATTCCAGCTTTGTATTGTTGTCCTTTTCAATTTTACAGACAGGTGATCCAGTTATGACAGCCAAAGGAAACAGAACTCTTGCTATCCTTAATGGGAAAGAAGACTATACCTCTCTCAAAGAGTCCTTTGGAAGCATTTTTAGTGAAATTAACAGTATGATTACAGAAGCTAAAGTTACTATTGGCCATACTGAAATCAAAACAGAATTTTTCCTTGGTGGTGACTACAAATTCATTCTTATCATGTTAGGTTTAAATGGAGCAACAGCTAACTACGCATGTGCATGGTGTAAGATCCACAAAGATGACAGATGGAAAACAGATGAACATTTCACTTATTTCAATTCAAAGCCACTAGCAAGGTCTTTACAGGAAATGAGAGAAATGTCAAAAAAATCAAAGGATAATTATGGCTGCTGTAAGGAACCCTTTCTGCACATTGAGTTGGACCATATTATTGTTGATGAACTTCACCTCCTTTTAAGAATAACTGATGTGTTAACTTCCAATTCAATAACAGAAGTTATTGATTGGGATATCGAGGAGAGTATTCTAAACACCAGCAACAAACAGGCACACCTAGATAAGTTGATTAACAGCATAAGGTCTTGTCGAGTATCTTTCAATGTTTGGACAAAAAAGAATGCCGATGGCAAAGAAAGTTCTGTTCACGACTGGACAAGTCTCATGGGAAACGATAAGAAAGCACTGCTGTATCACCTTCCAGAGAAAATGACTGATTTCTTGAGGCCTGAAACCGCTGAAAAGATCATAAAAATATGGGTGACCTTCGCAGCCCTGTACAAAAGTCTCAGTAACTGGCAACCAAATACCAGCCCCACAGAGTTTTGGTTGAAAGCAAAACAATGGGTGAATGATTTTATCTCTCTTGCAGGATTGAGGGAAGGTTATGAACGAAAAAGAGTTACCCCATACATGCATATAATGGTTTCCCACATCCCATGGTTTTTTCAAATGTACAAAGCAGTCAAACTATTCACAGGGCAAGGAGTAGAAAAAAACAATGATGTTGCAAGGTCCATTGTTTTGAGGAAATCAAACAAGTGGGACTCGGTTGGTGATGTTCTCCGTCAAGAGTCACGTCAATGGCATCTACGAAAAAGGGAACGGGAGCCCAGATGCTATCAGAAACACAAGACAGAGTACTGGGAAGAGGACATATTCCAAAAAAGAAAAAAAAATTCACCCCCAGAAGTTACTACTCCATCTCAATCTGATCTGCATGTTGGCCAAAGTGCTCTTGCATCTCAAACTCAATCTACTGGGCATTTGAGCCCAGTTGACTTTACAAAAATGAGAGAGCCTCAGCTTAAGGACGAACTAAAGAAACGAGGAATCAAAAACATTTCTAAGAAAACAAAACACCAGCTTGTACAATTATTGAAGGGCATTACTGACAAAGAAAACCAGTCAGCCTCTATTTAATAAGAAATGACATTGCCATTAAATGCAGATTATAAAAGTTGCATAGCATATAACATTTGGCCTGGATATGAAGATATTGTTTAAGTCCCATTCTGTTTCTAAATTTCAAACCAGCATTTTGAATATTTAAGAAAAGTCTATAGTGACAAGATAAGAGGGGCAACTATATTTCAAGCTGAAATGACCTAGTTATCATTTACAATATTACTATGTACTCAATAGGCAAAAATCTTGAGTGAAACCTCCACTGCCTGTCAAATATACTCTCAAGCAATAAGTATAGAAAATGGCTGGCGTATAAATTCAATGGTGAGTTTCTCAAGGGGCATCCTTGGAGGGTTTACAAGAGTACCATTCTTAACAGCAGTAATTTTTGGTGACCATGACAAATTCAGTTGCAGTTTTATAGGAAATTTAATCCTAACACCATCTCCATTTTTGTCCAAGCACTGATCCCATAAATTGTCAAAATTGCATTGGTCAAAGTCCTGCTTCTCTAGCATAGTAGATTTGCCATCTTTGTTCGCTCGACCTTTCCCCTGAAATAGGAACCGGTAACAGTCATGGTGAAAAAACAGGGTTGATGGTCCTCTCGATTTACTTTTTAATTTAGATGTAATTGCCAGGAGTAGAAAATCTATATTTTCCTGCAGGCGAGCTTGTGGGATCACTGGTCTTTCAAATGTCCTGAATAAAAACATGGCAGTGTAAGCTTTTTTGTTTTGGCTTGATGCAAATTATTTAGTATCTCATCAAAAATACCACAAAAGGTGGACGTACATTGAACCCCCTTACAGTTGACGAACATAAATTAATTTCATAACCATTGTCCTTCTATCGATATAGTGCATTATACCCTCAGATGTACAAACTTCTTTGTAAAAAAAATAAAAACCCGAAGGAATTCAATGAACAGATGTAGAAATAGAAAATCTCCTGGATTTTATTTTATGAAAAAAAATCATATTAGTAAATAATCGCAATGCTGTCTGATCATTCGAACTGAATTTACCGCACAAGATCGATCGTAAGGTTATCTTCGTTTTCCCAGCTGCAGCTGTAATAGCTGTACCCATCCCACTTTATAAGATACTCGATCTGCGAAAAAAAAATGATTCCTTATACTACAAAACTAAAATGTTCTTTGAATATCAGATCACAATTTCTCTTCTGAAGTAAGCTTATAATAAAAGCTTCTCGAACTCTAGACATATAAGAGGAGTTTTTCATACTTCGTGATCCAGTGACCGCCTCGAAATAACTCGTTCGACTTTAAAATATGCTCCCCGACTGTTGTGTTTTCTTCTCCTTCGTGTTGGCTCTAAAAAATCACTTGTGACCTGTGACAACTGCTTGAAGTAACCACTTACGGGCCTTTTCCTACTTGGCTCCGCCATTTTAGTGCTGGCGAAACTTATGAGCCCATCTGTGCCCATCGTGTCAACCGCTAATAAAAACCACGCCGTGGGAGCCCGTGGTGATGATCGCTGACAACTTGCGCGTCAGCAATGACAACCGCTGACTGTATCGAATTGTTCGCCATGGATTAATAGGAATGGGACGAGATTATTCAAAAGCTGGCAACTTCTGGGGTTTGCGAACGTCCGAGGTAGGCTGTGACATCTCATCTTATTAGACAACGTTGCAAAGATAAAAAAAGAAAACCTAAATGAACGTCTAATCGTTTGTCTCACGAAGATTATAGATTATAGATTGTTGAATTTTTTTTTTTGTTACTGACTTCTAGTAGTTTTTATATTGTTATGAATCACTTTAAAATCTCTCCCATTCAGGCTAGTTGATCGAAACAGCATTTTAGGTACTCGCAGTAGTGATCCATTTCTCTAAACCTCTATTTTACTCAAAGTCTACGAGAGAAATAGTGATAAAATATTCGATTTGCATTCCTTGTTTCCCTAAACCAGTTTTCTTTTTCAAAAAACTGCTTTGCTTTTTTCGCTGCTTTTATCAATAAAGTTATTATTTAGATTGCTAATGCATGAGGTAACTGTGCTTCAAAAGTTGCAAACATTAAAAAGGAGAACAAAACTGTTTTTCGTTGACCCTCAATGTTCTTGATGGCTCCCGTGATGTCTTTGTAAATTAAATACTGTTAAAGACAGCAGAAACATTGAAATCCATCTTCCACGCATTGTTTAGGAATGAAACATGTATACGTCTCATCTTAAAACTAATCAAAAGCATAAATAATCGATGTGTTTTTCACTTCGTATTCTTTGTAGAATGAATAGCAATACTTCATTTGCTTTTGTCTCCCTCCGTGAAATACAATAGTCAAGTGGAGGATATTAATTTTCTACTTGACTATTTCTACTTGTAGAATTCCTGTTGTCAAGATGAATGTTGATATCTAATGCTTCCCGACGGTTTTGGGTGGCATTCAGTTTACTTGAATTCTATTGCTCTTGATGAGAACCCTTCTATCGATGACTTATTTTTTTTTCCTTTGCTTCGACATTAAAATTGTCAATGCTGCTTTGTTCGAGCAAGTTGCCTTTTCTAATAAAACTCAGCAAGGAAAGCTATTTATAGGACACTTTCATTCTCTGTAATCTTTTTTGGTCAGAAAATATAGCAAAACGAATTCTTACAATAGACGCATATTTGCTTTATCTTTAGTTGGAATTGTATATGGGTTAAACCCTTGGCTCATTTTCAAAAAATTCCCTTCTTTATTTTTCAAAGTATGATTCAGGGAAGACTTTTTTATTTTGATCCCAGATCCTGAACACCGAGTTTGAGTCAAAACTCGTGAAACTCAGGTAGTTAAAATAAATCACATATACACCCATTGCTTAGACTAACATTAAAAAACTGTTGCTTCAAATGAGATTTTACGGAACTTTAAGTTCTGTTATTATTTTTTGTTTTCCTATGTTAGACATATCAGAGTGTCTCTCACTCATTCTGATCAATTATTAATCGGTATTTACCAGCGAGCCCGATCGGACCACGGACAAACTTTGGGATTGTCGATAATAACCACCAAAAATGATTTTTAGCGTCTCTTTATTGATTTAATTTGTTTCATGATGGATTTGATCAGAAAAATTCTTCTCAAAATTTGAACTGCCGCGTGTTGGCGTCCCTGGCCGTTGTTATTAGAAATTGAGTAGAAAGTTTCAAAAGGAGTTAACCTCTCTCACAACCGTGGTTCGCTTTATTCAAAATTTCAGTGAGCAATAATTCCCGGAGAAAAATTCAATTTCGTCTTACTTAAGCTCACGTTAAATGTTCACGTTAGAGTTTAGTTCTGAGCCTCATTGATAAGCTGAAATAGGATATTCAAAGTGTTCAGTTAACTTTCCTAACTAAGTTGTGGCATCTTCCCATATTGCGTGAAACGAATTTTCCTTAAGAATTGATTTGAAAGCTGCAAGTCTTCAACTTTTCTGTAGATGCATAAATGAAAAATCATAACACAAGAACCAACTGAAATCAGATCTATATGTCACCGCCTATTTTAACTTTTGGATAGCGAAAGGCAGAGCTTTCCATTTGAAATCGATAGCAACGACCGAAGTGCAACCGCATCTCCCGCCAGAAAAAACCAAAGAAACAATCAAGAAAGTTTAACACATGTTACATTAAAACTGCCATGAAAAATTAATATAATCCTTCATCCAACCCACACTATAGAGTGTTAAAGTAAACTCACCATGGTTTGCAAATGTAAGGGCATAAAACCAGCCTCCATATAGAAAAAAAAGAAATAGGAAAGAAAGCAACAGAAAGCGACGACACTTCATCTTCAGAGTCTAAAGAAAAACGAAATTTTACGGCGAGTATTGAACTATGTCTAATCGTGATTAATTATTAACCAAAAGTTTTACTCGATCTTTCTGTTTATTATTATTATTACTATTTCAATTCTTCTCATCATGGTTAGTTAATAACCGGGAGTTTTCTCAATCTTCCCGTTTATAAAGTTCCTCTTACGCCCTTTTGGCATAGAACTGTTCACTGATTAGTCTCCTTTTTTGGGTTAATGCGCAAACAAATTTAATAAAACAGGGATTAAAACAACGAAAAATGGATTAAAAAAACAGGAAGCTGCTGCAGAAAGTTTGTAAACACACATCACCGTGTGCCGCTCCAGCGATCGTCTTAAAAACGTGTCCTCGCCACATCATATCAGAAATTGACGTCTCACTGCTGAGTTGTCACTTCGATAGTCAGGTCAGGATCACGACGGACAAGTCACACTGTCCAGCGGAATCCAACGTTGGATTGTGCCGTACACTGATGAATACAGAATAGAAGCAATAGAAGCAGCAAGAGGGTAGGTATTACCCAGTAACAATGGTGAATACCGAGGGAGTGGTGTAAGAAGGATCGGCACTTTCTCCTTAACTGAAAGTGAGATCATCCACATTCTTGTTGGCCATGAAGGTGGAATCAACAACGTCTGTAACTCAGCAGGAGGAGACGGAGGCACCTTCGTAGTGAGAGAAACTGATCACGTTCCTTTTATAATAGCAGGAGCCGGAGGAGGGATGGAAACGGTCACTTCCTGACATGAAGGATGTGATGCTAGTACGAGCACAACAAGTCATGGTCAGGGGGAAGCGACGGACAAGGCACACAGATTGCTAATATTAGCCAGGTGATCTGTGACGTCATTGCGCGGGCCTGGGGAAGAAACTTTAATGCGGTATCCCATAAACCAACGCGCGCACCAATTCAATCTGTTTTCAAAGCATGGCGGCCGGTCGACCGCCATGCGGAAATTTTTGCGACAAAGAAATGTTCTGAAAGACAGCTATTGTTCTGAAAGGTGAAAATTTTACTTACTTGGATGCCTTCTGTGAATCCAATGCTGAGACAGTATTCTCGACTCAGCGCTCGATTCTTTCCCGTAGAGGACTGTTTTAAAAATTTCATTTCCATCAGGGAGTACATTTTGACGACGTACTCAGTTTTATTGTGCGATAAAAATGTGCTTAAGAGACGTACACAAGCGAACTACCCGGCTCTGACGAGAGTCGGATCTTTCAAGACCGGATTGGATACCTTTCCTTGGGATTTCCATGGACGTTCGAGCTTGGTTGGTAAGTTGCCTGAGGGCCTCCATCAGCTGCTCGCCTCAAGGATAGAATTTTTTGTAGCAGCTCTTTCAACTGGCTCAAATTAGGCTCATTTTGACGCATCAGTCCCACTGTAATCCGGTATGGTGGTTTTTCACTTGCCAGGATACATTCCTCCCTCTATTTGTCATTCGATTTCTGGTTGACTTCTGCTTCAATGATTCAACTCTGCCTTCGACCCTTCCTCTTCAACTTTGGTAATGACATGACATCTTGAGTCAAGGAATCTTCAGTCATGAAGATGAACAGAAATGAAATGAACAGACTTGCAGAGTTGTGTGGCACACAACTACTTTTTTAAACTGTAAAAATTCCAGATACCATCGTGGTATACAGTATCAGTTAGGTTATATACTATACCCAATTTATGTAAAATGTAGATTATAATTTTACAGGAATTTTAGTGAAAGGGTGCAAACTTGTGATAGTCATACATGTTATTTCCTAATTTTAAAAGGACTTTGATAATTTTTGAACATGTTGCTTTACAAATTTTGTTTTTGTTATTCTTGTGTAATTCCAGTAATTAGCCATTATCCTCCCCCCCCCCCTCCACAGAAGGCAAATGAAAATTCCTAGGGGTCCCGTTCTCAAAGACCAAAAACTATTAAAAAAATATTTGGAGATTTTTCAGAATCTCTAGAGGGTAGGGGTGCTTATAAAAAATCCCTTCCATGGGTGAGAAATCAATATTTTACGGAGCTACACATTTTGTAGAAATATCCATAAACACCCTACAGACCCCTATCTCTATTGTTGCAATGAAAGTTTTGGGTAGCGCAGGAAAAATTCGTCTCTGAACTTGCACAATTTACTGTGAAAATCATGACTTCCATCACTGGGTGGGGGTGCTTATAAAAAATCCCTTCCATGGGTGAGATATCAATATTTTACGGAGCTATACATTCTGTAGAAATATCCATGAACACCCTACAGACCCCTACCTATATTGTTGCAAGGAAAGTTCTGGGTAGCGCAGGAAAAACTCGTCTCTGCACTTGCATAATTTGCTGTGAAAATCATGACTTCCATCAGTTCCTTGCAGTAAAAAGTCCACAGGTGACACAATTTTCGCAATCTTTGGTAAAACTAAATCCACAAGTTCTTCATCGTTCTGACAGTTTACTGACCCTTTGCTTCCTGGAGTAAGGATTACTCTCGTCGTCTAGAAGTTTTTCTTCGCATTGTCTTAATGAAACCCACTTCCGAGAGGTTGACAAGCCATCCAGTTTGTGCTCCGGATAAAGACGAAGATGTTCTTTTTGTTTTTCTAAAATTTACCACAGTTTTGAAATGGGCAATGACGTCGAATTACTGACTCGGCGTGAAGCATAATTTCCTTTGCTCGATAAGACATCCAAACAAACAATAAAAATCACAATAAAAACAATTAGCCGGCAAAAGAAACAATACATATTTAAAAGTACTTTAAATGCTGAATATCGCCGCGTCAAAAAGCCCGCGATAATGGAACTGACTTCGAGAGAGCAACGAAGGCTCGATCAAAACTTCTTTAAAATCAGCACATATAAAATATGAAATCAACACAAACACACCATTCCCAGAAACAAGGCAGCTTTAATGCGAATAACATTAAATGTTGATAAAGCGAATGCCCGATCCAGTACACAAGCAAGAAATAATAAAACAAACTTCATGCAATGCATGAGTACATCGAGCTTACGTTTGGATTGTCTGCAATGTTCATCGCGAATAGCTGTCAAAGTATTTAACCACGCAGACACGGAGTTTCTTTTCATGGCAGTAGCTGCATTGTTCAAACTACCCATGACAAGTCTTCTCACTTGTTTTAAGTGCGAAAGTAGTTAGCTACATCGACCTCGCATCACGCCGACGGCCGCCATGAAAACAGATTGAATTGGTGCGCGCGTTGGTTGATGGGATACGGCATTAAAATTTCTTTCCCCAGGCCCCCGCAATGACGTCACAGATCTCCTGGAGTAATTCAGCTGAGTAGACTTATTATGACAACATACGGTTGTATTTCAGTCCCAGTTTTATTCCTAATCGTTATCGTGTTAGCTTATTTCTCAAATACTTCGTTTTAGATTGCTGTAATTAGGTAAAAGCTTTCAAGCACACCTTAAACCATGGAAATTGAGCTAAATCCTGTACACCTTTTCAGTCAATCTATGTTGAAAAAAAGAGAAAGTCATTGGATATATCCCTCCTATTATTTTTTTCATTATTGTTTTAGGAGTTGAAGTAGGTGGTTTCTACTTCAGTGGCAGAAGTTCACAGCACTTTGTGGAATCATGGAAAATGGCGGAGAAGGTGACAAGGGATATCTTCAGGGAGGAGCTGGTGGACGATTCTTGTATAGAAACATCGATGGCGGTTTCGGAGGGGGGACTGTACCGATCCGTGTGGAAGAGCTACTCTGGTGGGAGTAGTGGAGATAATGAGGGTGATTTCTGTGGAGGTGAGGGTGGATCTTTCAATGCTACAAACGATCCGCAGAAAGAATGTTGCTATAGAACATCTGGTCATGTCAAGTAGCCATTACTTTATTGTAATACTCGTCACATTAATGGAAAATGTGAAATGAGCTGTCATTTTCCACCCTTGTATATTCCCTCCTCAAGCTGAAAATAACTTTTTGCTTGTAAAAATCTAAATAGGAGGACTTTTAGTTGCTTCACATAAAGAAAATTGGTGTCTTGTAAATCTTGCGATAGTTGCTGTTTTTTTTACCAATAAGAGCTTTTGATAAAATAATACCAATATCCTCATTAAAAGATTGTAATACTGATAATAATAATAATAATAATTATAATGATAATAATAATGCAAGACTTTTATAGCGCCCATGCTAGAGTTCAGAGCGCTGTACAGCTATATGGATAAAAAATAACACAAAGATGATTAAAACAACTTACTAAAAGTATTAAGCAAAAAGCTAATGAATAATTAAATACTTGATCAAATAAAGGCGTCTTTAGGTTGGATTTAAATGTCACAAACGACGGTGCTTGCCGTATGGCATCTGAAAGCTGATTCCATAGATATGGAGCTATATAACAAAGGATCTGCCTTCATAAATCTTAAGCTTGAAACGAGGAACTTGTAATAGTTTCTTATCGGACGAACGCAAAGTTCTAGGTGGTTTATAGTGTACTAAAAAATCATATATGTATTGAGGTGCTAAAGCTTTCAGGGGGTTTTTTAAGTAAGTAGTAATAATTCTCAGATTATACGTTGCTTTACAGGTAGCCAGTGAAGCTCTTTAAGAACTGGCGTAATTCGGTCATAATTTCGAGTGCAGGGGACGAAACGCGCCGCAGCATTTTGTACCCGCTGAACCTTATCTAATAAGTATTGTGGCAATTCAGCCAACAATGAATTGCAATTGTCCAGCTTGCAATGGCAAGTGGTTTGTATTAAATGGGAAGTTATTTGAAAAATCGTGATATCTCAATAGGACTGGGACAGTTTACAACTAAAGCTGCCTCGAATGTAAACGTGATTGATTAAATTATCAAATCACGATACTCTGTGCATGGACATGAAAAGATGCACTAAGGGGAAAGAGAGAGACGAGATTATAATTTCAGAATATTACATTCAGACTGAAAGAAGCGTTTTCTTCGCATTCAGTGTACATTTTAGTAAAATTTACTACAGCGTAAAGGGATCGAGTGTGAATGAACTTTGTGAAGAATGAAATAACCTTATGCTTCTCGCTCCTTTACTTAAACTCATAGAGCGCATCGCTAAGGCCTATCTCTGTTTGCTTGGAATAAGTTGCAAAATGAGACCAAGATTTTGCCATATTTTTTCTACAATCGGAGCCTTTCATTTGCTAACAGCTCAACTGAATTGCATTATCTATAATTGTTATTTATTTCCAGCAAAGGTGAGGGAAAACCTAAACCATACCCAAAATGAATGAGCTCCCTTGAGAGAAAAGGGAGTGGGTAAAACGGTTCAGCATTAAAGCTGAGAAAAAGAGGCCCGTATGTAAAACTGACCCTTACTGGTAAACATTATGAGGCGTAGCTAGCTGCATAAAATAACTTATTGCCTATGGGGGTAAAATTTAACCAGTATCGTCCGAGTAATTTTCTAACAGTAATCAAAACTATAACGAAATTCTCGAGCGTAATAGGTCATCACCAGCCCGATTTGAGCACTAATAAGACAATGTACGCGTCCTCCTTGTAATCAGTTAGTGTCATAGGACAGTTGGCACTTCATGCCTGTGTAAGTGGACAATACGTGTCATGTGCGCGCGCTGCTGTCGCCCATTTTGCGGAGTTGACTGTTGTTATTTCATAAAAACGTATAACCGATGTCTAGTTTCCTTCGCAGAGTTCGTCGTAGTTTAGATTAATTGGTAACAGGACTTCGCGTCGTCCAATTCTGTCCTGTCATCAAAGGAACGATTAGCAGACTAGACTACCGTTTCGCGTTCATCCGATTTTGTTAATCACTCATATGATTACGGGTCGAATTGGACTCCATTCAGTTCGATTTCCGTATAGGGGCTAGAATGTCTGTGATTTATTCTTTCATATACAGAATCCCGCATGATAACAACTTATATCAAGTAAAAATGGTTAAAGCGAAAAGTTCAATTTCTTTTTCTCGATTAAGATGGGTGCAACTAGCCTCACGCTGAGAGCGATGAAAATTTTAATGTGTTAAGTTCTTCTTTCCGTAAAATCTTTATAACCATTTACACTGAAAGGCGTGAAAAAAATTTCATTTTTCCTGTGGATGAAATGATCCTGGTAGGCTTTTCTTACGCATCGCTAAAATTGTCTTTCACCGGTGAGGATCAATTTGCTTCATTTTCATTCGCAGATCAAATAAAATTTATTTCATTGTAAGTTCTAATCTAGATTTAGTGAACTCTTTTCTTAGCCCTGAGCTTGTAAAAATTTTAGATTCAGATCACATTTTATCTGGGAGAACATAATACCTTAATCACAGGAGATTAAATTACTGAATGATATGTTTAAAATATAGGCGGTGGAGGGAACATTGGGTTCCATTCTTCAGCAATAACAACATTGCCTAGGCCTTTCAACCCAACACAGATATTAACTGCCAAACCAGGTTCAGGTTCTTCAATGGGCGACCATGTTCGGTTTACAAAAGAATATAGTTTTCACAGTTTTACTGACTCTTTTTTATTCGACTTTTCTTCGCTTAAAAAGAAACAGTACATTAAGTATGCAAATCATACGATGAGGCTGCTACAACTGCTGTGGCTATTTATATAGTAAAACTGATTTGTGATTAAAAAATGAAACATGGATTGGCATTGATGCCTTCCTTTTAAACGGTCATCGACGAAAGTATACTTTTCAACAACCGAGTTAAAAAGAAAAGAAGAATGATTTCGGACGTCTATTTACTTTTACACGTAGGAAAACGTTTTCAAATTTACACCTTAGTCATTGGTCTCTATGGAGTGATCACCATTTTAAGGTTTACGGTTAAATTCTTTCCTTTGCGGTTGCCAGAAGTATTTTTACAGTTAACCCATCTTGTACGACTAGGAGTTAGAATTTGTGAACTTTGACGCCTAACAGCTAAATTTTTAGCTTTTAATCTCATTGAGACTC
Organism: Stylophora pistillata; assembly: GCF_964205215.1. Classification (NCBI taxonomy): domain Eukaryota; kingdom Metazoa; phylum Cnidaria; class Anthozoa; order Scleractinia; family Pocilloporidae; genus Stylophora; species Stylophora pistillata. The sequence continues at coordinate 13,080,002 of NC_142520.1, forward strand.
TCTTAGTCGTAATTTTGATTTGTACCTCTCATTATTTTATTTCAAAAATTAGCTGCTGATAAATAGTTTCTCCACTGTTTTGGCTTATTGATCTCAAACAAATTGTACACTCTAACCTCTCCATAAAAAAAAAAAAAATGGCAGGGACTTCAAAAAAGATTATTACTAATCAGGACTTCCTTCGCTTCAGAGTAATAAGCAAATTGCTTGAGGATGAAATCGGAAGAGGATTTGTGGCAAATCTATTTTACTCGCTCTACAAGCTAAACGGTCTCAGTATTTCTTTCTCTAATCAGCGCCACAATATCGCAAGTGACACGGATGCACTGGAGGCGTGCCGCTGATGTAATACACAAAATATCCACTGCAATTCCTTACTTGGATGTTGATGGACCAATTACAACATCCTCCTGACCAATGAAAACAGACCTGCCTTGTGACTATACCCTCGCTCACCGTAGGATGGGCCCCGTTTAACCAGCCAGTGGCATGAGTTCCACAGCGGCTGGTTGGAACACATGTGGTAGCCATTTTATTTCCAGCTGCTCCCTGGAAACGAAACCAATTTGGACCGAGTGAACTGTCGCATAAAATAACTCCAGTGTACGTTTCTTTCCTGTTAGCATCGGTAAGGCTTGCTGGATTTTGGCATTCTGAGAAAGAAAACAGACAAAGCAGTTACACTAACGCTACCTAAGTATCGTTTGGGCTCATTTTTTCCCTTTCCTTTCCTTTTTTATCAGTCTTGTATTCTTATTGACTTTTCTTTAAATACTCTTTAGCTATTTAACTTAATTTATTAATTTGTTAGATTCGCCGATAGGCAAGGACACCACAACCGCTTGTGCCAATTACTACAGGCCCAGTAAACCCACCCATCCCACCCCAGGGGAGGACATCCACCACACAGTTATCTCGTGCGTGGGAAATTAACGTCTCCTACCCCTAACCCTGCAGGAGACGGGGCCTACAGTCTATTCGTCTTTATCCGAGAAGACAAGAATATCTATCCATTTCTTGATATCATAGAAAGGTAGAAACTCTCCTCAGTTATTTTAAGACCCTGAGTATTGGTCAGGCCGGGGCTTGAACCCTCGGTCTCCCGCACAACAGTCCGGCGCTCTACCAATTGAGCTAACCAGGACGCGGTATTTCCATTTAAGTGGTATCTCTTCTCATTACTTGTAAGAAAAAAAAAGCAACTGACCAGCCGACTGTATGTAGCAACTTGTCCTTCCGTCCCCTACATAACCATGGTTACAAGAACAGTTGTAAGATCCAATAGTGTTTGTGCACGTAGCTGTTCCCCCGAGACAACTGTGAACGCCAACTGCGCATTCATCAATATCTGTGAAATATAAAAAAGTTACTTGAGTGTTTATACTGTACATTTCATAGCATTTTTCTCTAAGTTAAGACTTTTTATCATCTCCTTTGTGCAAAACAAAGGGACAAAGATCAAACTGGTTTTAAAATGTCTGATCGGCAGATAAACTTTTCTCTGTAAAGGATAAAAACGAATTTCCTTGGGAATTGATGTAAGATATTTATTTGCTTGAAGAGAAAAATCTGTAGGAACATGGAAGATTTAATCGGTCGAATCTTCCTCTTTGTATGTTCGCTTAAATTTTAAAAACATTCAATCATTTTTTGCCATTTCTATGATACCAGCAATCTATATGGATAACAAAACTGTTCTTTGCCATGACAGATAAGTCAAATTAGTGTCCAGCTTTCTTTAAATATATATGCCCCTGGGGATCACGCATAAGCCAAAATTGCTGGGAGGTAAAAATTATTACCCTCTTGAATAGAGTTCAAAACTACCCTTATAGGAGATATAGCATGGCTTTGTTACAGTACTTGATTATCAACCTCATATTTCAAGATTGCATGATGCCCCTATAAAATGATATGCAAAAGAGAAACCAGATAATGAAACTCATATACGTGAAGAACTGATTCGAAAATTATAGCAAAAGAGATGGAAATGGGCACATTTGAGGAACATATCAGCCCTGTCAATAGTCATCCTCGGATGGAACACTATGGCCTGGAGGGGAACTCGACAGAGAGAGTGGTGGTACGTTAAAGAAAGCAGAAAGGTAGATGAAGATCGAGAGAAGGATATTAAGTCAACTTGCACGAGGGGCACTGCCTCTAAAATCAGCGGTGCTCTGTAGCAGGTAAGCCTCGTCTGTGTGCCACACACAAAAATGAAATTAAGTTCGAAAGTAATCTGTACATATTGTCCTTACCAACACATTTTTTTCCACTTTTAGTGAAGCCAGAATAACAGGTACAGTGATATGAACCGTTGGTGTTTGTGCAGTTTGCATTAGAGCCACAAATATGCACGTCAGCGCTGCACTCGTCAACATCTGATGAGGCAATTTGCAAATACATTACAGGCATGCAGACTTTCCATGTTGTACTGGGCAGTTAAGAGAGTACTCTCTCACTATGAAGCATTTTTATATTTATATACAAGGAGCGCCTCTGAGACTTCGAGACAGATGCAAAAGTAATGGCAGCATTTTTTTTTTTTCAATAGCTCATGCAACAGAGATGCCTTAAAGGAGAGGTTTCTGTTGATAGCAGTGTAACTCGACAACATTGTATAATAGCATATAGCGATGTAAAGACATCCTCAGTATTTACCTCTCAGACCTCTAAGTATATTACAATAACACAACTGATTGAACTTAGAAGTTCTCTGAGAGCCTTATCGAACTTCGCCGGAAACACGTACGTTGAAAAACCTTATCTTCTTCCCAAACTTCAGTTCGCGCTCAGCTAAACTGTCCCATAAAAGTTAATAATTAATACGTAGCATTAATATTTCAGAGGTCCCGATATATTTCTAAAAGTCACGCGCAGCCGAATTTCTGAACAGAGAGATTTAGCACCGATTTAGCATGCCCCTTCACGTTCCGCGTAAAATAGCGTGAACCTTGCTGCTATAGCCTCGCGTAACTTCACGTTATGGTGGATTTGAAGGCGCCCTGGACTTACAATGAATAGTTTTTGTAGCCTTTTTCCGGAAATTAACTTCCACTCTGTGAGAGAATAAGGAGGAAAACCTTACGTACACAGCAAACGTGAAAACCTGGCGGGAAAAACAAGGTCACTTGGTCACTGCTTAATCTCTTTTATAGAAAATGTACCAACGTGGCGCTCTTCAAAAGTAAATCTATGCGCGGGTAAGACAATAGACACGACAAGTGACATGATAAAATTGTACTTTTTTTAGGTGTTGTGTCCTATTTAACTTGCCTTCTGTCTCCATATCACATTGAGCAAGAACGGATTTTCCAGATACAATAGAATTAAACCAATATTTGCCACTGATTGCGTGACCCTCACTCAATTTGATTTCTTTACATGTCTCCGCAGGAAGCTCAGGTATGGATCCGAGAGGGACTGCAAAAATATAAAAGGGATAAGAATTATGAAGGAAACTGGCAGGAGGGTCTAGAAGCCGCAAAGCAGCGAATAAACTAACAAATTTTAGCCGCGTATGTCGTACATAAAGTCAACCGTAGTTTTTTTTTCCTTTTTAAGCACAACAATAAGAAATTGACCATTAGTCGTAAAAAGGCAAAAATCTTAACCGTTAACCGTAAAAGCGATTAACCCATTGAGGCCCTCCCAAAGAAATTGCCTGAAGAAAAAGAACTGGGAGAGAAAAAAGTACACATGATGTATTGTTTGGAAAATTATGTAACAGGCCTTTCTAATGAGCTGTTTTGCGGTACAAAGATGCTCACATGGGTCCGGTCTCCTAATCTAGCGCCTTGCTGGCATAATGGCATCGTGTAATACCATAAAATATGCCGACGGATCTATATATCTTCGTATTTTGATTGGCTACATTCTTATAGTATGTATAAAAAACAAACAAACAAACCTCACCCCTATTCTTGTATCGTGTAAGATAATACCGGGATGAATCTGGCACAAAATCCTTAGGTCTAGCTTTATTTGTGCGGTCATTTAACTCACAGCCACCTTCACCGAAAACATAGTTAAGGCTCTGACAGCTCTCATCATCCTTACAAGCTTGATGACACTCCAATGGGCTAGAAATCTTCATCGTCTTATAAATGTGTCTTGTTAACATCATGCCGAAAATGGAATACTCTTGTTCACATTGATTAGCGGCTGTTGCAGGCAGCAGGTGGACAACGAACAAAGTTACGACGAGAAGAGTGATCCTTGGACCAATTGGGCAAGTCTTTCTACTCTAAAGATGGTAACGTTAGAGGTTTGCCAGTTGGAGCTGTGCAAAGTGTTCCATATTCAGAGAAGAATAAAAAGAAGAGAAGGAAATAATAAAATCGTACCCCTAACGGTTTACCTATTAAAGCTGTGCAAAGTTTTCCGGCCATATTTAGAGAAGAATAGAAAGTAGAGAAGGAATATAATAAACCCTTACTTTGAAAATGGTACCGTTAGAATTACGTGAAACTGAAGCTAAGTACCTTAGGTAGCGGCATAGCATCGGATTATCGGGGTGCCGAAGAAACCACTTCTTATCACGTGAACAGAAATAAACTGAGATCTCGACTACACTGCGTCAAGTTAAAAAATATAAGTAGTCAAGACGGCGACGTCTACAAAATTATCGACTACAAAGAGGAACCTACATTATCCATGCCTTGTTTACAAGCTCCAACGGCTCTTGCATAGTATATCTTATGCAGGCAACGTTATGATTAACATCGAAACGCGATCGAAGAAAGTCGCATGCGGGGCTATTATTTTCTGCTCATCAATAGTCTCTTGTTTCGCCGCTTTTCTATTGCCACTGTAGCCAAAGTGTCTCTAAGTCCCTGTTACTTATTAGTATTAATAAGAATGTGACCTTTGATTGGCTGAAACGGCTATCGTTTGTTGTGCTGATAAACCCATAGAAAACTGAAATATCTTCTTGTCCTGAGAAATGGCACCACAGGGGACGAATTCCAAGACGATGCTGTGAACGCCGAAAACAACGAAAAATATTCTAGGATCTTTCAAATTGTCTACTTGAAATGTTGAATCTTCACATTTTCTCACCACGAAAGAAAGTCGAGGAGGAAATGTTGCCACGTTTTGACTTCAAGAAATAGGATCTTATTCGGAAATTTATTGGAAATTGGATCTTATTCGGAAATTTATTGCAAAGTTTGTAGACCACTCTCAAATCAAGCGGTACAGTTTTTTTTCCGTTACAAAACAGATATAAGTAATTTAAAGGAAGATGCTTCCCCGACATATCACCTGCTAAATTCTAGTCGAAACTGACTGTGTATATGGATAGGAGCGATCAAAATAATATATATGTGAACGGCGGGTTGCCAAAGAAATATCAAGGCAATCTTCGCAGTAATGAACACTTCTTACGCATATGAATTTTATATTTTCACAGTCATTTATTCATCACTTCACGGGTTTATTACGAAACATCATGATTACCAACTCCCAGTTTGCTTGTTAGCTCATTCGGTAGAGCACTGCACCGGTATCGCAGAGGTAGTGGGTTTAAAATCCCGTATAGGCCTGATATTTTTGTGCCCTATTTTGACTACTCTTCAAGTATTGTTTATTGCTGCGAAGATGGCTTATATATTCATTTCTAAACCCGCAGTTCAAATATATGATTTTCATGTATGATTTTCATATATGATTTTCATATATTCCCAGGCAAAACAAATAATGTTGATAATGATAACAATTATGATAATGATAACAATGTTGAAAATAAAAGGTATGGTAAGGAAACGCATATAATTAAAGCAGTCTGTCAGTATCTCATTTCACATCCTGTTGACAACACAACTAAAGAAGCAAGAATTAACTTCAAGTAAGGACTTAATCGCAGCTTAAAATTATGACAACTTTTGTGGTTTCTTTGTTCCCTCTGAGGAATCAACTGAGGTACATCACTTGTTAGTCTCCTTCGCAACCGTTGTTTCGGCTCGTCACGCAACGCTCCCTCCCCTAAGGCTGCGAAGGAGACTAATCAGTTGTCAGTATATACTAAAACTGCGGATAGCGTCGAAAGTGGGCTCTGATCGGCTACTCAAACTGCTGATATCCTTTGTTAGTATATACTAAAACAGTGGATAGCGTTGAAGGCACGCTCTGATTGGCTAGTGAAACTCTGAATATCCTTTGCTATTTACCTCCCAGCAACTCGGGAAAAAATGGAGTCCCGGTTTGCATCCGTGACAAGCGAAGAAATCACTCATATTAATTTTTGGTGGTGTATATATCTCACTGTTTTAGTATATACTGAGACAGCTTTTCACCACCGAGCAAAGCGCGCGGGATTTGCACCCAAAAATATTGGAACCGTTCTAGGATAAATGGGTAAAAATTATCGTTTTGTGCTATATTATCTCACTGTTTTGGTGTATTGAAACGACTATTCACCTCAGTGCCGGAGGTTAGCGGTTATTTACCTCACCCCTTTCGTGGCTCAGCAAAGATCCGCCATTAGCCGCCTCGAATTCCACGTCGGCGGTTAGTTGTTAATTAACATCCGCAGGTTAGACTTGGTTCAAATCCTTTTGAAACCTGAAGTTTTTACTCTTTTCAAATGCATTTTTATCACAGAGGATCATCTGTAACTTGAGGGTGACTTCAGCTTTTATAAGGCACTTAGGTGTCATCAAAATGAAGATGCTGCATTGTTGCTCTGAAGGATGTAAATATCTTACTTGTAATTGGCTACAAGCACGCTCTAATTGTGGCTATTGTTAGACGAATTTGTGTTCTAGTGACGTTCTTTTTACGAACATTGGTTTTTATGTTTGCGATTGTGTTAACACAATTTTTGGATTCAGTTTGTGGATGAAAGTGAAAATTATACAGGCCTTGGTTTGAGTCATCCGATTCATTCTCGGGGCTCCACGGATAAAGACGCGCGGTTCACATTGATGTGAATCCCGCGACCGTAGAGTGACGCACTTGAGATAATTTCCTTTTTTTTTGTTTTGTTTTGTTTTTTAATTTTGTTTTGTTTTCTTTTGTCTTTTCTCTCCCTCTTTAATTAAAACATCGCAGTAAACTGTCATGTAATACGGTTAGTAGAGTACTATTAATGTGTCAGAGAACATGATTGTTGTTTGGGTCAACCGAAAGAAATACACAAATTATCGAGTCAAAGATTCCAAATTAAAAACTCAAAATTCCAATTTGATAACTCAATTCGTTCATATATTATCTATGCTTCAAATTGAGCGACCATTACCGACAGTTCAAGACGGTTGTTTAGGAAGAGGGCGACATAGCTAGTCGTCTACCTTAAAAATAAAGTTTCAAATTATTATCATCACGCCTTATCTGTGTGGCTCAGACAAACGTAACTAAGACCGATTATTGGACCTTAGTTTACATGTTATATTTTCAATCTAACAATGATCAAAAACACTTTTGCAATGCCTCAGCAAAATCTGAAGACTTTTCTGCGCAGCCATAGCTTAATCGTAACATTTTCCGAAGTTAAAATATTTTCCGACACTTTGACTAACAAAAGGAAAAAAGAGGGTGCGCTATACTTGAAATGAAAATAAAGAAAATTTAAAAACAATGCGGACACTGCAGTAAATCTTAGAACTAAAAGCGCTAACCTTGCTCCACTGAACGGAATTTGACCAAGATCTTTTCGTAGAGGTGAATCCCTTTAAAATTTGATATATTTTCGCACAACGACGAATTATCTAGACTACAACAATTACGCATTAACGAGAATTGAAAATGAGTGGCTCTAAAAGCTAACACAGCTGAAAGAGTAATAAATAATTAATGACAGCAATATGTAAGAAGGGAATGGAGATGAACAAGCTGAGAATGTGTATATTGCAACATTTTAAATTCATTTTGGTTTTCTAAACTTTGAGACATTCTCGGCGATTAGAAATTTAACAAAATGTGGTCCAGGCTACCTGAAAAATAGCACCAAATGTTTCCCACGGAGAGTTTAATTTTGCGTAGGCAGATCAGGTGTTGGTCATAGAATTATCTTTCTTTATAGATACTAATTCAAATTATGTTAATTAGAGGATTGCAAATGGAACGAAATCGAATGTAAAGGCTAATGGTGCGTCATAAATCAAACAAACATATATTATACAATTTCTGAATGTGCTAACAATTATCAGCAAACATAATTCTTAAAATGGCTTGAGGTCTAACGTTAAAATAACTGGAACAATCATTTACTCAGCAGTACATTACTAATGGAAGCTTAGAATTTTTTTTTTCTTTCAAACTGCCTGCTGGATAAAGGTCTCAATACTTTTCGCTAATTCCCAGGCTGCTGTCGATAAACTAGTACAGACAACGCTGCTAGCGTCAAGGGGTCACGCAGCGCGTCACGCACTGATAGAATCGTTTTATTTGACATCGTGGTAAAAAAGAAACAAATCAGCAGTGGTTTGGCGTGGTCTGTACCCTCATCGACAACGGTATTTGTCATCCCAGTAGTCAAATTTTTTGGCCGACTCACTCGGCTGCGCTTCGTGAGTGCACAACATTTTGACCACTGTAATGACGAACACTATTGTCGATAAGAGTACAGACCGCGATAACCCAACATTGGATTTCTTAAATTTACTCGTTGTTCCGATCTGTTTTAAGCTGATTTTACGGACTCTATCAGGGAGTGTTTTAAAACAAACTGAATGACTCAAAGCCTGACTATTGTGGAGAACAGGGCTACAAACACACGTGACAGGTGCCCATCTTATTTATTTAGCCATTTAGTTGCCATGATGAACAAAGAATTTCTCCTTACAATATCCATGCAATATCAAGCAAACAGGTGACGAGAACAAAGCAAATATCAGCTAGGAGGTTATAAGTTACTACAATACCGAATTTTTCAAACTTAGACCATAAGAGTTGTGTGGCAAATCCTAGGAGGAATGATTGATGCAATTCAGGAAGGGAGAATTAGGGTTAATTAAATCCTTCGGTGTTTACAAAAAATCATCGTTTCCGATGCGGGTTTTGTGTAGGTAAGTGTTGCGTGCATTCGAGAGCAGCTTTTATTTCAACACTTACACTTATTACATCAGTCATTGCTCTTTCGGAGGGGGGGGGGGGAGGGGGAAGGGAGAAGGAAAGGGGGAATCATTTAAGGTTGTGAGACAATAAAGTTAATTAACATGATTTCCCTTCCCCCCCCCTCCTTCCTAAGGCTCCGTAGCATTCTAATCCTCGTTCCTCATGGACAGTCAACTTCCATATTCCTCCTTTATAATCTGTTGACAACGACTGTTTCACCGCTCCGTTCGCATTCAAAACCATGTAATCCCTCCAAATCTTCCTTTCCCCACACCCCCCTCCCCTCAAGCAAAAAATTATTTTTTTTTATGTGAACGCGGAGTATGGTTACAGTTCGAACGACTCAGTCATTTTCTCAGAAATAGATGGTGCATAACAAGGACACGAAGGATGGTGTGATTGTTGAGTTGTACCACACTTTTTCTTAAACGTCTCGACCTGACCTCGCATATTTCTGGTTGGGTGCCGTGTTTCAGTGTTCGAGGGAAGCTTTTCAATGAGTACAAACGATAGTAATTGTTTCATCTTGCATGGAGCTCATTGTCAGAGCGTCGAAATAGCACTTAGTCTTATTGCTGCTAACTTTTACAGGCATTCATCCAACAATTGGCCCATTACGTTCTTGAGACTTTTTTGAAAATACGAATATGTCCCTTGATAAAAGAAAACAAGTTTAATAATTGAAGGTGAAACACACGCTATTTATTAAATAACAAGATTTAAAACGAGAGAGCTAAAGCTATTCTGGCCTCAGTTACAAATTCTGACAATTTGTGGTCCGTTGTCATCAATTCTATTTCGCTCTTCTTAATTATGTCTCAAGTCTATCGTAAGCGTTGTTTTTTTTCCTTTGCACTCGTCATAACTTGCTTATTTTTATTGCTATTTCCTTTTTTTATTCATACTGACATTATTTTTTTCTTCCTTGTTTTCAATCTAAAGGAGCTTTATCTAGCACTAAATAGCTGCTCTTTTCAAAGTAACATCAGGGAGACTATTACATCTATAAATTAGTTCTTCTCCGAAGGCCACTTTCCAGTTCCAAATCCTCCCGAGTTGTCCACGGGATAAGCACGGGTATGTTCTACGTTAACGGCAGCCACATCCTGTGGCGATCATGTTTCGGTATTGGCGTAGTATCACGTGACCATCTTTCTTAAAGTACATGATTCCCAGCATATCGGTGCTGAAGTTTGTCGCAACGCAGCAGTGATGGGCTACCTTGCCTACCCCATCCATCCTCTCCGCGGCGAGGGAGCGAACCATGGCATGCTTGCTGAAACTGGCCGGAGCAGCATTCAAGTCACATTTCCCCATACAGTTATAGGCATTAAATGACAGTGGAGCGATGAGGAAGCTCCCGAAAGTCTGCTTGGTGTTTATGAGCAAGTAACGTCTGGTGCACAGATCATTGTTGTTGGCAGATGACTGGGAAGACGTCTTGTTCATCCCAAGAGGGAGCTTAAGGAAACACGACGACGAACGGAGGACGACGACCTGAAGTAGCAAGAACGTCACTGCGCAAGCGCGAACCATGAGTTCCGTCGTCGTCTTCTCGTGGACGACTTGAGATGGACCAGTTTCACGTCGTCGTGAACTTTCGAACTTCAAAGCAGTTTTTCTCATCAAAAGGTGCAGGTTTATTGTCAGTTTTTAGACAGTCTATGGCCGGCGGGTTGGAGTTTGTATTCGCTTCTTCGTTTGATTTAAACCACCCTGTTCAGTTTTCTAAACAAATAAAATTCGAAAACCCACCAACTCATATTCCTTCCTCTGCACAACAGATGTAAAGTCAAGCGATGAAAGCGACCACGTAAGGTTTAAATTTATTTGAGTATATTTTATGAAAGAGTGCTGTTTATCATTTTTATTGAATGAAAAGTTTTAAATGGCAGTGTAATACACCTCTGCGTTCGGTCAAAAGCTGTGTATGGAACTGCCGGATTATTGCTACTTAAAAATTTTGCGTGTTGCTGTTCTCCAATCGAGACGCTTTAAACAACAAATAATTCTTCAGATCGGTGTGTTAACATGAGCTTGAATACCTGTCAGGTTTTCCGAATCTATTTTCAAAATGTTTCATATAGATTTACAGCCATAAAAATTATTCCGACAAAATCACACGGGAAAAAATAGTATTCTTGGGTAAAGCGCGACGACTGCTATCTGTGCCGATCGCTAGCTAGCATTGATTAAACTGACAGACTTACGTCGTTTGCTCGCCAAAGGAAGGAGCATCAAAGGTAGAACATATCAGACTAAAGCATGTTGAAAATCAGACAAACCTTGTGCAAAATAGGTTTGTTTATATCAGCAACACTTAGAACTGAATTTAAATCTCAAATAACTTGCGTAAAATTTAATATTTTAAACTTTTGCGATGCGTAAATTATTGTAAATAAAGCTAAAGCTTAATAATTCCTTGGACTGTTGATGTTCAAGAATTGAATAACCTACTCTCGAACTTTCGATATATGTGTGGAAATTTGATCCATGAGTGAGAAGAAGAAGGTCTTGGACGTCTATGAACGATGTCATTTCTAAAACTGACGAGGCGAGAATAAACAAGATTTCAGACGTCGTCGTCCTTGAGCAACTTCACTAATTAAGTTTCATTTTCCCGCTAAAAACGACGTCCTCGCTCCAGACCCTCCGCAATTACTTGACGTCGTCGTCGTCCCTTTCGTCGTGGTTGCTTAAGCTTCCTAATATCTCGACGAAGGCGACTAAAAGAAATACAAAACACTCAAGTTGTTGACAGAGCAATGATCGTAGGGCATATTCATAATGTAACGCCAGGGGGAGAAGGATATTGCTCTTAGGGTCCTGCAGTATTCTGACCCCCCTCTCCATGGCAGTTGATTTCTGATGGTTCTCCCTTGCGTTTATTAGTGTTTGAGAAAGCATGTGAAGAGAGCAAAACTCACCTCCTCAAGAAAGGTGCATAGTCAGCTTCCTGAAGCTGTCTTCCGTCGGTGTAAATAACCATGAACACTCCAGCTGAGTCCCCACTCGTTGCGTTGCAGATCAGAGCCTTTGGAACAGTGTTATTAGCTGAGGCTGTCACGACTTTGACGTGAACCTCATGGATTGCGCCAGTGGATTGAAACCATTGCACAACGGCTGTCTCGACCATTGCGAACACGATCCAGTTGGAATCTGCCCCTTGAAGTGCAGATTTGGTGATGAGCTTGCCTGATTTCTTGTCGTAGAGACCGAAAGTGGCTATTTCATCGTCACTAAGGGTCTTTCCGGCGATGTGAGAAAACTTTATCCTGATTTCGGCCTTTTCAACATGTTCTTTAGGATCAATCCTCTTCACGTCGAAACACATAAGTTTGCAAGCGGCATCAACTGCAAAATTGATAGAAGACGCATTGTATATGAATCAGGTGAGTGATTTGTGGGATTTACTGAGTTGGTTATTTTTGTTTTCATCTTTCCTTAGTGCTTTCTAGTTTAATCATTTTTTGTTTTGTTTGTCTTACTCGCTCGATGCAATTTGGGCGTATTCTTTGGAACGTATTCGACTCGCTTTGAAGCGAGTGACTTGCTACTTAGCTTTCGAGACCGAGACAAAATCTGGCAAATTATCCTAAATGTATAAGTTGGTAAAAGATAATAGCATGTGAATGTAGAGTTCATTGAGTGGGATTAGACATGAGGAAATAAGGATTTAGAAACGATTGAATATATACACGAACCCCGGTTTTCTTGCGATCTCAAAACGACTTTAGTTACCCTCCAAAATTTCGAATTCTTCCTTCCATGTGGAGCGGTAAAGAAAGTCAGTGCACAGAAGGTTGACAAGAACGAAATGGGTCTTGGACCAAACCTATGAAATAAGCATTTTAGAAACAATTCATACCTAATCTCACGATATTTTAGCGTTTGATGAGATGTTTGGATTCATATGAAATCATTCCAATTTGGCTCAATGTTATTACCAAGAACTGGGATTTTATTGCTATTGATAATAAAAAAATACTTCCATTAATATTCCTCTACACACCTCATACCATCAACAAACGATTAACCGAAAATCTCACCTATAAGTGCTGAAACAGATGGGTGGATTCTCATAAAAGAACATCAATTAAGCAAAATCTCTAAAGTAATTACCTTGTTTTTTTAACATAACTGATTAAAAAACCAACGCTTTCAAGAAAATTCTCCTAATTTAGTTGTGAACATCGAAACACACACATGCAAACACACACACACATAAAACTTAATTCTTACTTCCGTGCTCCTATATATAAATGAATAAAGGCTGATAGTTTCGAAAGAAACTGTTTGGGGCTGCGTCGGTGGGAGTAACGAAATAATTTGGATATATCAACAAAGTTGAAATGGTAAATTGGCCACCGTAATGATTACAAAAGCTGACGTTTCGAGCGTTAGCCCTTCGTCGGAGCGAATAGAGGAATTGTGGGTTGTGTGTGCTTTTAAAGGCAGAAAATGGAGCTACGTTATTGGTGGGTGCATGGCAACGAGAAAAACATGAATAAATTAGTGGAATGAAAAGCGTTCATTGATCCCTGTGGGATTGAGACTGCCGGTTTGAAAGATGAGCTTTTGTTCAAGATTTTTACGGCTTTCCGTGCCACCTAAGTGCAAGGAAAGACCGCAGATTGCCATATGTTGCTTAGAATGATTAGGTAAATTAAACTGTCTAGCGACTGGTTTAGATGTGTCCTTGTCATTCCTTTCCACGTCTCGAAGGTGTTCTCGGAATCGGTCACCTAGTCTTCTGCCCGTTTCGCCGATGTATATCTTTTTGCAATAAGTGCAAGTTATGCAATAGATTACATTAGCAGAGGTGCACGTGAAGTGATCGGTGATCTTAATGGATCGTTTAGGTCCCGATATTTTATCAGTGTTGTGAATGAAAGGACACGTTTTGCATCGCGCACGAGCGCATTTAAAAGTGCATGGTTGCTCATTAGTCTGAAAAGAACTTCTGACCAAAAAATTGCCTAAGTTTTTGTCGCGTTTGAATGAAATGAGCGGAGGCTGTGAAAAGATAGTGCTTGTCTCTGGATCGTTTTGAAGTAATTTGAAGTTTTTAAGAATGATGGATTTAACTGAGTGGTTGTGAGGGTGAAACGTGAGAGTGAATGGAATGCGGTCGGAATCTTCCTTATGCGACGAATCTTCCTTATGCGACATCCAGAGACAAGCACTATCTTTTCGCAGCCTCCGCTCATTTCATTCAAACGCGACAAAAACTTAGGCAATTTTTTGGTCAGAAGTTCTTTTCAGACTAATGAGCAACCAGACACTTTTAAATGCGCTCGTGCGCGATGCAAAACGTGTCCTTTCATTCACAACACTGATAAAATATCGGGACCTAAACGATCCATTAAGATCACCGATCACTTCACGTGCACCTCTGCTAATGTAATCTATTGCATAACTTGCACTTATTGCAAAAAGATATACATCGGCGAAACGGGCAGAAGACTAGGTGACCGATTCCGAGAACACCTTCGAGACGTGGAAAGGAATGACAAGGACACATCTAAACCAGTCGCTAGACATTTTAATTTACCTAATCATTCTAAGCAACATATGGCAATCTGCGGTCTTTCCTTGCACTTAGGTGGCACCGAAAGCCGTAAAAATCTTGAACAAAAGCTCATCTTTCAAACCGGCAGTCTCAATCCCACAGGGATCAATGAACGCTTTTCATTCCACTAATTTATTCATGTTTTTCTCGTTGCCATGCACCCACCAATAACGTAGCTCCATTTTCTGCCTTTAAAAGCACACACAACCCACAATTCCTCTATTCGCTCCGACGAAGGGCTAACGCTCGAAACGTCAGCTTTTGTAATCATTACGGTGGCCAATTTACCATTTCAACTTTGTTGATATATCCAAATTATTCCTATATATAAAGCCTGCCATCGGTTTCAGATCATTTGGGTGTTGTAAGTCGTCCGAGTCACTCGATTGACATAAAACTTGATTTTTTTCTCCTGAGGGCCCCATGTTGATTGATTCACACCTGTCTTCCATGGTACACCAGTTTTTGCAGTGACTATACATATGCATTCCGACTGACAATGAAATGTTTTTTAAGGCATGGCCAACCAATGCATATCCATCTCTTAGTTTCAGAAACTTGAGTCTTCGACAGTTATCTGTATATTAGACAGAAGTAGAGAGAGTTTCATTGGTTTACGGATATTTTGGGGGCCACGGTTCAAGCTAAAACCGTGGCCCCCAAAATATTTTTCTCACCTTGCCTTACACGTGTTTAATTTTTCACAGATTTTTCACAACTTCGCCTGTTCCTGTTCGTAAGTCCGGCCAAGCCTTTACGGTAATCGGCCCCTATAACTTTGGCTTATAAATACAGGCGTTTAGTCATACTTGTAAAACTCCGGATCCCCGAGGAAGTCTACAACAGTTAGACGAATCGCGTAGGAAAATACAAGAAGTTTTACAACTACCGTTCGCAGAAGTGCTGCTCACTAGTCTATAATTAAAAAATTAAAAAATTAATGCGCAAACAAATTTACTAAAACAGGGATTAAAACAACGAAAAATGGATAAAAACAGGGAGCTGCTGCAGAAAGTTTCTCGTTTTTACACTATTTCAAGTTACTATCATCATCATCATAAATATTTTTATCATAATTATTATCGTTATATAACTTCTCCCAACAAGGTTCAACTATCAACTCTCGACATGGGTTCATCTTGTATAAGCATAAGCTGAGTCTTTCCCTTGTACTAACTCTGGTCAAAACGATTCAATATTTTTTTAAACTGACTTGATAAAAACGTATTCAATGAGTGACATGTTTTGTTTTTCATGCCCACATTTGGCATTCGGGAGTCAAGACTATCATTTCATTAACATCTGGTGTGTTAAATGACTAAACAGTCAAAACTTAAAAGTTCGAGATAACTCATGTTCCAAATATTTTCTTTTTGAAGCTTTCAAAAGTCGAAAGTATTAGTTTATGTACGAGCTAGCTGAAGCGCTCTAAAATGTTTCACAAGCAAGAGAGGAAAGGACTTCTACCATCTCCATTTGAAAACTTCCTTTCTGGCTGAAGATTATGTACATCAATTCATATGTGATCTCAGATATACTTCCGCCTTGTTACATCACGCAAAGTATTTCCACAGCAGTTTTTTTATTTTTGGTGTAAAGAAGTTCCGCCTACAACTTTATCCTTTATTTTCACGAGCTGCGGTAATGAGGCATCGAGATTGATGTCCTGATTGCTCTGTTCTATAGCCGCTTCTAGAAGTATTAATCACTATTTTGCTTGATTGCTAGTAAAACATATAATCTAGCCTGCATTGGACAAATGAATAACACACTTGGCCTCCTTGCCCCTCTCACCTCTCCCTCACACTAACCCTAGCCCCACCCCCCCTTTCCCCTACTTCGCCCGAGGTTGCTGGATGCTTATAGTTAAACTGGTTGAACCAATGAGCATCACTGTCAGTTGGCGCTATTTGTGATCAAGCCATGAGGCTTAATACTCGAATACATCAGTTTAAACGGATCGATATCAGTTACTGGACCTAGGACGCCCCATTAAACTGAACAAGATGACTCTCAAAACTTGACGCTAAGTTTTCTTCTGTTAAATAATTATATTACTAACCCAGAATTAAACGAGTACTCGTTGAACAAGAATAAAGTGAGACCTCTATAAACCACAAATTGCTGTCTTCTTTCCTGTTCTCCAAGCAGCGATTTTTACAGAGTTTATGAATCCCTCTTTTTTTCGCCCTAATCTGCCGGAAGTAAACTTAATTAGATAAATGTAACGAGCACTTTCCTGTGTCCTTTTACCTTGGGAACTGTAGTTTTGTTAAATGAAATGTTTTCAAAATGGCAAGTGAAGAGTTGATCATTCACGGCCTAAATAACAACTCGTTAAAAAAGTAAAAAGTAGTTTTTGTTCTCGAGTTATAAAAAAAATGAAAAAATAATAAAAAGCGTGAATGGAGTGGGAACTGGGAGATTTCGGATCTAGTAACTGAGACACAACTCCTTCCTCCCGATAAAGAGTAGTTCTCTTGCATTTTAACTCTTATCATACGATAAAAGCTATCGTTGCCACTGCTCTTTTCAGGTTTAAATGAGCTTCAAAAACAAACTTCATTATCAGCTATCTTCCTGAGTGTTGTCATACCTCAGGTATGACAACACTCAGCCAGTATTTGCTGCTGACCACTTGTCCTCATTCACTCGCGTTGATCTCTTTATACAAATCAGCTGGCAGCTTTTGAATTAAACCGAGTTGAACTGGAAGGTAAGAAAAGAGCGCAGCATTATTCCCATCCAAGACAGGTCACCATGTAAATAATTTGATATTATTAACTGGGTGGTTAATAAGGCAAGTTTACCACCATAAAGAGTATCTAAAGCCAATTTACGTTAATAACTCAGTTGACAAAACCGAATTATCTTGTAATAGCTCCTCCTCCAGCTATCCCCTTTAACCTGCATGTAAATAGTTTTGCTTTCAAAGGACTCACCTCTGTTGATATCTCGTCTGAAGCAATATCTCTCAGAGTTTGGCACAAAATCTTTAGGTATGGCTTCTTTGGTGCGGTTACTCAGCTCACTCTTGTCTTGAGTAAGGACGTAGTTGAAGCTTTGGCATGTCATGTCACAATGACATTCTCTTAAACACACATCAACATATGCCGCTCTAGTGATCGTCTTAAAAGCGTGTCCTCGCAGCATCATATCAGAAATTGACGTCTCACTGCTGAGTTGTCACTTCGATAGTCAGGTCAGGATCACGACGGACAAGTCACACTGTCCAGCGGAATCCAACGTTGGATTGTGCCGTACACTTATAACAAGAGACTAGAAGCAATAGGAGCAGCAGGAGAGTACGGATTATCCAGTAACAATGGTGAATACCGAGGGAGAGGTGTAAGAAGGATCGGTAATTTCTCCTTAACTAAAAGTGAGATCATCCACATTCTTGTTGGCCATGAAGGTGGAATCAACAACGTCTGTAATTCAGCAGGAGGAGGCGGAGGCACCTTCGTAGTGAGAGAAACTGACAATGCGCCTTTTATAATAGCAGGAGCCGGAGGAGGGATAGAAACGGTCACTTTCAGACCTGAAGGATGTGATGCGAGTACGAGCACAACAATTCATGGTCAGCGGGGAAACGACGGACAAGGCACACAGATTGCTAATATTAGTAATTCAGCTGAGCAGACTTATCATGACAACATACAGTTGTATTTCAGTCCCAGTTTTATTCCTCATCGCTATCGTGTTCGCTTACTTCTCAAATACTTCGTTTTAGATTGCTTTAATTAGGTAAAAGCTTTCAAGCACACCTTAAACCGTGGAAATTCAGCTAAATCCTGTACACCTTTTCAGTCAATCTATGTTGAAAAGAAGAGAGAGTCATTGCATATATCCTTCCTATTATTTTTTCATTATTGTTTTAGGAGGTGAAGTAGGTGGTTTCTACTCCGGCAGCAGAAGTTCACAGCACTTTGGTGCAATCATGGAAAATGGCGGAGAAGGTGGCAAAGGATTTCTTCAGGGAGGAGCTGGTTTACGATCCTTGTATAACAACATCAGTGGCGGTTTCGGAGGGGGTACTGTACCGATCCGTGTGGAGGAGCTACTCTGGTGGGAGTTGTGGAGATGATGAGGGTGATTTCTGTGGAGGTGGGGGTAAATTCAATGCTAGAAACGATCCGCAGAACGTTGCTATAGAACATCTGGTCATGTCAAGTAACCATTAAATGAGAGAATCGTGATATCTCAATAGGACTGGGATACTTTACAACCAAAGCTGCCTCCAATGTAAACGTGATTGACTAAATTATCAAATCACGATACTCTGCGCATGGACATCAAAGGATGCACTAAGGGGAAAGAACATAAAGGGGTCGATTGTGAATAGACCTTGTGAAGAATAAAATAACCTTACGCTTCTTGCTCCTTTATTTAAACTCATAGAGCACATCGCTAAGGCGTAACTCTGTTTGATGGGAATAAGTTGCGAAAATGAGAACAAGATTTTCCCTTATTTTTTCTACAATCGCGGCCGTTCATTTGCTAACAACTCAACTGAATTGCATTATCTAGAGTTGTTATTTATTTCCAGCAAAGGTGAGGGAAAACCTACACCATACCCAAAATGAATGAGCTGCCTTGAGAGGAAAGAGAGTGGGAAAAACGTTTTAGCACTAAAGCTGAGAAAAAGAGGCCTGAAACTTGGTCTGTATGGACTTGAGTACTCATCACTAAGAATCCCGTATGTAAACTGACCCTTAATAGTAAACATAATGAGGCGTAGCTAGCTGCATGAAATAATTTATTCCCTATGGGGGTAAAATTTAACCAGTATCGTCCGAGTAATGTTCTAACAGTAATCAAAACTATAACGAAATTCTCGAGCGTAATAGGTCATCACCAGCCCGATTTGAGCACTAATAAGACAATATACGCGTCCTCCTTGTCATCGGTTAGTGTCATAGGACTGTGACACTTCATGCCTGTGTAAGTGGACAATACGCGTCATGCGCGCGCGCTACTGTCGCCCATTTTGCGGAGTTAACTGTTGTTATTTCATGAAAACGTATAACCGATGTCTAGTTTCTCTCTCAAATTTTGTCATAGTTTAGATTAATTGGCAACAGGACTTCGTGTCGTCCAATTCTGTCCTGTCACTAAAAGAACGATCAGCAGACTAGACTCCCGCTTCGCATTCGTCCGATGATTACGGGCCGAATTGGACTCCACTCAGTTCTGTTACCATATAGGGGCTACAGAGAATGTCTTTGATTTATTCTTTCATATACAGAATCACGCATGATAACAACTTATATCAAGTAAAAATGGTTAAAGCGAAAAGTTTAGTTTTTGTCTCTCGATTAAGATGGGTGCAACTAGCCTCACGCTGAGAGCGACGAAAATTTTAATGTGTTAAGTTCTTCTTTCCGTACAAAACTTTATAACAATTTACACTGAAAGACGTGAAATAAATTTCATTTTTCCTGTGGATGAAATGATCCTGGTAGGCTTTTTTTGTGCATCGCTAAAATTGTCTTTCACCAGTGAGGATCAGTTTGCTTCATTTTCATCCGCAGATCAAATAAGGGTCAGTTTACATACGGGATTCTTAGTGATGAGTACTCAAGTCCATACAGACCAAGTTTCAGGCCTCTTTTTCTCAGCTTTAGTGCTAAAACGTTTTTCCCACTCTCTTTCCTCTCAAGGCAGCTCATTCATTTTGGGTATGGTGTAGGTTTTCCCTCACCTTTGCTGGAAATAAATAACAACTCTAGATAATGCAATTCAGTTGAGTTGTTAGCAAATGAACGGCCGCGATTGTAGAAAAAATAAGGGAAAATCTTGTTCTCATTTTCGCAACTTATTCCCATCAAACAGAGTTACGCCTTAGCGATGTGCTCTATGAGTTTAAATAAAGGAGCAAGAAGCGTAAGGTTATTTTATTCTTCACAAGGTCTATTCACAATCGACCCCTTTATGTTCTTTCCCCTTAGTGCATCCTTTGATGTCCATGCGCAGAGTATCGTGATTTGATAATTTAGTCAATCACGTTTACATTGGAGGCAGCTTTGGTTGTAAAGTATCCCAGTCCTATTGAGATATCACGATTCTCTCATTTAATTCTGAGAAAGAAAACAGACAAAACAGTTACACTAACGCTACCTCATTATCGTTTGGGCTCATTTTTTTTGCTTTCCTTTCCTTTTTTATCAGTCTTGTATTCTTATTGACTGTTTTTTAAATACTCTTTAGGTATTTAATTTATTAATTTGCTAGACTCGCCGATAGGCAGGGACACCGCAACCGTTTGTGCCAATTACTGCGGGCCCAGTAAACCCACCCATCCCACCCCAGGGGAGGACATCCACCACACAGTAATCTCGTGCGTGGGAAATTAACGTCTCCTACCCCTAACCCTGCAGGAGACGGAGCCTACGGTTTATTCGTCCTTATCCGAGAAGACTAGAATACCTATCCATTTCTTGATATCATAGAAAGGTAGAAAATTTTCCTCACTTATTTTAAGACCCTGAGTGTTGGTCCGGCCGGGACTTGAACCCTCGGCCTCCCGCACAACAGTCCGGCGCTCTACCAATTGAGCCAACCAGGACGCGGTATTTCCATTTAAGTCGTATCTTTTCTCATTACTTGTAAGAAAAAAAAAAACTAACTGACCAGCCGACTGTACGTAGCAACTTGTCCTTCCGTCCCCTACGTAACCATGGTTACAAGAACAGTTGTAAGATCCAATAGTATTTGTGCACGTAGCTGTTCCACCGAGACAACTGTGAACGCCAACTGCACATTCATCAATATCTGTGAAATATAAAAAAGTTACTTTAGTGTTTATACTGTACATTTCATGATCATTTTTTTTCTAAGTTAAGACTTTTTATCATCTCCTTTGTGCAAAACAAAGGGACAAAGATCAAACTGGTTTTAAATTGTCTGATCGGCAGATAAACTTTTCTCTGTAAAGGATAAAAACGAATTTCCTTGGGAATTGATGTAAGATATTTATTTGCTTGAAGAGAAAAATCTGTAGGAACATGGAAGATTTAATCGGTCGAATCTTCCTCTATGTATGTTCGCCTAAATTTTAAAAACATTCAATCATTTTTTGCCATTTTTATGGTACCAGCAATCTATATGGATAACAAAACTGTTCTTTGCCATGACAGATAAGTGAAATTAGTGTCCAGCTTTCTTTAAATATATATGCCCCTGGGGATCACGCATAAGCCAAAATTGCTGGGAGGTAAAGATTATTACCCTCTTGAATAGAGTTCAAAACTACCCTTATAGGAGATTTAGCATGGGTTTGTTACAGTATTTGATTATCAAATTCATATTTCAAGACTGCATGATGCCCCTATAAAATGATATGCAAAAGGAAAACTAGATAATGAAACTCATATACGTGAAGAACTGATTCGAAAATTATAGCAAAAGAGATGGAAATGGGCACATTTGAGGAACATATCAGACCTGTCAATAGTCATCCTCGGATGGAACACTATGGCCTGGAGGGGAACTCGACAGAGAGTGGTGGTACGTTAAAGAAAGCAGAAAGGTAGATGAGGATCGAAAGAAGGACATTAAGTCAACTTGCACAAGGGGCACTGCCTATAAAATCAGCGGTGCTCTGTAGCAGGTAAGCCTCGTCTGTGTACCATAAAAATGAAATTAAGTTCAAAAGTAATCTGTACATATTGTCCTTACCAACACATTTTTTGCCACATTTAGTGAAGTCAGAATAACAGGAACAGTGATATGAACCTTTGGTGTTTGTGCAGTTTGCATTAGAGCCAATAATATGCACGTCAGCGTTGCACTCGTCAACATCTGATGAGGCAATTTGCAAAAAAAATTACAGGCATGCAGACTTTCCATGTTGTATTTCGCAGTTAAGAGAGTACTCTCTCACTATAAACCATTTTTATAGTTATGTACAAGGAGCGCCTCTGAGACTTCGAGACAGATGCAAAAGTAATGGCAGCATTATTTTTTTCAATAGCTCATGCTACAGAGATGCCTTAATGGAGAGGTTTCTGTTGATAGCAGTGTAACTCGACAACATTGTATAATAGCATATAGTAATGTAAAGACAACCTCAGTATTTACCTCTCAGACCTCCAAGTATATTACAATAACACAACTGATTGAACTTAGAAGTTCTCTGAGAGCCTTATCGAACTTCGCCGTAAACACGTACGTTGAAAAACCTTATCTTCTTCCCGAACTTCAGTTCGCGCTCAGCTAAACTGTCCCATAAAAGTGAATAATTGATACGTAGCATTAATATTTCAGAAGTCCCGATATATTTCTAAGAGTCACGCGCAGCCGAATTTCTGAACAGAAAGATTTAGCACCGATTTAGCATGCCCTTTCACGTTCCACGTAAAATAGCGTGAGCCCTGCTGCTATAGACTTTTAGTTTTCAAATCTATTCCTAAGAACCAAACATTTCAAAGTCAATGATCAGTTTTGAAAAAACAACTTAATAGCCTACTTATTAGTCAACCATGCAGTATGTGAAGATGCCACAAGCCAATTAGGAAAGGTTGTTCAGCATTTTAAATATCCTATTTCAGTTCATCAATGGGGCTCGGAACAAAAATCTAACGCGAACATATTTCGATAGCTTAAATGGGACGAAATATATTTTTTTCCGGCAAGTATAGCTCAGTGAGATTTATCTATGATATAGATCGATCCATGATTTTAAGAGAAGTAAAATGCGTTTTTAAACTTTCTAAACAAGTTCTAATAAAAACGGGCAGGGCTGCCGACATAATTCTTTTATTTTGCGCCAGTTCAAATTTTAAGAATTGGTCCAGATCAATTCCATCATTAAACAATCAATCTCATTTAAAGAACTATTCTAGCTGGATTTTGAGCATTGTTCATTTAATTTATAGATTGATCTCATATAGTATTTAGGCTTAGCTTTAGAATCAAGTTGTGTAAAAATGTGAGATAGTTTTATTGGTTTTAAGGGGCAAAATAAAGAATTGAAACAATCAATAAATAGATGCTAAAAAATTACTTTTGCTGCTCATCATCAACGATCCAAAAGTTAAATTCCTCGTTTTACAGATCATGCTTGCAGAGGAACACCGATTAATAATTGATGAAAAGGAATAAGAGACACTCTGATCTGTCAAACGTAGGAATAAAGTATAGTAAGAGAACTTAAAGTAGCGTAAAATCTTATTTGAAAGAAAATGTCTTTTATTGCTTACGAATTTCCTTGGCATAAATCATGGCGTTAGTCTACGTAATGACTGCATATGTCGTATATTTTAACTACTTGAGTTTCACAAGTTTTCATTAAACCCGGTTTTCATTATCAGGTATCGAAATAAAAGAATTTTCATTTTATCATATTTTAAGGAACAAACCAGGGAATTTTTTGAAAATGAGATTATTAAAGAGAAAATGAGAACCAAAATGGGATTATAAAAATAAAAAGTAAATCTAATTTAATATTCTGACCAAAAATGAAGCAAAGACGCGCCTATTGTGATAATTCGTTTTGCTCTATTTTTGACTAAAAAAGGCTACATAGAGAATTGAAGTGCTCTACAAATAACTTCGTCCAAAACCTTCGTTAGGAGAGGCAGCTTGATCGAATAAACCAGCATTGACATTTTCAATTTCAAAAAAAAAAAATAGTTCATGGACAAAACTTAAAAAAAATGGATAAAAAAGTGTCAGCAGTAGTATTGTTTGTCTTAGCAGTATGTCTGTGTGGTAGGATCTTTTAAGCGATTTAATGAGGGCAAAAAAAAAAACACCAACAAGAACAACTCCACGGGGTCGCGAGTGATTCTTAAGAACCGGAGGTTGTTTTTCAATAGGCTGGTCTTAATTACATTTATGTACCTTTGTTCAAAAATGTATAAATCTAGCAATACATGTGCTTTTTGGATTTTTCCACTCAAAACAAATAACTTCTTGTTCCTTCGTTTCTTTCTCTGAACTCATACTTCAGGGAAAGAAAACTTGCTGAAGAGTTCTAAACTCAATTGGGGCGTTGAGGATTTACACTTTGATTTGAATGCCATCAACTGAAAAACTATGTCGAAAAAACGCCAAAGGGTGACGATCCAGAATGCGAATCGGAATTATCAGCTGATTCCGTTGATATCCGTGGAATTTTTATAATCCACGATTCTTTCATTTCTTTCTGTTATATTCTCTTCTATCCATATGTTTTCAGTAATAATAATAGAAGCATGAATTAGTCATGGCGTGCAGACATGTTTTTGCAGTCGTGCTTCTATTGACTATTTTCAGCGTTTTACTAAGCCAATTTACTTCAATTACACCTGAATCCGATCGCTCTACAGTCAGACTCTTCATTGGGAAGGAAATATCTGCTCCACCTACGTTCAACTGTAAGTCAAAGCCTTCGAAATGCACACCTTGCGAATTGAATTTGAAGCTCCACGCGTTGATGCGGTTCGTCAAGCTTGGCCAATTTTGTCTGTGTATACTTCTATCTGGCGATATTGCCGTCAATCCAGGACCTAATAATCTTCAACCTCCTGTAGGCTTCAGAGGTTTATCAGTCTGCCACTGGAACATCCAACGACTGACTGACACCAAATTGGAACAACTATCGCTAATGCTCACCTCGAACAACAACAGTGCTGCTAAACTCGACGTCTTAATTCTCACTGAGACGTTCGGATCTAGTAAAATTCCAGACAGCTATTACATGATACCCGGCTACACATTGCACAGAAAAGATCGAATCGGGAAGAAAGGTGGCGTCATAATTGCGTATGTAAATGAGAATGTTATGGCTTTACGTCAAAGAGATTTGGAACTGGATGATCTTGAAACTCTCTGGCTTCAAATTTGTCCTCATAAATCAAAGAGACCGATTTTGATATCTGGTGTTTACCGTCCACCTTCAGCCAACAAAGATTATAATGAGAGCTTGGGTAAAAATATTGAAAATGCCCATCTCGAAAACAATGAATTGATTATTCTGGGAGACTTCAATTTGGATTATATTGATTTCAACTGTTATTCAAAACATTGTCTCGCAAAGGCACTGAACAGCCTTGGATTAACGCAGATGGTAAATGGGGTAGCAAGACCTGCCTCTGATACGTGCTTAGACCATATTTATTCTAGTCATCTTGCTAGAATTAGAGAAGTATCCATAGGTAAATCTGGACTTTCCGATCACCTTCCGGTCACCATCTTGAGGTGCTACAAAACCATGGATGCACAACGTAAACAACATTCCAAAATCAAATACAGAAATATCGACAAAATCAACAAAGAGTGCTTTCTGCGAGACCTAAGAGAAGCCCCTAGGAATATCTCCTTTGTTTTTCGAGATACCGATGACATTGTTGAATCTTGGTACAAAATCTTTAATGACATTCTTGATAATCGCGCACCTTTAAAGTCCAAGAGTGTGAAGAAAATCAATCAGCCGAAATGGTTCACTAATGATCTAGACAACGAAAAATAAATAAACGCGATAATCTTCTAAAGAGGGCCAAGAGAACACAAAATGAGCAAGATTGGTCTGCTTTTAAACTGGTTAAAAACAAAGTGACCAGGAAACTAAGAAATGCGAAGGAACAGTACTTTAAAACTCAGTTCAGTAAAAATCAAAAATGTCCAAAGAAACTTTCGTCTTTAATTAAAGACCTATCCAAAGATACAAAGAATAACGACGACTCCGTCCCTATTGCTGACGAAAACAAGAACTTGATAAAGGATGACCATTCAATCGCTGAACGCTTTAACCGCTTCTTCGTTGATATATATAAACGTCTCATAAAGGCGACACCTGTACTTCATTATGATGCTCTTCCTGGTCCACCGGACAAATCTAACAGTCAAATTGAGAATTTTATTCCGCAAATAACTCCTAGTGAGGTTAACGATTATCTTCTAAGTATACCTACACACAAAGCCACGGGAATCGATGGGCTTGGTGCCAGAGTTCTAAGGATTGCAGCTCCTGAAATATCATACTCCATAGCTAAAATTATAAATCACTGTATTGAAACTTGTACATTTCCCTCACAATGGAAAATAGCAAAGGTTAAACCTCTATTAAAGAATCAAGGAAACAAACAAGATATTCAAAACTATCTTCCTATTAGTATTTTGCCTATTATTTCTAAAGTCTTTGAAAGACACATCTTCAATGCTGTGAACACCTACTTAACAGAAAATTTACTTTTATACCGCTTCCAATCAGGGTTCCGTAAAAACCACTCCACGGATACTGCTTTGTTGTTTCTTCTGGACCAAGTCGTTCTTGACCTTGATAAGAACAACGTCAGCGGCTTAGTTTTTGTGGACTATAGCAAGGCATTCGACTTGATCAAT
The DNA here is from genome assembly GCF_964205215.1 of Stylophora pistillata. NCBI lineage: Eukaryota > Metazoa > Cnidaria > Anthozoa > Scleractinia > Pocilloporidae > Stylophora > Stylophora pistillata. The sequence continues at coordinate 13,106,958 of NC_142520.1, forward strand.
CATGACATCCTCCTGGTAAAGTTAAGATCATATGGATTTCCAGATAATGTTGTAAAGCTATTGCAGAGCTATCTACTCAGTCGCAAACAGTGTGTTGCTGTAAATAACTCGACTTCGTCACAACTTATGCTAACCAATGGAGTTCCTCAAGGTAGCATATTAGGACCTCTACTGTTTTTAATTTTCGTCAACGATCTTCCTGAAGCTGTTGGATCGGACTCAACTATTCATGCTTACGCGAATGACACTACATTTAAAGCCAGCGCTAATATCGATAACGCACCTTTAGAATTGGAACGACGTCTTCAAGAATACATGGATAAATTAAGTAAATGGTCTAGCGAAAATGGGATGGTCCTAAACGCCGTTAAAACCAAAGCATTACTTACCACCGGAAAGAGGCTACATTCATCATTAGCTGATGGCAATCACCTGTCAGTGACTCTTGATGGGGCCGAAATAGAACAAGTAACTTCTTATAAATTGCTTGGTGTCACACTCGATCAAGATCTTACATTTAGTGACCACATTTCTAGCCTAAAGGCCAAACTTTCTCAGCGTATTAGTTTATTGAAAAAGATAAAGAGATACCTTCCAATAAAAGAAAGACTCATACTATAACGCCTTGATTAAACCCGTCCTCATGTACGGGAGCATGGTTTGGAATATCTGCGACGCTAAAGAACTCCACAAAGGAAATGCAAAGTCTTCCAAAGTTCAACGCAAAAGAATAAAAAAATTTTACTATAAAAATAATAAAATAGTCTATAACTGATGAGTTTAAGGAAGTCTTGCTCCACCCTTCTCTACTTCCAGATCCCTGTCTTTAATGTCTAAGTTCCTCCTTCTCGGGGTTTTAGATCCCCTTAGACATAGGAGCGCGCTCCGCAAAATTGCAAAGGACACTTTCGCTCTGACCCATGAAATTGTTGTGGCGTAGCTCTCTTGCTTTTTTGTAGATAATAGCTCGGCTAATCTTGAGTAGTACCTCAGGCATTCGTCAGCCATCCCACCCGTCGATGTAAATATCAGTGGGGTGAGAGTGCCTTGGTCTACTTCTGTTACACGGGAGTTGTATTTTCGCTTCTTTTCATTTTCATGAATCCTCTAAATCTGCTTGAGGCTAAGATCTCTGTATGAGTCTGCGTTGGGATGACACACGCTTATATCGAAAAAATCAACCCTCTGTCACTCCCAGAAACCTCTACAGTGGACGTCGAAGCGTGCGTCAGGGGCTTGATTAGTCCCTCTGGGAAATTCTTCGCCTGTAATAGGTTGTAAAGCCGGTTCCACCTGCACATCGTAACAAACCATGTCGAGCAGCTCGGCCTGTAGACCGCGTATTTCATTGTGACGCTGAATGACTAGGCCTCCACGCTGGCAGATCCTCGCGTGATCCACTGTAAACAAGCTCCCACAAACGCATACTGATGGATTATCGAGTATTGGCCAATCATATCGAAGCCTCACAGCGTCCCGAAATTCCCGCTTGTTGCGATCAAAATCCATGTCTTTGAGAGGAATAACTGTAAGCCAGTTGGATGCGCCCTTTCCACAGGCCAGGTCTACGGCTCTCTGTGTCTTGTCTGGTAATAAGGCCTTCACCTCCTCGAGCTTTTCTTTTAGTCAATCATCCTTTTCTTTCCGGGTGACGTATACCAGTCGTTGTACCTCGGCCTCTTTGGGGTCTCATGGGATTGCGCCTCTATTTTTCTTACAAGTGGAGCGCTTACCCTGACAGACGCTGAATAGTAATAATAATAATAGTAATAGTTTATTAATAGTGCTTGGCTCTTCGACTACTGATATCCTAACTATAGTATTATTGCAAAAAAAATCGAGCCAATTTTGAATTAAAAAATTGTGTAAACGATAATTTAAGAAAAAGAGCAGGAAGCTAAAAGGAAAGTCGCAAAACATAAAAAAGAAAAACATCAAAGTACAATAAAGAGAATAGTGATAAAAACAGTTCGATAAAAGATATGTAATATAGAAGAAAGTGTAGCTCTTAAGAACAAGTCTCTGTAAGGATTTTAATCTTGGGAAATAATAATCTTTAACCCCCCTTTACATTTTGCGTGCAGTTAGGCACTAAAGGGAAATTTACAAAAATGCCCTGTTTAAAGGTTGCAGCACTCTTGTTGCCATGATAACAACTGCTTCTTGTTCAAGGCCTGAGGCCTCATTTTCGTACAAAAACATCGCATAAAAGGTGTAAAGTCTTTATTTCTCTATCTCCAACAAAATACAACATTACAAACTGGTACCTCTACCATAAATAGTGACATTATTTGTCTTCAGTTTGATGCATTCAATTCTCCCTGGAAGTGAATTTGAACACACCAATAGATTTGTTATCTCGGTACAATTTCGGTAATTTTTTTTTGTAGGGTAAAACAGGGAAAACGCTTCTCTGAATTTCTCTAGAAGTACACCGGTTCTGGAACTGAAACTACCCACCTAGTTGGTTAAAATAGTCTACTTTTTAAATATGTGAAAAATATCTGCAGGCTTACCTCTACTTTTCATAGGGGCATTACGCGAACGAAGCCCAAAAATCAGATATTGCACAATTTGACGAAGTTTACATCTAATGTTCTTAACAAAAAAGATTCTCAATGAAATGCAGTACTTCGCGTCTTTTTCGCACAGGTATAATAAAGGTAAAATTTAATGGCCTATAAAAAAGTATGCTACATGCACTTACTGATCATGATCTACATCATCTTAAAGCTGTATCCTTCTCTTTTGAATTCTCTAATTCTCTGTCTTGGCCCGCTACAGGCGGCGCGTCTAGCTTGAAAAGAGTTTGGGCTATTATGGCAAAAATATAGTGCAAACCCCTGAAAAATTGTCACGGTCTACTTAAAGACCGTTAATAAGGTCTGCTATAATATATTTACGAATCAAAATCTACATCATCTTTTAGCTTTTTTCTTTTAGTTTAACTCGATCGTCCAAGTTTCTTTCTTCGCCTGCCATAAGCGGTGCGTCCAGTTTCAAGAGAATGCAGACTAAAATAAATATAATAATAATAATTATAATAATAATAATTATAATGATACTCATAATAATAATGCGATCCCTTGAGCGGCTGTCACGCTGGGGGTTAAGAGCAATCTTTCAGCTTGGCCAGGGATGTACATCTGTACTAGATACATAGCCTCTTACGTGACAACCGTTCAACAGATCGCATTGTATTTGTTGTGATGATAATCAACATGGAAGCACCGCTTATAGCCGGCCAAGAGAGAAACTTTGAGGAATTAAAATAGAAGAATAAAACTTTAAGGTGGTGTTTATTATGATTCGTAAATACGTATGGCGGATCTTTGTATTGGCTTGAAGAGCGTGTCCACGAGAAAACCGGGCAGGGGGCGATAAACCTCAATTTACGCTAATCAAAGATTCCCATTTTAGACGTTCGTCCATGAAGATCCCCAGTATCGCAGCTGTGGTGACACTTTCTAGTAGCCTCCCATTGCAGCTCACAGTGGAATAAAAATGGTGTAATGGGTGAACTCGAGACAGCTGATTTGGTTATTTGCCAACTTATACACGAGCCGATCCGTAAACCAATTAAACTTTCTCTGCTCCTGTCTAATATACAGATAGCTGTCGGAGACTCAAGTTTCTGGAGCTAAGAAATAGATATGCATTGAATCTCTTTAAAAACATTTCACTACCAGTCGGAATGCATATTCACAGTCACTGCAGAAATTGGTGCACTATGGAAGACAACTGTAAATCGATCAACATCAGACCCTCAGGAAAAAAAGATCAAATTTTGTGTCAATTGAGTGACTCGGACCACTTACAACACCCAAATGATCTAAAACCGAAGGCAGGCTATATATATAGGGGCACGGAGGTAAGAACTTAGTTTTTTTCTCTTTTTTTTTTCCTACCTTTTTTTTCTACTTTTTTGTTTTTGTTTTGTTTGTCTTGTTTCTTGTTTTCTTTGTTTTTTTTTTTTTAATTTGGTGCTGTTCATAAGCCGTGTGTGCCGTTTAAAATATTTTACTTGCTCTTCTATGATACTTCGGCAACTCAGATAAGGCAACTTTATCTCAAACCTCCAGAAATAAAGCCGGAGAGCTGTTGAGTTTCCCCCTTACTTGTGTACTCTACAACAGAAAAGAGTACAGTCGAGACTTGGTTATTTTGTTACACAAAAAAATTAAAAACTTCAAGTATGCCCCGTATGGATCAAAAGTATAAATGGCTTGCATGAGTAACATCTCCGTCAGTTTATAAGTGTAAGATCGATATCTTTCCCCATCAGAACAAGTGTTGTTTCAACATGTGCTACAACAATGCAACTTGCCTGGTTGGATTTACGGACAAGGGCATGATACAAGTGTGTGTCCACCTGGTTACACGGGAAAACAATGTGAAAAAGGCAAGAGTTATTTTGCACGTGCAGTTTAATAATCATTTATGCTACTACAATTATTTATCTTTTTTTGTATCTACTTCACTCTGGTCTCTCTTACCTGCAAAGGCTTTTATCATTTATTATTTTTTTTTTTCAATTTTACTATTAAGGGCAATAATTTGTTTCTACAGATGGATCACTACAATTATTTATGAATGGATCACTAGTTTTAAGGATCAATTGACTACTTTTTTTAACTTTACCATATCTCTTTTTGTAAATGCACAGTTACTTCCAATAAAAAAGAAAAATATACTATTATGTTTATATCAATAAAGATAGCATAACTATTTCCTTTCAGCGTTCAAGGCCGTTTTTACAAACCTTAACGCCAGTGGTAGATTTGGTCCAACAAGGCTGGGCAGTCAGTACGCAGGTCAAGATCATGATGGACAAGTTACACTGTCCAGCGGTGTTCAAGACTGGACTGTGCCGTACACTGGTGACTACAGAATAGAAGCAATAGGAGCAGCAGGAGGATACGATACAGGGCCTAACAGTACTCAGTATCGAGGAAGAGGAGCAAGAATGATTGGAACATTCAGTTTAAAAAAGAGTGAAGTCATTCAGATACTTGTTGGTCCAGAAGGAGAAATAAACACCCGCGCTCTGTCTTCTGGCGGTGGTGGAGGCACATTTGTTGTGAGTGGAGCAAACAAACCTTTGATCATAGCTGGGGGTGGAGGAGGAGGCATACAGAAAGCAAACTCAAGACATTCAGGATGTGATGCTAATGCTGGTTCATCAGGGAATCCCGGTTTATCAAGGAATCGTAGATACTGATCATGGCCAGGGGGAGCAATGGACACGGTGCACAGACTACTTATGGTGGCTACACCGGTTAGTGCTTTATATCGATATGTCATCTTTTCTTGTCGAAACAAAAATTCCAAGTCTCGTGTCCCCATATCAATTCATTATTGTCAGAAAAAGTAAAGAAAATTAAAAGTCATGGAGGTCAAAATGAATGAATTTGATGGCTGACTGCACGACAGGAAAGTTAGGGACTTAACATTGTTAAGTGCTTGAAAATGTTTTTGTGCTTTGCTTTGTTTTGTTTTCTTTTGGTTTTTTTTTTGTCTTGTTTTTTTTTTTTTCCTTTTTTATTCTCTGTGAAACTTAAACATTTAGTACTTCTAGAAGAAAGCTTAAAGCAGATCGCCTTCTTGGAATTTACTCCTCTTGAAGATGTGTTTCATCTTGAAGTATTTTACACTTAATTTTGTCTTTTTTTTTTTTGCCATCTTTCAAATTTATACCGCATTTTTCCGTTTTGAAGCGCAGGCCAATTAATGAAGCTTGTCATATGAATTTTACATGAACACTGATTCAGTTGGTACGGCATTAGTCTGAGATCGACCCACATTTAATGATTTGTTCTGTTTGAGTAGTTATCATCGATCTCTGCTAATCTTTGTCGGTGGATTATATTTATGTCAGAAAAGTAGCTACCTTATACCTTCCATAGGGATATATAGTTTTCGAGGGACTCCCCTCCCCCCTTTCGCATCGGCAAGTATAATTTTGATGAACCTCACATTGTGCATGGTTATTTCTCATACCAATCTTAAAAAGATCTATGTAGTTATTTGCTCTTGATAGATACAACAGAATTTGAAGTATAACATTTTGACAATAAGCAAAACAACAGATTCCTAACCTTGCTCGCATGAAATCTTAACTCTAAATATATGTTTTCTTCACTTTGCCGATGCAATATAAGAAAACCGTAGGCTTGCGAACAGTCAGGTTCTCAAGGGAGAGAAAAGGAGAGTGGAGAGGGGTTGCGAAAGGGACATCGGTTGGCTGGGGTAAAAAAAAAAAAAAAACTGTCAACTTTTTCATAGTCGTGCTTTATTTCCTGTTATCGACGACAGATCCGCCCTCCGTTCCCACTGAAAATCGTGCACTCCCCCACCCCCCCCCCCCTCTCCCCCTACAAAAAACAAAACAGAAAATAATTCTTTAGTCTCCTTCCCGGCGATAAAGAATGATTGGTCCCTCAATCAGATTTATAACACAACCAAAGTAAAGCGCGCGCTCTGATTGGTCAATTTGGCGTCCCCCATCAGCCCATGAGTGTACGCTGCTGCCGTGAGCAAATGCAAAGACTATTTTTCCGCGCGCGATTGTTTTTTCTGGTCACGTAAGATTTGTTAAATAAAAGGGAACTCTTTAGCTACAATGTATCAATGTTATGTTATAAAACAAATGGTAAACACCACAGCGTACACTATTGAGTTATGGATGCACTTGGGAGGTTTGCTAAGCACTCAAAAAGCTAAAGTCGCTCTCGGCTATCGCCTCGAGCGACTCTTACGCTTCTTTCGTGCATAGCAGCCTCCCGCGTGCATCCATAACTCTATAGTGTATGCTGTGTTGTTTACCATTTGTTAATTGTTAAGGTTCTAAGTTTTAAAAATAAGGTGTATAGTTTCCAAAACGTTTCTTTTTCTAACTTCTGTTTTATCTCTGTCTATAAATTTTCATGTAACCTATAGATTCGTATTATACCGTCAGAGAATTGCAGTTTGCGCTTGAGTTTTAGAGTCGCCTTCAGCTTGATATTATATTGGTTCAAATATATGAGCTGTGCATTGTAAAGGCCGCCTTATACTATAATTTGTGACTTTTTCCAAGAACGAGTTATTATCAGCCAATTAGCCACACACACAACTTGTTTAACTGAGGTGATGAAGCGTGTTTCGCAAATAAAATGAGTGTTCAGTATTTTGGATATTATTTCATAATATTACCCTTTATGATGCTTCATTTGTTTTCCTTTCTGTTTTGTAAAAATGAGTATGATTTAGTAGTGCCAACTTGCAGTGTTGGTTTTCTTGTTTAGTTCTAGTTAAGGCTATCAAAATTGACAAAGTGAAGTAAGGGGGGCCATATCAGTTTCGCATGCGAGTGCTTTGTCGAGCACGAGTTTTTACGGCTGGATTTTGATTTCCATTGGGAGTGAAATGACCAGCTATCAAATTCACCATTTTTGTTTTACTATTATGATGATATGTTACCCTCGTCAGTCTTCACAAATCCCCACCTCTACGCAAGTAATATTAACTGGTCAACACTTGTCCCTCTTTCCTTAAACCTCACTTATTGAAATTCCACTAAATTAAGTGCAAAATCTATGTTTTGGCGCTGGGCAATACATCAGATACTCTGGGGGGACGACAAAACAGAGAAAATAAAAAATGCACCAAACTTTATGATTATTCAAGTTACTCTTTCTGATGAAGTAAGTGACTTGACAATTTAGGCGGACACTGTGACATGATCTCAAAGAACAGTGGAGGGTCTAAAATCTCCCTCATTTGATTGAAACAAATGAAATTTGAGATATATCATTTCAGGCCTGCTTGCAGGCTAGGCCAAAAGAAGCTTACTGAAGCAATGAATATTTCATTTCGAAACCATCACGTACCGACTGCTTTTTGGTCCTTTACATTTATTGCGCTTCCCTGCAATTTTTGGACAAAAATTTCCAAAAGAGAACGGAATATTCTTTTCGAGATGTAAACACACCGAGAACTGATTTAAATTACTAAGTGCCGGTAAAATTACGGTTGATAATTGCAATAGCTAGGCACCGCGGGGAATGAATAATAACATAATCAAATGTCAGGGAAACTTTTTTTATATTCAAGATGAAAATGGATGATAAAAGAGAGAAAGTGTGATTATAGAATTATTTAAGTTTTTAAAGTATGTAAAAATAGCTGCCTTTGCATCACCTGAGTTCTCTATCTCCCGAAATGATTCATTCAGTCTGTTTTTCACGCACACTGCAAAATATTTTGCATGGTGAGGTCTGATAGAGTGGTTTAAATAAATCATATACGTCCAAGTGGGAATATTATGGCAACCGAAACTAGAGGAAAGTAACAGACCAAAGAACTCTATGCGCATGCGAGAATTTTGTATCGACAAAGGAATAATAACATGTTAGCCGTAGGGTCAGTTCTGCAGGAGCTAGTAACAAAATCAAATCTTGTATGAGGATAACGTTCCTTGTAATTGTTGGCAATTAGCAAAGATTGGTTTAAAAAAAAGTTTGTTACAATGTGAAACTTTACCCTTTAATTGATTCAACGCTCAGCCGAACTGGGTGAAGCGAAGATGGCGAATAAACTCCTCCACAAAGTTACAAGCTACAAGTCTCTAGAAGCAACTCAAAAATTTGTTTCGTTTTTATCTGTGAGATTTGAGGTAAGAACAACAAAATGTTCCCTTCCAAACAGATTAAAAAATCATCATGGAGAAAGGCATAGTTCGAGGCCGAAGGAATTTCTAAATGGGCAGAATGGGATCATTTCTCAACGACGAGTAACCCGACGTGTTAACAAATTTAGGGAAGTAAGCGATTTGAAAAAAAAAATTGATAGCATTTATCAACTCAAGTTAGAGTAGAATATAATGGGAGAAAAATATTTTAATCTCTCACATTGTGTCTAAATAGGAAAAATCCTTTAAGAAGAGAGAGTGCCTCGTTGCCGTAAGTCTTATCTTTCGGAAAAATTTTACAAACAATCGTTTTAACTTCGATTTTCACAGCCGGCAGGTGTTCTCAAACTGGTGAATGGAGCAAGATGGTTTTTCTTCGGCTTCCGTTAAGCGCTCTAGGTCATATTTTCATCGAAGTGATAGCTCAGCATTGTGGCGATAAAGTATAAGAGAAATCAATTTTGGGTAAGACGTTGCGAGTGACACATTTTTAAGACGATCACTGGAGCGGCGCATGGCGCTGTACGTTTACGGGAATGTTATCGTGACGTGATATGCTAAAGCTTCAACTACGTCTTTATTCAAGACAAGTGTGAGCTGAGTAACCGCACCAAAGAAGCCAGACTTTAAGATTTTGCACCCAACGCTGAGAGATATTGCTTTAGACGAGATATCAACAGAGGTGAGTCCCTCTAAAAGCGAAACTATTTACATACAGGTTAAAGGGAGTAATTGGGGAAGGGGAGGTATTACAAGATAATTCGGTGTTGCGCATGTCAACTGAGTAGTAATCGTAAATTGGCTTTAAGTACTCTTTATGGTGGTAAGTTTACATTAACTATTCAGTTGATAATACCAAATTATTTACACATTGAACTGTTTTGGATAGGAATAATGCTGCGCTCTTTTCTTACTTTCCAGTTCAACTTGGTTCAATTCAAAAGCTGCCAGCTGATTTGTGTAGAAAATTCAAGGCGAGTGAAGGAGAACAAGCAGTCAGCGGCTGAATCTCGTCATTCCTGGGGTACCTGTGCTGGCTCCCTGTGATATGAAGATCGAGGGCAATTGATAGTGAAGATTGCTTTGAAGCTCATTGAAACCTGAAAAGAGCGATAGCAACAATAGCTTTTTACTATACGGTAAGGATTAGAATGCAAGAGAACTACTCTTCTTCTTAAGCAAGGAATTGTGACTCAGTTACCAGTTTCGAAATCCCACAGTCCTGAGCCATTTACTCTTTTTATTATCGTTTTCATTTTATTTTAGTTTTTTTTTTTTTTTTTTTTTGGATATACGAGAACAAAAAAGCCTAACCTACTTTTACCTTCTTTCTTAACAACTTTTTTTTGTATCATATTAAACGAGTTATACCACGTCGTTTTCATGTGGTGATTCATTTATTCATAGACGCTGACGAATGTAATGTTTCTGTGTTTTTGTCTGTGACGCCAACGCCGACTGCAAGAATACTCTAGGCTTGCATAGTTGTTCTTGCAAAGCCGGATTTTCTGGAGATGGAAAAAGTTGTAGCGGTTAGGATTCCGAGCTAGAGTGATGAAAGCGAAGTGCAATGCGCGCTTGGTTAAATTGTAGCCTTTCGATTGTCACCGAAACGAGGGACATTCTAGAAGCTATTTCCTTTGGAAAGTTGTTGCTAAGTAAATATATATAATTTTTTTACATATGATGCACGATCCTCGCAGTAGATAGCGCTATTTAAGCAATAGCGAAAATCAGACCTAAAAAAAATGAGGCCTGTACGGGAATTGAACCACTGACCTCTGCGATACTAGTGCAGCGCTCTACCAATTGAGCTAACAAGCCAACTGGAAGCAGGCTGTTAAGTTGATTCGTAATAAACCCGTGAGAGTGATAAGTCAGATACAATGAAATATATGAAGTTCATATATTATATTATATATTATCTATTATCTACTGCGAGGATCGTGCATCATATATATCTAACGACGACAGGGTGCAGATTGTGATAGTGGTAATCCAGGTGAGCAGACTTATTGTGACAACACACAGCTGTACTTCAATCCCAGTTTTATTCCTAATAGTTCTCTTTCTTAGATTCTTCCTTTTAAATTGTTGTGATTAGGTAAAAGCTCTCAGGTGCACCTTAAAGAGTGGCAGTCAATCTATCTCAAAAAAAGAAAAGAGAACAATTGGATATATCTTTCCTATTACTTTTATTGTTGTTTTAGGAGGTGGAGGAGAAGGTCTCTTCTCCAGTGGCAGAAGTTCGCAGCAGGTTGATGGAAGTATGGAAACGGGTGGAAAAGGTGACAAAGTATTTCTTCAGGGAGGAACAGCATCGATGGCGGCTTTGGAGGGAGTGCTGGTCCATATGGAAAGCGCGGAGGAGCTGGACGCGGAGGTGGCTACTCTAGGGGGAGCAGTGGAGATCATGAACACGATTCCTGTGGGGGTGGGAGTGGATCTTTCAACGCTGAAAACGATCAGCAGAATGAATGTTGCTATGAAACTTCTGATCATGGTCAAGCTATTAGTTTATTGTAATACTGGTCGAATTAATGGAAAATGCGAAATGAGCTGTCATTTCAATTTTTTTCGCCCTTGTATATTCCCTCTTCAAACTCACAATACGTTTTTGTATGTAAAAATCTAAATAGGAGGACTTTTAGTTTCCTTCACATGAAGAATATTTGTACCTTGTAAATATTACGGCAGTTGCTGTCTTTTTTAGCAGTACGAGCTTTTAATAAAATAATCCCTTTTTTCCTCATTCAGCCATCACTACATTGTAAAGGAAAAATATTTGTGATGGGGAGTTATTTCAGAGAATATCCTAGCAGGGCGCCTTAAAATTAAAAGTTACCTCGAAAATAGACGTGATTGGCTAAATAATCAAATCCCGTGCCCTGCGTGTGGGCATGACAGGCTGCACTATTGGAAGAGAGAGAGAGAGAGAGAGAGAGAGAGAGAGAGAGAGAGAGAGAGAGAGAGACAAAATTGTAATTGTAATTTGAGAATATTGCATTCACAAAGACATAAAAAAATAAAAGTTTGCCACTACTTAAAGTGGTCAAGTGTTAATGAGCCTTAGGAAGAATAAAATAGCTTAAAGGAATCTTGGAGCCGGACCATAGAGAGGAAAATGAGGGATTAAGTACCTCTTGACCTTGAACTTGAACTTTGAACTTTGAACCTTGAACTTTATTTATTTCACACTATTAAAAGAAGTTAATATACATTGAAAAGTAAGAGAAAGAGGGAAAAGTAATAGTAATATTTGGCTATAAAGATAACTTTGAGAGGTGCACGGTGTCCAAAGTAGCAAATACTTTGCAGCTGGACACCGTAATGGTCATACAAATAGATAAATAGATAGCAGCCTTTAATAAAAATGTATCAGCAGTAAAGTAAATAAACTGATTAGGTTTTCTTGAACAAAAGTTGAAGTTTTTGAAGTTTACATATTTCCTTAAGAGTAAATCAGCAGCAAAGTAAAATGATCAGGTTTGGTTGAGTAAAAGTTGATGTTTCCATTCTCTTTTGAAATTATTGTACTGGCATATATTTAAAATAAGTGGGTACAGTTTCCCATATCTTTGAAGCAGAGAATATAAAGGATGATTTTCCCATGTTGGTGGTTACTCTTAGTCTAAAAAAGTTATTATTAGCAGCAAATCTTGTATTATAATTATGTTTTTCACATGCTGGGGTCAGGACAAGGAGGATATCTGGAATGCTATCACTTTTAATATTAATCTTATACGTAAGACAGCATATTCTGAATTATAAATAGCTTCCAACTTTAGAATTCCTAATAGTTTATAATAGGGATTGGCATTCTCTCTAGTATTTGCAAAGAAGATGCTACGAAGACATTTGCTCTGCTTAATACAGAGGATTCTAAGTTAGTATAGGTGGCACAGCCCCAGGTAGTTGTACCATAGCTTAAATAGGGATATATTAAATCATAGTATAATTGCTTTAACATATTAAATTCGACATAATATCTCAATATAGTAAGAATTCCAATGTTTCTTGCTATTTTATTATTTATATGTTGTATTTGCGGTTTCCAATTTAGGTGCTTATCGATATAGACTCCTAGCTATTTTATATGACTCTTTGATTCAATGTTTTCAATATTTATCGTGGGTTGGTATCTAGAAAATGAAATTAACATGTAATTAGTTTTTGGCAAAATTAATAGACAACTTATTTAGTGCACAGTGTTTATAAATTTCATTAAGTTCATGATTCATAACAGATTCTAGATGATGTGGGTTGTCACTAGTAAAAAACAAGTTAGTATCATCAGCAAAGATCCGCACTGAGAGTTTATCAGTGCAATTTGGTAAACCATTAACAGAGAGTAGAAATAAGAGTGGACCTAGAGTTGAGCCTTGAGGTATACCACATGTTATATTTTCATTGGCAGATCTAGTGGAATCAATTTTGACATATTGGTTACGATTTTGAAAATAACTCTCAAACCATTTATGCGAGACTCCTCGAACGCCATATAAAGAGAGCTTAGACGGTAGAATCCTGTGATTTACTTTGTCAAAGACCTTTGACAAATCAAGAAATAGACCACATGTGATTTGTTTTCTATCGATTGACCGATCGGCAAGCAACCAAAATCAAGTTCATTCAAGTTCTATCGCCGAGTCCTTATGTGCATAGACGTACGAAGAGAACCAACTAGCTAACTAACTACTGATTAGCTCTGGGCTCACATAGACTTAAAACGGTTATATGTGGTTGTATCTGGGAGAGCAAAAAGCTTGTTATTTCTTAAGATATTGCGTTACCCACTATTTTACCATTTTATGACAACGGAACGCGAAAAGTATGCCACGGTAAAACACTTCAGAAAAGGACACAAGTAAGCCTTATACGATCGCTACGGTATGCTCAGATAAGTCCGCAGGAACTCTTTCGTACGCTAAAAGTTAAAATACTAGAAAATGAAATGATGGGGGAATTGCCAATTCCTTATTCGATGGTTTACATTTAATACAAGCGGAAAGATATATCTGGAATATAATATATATCTGGGATATAAGAAGTGAAGAGAAGCTGGATTCCAGTCCTCGACAGATATTTTCCTAGCCTATAAACTTGACAGTGCAACTTCTACCACGACTACTCACGAAAAAATACAAAAAGAATTCTCTGACGACCAAGTTCAGAAGAATGGAGGTTGATATCGGACATAAGTATACTTTAAACGTAGTAACGCGTTTGTAACCCTACACGGCATTCGTTATTTCTATTTAAGATTTGATCATTTTCTTCAAAAAATTTTTGCTGAGTACTAATATCTCCACCCGTTACCTGGTTGAATGACGTGAAAGAATATTTACATGTTAATTTCTTCGGGAAATTATTCGTGTGCGAGTTCAAGAACTACGACTACCAACATCACTTTCATTTCAAAACAAGAAATAAAATCCTTGCGGGTGAAATCAGTTGTATATATGCGGCTACTCTATTTTACTCGGTCTAAAAGCTAACCGGCCTTAGTATTGTTTTCATGATAGCTTTAGTCAGCACCACAATATCGTAAGTGACACGGATGCGATGGAGGCGTACCACTGATGTAATACACAAAATATCCGTTGCAATTCCTTACTTGGATGTTGATGGACCAATCACAACATCCTCCTGACCAATTAAAACAGACCTGCCTTGTGACTATACCCTCGCTCACGGTAGGATGAGTCCCGTTCAACCAGCCAGTGGCATGAGTTCCACAGCGTTGAGCTGGGACGCATGTAGCAGCCATTTTATTTCCGGCAGCTCCCTGGAAACGAAACCAATTTGGACCGAGTGAATTGTCGCACAAAGAACCTCTTGAGTAGGTCACTTTCCTTTTGGCATCTGTAAGACTTGTAGTATTCTGACATTCTGAGGAAGAAAACAGATAAATGCACAAGTAGAGGGTTGTAGCTACGCTACTTTGCTGATAGACTGGGATCAGTCCACCCTGAGTCCGTCCCGCGGGTCAAAACAAAATCAGCAAAACTGAACTGTTACAATGTATGGTATAATTAATAATTATTCCACGAGCGCGCTTTGGATATGAGATGATAGATAGCCAACGAGGCGCGTAGCGCTGAGCTGGTTATAATCATCTCATATCCAACAAGCGCGAGTGGAATAATTGTTTTATTAAAAACGTTAAAAAAATATATTAAATTTTATTAAAGTTTTAGCTCCTTTTTAATTTTAAGCTGACACGTACGCTTGCCACATTTGTAGATTATGGTATATTGGCTGATATACCATAACGGCTAAGCCAAAAGTCTAGAATTGCATTATCCAATGATTTAGTTTTTAATATATATAGATATATATCATTAGACGTTTCGTTGTGCAGTATCGCTGAGCATTTTTACTCAGTGTTTTTATATTGACTCTCCCTACGAGTTCGTCAAAGTATGGCGTGCAACGGCACAACTCTTAAAAAATTCTGTGATCATACACACCAAAACGTTTTGTGAGATACGTGTCTCCATACATATTAACAGTTCAGTAAAATGTTATTGATGTTACTGAAATCTTTTCTCCTCCAAGGGCGTAGCCAGGGGGGTCCAGGGCTGTCCGTGATACCCCCTTGGTAGGCCTTCTTTAGAGCAAACAACCTACAATATTTAGGTGGTGAAAACGCCATGACAATATCTTGGCCGAAAAAGCCATTGTTGAAAAGCCCACTTTTTTAATTTTTTGTTATTTTGTGAAGTATTCTCGTCAACGGCTCTTGTATTTAGTTAATATGGGCCTTCATGCCGCGATAATACGACTGAGCCCGCTGAAACACGCAGGAGAGTAGCGGTGTAAATGGTGAGTAGCCTCTGTGACCACCCCTTTGGAAAATCCTGGCTACGCCCCTGTCCTGCGATCCAGAGGAAGTAGCTTTAAGTCTTCACTCGGATTATCTATACTTTGGTTGAGAACAAAATATGTCAAAACAACTGAACTGCTCACAAATCACTTCCCGCCCTCCCATCCTACACAATGAAAAAGAGAAATGTTGTTAATAATAATAATAAACAGTTTAAAGTGGAGAAACACTTAGCTAGAAGCTAGTTTTCAGGTTTTCCACCACACAACTGAAACAAATAATTCAAATTGAAAATAACATTTATTAAGAATCCCAACTGGCCAAAGGCAAACCAGTTGGCTATATTACAAGCATGGCCGAGGATTCGAAACTCTGGGCTACTGTGAAATAAATTCAAGTAGTGACCAGGGCGGGACTTGAACACGGGAGCGGCGGATTGCAAGACCGACATGCTGACCACTCGACCATGCTGCCTTCGCCAAGACGAAAAATGTAAAATAGTATTGGTTAAGCAAAAATGCAAACCTCAGGTATCGTGAGTTACATTCTTTTACATCACTGGTAAGTAAAAGAAAAATTAACTGACCGACTGACTGTACAAAGCAACTTGTCCTTCCATCTCCTTCGTAACCATGGTTACAAGGACAGTTGTATGAACCAATAGTGTTTATACACGTAGCTGTTCCACTAAGGCAAGTATGAACACCAACTGCACATTCATCAATATCTGTGAAATATAAAAAGCTACCTGATTATATTGTACACTTCTAAGTGCATATTTGTCATAGGCCCCCTCCCCCATCAAATCTTAACACCTCTAAAAGTTTGTTATAAATCACAGCGTTGAACCAAATGGATAATTCGCATATACTCTATCCTTTAAACAGTTACCTGTCTCGCATTCGTGGCCAGTGAATCCAGAAGGACATAAACATCGATATCGTCGCCTCGTAAAACCCGACTGACAGGTTCCGTAGTTCTTGCCTGGGGATTGAGCACAAAAAATTCTTCAAGAAAAAAGGTTGAACATGAATAATCTGCTTAAGAGAAATGTGCATAACTTAGAACAACCACTGCTTCAAGCAACCAAAATAAACTAGGATAGGATCAAGTAAATAAATACATAAGGAGCCGGTAAGCAGCTCAACGAAACCTCTTAATCTACAGTCAACATCCTTGCCAGGAGGACACTATGTCTTCGATCTGTTACTACGTTCAAGGACAAGTTTGAAGGAAAAAGTATTTTAATCGTTTTAGCTTCTCTTGAAAGGAATTTCCCATGATGTATGATCTTATGCTCTTTACTTACTCTTGCGCAAACTAGTAAACTATTATAAAATCCAAAAAATACTTTCATAAAATCGGTGAATAAAAAAAGCTACTTGCAACTATAAAATTTTAAGCCGACGAAACAATTGCAAATGAAATAACTTATAGAGGTTCTTCGTCATTGAATAAAAAGATGTATAAGAGTTTTTTCTATTTAGAATCGAGACAAATGGATCACTTTTCTAAAAGCCCTAAGCGTCCTCCAGGGTACAGAACAAATGTCTATTGGTTCTTGCTAATCTACGAAGGGTACTCGATGGCGCTATCTATAAGTAATACATGGTCCATACAAAGTCCTTTCTAAATATGGCTATAAAGAGCATCCGTTCAGCTCTCATTCAATGCTGAAAGCCAAGTAAATGAAAGTGATAAGTAATCGCTCGTACCTTCGTTCCATGGTACACGTAGTTCGTTGTTTGCACCAGATCGTCCTCATGTTCTTTACCCGTGGAGTTATTCAGTTCACAGTTGTGTGCTTCTGCTCTATTTTTCCCCAAATAAAAGTTAACACTGACACAGTTATGGTCCAGGTAACAACGATATTCACACGTGTCTCTGTCAATCACACTGATGTCTGCTATGGTGTGGTTAACAAGACGTTCTCCCACGAAGAACAGAGTCGATGGAAATGCTAAGATACGACATTGATCTAAGAATGAAATTAATAAAACATCAAAATGAATTGGTTCTACCCCTTGAGAATCTCCATATGTCGTTAAGCAAGCTGTTTGAACTGGAGATAAAAATACGTATATCGATAATTCCGACTTTTCCCCGGATTCTCTATGTTAACATTGAAATACCCACCTTTATTTTGAGACAGAATTTGCATCCTATGCCATCAGTGGTTTTTCCTAATTGGTAAGTTCGCTCGATTATTTGACCTCCAAAAGCTTATCAACCGTTACTCAATAAAACTGTAAACTTTATTAGGAAGTCCTGTGTTTACCTAGCGGGCAATCGACAAGCTATTCAAGAATCAAAATTGAAAACTCATCAGGTATCTTTCGAACAGAAGTGAATTATAAACAATTAGTAAAGCCCACACCTTAGGGGAGTTAAAAATTTCATAACTCCTGCTAACATTAATTTATTATTTCAAATGGAAAAACTAGTATGATTTTTCCATTGGTGCACACATTGTTTTTAAACAAGAATTTCCCTCACCTGATAAGAAAGGTTGTTTTCAATAACAGTATCAACTATCTCTTTATAATCAAGATAGCGGTCATAGTTTTGCAAGATACACGCGAGTTAGTAAGAAAAATGCTACCAAATTTCTCGAATATAAAGGTTTACTTTTCGCTCAGAGGTATCAAAGCCTTTTCATCACCGTTTCAATACTTCCAGTCCCATGGGGTCTCTTTTGAATATACTAGAGAAATACAAACATAAGTGGAATGTGAAAGACCTTACGAGAACTCTGTTGGACAAACTGGGGATAAAATGAGTAGTGCTCAGTGGGGTACTTTCAAAGGCAGATATTTTTTTTTAAACGAAGTGGAAGAATATGTTTCCCTATAGAATCAAAAAATTTTGTTATAGATTTGAAGTCACTGTATCAATTAAGTCTTGAGAGATTTATGTTCAGTCTTTACACTTTTGCATACCGAAGTTTTTTTTTTTTCAATAAACTGTTGAGGACAAGTTTACCACACGAACAGACACAATGTTGAAACTGAATTTCTAAAAACAAGAAAGAAATGTTACCATCATAGCAGCATAAAACTTGCCCAAGGGGAAGAACCAAAGAGATTAAAAACAGATGAAGCAAAAGTACCATGTTCTCAGAACCTGGCCAAACAGGAACCTCAGTTCGGGAGTAAAAGAAACGTTTGGCAAACCTGCTATCTAAACATTAACTGCTGATTGAGACTTTAACAAGGCTTCTTACTTTAATCCTCTGGGGGGCCTGACAGAATATTTGCTGTGTATATTTTTTTTTTCTCTCTCTGTTTTCTTTTTTTTTTTTTTTTTAACCTGTTATATTATATTTCACCTGTTATATTATGGCCTTCGCATTTCCGCGATACATTACATTTTTGTTTTGAATAGACATTTTGACTTTCGTTTTCGTCTTATTTCCGTTCACAATAATTCCAATTAATCCTCCTTTCCTACTGCCAAAAGTAAAATCTTTATTTACAGGTGTTGCATCATCAAACGAAGGAGGAAAACATTTACACGAGAAGACAAAACATGGAACCGCGTAATTTCGACACCCGCTGACTCGAAAGTTCCAGAGAAGGTGGAAAAGAATCACGTCATCTACAAATACAGAGGTCAGGAATTGAAAACCCGCGTCAAATAAAAGAAGAAAAGGCAGCGTTTTCTAAACATCCAGAAAACATTTTATTCACATTTTACTAAAAGAATCTTGGAGCCAAACCGTAGACAGAAAATTACCTCGTAGGCCGAGTAAAAAATTAATTACCTCTTGGCTGACTGGTAACCAACAATAGTCTCTCGCCGAGTCATTATGTGGATAGAAGCACGAAGAGGACTAACTATCTAACCAACTATTGATTAGCTCTGGGCTTACATAGATTTAAAAAGGTTAGATGTGATTGTATCTGGGAGAGCAGAATGCTTGTTATTTCTTAGAACATTGAGTTACCCACTATTTTACCCTAAAAGGACAACGGAACGCGCAAAATATGCCACGGTCATACTCTGCAGAACGGGGCACAAATACGGACGTAAAATAGAGGAACACAATGGCCGCGTTGAGAAATTCAATCTTTAATATTTTTGTCTTTGCGCAAGCCTTATTCGATCGGTAAGTGACTGCCAACCCAATGATAGGTTCTACAAATGGCAGCCACGTTGAATTATTCAGACAAAAATATATTTTTCAAATATTTGGTAACTTTTTTTTATTACTCATTGTTTCACTAAAGTATATCAAGTTACAAATAAAGGCTATCACAACTGCAATGGGAATTTACAACGTATCACTAATTTGCGGTATAAGACTAACGACGGAGTCATTGATGCCTCTCAACTACTGCTGTCACGACTAACCACGAAGAAAGACCAAGTAAAAAGGAGTAAAGACTGATATTGGACATGTGTACAATTTAAACGTAGGTAAGCGTTTGTAACCCCTACGCCGTGTTCGCTATTTCCATTTAAAAAGTGATTATTTTCTTCAAAATTTGTTACTGATTAACATTTTCACCCTTAACTGGGTTAAATAACGTCAAAGAAGTTTTACATCCTGATTTGTTCGGAAAAAAATTGTGTGTGAGTTTAAGAACTATGACTACCAATACCCCTTTCATTTCAAAACAAGAAACAAAATCCATGCGGGTGAAATCAGTAGTATATTTGTGGTAATTCTATTTTAACCGCCCTACGAGCAAAACGGACTTCGTATTGTTTTCATGATAACTTTAGTCAGCGCCACAATATCGCAAGTGACACGGATGCTCAGGAGGTGTGCCGCTGATGTTATACACAAAATATTCATTGCAATTCCTTAGTTGGATGTTGATAGACCATTCACAGCATCTTGGTGAGCAATGAAAACAGACCTGCCTTGTGACTATACCCTCGCTCACGGTAGGATGAGCCCCGTTCAACCAGCCAGTGGCCTCGGTTCCACACCGGTGAGTTGGGACACATGTGGCAGCCATTTTATTTCCGGCTGCTCCCTGAAAACGAAACCAATTTGGACCGAGTGAACTGTCGCATACTGAAAGACTTCCGGAGTAAGTTTCTTTCCTTTCGGCACCTGTAAGACTTGAAGGATTTTGACATTCTGAGAAAGACAAGAGTCAAAACAGTGATATAAACAACGCCTCATTATTGTTTGTGTTAATTTTTTTCTTTTCCGTTATTTTTGTCAGTTCCGTTTGTATTTAACCACCGACTTTTCGAATGCTCCTTACGTATTTTGATCGTTCAACATTCAATCCGGAATGGTTGAAAATTTTCTTCTATCATAAATTTTATTAGTTCATTATCCTACTACTGTAATATTTTCTCCCCCGATCACGTGCGTGGAAAAGACCTTTGAATCTTATTTCCTATAAGAAATTATTCATATTTCTTTAAAAAATAAATTATAGATATCTCAACGAATAAATACTCACGACTCATTCTCACAAATCATTAACCCGCCCTCATCTAAAAAATGAAGAGCAACAGTCTCGTAGCAGCAACTCAGGTCAGATGAAAAATTCTGAAATAGCATTTTTATTGTAAGTCGGATCCTTTCATAGTTCTTGTAAGAAAAAAAATCAAACTGACCGGGTGACTGCACACTGTAACTTGTACTTCCGTCCCCAACGTAACCATGGTTATAAGAACAGTTGTAAGAACCAATAGTGTTTATGCACGTGGCTGTTCCATTGAGGCAACCGTGAACGCCAACTGCACATTCAGCAATATCTGTGAAATATAAAAAGGCACCTTTCCATACTGTACACTTCCTGTAAGTCATTTCTGCGTGTGGGTTTAACATTTTTTTCACCAGGGCTCACCAAGCAAAGTAAATAGACTGATATCAAACTAGTTTTGAAAAGTCTAAACACAGTAAAACAATTTTTTCCACAAAGGAAACAAAATAAATTGCTTTAAAATTGATTTAAGATATTTTTGCTGGGAGTTAAAAGCTTTAGGAACGTAAGAAAGTTTTATCAGTCATAAACTTCCTTGTATCGGCTCATCTTAATTGTAAAACACGTTTGTCGTCTGTGCCATTTTTACGGTACCAGTACGTAATCCAAATGGATGCAAAAACCGACTTTTGCCATGACAGATAAGTGTGATAGGTGCTTAGCTCGACTCAAACATTCTAACCCGGTTGATCAAACTATATCGATCAGAATTAATAGAGTTAACTTGAATTCGAGACTCCCTTGATATGGAAATATATGGCATGGAGTAGTAGCAATTATTATATTACAAAACCTAATATTTTAAGATTGCATGATACCTGTACAAAAGCTATACATGAAAAAGGCCAAGGAACTATATGATGAAATTCACAGGTAGAGCTGATTCGGAAGGTATAGTAAAAGAGATGGGAATGGGTATATAATGTACCAATAGAACATCAAAAGCTCTATCAAGAGCCATCCTCGGATGGGCTACTGATGGCCTGGATCGGAAGTCGATAGAAAGAGTCGTGGTCTAAGAAAGCATAGAGGCAGATGAAGAACAAAGACAGGAGATAAGTCAACTTGTAGAGGAAACAGCTTATTAAAACTAGTGGCACTCTCTAACAGGGAAGCCTTCTGTGTACCACACACAAAAATTAAATAAGTTCAAAAGTAATCTGCACATATAGTCCTTACAAACACATTATTTTCCTCTTTTCCACTTTTTTAGAGACACTCTACCCCTCCGATACCCCCTTGTGCAGATCACATGACCTTAGCGACCATGTTCTCAAATCGTTGTGCGTTGTTTGTGCGTAGTAAGGTTTGCTTTTTTTTTTGTTTTTTGATGTTGATGTTCGGTTTAGCTTGCTGATGGAGAAAAATATGTAAGTCGTCGCTTTGTGTGTTATTCTTTTTCTTGTAATTCAATATTTGTTTCACTTTCGAGTCTAGCTTTCTATTTTATGTAATGTGTAGCTGTACCCAATGAGAAGATCGCGTTCAGATTAAACATCTCCAGTTCACAACATTTAGTCTAAGATTATCTTCAACACACTTTTCCACTCACTATGACTGAAACCACCTGCATTTTTATTTAGGGAGCACCTCTGAGACTTCCAGATAGATGCAAAGCTTTTGGCGTCAGTTTCTTTTTCCAGTAACTCTTGCTTCTTTTAGATACAGGTGCCTCCTGAGTAGAGATTCCTAATACGGGAGGTTTCAATTGATATTTTTTTCCAATAGCTCTTGCTTCTTTTCAATAATCAATCGTAAATTTTACGTGTGTTTGTTTGTTTGTTTGGTCCGTTGCCGTTGTTGTTTTTTTTTTTTCTTTTTTTGCATTTGATTAGTATTGTGTTTTTGGCTATACAAGAAATATCAGGGTAACGATTTAAATTGACGAGGCCCTCGCACTGAAGACTTTATCATGTCTTAACTTTTCCTTATCTTGTACCGTGTACAATGTGTTTAACTCGGTTTAGCATCTCACAAACATCATGTCATTCATCCTTCTTTTGTATAATAAGCAATTGCAGAAGCCTTGACCTTGCTCTGTTCTTTTGTAAAGCAAGCAAGAAGCGGCTAGAGCATAAAAGAAGAGTAAGGGGTGGAAATTTGGCAGACGAGTGTTCTTCCCTACTTCTTGACTGCTCTAAACGTTTCCTAAGTGCTGTACAACAGAGCAGAGCGCAGTCAAGGCTACTTTATCTATTTTACAATAAAGAATCCGTGTTTCAGTTTTACTAGGGAACGTTACCTTACAATCTAACTGAGCGTAAAAACCTTCCAGGGCTCTGACAGTCCATTTCGTTTTCTCTTTGGTCATTCTCGTCAATAAAATCAATTACGGCGCCTGGCATGTTTAGAAACCTTTGTTTGGTTCATCTGTTGCTACTTGCAAGCTCGCTTGTTCCGAAATTTCACTTACAATGAACGAAAAAAAATTTGAGAGAAGTCCAGGAAATAGTCGAACATTGTCCAAATTGCATATTGCCTCATGGCTTTACCTCAGCTCCAAACTTTACCAATGAAAAGGTGAAACGTTTTTCCCACTTACTGTAATTGAACTCCGGTTTACCTTCGCAAGAGTAGCTGGGTTCTGGTGATACTCTTGTCTATATCTAGACTCACACACATAAACATTTTTCATGTGCCTTGATGTTTTCTCACCAAATATTGTCTCGACTATCACGTATCATCAACCTTGAACAGAAAGCTATATTGACAATGCATAGATGAATATATTTTGCAGTGAATTTTAAATAAAATTTAATTGACCATTGGTTCATGGTTAGCGTGCGTGTATCGCGATATGGATGCACGCTGAATGTTTTGAGAGCAGAGGCAAAGCATTCGTCATTCGTCATGTTTTGGCAAATATGAAAAAACCAGGTCGAGGGTTCTGAATCTGTTAATTCCGATGCTTAGAAACCTTAGATGGACAAATGTTACCTGTGCAAATCCTGCCATCGCCACTAAACCCAGCCTTGCAGCTGCAGTTAAAAGAACCTTCGGTATTGTTGCTCTCAGCATTGGCATCACATTTGTGGGTATTGGTGAGACATTCATCTATATCTGCACAAATATTGAAGTCAGTTTTAAAATAAATAAGCTAGCAATGAAAAATGTTCAGAAGTAACGAGTAAACGTCCTGTTCTAGTCACCAGTGCAATTTTCATCATCACCATCAAATCCATCTTCGCAGCTGCAGTGAAAGGAACCTTCAGTATTTATGCACCGAACATTCACACCACACTTGTGGGTATTGGTCGCACATTCGTCTACATCTTATCAAGAGAGAAAAACATTTAATAAAAAGTTGAGCGCAATTGAATCATTTTAAGAGCAACAAAAATTAATCAGCCAGCGCAAGGAAGGCTTCTTTTGGACAAATCAACAAAAGACAGAAGTTTACTTAGATAGAAATAGGGCTCGAGACGTAACGTAATACTAAGAATGATTGCAGGGTGAAAATATAATGGTGCTAAAAAGAAAACAAAACATTGTAAACCTAACTAACCTCCAAACACAAAGGGAGTATTGCAACCAAAACTAAGAGAACACAATTTGCCGTCCACGACGCGTAAATCATTTGATGCTGTACTCGAAGTAGCACTCGAGACACGGGACGCGTAATAAAATGCACACTTCGACGGATGACAAACGCGATAAACGTCACACTAACAGCCGACTGATCCCTCTAAATTACTATACACAGCTTTGTTGTGAAAATAGTTGATGATGTTGATACGCTTGGATCTATTGATTTCGATGCATGGAACAATTTAGATGAACAAATTTCATAGTTAGCTTTGCAGCTTTTGCCATCGCCATCAAACCCAACCTTGCAGCTGCAGTTGAAAGAACCTTCAGTATTGTTGCACTCACCATTGACGTCACATTTGTGGGTTTTGATGGTATACTCGTCTACATCTGTAGAAAAAAATTCTTTCCGTTGACAGTGAAATTAGAAAAAAAAGAAATGATAAAAGCTTTTTTCAGGTAAGAGAGATCAGAGTAAAATGGATGCAAAAGAGACGCATAATCGTAGCAAAATGACTCTTGCCTTTTTCACAGTGTTCTCCTGTGTAGCCAGGTGGACACACACTTGTATCCCTTGTTTGTAAATCCAACCAGGCAAGTTGCATTGTTGTAGCAGATGTTGAAGCAGCACTTGTTCTGATGGGGAAAGATGTTGAGCCTTATTTTTCATAAAATAACGGAGATGCTATTCATGCAAGCCATTTATATTTTTGATCCATACGGGGCATAGTTGGAGTTTTTTCTTTTTTCGCTTATCAAATAAAGAATCCATGACTATTCTCTGTTATGTTGTAAAGTCGCAGGAAGCGGCTAGAGGACGAAAGAAGTAAAGCAGGAAAAACGAGACATTCTCCCTTCTCGATACCCTGATAAAGCAGACTGTCTCAGCCAGTCAGAGCGCAAGTAATAGGGATACTTTATGTTTTAATTTATTTATTCACCTTTTTTGTCGGCCGATTCAGGTGTTCTCAGACCTAATTTTGAAAAAAGGCTGAAAGTTTCTAAAAAAAAACTGTGGTCCTGCGTCGGTAGGTTTTATGTGGATTTACATGCAGAAAGCGAAGCTACGCCATTGGTGGTAACACGGCGACGAGAAAAACACGAATCAATTAGTGGAATGAGAAGCATTCGTTCATACCTGAGGGATTAAGACTGCCGATTTGAAAGATAAACTTTTGTTCAAGAGTTTTGCGGCTCTCCGTGTTGCCTAAATGTAAGGAAAGACCGCAGATTGCCATATGTTGTTTGGAACGATTGGGTAAATTAAAGCCTCTAGCGACTGGTTTTGATGCGTCCTTGTCATTGAAAGGAATGACAGGGACGCACAATTCCTCTATTTGCTCCGACGAAGGGCTAACGCCCGAAACGTAAGCTTTTTTATTCGTTTCGGTGGCCAATTTACAAATTTAACTTAGTTGCTATAACCATATTACTTCATTTTGAAAAGTTTTGAAATGATATTGCCTCATATGAGTTTCCGAACACGCAAAAACACACATAATACTTAATTCCTACTTCCGTGCTCCTGTATATAAAGCCTGCCATCGGTTTCAGATCATTTGGGTGTTGTAAGTCATCCGAGTCACTCAACTGACATAAAACTTTCTTTTTTTCTCCTGAGGGCCCCATATTGATCGATTTACACCTGTCTTCCATAGTGCACCAATTTTTACAGTGACCATGCATATGCATTCCGACTGGTAATGAAATGTTTTTAACGGCATGGCCCAGCAATGCATATCCATCTCTGACTTCCAGAAACTTGAGTCTCCGACAGCTATCTGTTTATTAGACAGGAGTAGAGAGAGTTTGATTGGTTTACGGATCGGCTCGTGTAAGTTGGCGAAAAAAAATTCTGAAAACATGTGACTACAACAGAGTAAAGTTAAGGAATCGTGGATTTTAAAAATCCAGTGGATATCAACCGCAGCAGCCGAGAGTTCCCATTCAGATCCTATGCTATCTGCCAAAAAATTCGCTCTTGTACTGAATTGTCAGCCTTTGGTTCGGTGTAGGTCGGCATATCTGCGTTTTTTCGATTTAGTTTTTTAGCTTATATACATTTCTCGAACAGAAATGGATTAATAGGAATGGGACGAGATTATTCAAAAGCTGGCAACTTCTGGGGTTTGCGAACGTCCGAGGTAGGCTGTGACATCTCATCTTATTAGACAACGTTGCAAAGATAAAAAAAGAAAACCTAAATGAACGTCTAATCGTTTGTCTCACGAAGATTATAGATTTTAGATTGTTGAATTTTTTTTTTTGTTACTGACTTCTAGTAGTTTTTATATTGTTATGAAACACTTTAAAATCTCTCCCATTCAGGCTAGTTGATCGAAACAGCATTTTAGGTACTCGCAGTAGTGATCCATTTCTCTAAACCTCTATTTTACTCAAAGTCTACGAGAGAAATAGTGATAAAATATTCGATTTGCATTCCTTGTTTCCCTAAACCAGTTTTCTTTTTTAAAAAACTGCTTTGCTTTTTTCGCTGCTTTTATCAATAAAGTTATTATTTAGATTGCTAATGCATGAGGTAACTGTGCTTCAAAAGTTGCAAACATTAAAAAGGACAACAAAACTGTTTTTCGTTGACCCTCAATTTTCTTGATGGCTCCCGTGATGTCTTTGTAAATTAAATACTGTTAAAGACAGCAGAAACATTGAAATCCATCTTCCACGCATTGTTTAGGAATGAAACATGTATACGTCTCATCTTAAAACTAATCAAAAGCATAAATAATCGATGTGTTTTTCACTTCGTATTCTTTGTAGAATGAATAGCAATACTTCATTTGCTTTTGTCTCCCTCCGTGAAATACAATAGTCAAGTAGAGGATATTAATTTTCTACTTTCTAATTTTCTACTTTCTACTTCGTATTCTTTGTAGAATGAATAGCAATACTTCATTTGCTTTTGTCTCCCTCCGTGAAATACAATAGTCAAGTAGAGGATATTAATTTTCTACTTGACTATTTCTACTTGTAGAATTCCTGTTGTCAAGATGAATGTTGATATCTAATGCTTCCCGACGGTTTTGGGTGGCATTCAGTTTACTTGAATTCTATTGCTCTTGATGAGAACCCTTCTATCGACGACTTATTTTTTTTTCCTTTGCTTCGACATTAAAATTGTCAATTCTGCTTTGTTCGTGCAAGTTGCCTTTTCTAATAAAATTCAGCAAGGAAAGCTATTTATAGGACACTTTCATTCTCTGTAACCTTTTTTGGTCAGAAAATTTAGCAAAACGAATTCTTACAATAGACGCATCTTTGCTTTATCTTTAGTTGGAATTGTATATGGATTAAACCCTTGGCTCATTTTCAAAAAATTCCCTTCCTTATTTTTTTCAAAGTATGATTCAGGGAAAACTTTTTTATTTTGATCCCAGATCCTGAACACCGAGTTTGAGTCGAAACTCGTGAAACTCAGGTAGTTAAAATAAATGACATATACACCCATGCTTAGACTAACCTTAAAAAACTGTTGCTTCAAATGAGATTTTAAGGAACTTTAAGTTCTGTTATTATTTTTTGTTTTCATATGTTAGACATATCAGAGTGTCTCTTACTCATTCTGATCAATTATTAATCGGTATTTACCAGCGAGCCCGATCTGACCACGGACAAACTTTGGGATTGTCGATAATAACCACCAAAATTGATTTTTAGCGTCTTTTTATTGATTGTTTCATGATGGATTTGATCAGAAAAATTCTTCTCAAAATTTGAACTGCCGCGTGTTGGCAGTTAGAACGTTGTTATTAGAACTTGAGTAGAAAGTTTCAAAAGGAGTTAACTTCTCTCACAATCGTGGTTCGCTTTATTTAAAATTTCGGTGAGCAATAATTGCCGGAGAAAAATTCAATTTCTTCTTACTTAAGCTCACGTTAAATGTTCACGTTAGAGTTTAGTTCTGAGCATCATTGATGAGCTGAAATAGGATATTCAAAGTGTTCAGTTAACTTTCCTAACTAAGTTGTGGCATCTTCCCATATTGCGTGAAACGAATTTTCCTTAAGAATTGATTTGAAAGCTGCAAGTCTTCAACTTTTCTGTAGATGCATAAATGAAAAATCATAACACAAGAACCAACTGAAATCAGATCGATATGTCACCGCCTATTTTAACTTTTGGATAGCGAAAGGCAGAGCTTTCCATCTGAAATCGATAGCAACGACCGAAGTGCAACCGCATCTCCCGCAAGAAAAAACCAAAGAAACAATCAAGAAAGTTTAACACATGTTACATTAAAACTGCCATGAAAAGCTAACATAATCCTTCATCTAACCCACACTATAGAGTGTTAAAGTAAACTCACCATGGTTTGCAAATGTAAGGGCATAAAACCAGCCTCCATATAGAAAAAAAAGAAATAGGAAAGAAAGCATCAGAAAGCGACGACACTTCTTCTTCAGAGTTTAAAGAAAAACGAAATTTTACGGCGAGTATTCAACTATGTCTAATCGTGATTAATTATTAACCAAAAGTTTTACTCGATCTTTCTGTTTATTATTATTATTTCAATTCTTCTCATCATGGTTAGTTATTAACCGGGAGTTTTCTCAATCTTCCTGTTTATAAAGTTCCTCTTACGCCCTTTTGGCATAGAACTGTTCACTGATTAGTCTCCTTTTTTGGGTTAATGCGCAAACAAATTTAATAAAACAGGGATTAAAACAACGAAAAATGGATTAAAAAAACAGGAAGCTGCTGCAGAAAGTTTGTAAACACACATCACCGTATGCCGCTCCAGCGATCGTCTTAAAAACGTGTCCTCGCCACATCATATCAGAAATTGACGTCTCACTGCTGAGTTGTCACTTCGATAGTCAGGTCAGGATCACGACGGACAAGTCACACTGTCCAGCGGAATCCAACGTTGGATTGTGCCGTACACTGATGAATACAGAATAGAAGCAATAGAAGCAGCAAGAGGGTAGGTATTACCCAGTAACAATGGTGAATACCGAGGGAGAGGTGTAAGAAGGATCGGCACTTTCTCCTTAACTGAAAGTGAGATCATCCACATTCTTGTTGGCCATGAAGGTGGAATCAACAACGTCTGTAATTCAGCAGGAGGAGGCGGAGGCACCTTCGTAGTGAGAGAAACTGATCACGTGCCTTTTATAATAGCAGGAGCCGGAGGAGGGATGGAAACGGTCACTTCCTGACATGAAGGATGTGATGCTAGTACGAGCACAACAAGTCATGGTCAGGGGGAAGCGACGGACAAGGCACACAGATTGCTAATATTAGCCAGGTGATCTGTGACGTCATTGCGCGGGCCTGGGGAAGAAACTTTAATGCAGTATCCCATAAACCAACGCGCGCACCAATTCAATCTGTTTTCAAAGCATGGCGGCCGGTCGACCGCCATGCGGAAATTTTTGCGACAAAGAAATGTTCTGAAAGACAGCTATTGTTCTGAAAGGTGAAAATTTTACTTACTTGGATGCCTTCTGTGAATCCAATGCTGAGACAGTATTCTCGACTCAGCGCTCGATTCTTTCCCGTAGAGGACTGTTTTAAAAATTTCATTTCCATCAGGGAGTACATTTTGACGACGTACTCAGTTTTATTGTGCGATAAAAATGTGCTTAAGAGACGTACACAAGCGAACTACCCGGCTCTGACGAGAGTCGGATCTTTCAAGACCGGATTGGATACCTTTCCTTGGGATTTCCATGGACGTTCGAGCTTGGTTGGTAAGTTGCCTGAGGGCCTCCATCAGCTGCTCGCCTCAAGGATAGAATTTTTTGTAGCAGCTCTTTCAGCTGGCTCAAATTAGGCTCATTTTGACGCATCAGTCCCACTGTAATCCGGTATGGTGGTTTTTCACTTGCCAGGATACATTCCTCCCTCCATTTGCCATTCGATTTCTGGTTGACTTCTGCTTCAATGATTCAACTCTGCCTTCGACCCTTCCTCTTCAACTTTGGTAATGACATGACATCTTGAGTCAAGGAATCTTCAGTCATGAAGATGAACAGAAATGAAATGAACAGACTTGCAGAGTTGTGTGGCACACAACTACTTTTTTAAACTGTAAAAATTCCAGATACCATCGTGGTATACAGTATCAGTTGGGTTATATACTATACCCAATTTATGTAAAATGTAGATTATAATTTTACAGGAATTTTAGTGAAAGGGTGCAAACTTGTGATAGTCATACATGTTATTTCCTAATTTTAAAAGGACTTTGATAATTTTTGAACATGTTGCTTTACAAATTTTGTTTTTGTTATTCTTGTGTAATTCCAGTAATTAGCCATCATCCTACCCCCCCCCCCCCCTCCACAGAAGGCAAATGAAAATTCCTAGGGGTCCCGTTCTCAAAGACCAAAAACTATTAAAAAAATATTTGGAGATTTTTCAGAATCTCTAGAGGGTAGGGGTGCTTATAAAAAATCCCTTCCATGGGTGAGAAATCAATATTTTACGGAACTACACATTTTGTAGAAATATCCATAAACACCCTACAGACCCCTATCTCTATTGTTGCAAGGAAAGTTTTGGGTAGCGCAGGAAAAATTCGTCTCTGAACTTGCATAATTTACTGTGAAAATCATGACTTCCATCAGTGGGTGGGGGTGCTTATAAAAAATCCCTTCCATGGGTGAGATATCAATATTTTACGGAGCTATACATTCTGTAGAAATATCCATGAACACCCTACAGACCCCTACCTATATTGTTGCAAGGAAAGTTCTGGGTAGCGCAGGAAAAACTCGTCTCTGCACTTGCATAATTTGCTGTGAAAATCATGACTTCCATCAGTTCCTTGCAGTAAAAAGTCCACAGGTGACACAATTTTCGCAATCTTTGGTAAAACTAAATCCACAAGTTCTTCATCGTTCTGACAGTTTACTGACCCTTTGCTTCCTGGAGTAAGGATTACTCTCGTCGTCTAGAAATTTTTCTTCGCATTGTCTTAATGAAACCCACTTCCGAGAGGTTGACAAGCCATCCAGTTTGTGCTCCGGTTAAAGACGAAGATGTTCTTTTTGTTTTTCTAAAAATTACCACAGTTTTGAAATGGGCAATGACGTCGAATTACTGACTCGGCGTGAAGCATAATTTCCTTTGCTCGATAAGACATCCAAACAAACAATAAAAATCACAATAAAAACAATTAGCCGGCAAAAAAACAATACATATTTAAAAGTACTTTAAATGCTGAATATCGCCGCGTCAAAAAGCCCGCGATAATGGAACTGACTTCGAGAGAGCAACGAAGGCTCGATCAAAACTTCTTTAAAATCAGCACATATAAAATATGAAATCAACACAAACACACCATTCCCAGAAACAAGGCAGCTTTAATGCGAATAACATTAACTGTTGATAAAGCGAATGCCCGATCCAGTACACAAGCAAGAAATAAAAAAACAAACTTCATGCAATGCATGAGTACATCGAGCTTACGTTTGGATTGTCTGCAATGTTCATCGCGAATAGCTGTCAAAGTATTTAACCACGCAGACACGGAGTTTCTTTTCATGGCAGTAGCTGCATTGTTCAAACTACCCATGACAAGTCTTCTCACTTGTTTTAAGTGCGAAAGTAGTTAGCTACATCGACCTCGCATCACGCCGACGGCCGCCATGAAAACAGATTGAATTGGTGCGCGCGTTGGTTGATGGGATACGGCATTAAAATTTCTTTCCCCAGGCCCCCGCAATGACGTCACAGATCCCCTGGAGTAATTCAGCTGAGTAGACTTATTATGACAACATACGGTTGTATTTCAGTCCCAGTTTTATTCCTAATCGTTATCGTGTTAGCTTATTTCTCAAATACTTCGTTTTAGATTGCTGTAATTAGGTAAAAGCTTTCAAGCACACCTTAAACCATGAAAATTGAGCTAAATCCTGTACACCTTTTCAGTCAATCTATGTTGAAAAAAAGAGAAAGTCATTGGATATATCCCTCCTATTATTTTTTTCATTATTGTTTTAGGAGTTGAAGTAGGTGGTTTCTACTTCAGTGGCAGAAGTTCACAGCACTTTGGTGGAATCATGGAAAATGGCGGAGAAGGTGACAAGGGATATCTTCAGGGAGGAGCTGGTGGACGATTCTTGTATAAAAACATCGATGGCGGTTTCGGAGGGGGGACTGTACCGATCCGTGTGGAAGAGCTACTCTGGTGGGAGTAGTGGAGATAATGAGGGTGATTTCTGTGGAGGTGGGGGTGGATCTTTCAATGCTACAAACGATCCGCAGAAAGAATGTTGCTATAGAACATCTGGTCCTGTCAAGTAGCCATTACTTTATTGTAATACTCGTCACATTAATGGAAAATGTGAAATGAGCTGTCATTTTCCACCCTTGTATATTCCCTCCTCAAGCTGAAAATAACTTTTTGCTTGTAAAAATCTAAATAGGAGGACTTTTAGTTGCTTCACATAAAGAAAATTGGTGTCTTATAAATCTTGCGATAGTTGCTGTTTTTTTTTACCAATAAGAGCTTTTGATAAAATAATACCAATATCCTCATTAAAAGATTGTAATAATGATAATAATAATAATAATAATAATTATAATGATAATAATAATGCAAGACTTTTATAGCGCCCATGCTAGAGTTCAGAGCGCTGTACAGCTATATGGATAAAAAATAACACAAAGATGATTAAAACAACTTACTAAAAGTATTAAGCAAAAAGCTAATGAATAATTAAATACTTGATCAAATAAAGGCGTCTTTAGGTTGGATTTAAATGTCACAAACGACGGTGCTTGCCGTATGGCATCTGAAAGCTGATTCCACAGATATGGAGCTATATAACAAAGGATCTGCCTTCATAAATCTTAAGCTTGAAACGAGGAACTTGTAATAGTTTCTTATCGGACGAACGCAAAGTTCTAGGTGGTTTATAGTGTACTAAAAAATCATATATGTATTGAGGTGCTAAAGCTTTCAGGGGGTTTTTTAAGTAAGTAGTAATAATTCTCAGATTATACGTTGCTTTACAGGTAGCCAGTGAAGCTCTTTAAGAACTGGCGTAATTCGGTCATATTTTCGAGTGCAGGAGCCGAAACGCGCCGCAGCATTTTATACCCGCTGAACCTTATCTAATAAGTATTGTGGCAATTCAGCCAACAATGAATTGCAATTGTCCAGCTTGCAATGGGAAGTTGTTTGTATTAAATGGGAAGTTATTTGAAAAAATCGTGATATCTCAATAGGACTGGGACAGTTTACAACTAAAGCTGCCTCGAATGTAAACGTGATTGATTAAATTATCAAATCACGATACTCTGTGCATGGACATGAAAGGATGCACTAAGGGGAAAGAGAGAGACAAGATTATAATTTCAGAATATTACATTCAGACTGAAAGAAGCGTTTTCTTCACATCCAGTGTACATTTTAGTAAAATTTACTACAGCGTAAAGGGATCGAGTGTGAATGAACTTTGTGAAGAATGAAATAATCTTATGCTTCTCCCTCCTTTACTTAAACTCATAGAGCGCATCACTAAGGCCTAACTCTCTTTGCTTGGAATAAGTTGCAAAATGAGACCAAGATTTTGCCATATTTTTTCTACAATCGGAGCCTTCCATTTGCTAACAGCTTAACTGAATTGCATTATCTATAATTGTTATTTATTTCCAGCAAAGGTGAGGGAAAACCTAAACCATACCCAAAATGAATGAGCTCCCTTGAGAGGAAAGGGAGTGGGAAAAACGGTTCAGCATTAAAGCTGAGAAAAAGAGGCCCGACTAAGAATCCCGTATGTAAAACTGACCCTTACTGGTAAACATTATGAGGCGTAGCTAGCTGCATAAAATAACTTATTGCCTATGGGGGTAAAATTTAACCAGTATCGTCCGAGTAATTTTCTAACAGTAATCAAAACTATAACGAAATTCTCGAGCGTAATAGGTCATCACCAGCCCGATTTGAGCACTAATAAGACAATGTACGCGTCTTCCTTGTAATCAGTTAGTGTCATAGGACAGTTGGCACTTCATGCCTGTGTAAGTGGACAATACGCGTCATGTGCGCGCGCTGCTGTCGCCCATTTTGCGGAGTTGACTGTTGTTATTTCATAAAAACGTATAACCGATGTCTAGTTTCCTTCTCAGAGTTCGTCGTAGTTTAGATTAATTGGTAACAGGACTTCGCGTCGTCCAATTCTGTCCTGTCATCAAAGGAACGATTAGCAGACTAGACTACCGTTTCGCGTTCATCCGATTTTGTTAATCACTCATATGATTACGGGTCGAATTGGACTCCATTCAGTTCTATTTCCGTATAGGGGCTAGAATGTCTGTGATTTATTCTTTCATATACAGAATCACGCATGATAACAACTTATATCAAGTAAAAATGGTTAAAGCGAAAAGTTCAATTTCTTTTTCTCGATTAAGATGGGTGCAACAAGCCTCACGCTGAGAGTGATGAAAATTTTAATGTGTTAAGTTCTTCTTTCCGTAAAATCTTTATAACCATTTACACTGAAAGGCGTGAAATAAATTTCATTTTTCCTGTGGATGAAATGATCCTGGTAGGCTTTTTTTATGCATCGCTAAAATTGTCTTTCACCGGTGAGGATCAATTTGCTTCATTTTCATTCGCAGATCAAATAAAATTTATTTCATTGTAAGTTCTAATCTAGATTTAGTGAACTCTTTTCTTAGCCCTGAGCTTGTAAAAATTTTAGATTCAGATCACATTTTATCTGGGAGAACATAATACCTTAATCACAGGAGATTAAATTACTGAATGATATGTTTAAAATATAGGCGGTGGAGGGAACATTGGGTTCCATTCTTCAGCAATAACAACATTGCCTAGGCCTTTCAACCCAACACAGATATTAACTGCCAAACAAGGTTCAGGTTCTTCAATGGGCGACCATGTTCGGTTTACAAAAGAATATAGTTTTCACAGTTTTACTGACTCTTTTTTATTCGACTTTTCTTCGCTTAAAAAGAAACAGTACATTAAGTATGCAAATCATACGATGAGGCTGGTACAACTGCTGTGGCTATTTATATAGTAAAACTGATTTGTGATTAAAAAATGAAACATGGATTGGCATTGATGCCTTCCTTTTAAACGATCATCGACGAAAGTATACTTTTCAACAACCGAGTTAAAAAGAAAAGAAGAATGATTTCGGACGTCTATTTACTTTTACACGTAGGAAAACGTTTTCAAATTTACACCTTAGTCATTGGTCTCTATGGAGTGATCACCATTTTAAGGTTTACGGTTAAATTCTTTCCTTTGCGGTTGCCAGAAGTAGTTTTACATTTAACCCATCTTGTACGACTAGGAGTTAGAATTTGTGAACTTTGACGCCTAACAGCTAAATTTTTAGCTTTTAATCTCATTGAGACTCTCTTAGTCGTAATTTTGATTTGTACCTCTCATTATTTTATTTCAAAAATTAGCTGCTGATAAATAGTTTCTCCACTGTTTTGGCTTATTGATCTCAAACAAATTGTACACTCTAACCTCTCCATAAAAAAAAAAAAATGGCTGGGACTTCAAAAAAGATTATTACTAATCAGGACTTCCTTCGCTTCAGAGTGATAAGCAAATTGCTTCAGGATGAAATCAGAAGAGGATTTGTGGCAAATCTATTTTACTCGCTCTACAAGCTAAACGGTCTCAGTATTTCTTTCTCTAATCAGTACCACAATATCGCAAGTGACACGGATGCACTGGAGGCGTGCCGCTGATGTAATACACAAAATATCCACTGCAATTCCTTACTTGGATGTTGATGGACCAATTACAACATCCTCCTGACCAATGAAAACAGACCTGCCTTGTGACTATACCCTCGCTCACCGTAGGATGGGCCCCGTTTAACCAGCCAGTGGCATGAGTTCCACAGCGGCTGGTTGGAACACATGTGGTAGCCATTTTATTTCCAGCTGCTCCCTGGAAACGAAACCAATTTGGACCGAGTGAACTGTCGCATAAAATAACTCCAGTGTACGTTTCTTTCCTGTTAGCATCGGTAAGGCTTGCTGGATTTTGGCATTCTGAGAAAGAAAACAGACAAAACAGTTACACTAACGCTACCTAATTATCGTTTGGGCTCATTTTTTCCCTTTCCTTTCCTTTTTTATCAGTCTTGTATTCTTATTGACTTTTCTTTAAATACTCTTTAGCTATTTAACTTAATTTATTAATTTGTTAGATTCGCCGATAGGCAAGGACACCGCAACCGCTTGTGCCAATTACTACAGGCCCAGTAAACCCACCCATCCCAGTCCAGGGGAGGACATCCACCACACAGTTATCTCGTGCGTGGGAAATTAACGTCTCCTACCCCTAACCCTGCAGGAGACGGGGCCTACAGTCTATTCGTCTTTATCCGAGAAGACAAGAATATCTATCCATTTCTTGATATCATAGAAAGGTAGAGACTCTCCTCAGTTATTTTAAGACCCTGAGTATTGGTCAGGCCGGGGCTTGAACCCTCGGTCTCCCGCACAACAGTCCGGCGCTCTACCAATTGAGCTAACCAGGACGCGGTATTTCCATTTAAGTGGTATCTCTTCTCATTACTTGTAAGAAAAAAAAGGCAACTGACCAGCCGACTGTATGTAGCAACTTGTCCTTCCGTCCCCTACATAACCATGGTTACAAGAACAGTTGTAAGATCCAATAGTGTTTGTGCACGTAGCTGTTCCCCCGAGACAACTGTGAACGCCAACTGCGCATTCATCAATATCTGTGAAATATAAAAAAGTTACTTGAGTGTTTATACTGTACATTTCATAGCATTTTTCTCTAAGTTAAGACTTTTTATCATCTCCTTTGTGCAAAACAAAGGGACAAAGGTCAAACTGGTTTTAAAATGTCTGATCGGCAGATAAACTTTTCTCTGTAAAGGATAAAAACGAATTTCCTTGGGAATTGATGTAAGATATTTATTTGCTTGAAGAGAAAAATCTCTAGGAACATGGAAGATTTAATCGGTCGAATCTTCCTCTTTGAATGTTCGCTTAAATTTTAAAAACATTCAATCATTTTTTGCCATTTCTATGATACCAGCAATCTATATGGATAACAAAACTGTTCTTTGCCATGACAGATAAGTCAAATTAGTGTCCAGCTTTCTTTAAATATATATGCCCCTGGGGATCACGCATAAGCCAAAATTGCTGGGAGGTAAAAGTTATTACCCTCTTGAATAGAGTTCAAAACTACCCTTATAGGAGATATAGCATGGGTTTGTTACAGTACTTGATTATCAACCTCATATTTCAAGATTGCATGTTGCCCCTTTAAAATGATATGCAAAAGAGAAACCAGATAATGAAACTCATATACGTGAAGAACTGATTCGAAAATTATAGCAAAAGAGATGGAAATGGGCACATTTGAGGAACATATCAGCCCTGTCAATAGTCATCCTCGGATGGAACACTATGGCCTAGAGAGGAACTCGACAGAGAGAGTGGTGGTACGTTAAAGAAAGCAGAAAGGTAGATGAAGATCGAGAGAAGGATATTAAGTCAACTTGCACGAGGGGCACTGCCTCTAAAATCAGCGGTGCTCTGTAGCAGGTAAGCCTCGTCTGTGTGCCACACACAAAAATGAAATTAAGTTCGAAAGTAATCTGTACATATTGTCCTTACCAACACATTTTTTTCCACTTTTAGTGAAGCCAGAATAACAGGAACAGTGATATGAACCGTTGGTGTTTGTGCAGTTTGCATTAGAGCCACAAATATGCACGTCAGCGCTGCACTCGTCAACATCTGATGAGGCAATTTGCAAATACATTACAGGCATGCAGACTTTCCATGTTGTATTGGGAAGTTAAGAGAGTACTCTCTCACTATGAAGCATTTTTATATTTATATACAAGGAGCGCCTCTGAGACTTCGAGACAGATGCAAAAGTAATGGCAGCATTTTTTTTTTCAATAGCTCATGCAACAGAGATGCCTTAAAGGAGAGGTTTCTGTTGATAGCAGTGTAACTCGACAACATTGTATAATAGCATATAGCGATGTAAAGATATCCTCAGTATTTACCTCTCAGACCTCTAAGTATATTACAATAACACAACTGATTGAACTTAGAAGTTCTCTGAGAGCCTTATCGAACTTCGCCGTAAACACGTACGTTGAAAAACCTTATCTTCTTCCCAAACTTCAGTTCGCGCTCAGCTAAACTGTCCCATAAAAATTAATAATTAATACGTAGCATTAATATTTCAGAGGTCCCGATATATTTCTAAAAGTCACACGCAGCCGAATTTCTGAACAGAGAGATTTAGCACCGATTTAGCATGCCCCTTCACGTTCCGCGTAAAATAGCGTGAACCTTGCTGCTATAGCCTCGCGTAACTTCACGTTATGGTGGATTTGAAGGCGCCCTGGACTTACAATGAATAGTTTTTGTAGCCTTTTTCCGGAAATTAACTTCCACTCTGTGAGAGAATAAGGAGGAAAACCTTACGTACACAGCAAACGTGAAAACCTGGCGGGAAAAACAAGGTCACGTGGTCACTGCTTAATCTCTCTTATAGAAAATGTACCAACGTGGCGCTCTTCAAAAGTAAATCTATGCGCGGGTAAGACAATAGACACGACAAGTGACATGATAAAATTGTAATTTTTTTTTTAGGTGTTGTGTCCTGCTCAACTTGCCTTCTGTCTCCATATCACACTGAGCAAGAACGCATTTTCCAGATACAATAGAATTAAACCAATATTTGCCACTGATTGCGTGACCTTCACTCAATTTGATTTCTTTACATGTCTCCGCAGGAAGCTCAGGTATGGATCCGAGAGGGACTGCAAAAACATAGAAGGGATAAGAATTATGAAGGAAACTGGTAGGAGGGTCTAGAAGCCGCAAAGCGGCGAAAAAACTAACAAATTTTAGCCGTGTATGTCGTACATAAAGTCAACCGTATTTTTTTCCTTTTAAGCACAACGATAAGAAATTGACCATTAGCCGTAAAAAGGCAAAAATCTTAACCGTTAACCGTAAAAGCGATTAACCCATTGAGGCCCTCCCAAAGAAAGTGCCTGAAGAAAAAGAACTGGGAGAGAAAAAAGTACACATGATGTATTGTTTGGAAAATTATGTAACAGGCCTTTCTATTGAGCTGCTTTGCGGTACAAAGATGCTCACATGGGTCCGGTCTCCTAATCTAGCGCCTTGCTGGCATAATGGCATCGTATAATACCATAAAATATGCCGACGGATCTATATATCTTCGTATTTCATTGGCTACATTTTTATAGTATGTATAAAAAACAAACAAACAAACCTCACCCCTATTCTTGTATCGTGTAAGATAATACCGGGATGAATCTGGCACAAAATCCTCAGGTCTAGCATTATTTGTGCGGTCATTTAACTCACAGCCACCTTCACCGAAAACATAGTTGAGGCTCTGACAGCTCTTGTCATCCTTACAAGCTTGATGACACTCCAATGGGCTAGAAATCTTCATCGTCTTATAAATGTGTCTTGTTAACATCATGCCGAAAATGGAATATTCTTGTTCACATTGATTAGCGGTTGTTGCAGGCAGCAGGTGGACAACGAACAAAGTTACGACGAGAAGAGTCATCCTTGGACCAACTGGGCAAGTCTTTCTCCTTTAAAGATGATAATGTTAGTGGTTTGCTACTTGGAGCTGTGCAAAGTGTTCCATATTCAGAGAAGAATAAAAAGAAGAGAAGGAAATAATAAAATCGTACCGTTAACGGTTTACCTATTAAAGCTGTGCAAAGTTTTCCGGCCATATTTAGAGAAGAATAGAAAGTAGAGAAGGAATATAATAAACCCTTACTTTGAAAATGGTACCGTTAGAATTACGTGAAACTGAAGCTAAGTACCTTAGGTAGCGGCATAAGATCGGATTATCGGGGTGCCGAAGAAACCACTTCTTCTCACGTAAACAGAAATAAACTGAAATCTCGACTGCTCTGCGTGAGCAAGCTCCTTTCATTTTAGCCAATAATTACACGTCGGTTTCTCTTAGACAATAAGTTACAAAATATAAGTAGTCAAGACGGCGACGTCTAAAGAATTATCGACTGGAAAGAGGAACCTACATTATCCATGCCTTGTTTACAAGCTCCAACGGCTCTTGCATAGTATATCTTATGCAGGCAACGTTATGCTTAACATCGAAACGTGATCGAAGAAAGTCGCATGCGGGGCTATTATTTTCTGCTCATCAATAGTCTCTTGTTTCGCCGCTTTTCTATTGCCACCGTAGCCAAAGTGCATCTAAGTCCCTGGTACTTATTAGTATTAATAAGAATGTGTGCTTTGATTGGCTGAAACGGCTATCGTTTGTTGTGCTGATAAACCCATAGAAAACTGAAATATCTTCTTGTCCTGAGAAATGGCACCACGGGGGACGAATTCCAAGACGATGCTGTGAACGCCGAAAACAACGAAAAATATTCTAGGATCTTTCAAATTGTCTACTTGCAATGTTGAATCTTCACATTTTCTCACCACGAAAGAAAGGTCGAGGAGGAAATGTTGCCACGTTTTGACTTCAAGAAATAGGATCTTATTCGGAAATTTATTGGAAATTCGATCTTATTCGGAAATTTATTGCAAAGTTTGTAGACCACTCTAAAATCAAGTGGTACAGTTTTTTTCCATTACAAAACAGATATAAGTAATTTAAAGGAAGATGTTTCCCCGACATATCACCTGCTAAATTCTAGTCGAAACTGACTGTGTATATGGATAGGAGCAAACAAAATGATATATATGTGAACAGCGGGTTACCAAAGAAATATCAAAGCGATCTTCGCAGTAATGAACACTTCTCACGCATATGATTTTTATATTTTCACAGTCATTTATTCATCACTTCACGGGTTTATTACGAAACATCATGATTACCAACTCCCAGTTTGCTTGTTAGCTCATTCGGTAGAGCACTGCAACGGTATCGCAGAGATAGTGGGTTCAAAATCCCGTCTTGGCCTGATATTTTTGTGCCCTATTTTGACTACTCTTCAAGTATTGTTGATTGCTGCGAAGATGGCTTAGATATTCATTTCTAAACCCGCAGTTCACATATATGATTTTCATATATGATTTTCATATATTCCCAGGGAAAACAAACAATGCTGATAATGATAACAATTATGATAATGATAACAATGTTGATAATAAAAGGTATGGTAAGGGAATGCATATCTTTAAAGCAGTCTGTCAGTATCTCATTTCACATCCTGTTGACAACACGGCTAAAGAAGCAAGAATTAACTTCAAGTAAGGACTTAAACGGAGCTTAAAATTATGACAACTTTTGTGGTTTCTTTGTTCCCTCTGAGGAATCCACTGAGATACATCAGTTGTTAGTCTCCTTCGCAACTGTTGTTTCGGCTCGTCACGCAACGCTCCCTCCCCCACGGCTGCGAAGGAGACCAATCAGTTGTCAGTATATACTAAAACTGCGGATAGCGTCGAAAGTGGGCTCTGATTGGCTACTCAAACTGCTGATATCCTTTGTTAGTATATACTAAATTAGTGGTTAGCGTTGAAGGCACGCTCTGATTGGCTAGTCAAACTCCGAATATTCTTTGCTATTTACCTCCCAGCAACACGGGAAAAAATGGAGTCCCGGTTTGCATCCGTGACAAGCGAAGAAATCACTCAAATTAATTTTTGGTGGTGTATATATCTCACTGTTTTAGTATATACTGAAACGACTATTCACCACCGAGCAAAGCGCGCGGGATTTGCACCCAAGAATACTGGAACCGTTGTAGGATAAATGGATAAAAATAATCGTTTTGGGCTATATTATCTCACTGTTTTGGTGTATTGAAACGACTATTCATCTCAGTGCCGGAGGTTAGCGGTTATTTACCTCACCCCTTTCGTGGCTCAGCAAATATCCGCCATTAGCCACTTCGAATTCCACGTCGGCGGTTAGTTGTTAATTATCATCCGCAGGTTAGACTTGGCTCAAATCCTTTTGAAACCTGAATTTTTTACTCTTTTCAAATGCATTTTTATCAGAGAGAATCATCTGTAACTTGAGCATGACTTTAACTTTTATAAGGCACTTAGTGTCATCAAAATGAAGATGCTGCATTGTTGCTCTGACGGATGTAAATATCTTACTTGTAACTGGCTACAAGCACGCTCTAGTTGTGGCTATTTTTAGACGAATTTGTGTTCTAGTGACGTTCTTTTTACGAACATTGGTTTTTATGTTTGCGATTGTGTTAAAACAATTTTTGGATTCAGTTTGTGGATGAAAGTGAAAATTATACAGGCCTTGGTTTGAGTCATCCGATTCATTCTCGGGACTCGACGGATAAAGACGTGCGGTTCACATTGATGTGAATCCCGCGACCGTAGAGTGACGCACTTGAGATTATTTCCTTTTTTCTGTTTTGTTTTGTTTTGTTTTTTTTAATTTTCTTTTGTTTTGTTTTGTCTTTCCTCTCCCTCTTTCATTAAAACATCGCAGTAAACTGTCATGTTATACGGTTAGTAGAGTACTATTAATGTGTCAGAGAACATGATTGTTGTTTGGGTCAACCGAAAGAAATACACAAATTATCGAGTCAAAGATTCCAAATTAAAAACTCAAAATTCCAATTTGATAACTCAATTCGTTCATATATTATCTATGCTTCAAATTGAGCGACCATTACCGACAGTTCAAGACGGTTGTTTAAGAAGAGGGCGACATAGCTAGTCGTCTACTTTAAAAATAAAGTTTCAAATATTATCATCACGCCTTATCTGTGTGTCACATACAAACGTAACTAAGACCGATTATTGGACCTTAGTTTACATGTTATATTTTCAATCTAACAATGATCAAAAACACTTTTGCAATGCCTCAGCAAAATCTGAAGACTTTTCTGCGCAGCCATAGCTTAATCGTAACATTTTCCGAAGTTAAAATATTTTTCCGACACTTGACTAACAAAAGGAAAAAAGAGGGTGCGCTATACTTGAAATGAAAATAAAGAAAATTTAAAAACAATGCGGACACTGCAGTAAATCTTAGAATTAAAAGCGCTAACCTTGCTCCACTGAACGGAATTTGACCAAGATCTTTTCGTAGAGGTGAATCCCTTTAAAATTTGATATATTTTCGCGCAACGACGAATTATCTAGACTACAACAATTACGCATTAACGAGAATTGAAAATGAGTGGCTCTAAAAGCTAACACAGCTGAAAGAGTAATAAATAATTAATCGCAGCAATATGTAAGAAGGGAATGGAGATGAACAAGCTGAGAATGTGTATATTGCAACATTTTAAATTCATTTTGGTTTTTTAAACTTTGAGACATTCTCGGCTATTAGAAATTTAACAAAATGTGGTCCAGGCTACCTGAAAAATAGCACCAAATGTTTCCCACGGAGAGTTTAATTTTGCGTAAGCAGATCAGGTGTTGGTCATAGAATTATTTTTCTTTATACATACTAATTCAAATTATGTTAATTAGAGGATTGCAAATGGAACGAAATCGAATGTAAAGGCTAATGGTGCGTCATAAATCAAACAAACATAAATTATACAATTCCTGAATGTGCTAACAATTATCAGCATACATAATTCTTAAAATGGCTTGAGGTCTAACGTTAAAATAACTGTAACAATCATTTACTCAGCAGGACATTACTAATGGAAGCTTAGAAATTTTTTTTCTTCCAAACTGCCTGCTGGATAAAGGTCTCATTACTTTTCGCTAATTCCCAGGCTGCTGTCGATAAACTAGTACAGACAACGCTGCTAGCGTCAAGGGGTCACGCAGCGCGTCACGCACTGATAGAATCGTTTTATTTGACATCGTGGTAAAAAAGAAACAAATCAGCAGTGGTTTGGCGTGGTCTGTACCCTCATCGACAACGATATTTGTCATCCCAGTAGTCAAATTTTTTTGCCGACTCACTCGGCTGCGCTTCGTGAGTGCACAACATTTTGACCACTGTAATGACGAACACTATTGTCGATAAGGGTACAGACCGCGATAACCCAAAATTGGATTTCTTAAATTTACTCGTTGTTCCGATCTGTTTTAAGCTGATTTTACGGACTCTATCAGGGAGTGTTTTAAAACAAACTGAACGACTCAAAGCCTGACTATTGTGGAGAACAGGGCTACAAACACACGCGACAGGTGCCCATCTTATTTATTTAGCCATTGAGCTGCCATGATGAACAAAGAATTTCTCCTTACAATATCCATGCAATATCAAGCAAACA
Source organism: Stylophora pistillata (assembly GCF_964205215.1). Classification (NCBI taxonomy): domain Eukaryota; kingdom Metazoa; phylum Cnidaria; class Anthozoa; order Scleractinia; family Pocilloporidae; genus Stylophora; species Stylophora pistillata. The sequence continues at coordinate 13,151,652 of NC_142520.1, forward strand.
GGAGACGAGAACAAAGAAAATATTAGCTAGGAAGTTATAAGTTACTACAATACCGACTTTCTCAAACTTAGATCATAAGAGTTGTGTGGCAAATCGTAGGAGGAATGATTCATGCAACTCAGGAAGGGGGAATTAGGGTTAATTAAATCCTTCGGTGTTTACAAAAATTTCATCGTTTCCGATGCGGGTTTTGTGTAGGTAAGTGTTGCGTGCATTCGAGAGCAGCTTTTATTTCCGCACTTAACACTTATTACATCAGTCATTGCTCTTTCGGAGGGGGGGAGGGGGAAGGGAGAAGGAAAGGGGGAATCATTTAAGGTTGTGAGACAATAAAGTTAACATGATTTCCCTTCCCCCCCCCCTCCTTCCTAAGGCTCCGCAGTATTCTAATGCTTGTTCCTCATGGACAGTCAACTTCCATATTCCTCCTTTATAATCTGTTGACAACGACTGTTTCACCGCTCCGTTCGCATTCAAAACCATGTAATCCCTCCAAATCTTCCTTTCCCCACACCCCCCTCCCCTCAAGCAAAAAATAATTATTTTTTATGTGAACGGGGAGTATGGTTACAGTTCGAACGACTCAGTCATTTTCTCAGAAATAGATGGTGCATAACAAGGACACGAAGGATGGTGTGATTGTTGAGTTGTACCACACTTTTTCTTAAACGTCTTGACCTGACCTCGCATATTTCTGGTTGGGTGCCGTGTTTCAGTGTTCGAAGGAAGCTTTTCAATGAGTACAAACTATAGTAATTGTTTCATCTTGCATGGAGCTCATTGTCAGAGCGTCGAAATAGCACTTAGTCTTATTGCTGCTAACTTTTACAGGCATTCATCCAACAATTGGCTCATTACGTTCTGGAGACTTTTTTTGAAAATACGAATATGTCCCTTGATAAAAGAAAACAAGTTTAATCATTGATGGTGAAACACACGCTATTTATTTAATAACAAGATTTAAAACGAGAGAGCTAAAGCTATTCTGGCCTCAGCTACAAATTCGGACAATTTGTGGTCCGTTGTCATCAATTCTATTTCGCTCTTCTTAATTATGTCTCAAGTCTATCGTAAGCGTTGTTTTTTTTCCTTTGGACTCGTCATAACATGCTTATTTTTATTGCTATTTCCTTTTTTTATTCATACTGACATTATTTTTTTCTTCCTTCTTTTCAATCTAAAGGAGCTTTATCTAGCACTAAATAGCTGCTCTTTTCAAAGTAACATCAGGGAGATTATTACATCTATAAATTAGTTCTTCTCCGAAGGCCACTTTTCAGTTCCAAATCCTCCCGAGTTGTCCACGGGATAAGCACGGGTATGTTCTACGTTAACGGCAGCCACATTCTGTGGCGATCATGTTTCGGTATTGGCGTAGTATCACTTGACCATCTTTCTTAAAGTACATGATTCCCAGCATATCGGTGCTGAAGTTTGTCGCAACGCAGCAGTGATGGGCTACCTTGCCTACCCCATCCATCCTCTCCGCGGCGAGGGAGCGAACTATGGCATGCTTGCTGAAACTGGCCGGAGCAGCATTCAAGTCACATTTTCCCATACAGCTATAGGCATTAAATGACAGTGGAGCGATGAGGAAGCTCCCGAAAGTCTGCTTGGTGTTTATGTGCAAGTCACGTCTGGTGCACAGATCATTGTTATTGGCAGATGACTGGGAAGACGTCTTGTTCATCCCAAGAGGGAGCTTAAGCAAACACAACGACGAACGGAGGACGACGACCGGAAGTAGCAAGAACGTCACTGCGCAACCGCGAACCAAGAATTCCGTCGTCGTCTTCTCGTGGACGACTTGAGATGGACTAGTTTCACGTCGTCGTGAACTTTCGAACTTCAAAGCAGTTTTTCTCATCAAAAGGTGCAGGTTTGTTGTCAGTTTTTAGACAGTCTATGGCCGGTTGGAGTTTGTACTCGCTTCTTCGTTTGATTTAAACCACCCTGTTCAGTTTTCTAAACAAATAAAATTCGAAAACCCACCAACTCATAGTCCTTCCTCCGCACAACAGATGTAAAGTCAAGCGATGAAAGCGACCACGTAAGGTTTAAATTTATTAGAGTATATTTTATGAAAGAGTGCTGTTTATCATTTTTATCGAATGAAAAATTTTAAATGGCAGTGTAATACACCTCTGCGTTCGGTCAAAAGCTGTGTATGGAAATGCCGGATTATTGCTAATTAAAAATTTTGCGTGTTGCTGTTCTTCAATCGAGACGCTTTAAACAACAAAGAATTCTTCAGATCGGTGTGTTAACATAAGCTTGAATACCTGTCAGGTTTTCCGAATCTATTTTCAAAATGTTTGATATAGATTTACAGCCATAAAAATTATTCCGACTTAAATCACGCGGGAAAAAAATAGTATTCTTGGGTGAAGCGCGACGACTGCTATCTGTGCCGATCGCTAGCTAGCATTGATTAAATTGACAGACTGACGTCGTTTGCTCGCCAAAGGAAGGAGCATCAAAGGTAGAACATATCAGGCTAAGGCATGTTGAAAATCAGACAAACCTTGTGCAAAATAGGTTTGTTTATATCAGCAACACTTAGAACTGAATTTAAATCTCAAATAACTTGCGTAAAATTTAATATTTTAAACTTTTGCGATGCGTAAATTATTGTAAATAAAGCTAAAGCTTAATAATTCCTTGGACTGTTGATGTTCAAAAATTGAATAACCTACTCTCGAACTTTCGATATATATGTGGAAATTTGATCCATGAGTGAGAAGAAGAAGGTTTTGGAAGTCTATGAACGATGTCATTTCTAAAACTGACGAAGCGAGAATAAACAAGATTTCAGACGTCGTCGTCCTTCAGCAACTTCATTAGTTAAGTTTCATTTTCCTGCTAAAAACGACGTCCTCGTTCCAGACCCTCCGCGATTACTTGTCGTCGTCGTCGTCCCTTTCGTCGTGGTTGCTTAAACTCCCTAATGTCTCGACGAGGGCGACTAAAAGAAATATAAAACACTCAAGTTGTTGACAGTGCAATGATCGTAGGGCATATTCATAATGTAACGCCAGGGGGAGAAGGATATTGGTTTAGCCTCTTAGGTTCCTGTAGTATTCTGATCCCCCTCTCCATGGCAGTTGATTTCTGATGGTTCTCCCTTGCGTTAATTAGTGTTTAAGAAAACATGTGAAGAGAGCAAAACTCACCTCCTCAAGAAAGGTGCATACTCAGCCTCCTGAAGCTGTCTTCCGTCGGTGTAAATAACCATGAACACTCCATCTGAGTCCCCACTCGTTGCGTTGCAGATCAGAGCCTTTGGAACAGTGTTATTAGCTGAGGCTGTCACTACTTTGACCTGAACCTCATGGATTGCGCCATTGGATTGAAACCATTGCACAACAGCTGTCTCGACCATTGCGAACACGATCCAGTTGGAATCTGCCCCTTGAAGTGCAGATTTGGTGATGAGCTTGCCTGATTTCTTGTCGTAGAGGCCGAAAGCGGCTATTTCATCATCACTAAGGGTCTTTCCGGCGATGTGAGAGAACTTTATCCTGATTTCGGCCTTTTCAACATGTTCTTTAGGATCAATCCCCTTCACGTCGAAACAGATAAGTTTGCAAGCGGCATCAACTGCAAAATTGATAGAAGACGCATTGTATATGAATCAGGTGAGTGATTTGTGGGATTTACTGAGTTGGTTATTTTTGTTTTTATCTTCTCTTACTGCTTTCTGGTTTAATCATTTTTTGTTTTGTTTGTCTTATTCGCTCGGTGCAATTTGGGCGTATTCTTTGGAACGCATTCGACTCGCTTTGAAGTGAGTGACTTGCTACTTAGCTTTCGAGACCGAGACAAAATCTGGCAAATTATGCTAAATGTATAAGTTGGTAAAAGATAATAGTATGTGAATGTAGAGTTGATTGAGTGGGATTAGACATGAGGAAATAAGGATTTAGAAACGATTGAATATATACACGAACCCCGGTTTTCTTGTGATCTCAAAACGACTTTAGTTACCCTCCAAAATTTCGAATTCCTCCTTCCATGTGGAGCGGTACAGAAAGTCGGTGCACAGAAGGTTGACTAGAACGAAATGGGTCTTGGACCAAACCTATGAAATAAGCCTTTTAGAAACAATTCATACATAATCTCATGATATTTTAGCGTTTGATGAGATGTTTGGATTCACATGAAATCATTCCAATTTGGCTCAATGTTAGTACCGAGAACTGGGATTTTATTGCTATTGATAATAAAAAAATATTTCCAGTAATATTCCTCTACACACCTCATACCATCAACAAACGATTAACCGAAAATCTCACCTATAAGTGCTGAAACAGATGGGTGGATTCTCATAAAAGAACATCAATTAAGCAAAATATCTAAAGTAATTATCTTGTTTTTTTTTAACATAACTGATTAAAAAACCAATGCTTTCAAGAACATTCTCGTAATTTAGTTGTGAACATCGAAACACACACACACACACATAAAACTTAATTCTTACTTCCGTGCTCCCATATATAAAGCCTGCCATCGGTTTCAGATCATTTGGGTGTTGTAAGTCGTCCGAGTCACTTAATTGACATAAAACTTAATTTTTTTCTCCTGAGGGCCCCATATTGATCGATTTACACCTGTCTTCCATAGTACACCAATTTTTGCAGTGACTATACATATGCATTCCGACTGACAATGAAATGTTTTTAAAGGCATGGCCAACCAATGCATATCCATCTCTTAGTTTCAGAAACTTGAGTCTTCGACAGCTATCTGTATATTAGACAGGAGTAGAGAGATTTTGATTGGTTTACGGATATTTTGGGGGCCACGGTTTTATCTAAAACCGTGGCCCCCAAAATATTTTTCTCACCTTGCCTTACACGTGTTAAATTTTTCACAAATTTTTCACAACTTCGCCTGTTCCTGTTCGTAAGTCCGGCCAAGCCTTTACGGTGATCGGCCCCTGTAACTTTGGCTTATAAATACAGGCGTTTAGTCATACTTGTAAAACTCCGGATCCCTGAAGAAGTCCACAACAGTTAGACGAATCGCGTAGGAAAATACAAGAAGTTTTACAACTACCGTTCGCAGAAGTGCTGCTCACTAGTCTATAATTAAAAAATTAAAAAATTAATGCGCAAACAAATTTACTAAAACAGGGATTAAAACAACGAAAAATGGATAAAAACAGGGAGCTGCTGCAGAAAGTTTCTCGTTTTTACACTATTTCAAGTTACTATCATCATCATCATAAATATTTTTATCATAATTATTATCGTTATAGAACTTCTCCCAACAAGGTTCAACTATCAACTCTCGACATGGATTCGTCTTGTATAAGCATAAGCTGAGTCTTTCCCTTCTACTAACTCTGGTCAAAACGATTCCATATTTTTATAAACTGACTTGATAAAAACGTATTCAATGAGTGACATGTTTTGTTTTTCATGCCCACATTTGGCATTCGGGAGTCAAGACTATCATTTCATTAACATCTGGTGTGTTAAATGACTAAACAGTCAAAACTTAAAAGTTCGAGATAACTCATGTACCAAATATTTTCTTTTTGAAGCTTTCCAAAGTCGAAAGTATTAGTTTATGTACGAGCTAGCTGAAGCGCTCTAAAATGTTTCACAAGCAAGAGTGGAAAGGACTTCTACCATCTCCATTTGAAAACTTCCTTTCTGGCTGAAGATTATGTACATCAATTCATATGTGATCTCAGATATACTTCCGCTTTGTTACATCGCGCAAAGTATTTCCACAGCAGTTTTTCATTTTTGATGTAAAGAAATTCTGCCTTCAACTTTATCCTTTATTTTCACGAGTTGCGGTAATGAGACATCGAAATTGATGTCCTGATTGCTCTGTTCTATAACCGCTTCTAGAGGTATTAATCACTATTTTGCTTGATTGCTAGTAAAACATATAATCTAGCTTGCACTGGACAAATGAATAACACACTTGGCCTCCTTGCCCCTCCCACCTCTCCCTCACACTAACCCTAGCCCCACCCCCCACCCCCTTTCCCCCACTTCGCCCGAGGTTGCTGGATGCTTATAGTTAAACTGGTTGAACCAATGAGCATCACTGTCAGTTGGCGCCACTTGTGATCAAGCCTTGAGGCTTAATAGTCGAATACACCAGTTTAAACGGATCGATATCAGTTACTAGACCTAGGACGCCCCATTAAACTGAACAAAATGACTCTCAAAACTTGACGCTAAGTTTTCTTCTGTTAAATAATTATATTACTAACCCAGAATTAAACAAGTACTCGTTGAACAAGAATAAAGTGAGACCTCTATAAACCACAAATTGCTGTCTTGTTTCCTGTTCTCCAAGCAGCGATTTTTACAGAATTTATGAATCCCTCTTTTTTTCGCCCTGATCTTCCGGAAGCAAGCTTAATTAAATAAATGTAACGAGCACTTTCCTGTGTCCTTTTACTTTGGGAACTATAGTTTTGTTAAATGAAATATTTTCAAAATGGCTAGTGAAAAGTTGATCATTCACGAGCTAAATAACAACTCGTTAGAAAAGTAAAAATTACTTTTTGTTCTCGAGCAATAAAAAAAATGAAAAAATAATAAAAGCGTGAATGGAGTGGGAACTGGGAGATTTCGGATCTAGTAACTGAGACACAACTCCTTCCTCCCGATAAAGAGTAGTTCTCTTGCATTTTAACTCTTATCATACAATAAAAGCTATCGTTGCCACTGCTCTTTTCAGGTTTAAATGAGCTTCAAAACCAAACTTCATTATCAGTTATCTTCGACCTTCGATCTTCAGGTCACAGTGAGCCAGTGTAGGCACTTCAGGTATGACAACACTCAGCCAGTATTTGCTGCTGACCACTTGTCCTCATTCACTCGCGTTGATCTCTTTATACGAATCAGCTGGCTGCTTTTGAATTGAACTAAGTTGAACTGAAAGGTAAGAAAAGAGCGCAGCATTATTCCCATCCAAGACAGTTCACCATGTAAATAATTTGATATTATTAACTGAGTGGTTAATAAGGCAAGTTTACCGCCATAAAGAGCATCTAAAGCCAATTTACGTTAATAACTCAGTTGACCAAAACCGAATTATCTTGTAATACTCCCTCCTCCAGCTATCCCCTTTAACCTGCATGTAAATAGTTTTTCTTTCAAAGGACTCACCTCTGTTGATAACTCGTCTGAAGTAATATCTCTCAGAGTTTGGCACAAAATCTTTAGGTATGGCTTCTTTGGTGCGGTTACTCAGCTCACTCTTGTCTTGAGTAAGGACGTAGTTGAAGCCTTGGCATGTCATTTCACGATGACATTCTCGTAAACGCGCATCAATATATGCCGCTCCAGTGATCGTCTCAAAAACGCGTCCTCGCAACATCATATCAGAAATTGATGTCTCACTGCTGAGTTGTCACTTCGACAGTCAGGTCAGGATCACGACGGATAAGTCACACTGTCCGGCGGAATCCCACGTTGGATTGTCCCGTACACTGATGACTAGAGAATAGAAGCAATAGGAGCAGCAGGAGGGTACGGATTACCCAGTAACAATGGTGAATACCGAGGGAGAGGTGTAAGAAGGATCGGCAATTTCTCCTTAACTGAAAGTGAGATCATCCACATTCTCGTTGGCCATGGAGGTGGAATCAACAACGTCTGTAACTCAGCAGGAGGAGGCGGAGGCACCTTCGTAGTGAGAGAAACTGATAATGTGCCTTTTATAATAGCAGGAGCCGGAGGAGGGATAGAAACGGTCACTTTCAGACGAATGTGAGAATGTGATGCTAGTACGAGCACAACGTGCAAGTCATAGTCAGCGGGGAAGCGACGGACAAGACACACAGATTGCTAATAGTAGTAATTAAGCTAAGCAAACTTATTATGACAACATACAGTTGTATTTCAGTCTCAGTTTTATTCCTAATCGTTCTCGAGTTAGCTTACTTCTCAAATACTTCGTTTTAATTTGCTGTAATTAGGTAAAAACTTTCAAGCACACCTTAAACCATGGAAATTCAGCTAAATCCTATACACCTTTTCAGTCTATCTATGTTGAAAAGAAGGGAGAGAGTCATTGGATATATCCCTCCTATTATTTTCTCATTATTGTTTTAGGAGGTGATATAGGTGGTTTCTACTCCGACGGCAGAAGTTCACAGCACTTTGGTGGAAAGGTGGCAAAGGATTTCTTCAGGGAGGAGCTGGTTTACGATCCTTGTATAACAACATCGATGGCGGTTTCGGAGGGGGTACTGTACCGATCCATGTGGAAGAGCTACTCTGGTGGGAGTAGTGGAGATAATGAGGGTGATTTCTGTGGAGATGGGGGTGAATCTTTCAATGCTAGAAACGATCCGCAGAACGAATGTTGCTATAGAACATCTGGTCATGTCAAGTAACCATTAAATGAGAGAATCGTGATATCTCAATAGGACTGGGATACTTTACAACCAAAGCTGCCTCCAATGTAAACGTGATTGACTAAATTATCAAATCACGATACTATGCGCATGGACATGAAAGGATGCACTAAGGGGAAAGAGAGAGACAAGATTATAATTTGAGTTTATTAAATTCAGACTGAAAGAAGCGTTTTCTTCACATCCAGTGTACATTTTAGTAAAATTTTACTACAACATAATGGGGTCGAGTGAGAATAAACTTTGTGAAGAATGAAATAACCTTACACTTCCTGCTCCTTTATTTAAACTCATAGAGCGCATCGCTAAGGCCTAACTCTGTTTATTTGGAATAAGTTGCGAAAATGAGACCAAGATTTTGCCTTATTTTTCCTACAATCGGAGCCTTTCATTTGCTAACAACTCAACTGAATTGCATTATCTATAATTGCTATTTATTTCCAGCAAAGGTGAGGGAAAACCTAAACCATACCCAAAATGAATGAGCTCCCTTGAGAGGAAAGGGAGTGGGAAAAACGGTTCAGCATTAAAGCTGAGAAAAAGAGGCCCGACTAAGAATCCCGTATGTAAAACTGACCCTTACTGGTAAACATTATGAGGCGTAGCTAGCTGCATAAAACAACTTATTGCCTATGGGGGTGAAATTTAACCAGTATCGTCCGAGTAATGTTCTAACAGTAATCAAACCTATAACGAAATTCTCGAGCGTAATAGGTCATCACCAGCCCGATTTGAGCACTAATAAGACAATGTACGCGTCCTCCTTGTAATCAGTTAGTGTCATAGGACAGTTGGCACTTCATGCCTGTGTAAGTGGACAATACGCGTCATGTGCGCGCGCTGCTGTCACCCATTTTGCGGAGTTGACTGTTGTTATTTCATAAAAACGTATAACCGATGTCTAGTTTCTTTCTCAGAGTACGTCGTAGTTTAGATTAATTGGTAACAGGACTTCGCGTCGTCCAATTCTGTCCTGTCATCAAAGGAACGATTAGCAGACTAGACTACTGTTTCGCGTTCATCCGATTTTGTTAATCACTCATATGATTACGGGTCGAATTGGACTCCATTCATTTCTATTTCCGTATAGGGGCTAGAATGTCTGTGATTTATTCTTTCATATACAGAGTCACGCATGATAACAACTTATATCAAGTAAAAATGGTTAAAGCGAAAAGTTTAAATTCTGTTTCTCGATTAAGATGGGTGCAACTAGCCTCACGCTGAGAGCGATGAAAATTTTAATGTGTTAAGTTCTTCTTTCCGTAAAATCTTTATAACAATTTACTCTGAAAGACGTGAAATAAATTTCATTTTTCCTGTGGATGAAATGATCCTGGTAGGCTTTTTTTATGCATCGCTAAAATTGTCTTTCACCGGTGAGGATCAGTTTGCTTCATTTTCATTCGCAGATCAAATAAAATTTATTTCATTGTAAGTTCTAATCTAGATTTAGTGAACTCTTTTCTTAGCCCTGAGCTTGTAAAAATTTTAGATTCAGATCACATTTTATCTGGGAGAACATAATACCTTAATCACAGGAGATTAAATTACTGAATGATATGTTTGAAATGTAGGCGGTGAAGGGAACATTGGGTTCCATTCTTCAGCAATGACAACATTGCCTAGGCCTTTCAACCCAGCACAGATATTAACTGCCAAACCAGGTTCAGGTTCTTCAATGGGCGACCATGTTCGGTTTACAAAAGAATATAGTTTTCACAGTTTTACTGACTCTTTTTTATTCGACTTTTCTTCGCTTAAAAAGAAACAGTACATTAAGTATGCAAATCATGCGATGAGGCTGCTACAACTGCTGTGGCTATTTATATAGTAAAACTGATTTGTGATTAAAAAAATGAAACATGAATTGGCATTGATGCCTTCCTTTTAAACGGTCATCGACGAAAGTATACTTTTCAACAACCGAGTTAAAAAGAAAAGAAGAATGATTTCGGACGTCTATTTACCTTTACACGTAGGAAAACGTTTTCAAATTTACACCTTCGTCATTGGTCTCTATGGAGGGATGGTCATTTTACGGTTTACGGTTAAATTCTTTCCTTTGCGGTTGCCAGAAGTGTTTTTAGAGTTAACCCATCTTGTACGACTACAAGTTAGAATTTGTGAATTTTGACGCCTAACAGCTAAATTTTTAGCTTTTAATCTCATTGAGACTCTCTTAGTCGTAATTTTGATTTGTACCTCTCATTATTTTATTTCAAAAATTAGCTGCTGATAAATAGTTTCTCCACTGTTTTGGCTTATTGATCTCAAAAAAATTGTACACTCTAACCTCTCCATAAAAAAAAAAAAAAAATGTCAGGGACTTCAAAAAAGATTATTACTAATCAGGACTTCCTTCGCTTCAGAGTGATAAGCAAATTGCTTGAGGATGAAATCAGATGAGGATTTGTGGCATATCTATTTTACTCGCTCTACAAGCTAAACGGTCTCAGTATTTTTTTTCTCTAATCAGTACCACAATATCGCAAGTGACACGGATGCACTGGAGGCGTACCGCTGATGTAATACACAAAATATCCACTGCAATTCCTTACTTGGATGTTGATGGACCAATTACAACATCCTCCTGACCAATGAAAACAGACCTGCCTTGTGACTATACCCTCGCTCACCGTAGGATGGGCCCCGTTTAACCAGCCAGTGGCATGAGTTCCACAGCGGCTGGTTGAAACACATGTGGTAGCCATTTTATTTCCAGCTGCTCCCTGGAAACGAAACCAATTTGGACCGAGTGAACTGTCGCATAATAGAACTCCAGTGTACGTTTCTTTCCTGTTAGCATCGGTAACGCTTGCTGGATTTTGGCATTCTGAGAACGAAAATAGACAAAACAGTTACACTAACGCTACCTAATTATCGTTTGGGCTCATTTTTTCCCTTTCCTTTCCTTTTTCATCAGTCTTGTATTCTTACTGACTTTTCTTTAAATACTCTTTAGGTATTTGACTTAATTTATTAATTTCTTAGATTCGCTGATAGGCAAGGACACCGCAACCGCTTGTGCCAATTACTACGGGCCCAGTAAACCCACCCATCCCACCCCAGGGGAGGACATCCACCACACAGTAATCTCGTGCGTGGGAAATTAACGTCTCCTACCCCTAACCCTGCAGGAGACGGGGCCTACAGTTTATTCCTCTTTATCCGAGAAGACAAGAATATCTATCCATTTCTTGATATCATAGAAAGGTAGAGAAATCTCCTCAGTTATTTTAAGACCCTGAGTATTGGTCAGGCCGGGGCTTGAACCCTCGGTCTCCCGCACAACAGTCCTGCGCTCTACCAATTGAGCTAACCAGGACGCGGTATTTCCTTTTAAGTCGTATCTCTTCTCATTACTTATAAGAAAAAAAAAAGCAACTGACCAGCCGACTGTATGTAGCAACTTGTCCTTCCGTCCCCTACATAACCATGGTTACAAGAACAGTTGTAAGATCCAATAGTATTTGTGCACGTAGCTGTTCCACCGAGACAACTGTGAGCGCCAACTGCGCATTCATCAATATCTGTGAAATATAAAAAAGTTACTTGAGTGTTTATACTGTACATTTCATGACCATTTTTCTCTAAGTTAAGACTTTTTATCATCTCCTTTGTGCAAAACAAAGAGACAAAGATCAAACTGGTTTTAAAATGTCTCATCGGCAGATAAACTTTTCTCTGTAAAGGATAAAAACGAATTTCCTTGGGAATTGATGTAAGATATTTATTTGCTTGAAGAGAAAAATCTGTAGGAACATGGAAGATTTAATCGGTCGAATCTTCCTCTTTGTATGTTCGCCTAAATTTTAATAACATTCAATCATTTTTTGCCATTTCTATGGTACCAGCAATCTATATGGGTAACAAAACTGTTCTTTTCCATGACAGATAAGTCAAATTAGTGTCCAGCTTTCTTTAAATATATATGCCCCTGGGGATCACGCATAAAACCAAAATTGCTGGGAGGTAAAAATTATTACCCTCTTGAATAGAGTAGTTCAAAACTACCCTTATAGGAAATATAGCATGGGTTTGTTGCAGTACTTGATTATCAACTTCATATTTCAAGATTGCATGATACCCCTATAAAATGATATGCAAAAGAGAAACCAGATAATGAAACTCATATACGTGAAGAACTGATTCGAAAATTATAGCAAAAGAGATGGAAATGAGCACATTTGAGGAACATATCAGACCTATCAATAGTCATCCTCGGATGGAACACTACTGCCTGGAGGGGAAGTCGACAGAGAGAGTGGTGGTACGTTAAAGAAAGCAGAAAGGTTGATGAAGATCGAGAGAAGGACATTAAGTCAACTTGCACGAGGAGCACTGCCTCTAAAATCAGCGGTGCTCTGTAGCAGGTAAGCCTCGTCTGTGTGCCACACACAAAAATGAAATTAAGTTCAAAAGTAATCTGTACATATTGTCCTTACCAACACATTTTGTGCCACTTTTAGTGAAGCCAGAATAAGAGGAACAGTGATATGAACCGTTGGTGTTTGTGCAGTTTGCATCAGAGCCACAAATATGCACGTCAGTGCTGCACTCGTCAACATCTGATGAGGCAATTTGCAAATACATTACAGGCATGCAGACTTTCCATGTTGTATTGGGCAGTTAAGAGAGTACTCTCTCACTATGAACCATTTTTATATTTATATACAAGGAGCGCCTCTGAGACTTCGAGACAGATGCAAAAGTAATGGCAGCATTTTTTTTTTTTTTTTTCAATAGCTCATGCAACAGAGATGCCTTAAAGGAGAGGTTTCTGTTGATAGCAGTGTAACTCGACAACATTGTATAATAGCATATAGCGATGTAAAGACATCCTCAGTATTTACCTCTCAGACCTCCAAGTAAATTACAATAACACAACTGATTGAACTTAGAAGTTCTCTGAGAGCCTTATCGAACTTCGCCGTAAACACGTACGTTGAAAAACCTTATCTTCTTCCCAAACTTCAGTTCGCGCTCAGCTAAACTGTCCCATAAAAATTAATAATTAATACGTAGCATTAATATTTCAGAGGTCCCGATATATTTCTAAAAGTCACACGCAGCCGAATTTCTGAACAGAGAGATTTAGCACCGATTTAGCATGCCCCTTCACGTTCCGCGTAAATTAGCGTGAACCTTGCTGCTATAGCCTCGCATAACTTCACGTTATGGTGGATTTGAAGGCGCCCTTGACTCACAATGAATAGTTTTTGTAGCCTTTTTCCGGAAATTAACTTCCACTCTGTGAGAGAATAAGGAGGAAAACCTTACGTACACAGCAAACGTGAAAACCTGGCGGGAAAAACAAGGTCACTTGGTCACTGCTTAATCTCTCTTATAGAAAATGTACCAACGTGGCGCTCTTCAAAAGTAAATCTATGCGCGGGTAAGACAATAGACACGACAAGTGACATGATAAAATTGTAATTTTTTTTTTTAAGGTGTTGTGTCCTGCTCAACTTGCCTTCTGTCTCCATATCACACTGAGCAAGAACGGATTTTCCAGATACAATAGAATTAAACCAATATTTGCCACTGATTGCGTGACCTTCACTCAATTTGATTTCTTTACATGTCTCCGCAGGAAGCTCAGGTATGGATCCGGGAGGGACTGCAAAAATATAGAAGGGATAAGATTTATGAAGGAAACTGGCAGGAGGGTCTAGAAGCCGCAAAGCGGCGAAAAAACTAACAAATTTTAGCCGCGTATGTCGTACATAAAGTCAACCGTATTTTTTTCCTTTTAAGCACAGCGATAAGAAATTGACCATTAGCCGTAAAAAGGCAAAAATTTTAACCGTTAACCGTAAAAGCTATTAACCCATTGAGGCCCTCCCAAAGAAAGTGCCTGAAGAAAAAGAACTGGGAGAGAAAAAAGTACACATGATGTATTGTTTGGAAAATTATGTAACAGGCCTTTCTATTGAGCTGCTTTGCGGTACAAAGATGCTCACATGGGTCCGGTCTCCTAATCTAGCGCCTTGCTGGCATAATGGCATCGTGTAATACCATAAAATATGCCGACGGATCAATATATCTTCGTATTTTGATTGGCTACATTTTTATAGTATGTATAAAAAACAAACAAACAAACCTCACCCCTATTCTTGTATCGTGTAAGATAATACCGGGATGAATCTGGCACAAAATCCTCAGGTCTAGCATTATTTGTGCGGTTATTTAACTCACAGCCACCTTCACCGAAAACATAGTTGAGGCTCTGACAGCTCTTGTCATCCTTACAAGATTGATGACACTCCAATCGGCTAGAAATCTTCATCGTCTTATATATGTGTCTTGTTAACATCATGCCGAAAATGGAATATTCCTGTTCACATTGATTAGTGGTTGTTGCAGGCAGCAGGTGGACAACGAACAAAGTTACGACGAGAAGAGTCATCCTTGGACCAACTGGGCAAGTCTCTCTCCTTTTAAGATGGTAATGTTAGTGGTTTGCTACTTGGAGCTGTGCAAAGTGTTCCATATTCAGAGAAGAATAAAAAGAAGAGAAGGAAATAATAAAATCGTACCGTTAACGGTTTACCTATTAAAGCTGTGCAAAGTTTTCCGGCCATATTTAGAGAAGAATAGAAAGTAGAGAAGGAATATAATAAACCCTTACTTTTAAAATGGTACCGTTAGAATTACGTGAAACTGAAGCTAAGTACCTTAGGTAGCGACATAACATCAGATTATCGGGGTGCCGAAGAAATCACTTCTTATCACGTAAACAGAAATAAACTGATATCTCGACTGCACTGCGTGAGCAAGCTCCTTTCATTTTTAGCTAATAATTACACGTCGGTTTCTCTTAGACAATAAGTTACAAAAAATAAGTAGTCAAGACAACGACGTCTAAAGAATTATCGACTAGAAAGAGGGACTTACATTATCCATGCCTTGTTTACAAGCTCCAACGGCTCTTGCATAGTATATCTTATGCAGGCAACGTTATGATTAACATCGAAACGTGATCGAAGAAAGTCGCATGCGGGGCTATTATTTTCTGCTCATCAATAGTCTCTTGTTTCGCCGCTTTTCTATTGCCACCGTAGCCAAAGTGCATCTAAGTCCCTGGTACTTATTAGTATTAATTAGAATGTGTGCTTTGATTGGCTGAGACGGCTATCGTTTGTTGTGCTGATAAACCCATAGAAAACTGAAATATCTTCTTGTCCTGAGAAATGGCAGCACGGGGGACGAATTCCAAGACGATGCTGTGAACGCCGAAAACAACGAAAAATATTCTAGGATCTTTCAAATTGTCTACTTGAAATGTTGAATCTTCACATTTTCTCACCACGAAAGAAAGGTCGAGGAGGAAATGTTGCCACGTTTTGACTTCAAGAAATAGGATCTTATTCGGAAATTTATTGGAAATTCGATCTTATGCGGAAATTTATTGCAAAGTTTGTAGACCACTCTTAAATCAAGTGGTACAGTTTTTTTCCATTACAAAACAGATATAAGTAATTTAAAGGAAGATGTTTCCCCGACATATCACCTGCTAAATTCTAGTCGAAACTGACTGTGTATATGGATAGGAGCAAACAAAATAATATATATGTGAACAGCGGGTTACCAAAGAAATATCAAAACAATCTTTGCAGTAATGAACACTTCTCACGCATATGATTTTTATATTTTCACAGTCATTTATTCATCACTTCACGGGTTTATTACGAAACATCATGATTACCAACTCTCAGTTTGCTTGTTAGCTCATTCGGTAGAGCACTGCAACGGTATCGCAGAGATAGTGGGTTCAAAATCCCGTCTTGGCCTGATATTTTTATGCCCTATTTTGACTACTCTTCAAGTATTGTTGATTGCTGCGAAGATGGCTTAGATATTCATTTCTAAACCCGCAGTTCACATATATGATTTTCATATATGATTTTCATATATGATTTTCATATATGATTTTCATATATTCCCAGGCAAAACAAACAATGCTGATAATGATAACAATGTTGATAATAAAAGGTATGGTAAGGGAATGCATATCTTTAAAGCAGTTTGTCAGTATCTCATTTCACATCCTGTTGACAACACGACTAAAGAAGCAAGAATTAACTTCAAGTAAGGACTTAATCGGAGCTTAAAATCATGACAACTTTTGTGGTTTCTTTGTTCCCTCTGAGGAATCCACTGAGATACATCAGTTGTTAGTCTCCTTCGCAACTGTTGTTTCGGCTCGTCACGCAACGCAGACTAATCAGTTGTCAGTATATACTAAAACTGCGGATAGCGTCGAAAGTGGGCTCTGATTGGCTACTCAAACTGCTGATATCCTTTGTTAGTATGTACTAAAACAGTGGATAGCGTTGAAGGCTTACTCTGATTGGCTAGTCAAACTCCGAATATCCTTTGCTATTTACCTCCCAGCAACTCGGGAAAAAATGAAGTCCCGGTTTGCATCCGTGACAAGCGAAGAAATCACTCAAATTAATTTTTGGTGGTGTATATATCTCACTGTTTTAGTATATACTGAAACAACTATTCACCACCGAGCAAAGCGCGCGGGATTTGCACCCAAGAATATTGGAACCGTTGTAGGATAAATGGGTAAAAATAATCGTTTTGTGCTATATTATCTCACTGTTTTGGTGTATTGAAACGACTATTCATCTCAGTGCCGGAGGTTAGCGGTTATTTACCTCACCCCGTCGTGGCTCAGCAAATATCCGCCATTAGCCACTTCGAATTCCATGTCGGCGGTTAGTTGTTAATTATCATCCGCAGGTTAGACTTGGTTCAAATCCTTTTGAAACCTGAATATTTTACTCTTTTCAAATGCATTTTTATCAGAGAGGATCATCTGTAACTTGAGGGTGACTTTAACTTTTATAAGGCACTTAGGTGTCATTAAAATGAAGATGCTGCATTGTTGCTCTGACGGATGTAAATTTCTTACTTGTAATTGGCTACAAGCACGCTCCTAATTGTAGCTATTTTTAGACGAATTTGTGTTGTAGTGACGTTCTTTTTACGAACATTGGTTTTTATGTTTGCGATTGTGTAAAACAATTTTTGGATTCGGTTTGTGGATGAAAGTGAAAATTATCCAGGCCTTGGTTTCAGTCATCCTATTCATCCTCGGGGCTCGATAGATTTGATGTGAATCCCGCAACCGTAGAGTGATGCGCTGGAGATAATTTCCCTTTTTTTTGTTTGTTTGCTTTTTTATTAATTTTTTTTTTTTTTTTTTTTGTTTCGTCTTTTCTCTCCCTCTTGAATTAAAATATCGCAGTAAAATTTCATGTTATACGGTCAGTAGAGTACTATTAATGTGTCAAATAATATGATTGTTGTTTGGGTCAACTGAAAGAAATGCACAAATTATCGAGTCAAAGATTTCAAGTTAAATACTCAAAATTTCAAATTGATAATTCCTTTCGTTCTCTGTTCATTGCGTGCTAAATAGATTATCTATGCTTCAAATTCAGCGACCACTATCGACAGTCCAAGACGGTTGTTTAGGCAATAGAGGGCGGCATAGCTAGAAGTCCACCTAAAAAATAGACTTTCAAATTACTATCATCACGCCTTATCTGTGTGGCTCAGACAAACGTAACTAAGACCGATTATTGGACCTTAGTTTACATGTTATATTTTTAATCTAACAATGATCAAAAACACTTTTGCAATGCCTCAGCAAAATCTGAAGACTTTTCTGCGCAGCCATAGCTTAATCGTAACATATTCCGAAGTTAATATATTTTTCCGACACTTTGACTAACAAAAGGAAAAAATAGGGTGTGCTATACTTGAAATGAAAATAAAGAAAATTTAAAAACTCAGCAAACACTGCAGTAAATTTTAGAACTAAAAGCGCTAACCTTGCTCCACTGAAAAAAATTTGACCAAGATCTTTTCGTAGAGGTGAATCCCTTTAAAACTTGATATATTTTCGCACAACGACGAATTATCTAGACAACAACAATTATGCATTAGCAAGAATTGCAAATGAGTGGCTCTAAAAGCTAGCAAAGCTGAAAGAGTAATAAATAATTAATCGCAGCAATAGCTAAGAAGGGAATGGAGATAAACAAGCGGAGAATGTGTATATTAAAACATTTTAAATTCATTTTGGTTTTCTAAACTTTGAGTCATTCTCGGCGATTAGAAATTTAACAAAATATGATCAAGGCTACCTGAAAAATAGCACCGAATATCTTCCACGGAGAGTTTAATTTTGTTTAGGCAGATCAGGTGTTGGTATTAGAATTATCTTTCTTTATAGTTACTAATTAAAATTATGTTAATTAGAGGATTGCAAGTGGAGCGAAATCGAATGTAGAGGCTAATGGTGCGTTATAAATCAAACAAACACAAATTATACAATTCCTGAATGTGCTAACAATTATCAGCATACATAATTCTCAAAATGGCTTGAGGTCTAACGTTAAAATAACTGGAACAATCATTTACTCAGGAAGACCTTACTAATGGGAACTTAGAACTTTTTTTTCTTCCAAACTGCCTGCTGGGTAAAGGTCTCAATACTTTTCGCTAATTCCCAGGCTGCTGTCGATGAACTAGTACAGACAACGCTGCTAGCGTCAAGGGGTCACGCAGCGCGTCACGCACTGATAGAATCGTTTATTTGACATCGTGGTAAAAAAGGAACAAATCAACAGTGGTTTGGCGTGGTCTGTACCCTCATCGACAACGATATTTATCATCACAGTAGTCAAATTTTTTTTCCGACTCACTCGGCTGCGCTTCGTGAGTGCACAACATTTTGACCACTACAATGACGAACACTATTGTCGATAAGAGTACAGACCGCGATAACCCAACATTGGATTTCTTAAATTTACTCGTTGTTACGATCTGTTTAAGCTGATTTTACGGACTTCATCAGGGAGTGTTTTAAAACAAACTGAACGCTCAAAGCCTGACTACTGTGGAGAACAGGACTACAAACACACGTGACAGGTGCTCATCTTATTTAGTTAGCCATTTAGCTGCCATGATGAACAAAGAATTTCTCCTTACAATATCCATGCAATATCAAGCAAACAGGTGACGAGAACAAAGAAAATATCTGCTAGGAGGTTATAAGTTACTACAATACCGAATTTTTGAAGCTTACATCATAAGAGTTGTGTGGCAAATCGTAGGAGGAATGATTGATGCATTTCAGGAATTCGAAGGGAGAATTAGGGTTAATTCAATCCTTCGGTGTTTACAAAAATTTTATCGTTTCCGATGCGGGTTTTTGTGTAGGTAAGTGTTGCGTGCATTCGAGAGCAGCTTTTATTTCAACACTTAACAGTTATTACATCAGTCATTGCTCTTTCGGGGGGGGGGGGGAGGGGGAAGGGAGAAGGAAAGGGGGAACCATTTAAGGTTGTGAGACAATAAAGTTAATTAACATGATTTCCTTCCCCTCCCCCCTCCTTCCTAAGGCTCCGTAGTATTCTAATGCTCGTTCCTCATGGACAGTCAACTTCCATAATCCCTCTTTTATAATCTATTGGCAACGACTGTTTCACCGCTCCGTTCGCATTCAAAACCATGTAATCACTCCAAACCTTCCTTTCCCCACACCCCTCCCCCCCCCCCTCCTCCCAAGCGAAGAATAATTTTTTTTAGGTGAACGCGGAGTATGGTTATAGTTCGAACGACTCAGTCATTTTCTCAGAAATAGATGGTCCATAACAAGGACACGAAGGATGGTGTGATTGTTGAGTTGTACCACACTTTTTCTTAAACGTCTCGACCTGACTTCGCATATTTCTGGTCGGGTGCCGTGTTTCAGTGTTCGAAGGAAGTTTTTCAGTGAGTACAAACGATAGTAATTGTTTCACCTTGCATGAAGCTCATTGTCAGAGCGTCGAAATAGCACTTAGTCTTATTGCTGCTAACTTTTACAGGCATTCATCCAACAATTGGCCCATTACGTTCTTGAGACTTTTTTGAAAATACGAATATGTCCCTTGATAAAAGAAAACAAGTTTAATCATTAAAGGTTAAACACACGTTATTTATTTAATAACAAGATTTAAAACGAGAGAGCTAAAGCTATTCTGGCCTCAGTTACAAATTCTGACACTTTATGGTCCGATACAATGAAATATATGAAGTTCATATATTTTGAACTGCGGTATTAGATACGTATGATGCACGATCCTCGCAGTAGATAGCGCTATTTAAGCAATAGCGAAAATCAGACCTGAAAAAAATCAGGCCTGTACGGGATTCGAACCACTGACCTCTGCGATACTAGTGCAGCGCTCTACCAATTGAGCTAACAAGCCAACTGGGAGCAGGCCGTTAAGTTGATTCGTAATAAACCCGTGAAAGTGATAAATCAGATACAATGAAATATATGAAGTTCATATATTTTGAACTGCGGTATTAGATACGTATGATGCACGGTCCTCGCAGTATATAGCGCTATTTAAGCAATAGCGAAAATCAGACCTGAAAAAAATCAGGCCTGTACGGGATTCGAACCACTGACCTCTGCGATACTAGTGCATCAATTCTATTTCGCTCTTCTTAATTATATCTCAAGTCTATCTTCAGCGTTGTTTTTTTTTTCCTTTGGACTCGTCATAGCTTGCTTATTTTTATTGCTGTTTCCTTTTTTTATTCATGCTGACATTATTTTTTTCTTCCTTGTATTCAATCTAAAGGAGCTTTATCTAGCACTAAATAGCTGCTCTTTTCAAAGTAACATCAGCGAGATTATTACATCTATAAATTAGTTCTTCTCCGAAGGCCACTTTCCAGTTCCAAATCCTCCCGAGTTGTCCACGGGATAAGCACGGGTATGTTCTACGTTAACGGCAGCCACATTCTGTGGCGATCATGTTTCGGTAGTGGCGTAGAATCACGTGACCATCTTTCTTAAAGTACATGATTCCCAGCATATCGGTGCTGAAGTTTGTGGCGACGCAGCAGTGATGGGCTACCTTGCCTCCCCCATCCATCCTCTCCGCGGCGAGAGAGCGAACCATGGCATGCTTGCTGAAACTGGCCGGAGCAGCATTCAAGTCACATTTTCCCACACAGCTATAGGCATTAAATGACAGTGGAGCGATGAGGAAGCTGCCGAAAGTCTGCTTGGTGTTTATGTGCAAGTCACGTCTGGTGCACAGATCATTGTTGTTGGCAGATGACTGGGAAGACGTCTTGTTCATCCCAAGAGGGAGCTTAAGCAAACACAACGACGAACGGAGGACGACGACCGGAAGTAGCAAGAACGTCACTGCGCAACCGCGAACCAAGAGTTCCGTCGTCGTCTTCTCGTGGACGACTTGAGATGGACCAGTTTCACTTCGTCGTGAACTTTCGAACTTCAAAGCAGTTTTTCTCATCAAAAGGTGCAGGTTTATTGTCAGTTTTTAGACAGTCTAGGGCCGGCGGGTTGGAGTTTCTATTCGCTTCTTCGTTTGATTTAAACCACCCTGTTCAGTTTTCTAAACAAGTAAAATTCGAAAACTCACCAACTCATATTCCTTCCTCCGCACAACAGATGTAAAGTCAAGCGATGAAAGCGACCACGTAAGGTTTAAATTTATTTGAGTATATTTTATGAAAGAGTGCTGTTTATCATTTTTATTGAATGAAAAGTTTTAAATGGCAGTGTAATACACCTCTGCGTTCGGTCAAAAGCTGTGTATGGAACTGCCGGATTATTGCTACTTAAATATTTTGCGTGTTGCTGTTCTTCAATCGAGACGCTTTAAACAACAAATAATTCTTCAGATCGGTGTGTTAACATGAGCTTGAATACCTGTTAGGTTTTCCGAATCTATTTTCAAAATGTTTCATATAGATTTACAGCCATAAAAATTATTCCGACAAAATCACACGGGAAAAAATAGTATTCTTGGGTGAAGCGCGACGACTGCTATCTGTGCCGATCGCTAGCTAGCATTGATTAAATTGACAGACTTACGTCGTTTGCTCGCCAAAGGAAGGAGCATCAAAGGTAGAATATATCAGACTAAAGCATGTTGAAAATCAGACAAACCTTGTGCAAAATAGGTTTGTTTATATCAGCAACACTTAGAACTGAATTTAAATCTCAAATAACTTGCGTAAAATTTAATATTTTAAAATTTTTCGATGCGTAAATTATTGTAAATAAAGCTAAAGCTTCCTTGGACTGTTGATGTTCAAGAATTGAATAACCTACTCTCGAACTTTCGATATATATGTGGAAATTTGATCCATGAGTGAGAAGAAGAAGGTTTTGGACGTCTATGAACGATGTCATTTCTAAAATGTGATGCTAGTACGAGTACAACGTGCAAGTCATAGTCAGCGGGGAAGCGACGGACAAGACACACAGATTGCTAATATTTGTAATTCAGCTAAGCAGACTTATTATGACAACATACAGTTGTATTTCAGTCTCAGTGTTATTCCTAATCGTTATCGTGTTAGCTTACTTCTCAAATACTTCGTTTTAGATTGCTGTAATTAGGTAAAAACTTTCAAGCACACCTTAAACCATGGAAATTCAGCTAAATCCTACACACCTTTTCAGTCAATCTATGTTGAAAAGAAGAGAGAGTCATTGGATATATCCCTACTATTATTCTTCATTATTGTTTTGGAAGGTGATATAGGTGGTTTCTACTCCGACGGTAGAATTTCACAGCACTTTGGTGGAAAGGTGGCAAAGGATTTCTTATGGGAGGAGCTGGTTTACGATCCTTGTATAACAACATCGATGGTGGTTTCGGAGGGGGTGCTGTGCCGATCCGTGTGGAAGAGCTACTCTGGTGGGAGTAGTGGAGATAATGAGGGTCATTTCTGTGGAGGTGGGGGTGAATCTTTCAATGCTAGAAACGATCCGCAGAACGAATGTTGCTATAGAACATCTGGTCATGTCAAGTAACCATTAAATGAGAGAATCGTGATATCTCAATAGGACTGGGATACTTTACAACCAAAGCTGCCTCCAATGTAAACGTGATTGACTAAATTATCAAACCACGATACTCTGCGCATGGACATGAAAGAATGCACTAAGGGGAAAGAGAGAGGCAAGATTATAATTTGAGAATATTACATCCAGACTGAAAGAAGCGTTTTCTTAACATCCAGTGTACATTTTAGTAAAATTTTACTACAACATAAAGGGGTCGAGTGAGAATAAATTTTGTAAAGAATAAAATAACTTTACGCTTCTCGCTCCTTTATTTAAACTCATAGAGCGCATCGCTAAGGCCTAACTCTGTTTGCTTGGAATATGTTGCAAAAATGAGACCAAGATTTTACCTTATTTTTTCTACAATCGCGGCCGTTCATTTGCTAACAACTAAACTGAATTGCATTATCTAGAATTGTTATTTATTTCCAGCAAAGGTGAGAGAAAACCTACACCATACCCAAAATAAATGAGCTGCCTTGAGAGGAAAGAGAGTGGGAAAAACGTTTTCGCACTAAAGCTGAGAAAAAGAGGCCCGACTAAGATGTCCGTATGTAAACTGACCCTTACTAGTAAACATTATTAGGCGTAGCTAGCTGCATAAGATAATTTATTCCCCATGGGGGTAAAATTTAACTTGTATCGTCCGAGTAATGTTCTAACAGTAATCAAAACTATAACGAAATTCTCGAGCGTAATAGGTCATCACCAGCCCGATTTGAGCACTAATAAGACAATGTACGCGTCCTCCTTGTCATCGGTTAGTGTCATAGGACAGTTGGCACTTCATGCCTGTGTAAGTGGACAATACGCGTCATGTGCGCGCGCTGCTGTCGCCCATTTTGCCGAGTTAACTGTTGTTTTTTCATGAAAACGTATAACCGATGTCTAGTTTCTTTCTTAAAGTTTGTCATAGTTTAGATTAATTGGTAACAGGACTTCGCGTCGTCCAATTCTGTCCTGTCATTAAAGGAAAGATTCGTATATGTGCACGATCCTTCGCAGTACAGCACTATTTAAGCAATAGTGAAAATCAGACCCAGTTGGCTTTTTAGCTCAATTGGTAGAGCGCTGCACTAGTATCGCAGAGGTCAGTGGTTCGAATCCCGTACAGGCCTGAATTTTTTTCAGGTCTGATTTTCACTATTGCTTAAATAGTGCTTTACTGCGAAGGATCGTGCACATATACGAATGATAAAAGGTATGGTAAGGGAATGCATATATTTAAAGCAGTCTGTCAGTATCTCATTTCACAACCCGTTGACAACACAAATAAAGAAGCAAGAATTGACTTCCAGTAAGGACTTAATCGGAGCTTAAAATCATGACAACTTTTGTGGTTTCTTTGTTCCCTCTGAGGAATCCACTGAGATACATCAGTTGTTAGTCTCCTTCGCAGCCGTTGTTTGGGCTCGTCACGCAACGCTCCCTCCCCCACGGCTGCGAAGGAGACTAATCAGTTGTCAGTATATACTAAAACTGCGGATAGCGTCGCAAGTGGGCTCTGATTGGCTACTCAAACTGCTGATATCCTTTGTTAGTATATACTCAAACAGTGGATAGCGTTGAAGGCACGCTCTGATTGGCTAGTGAAACTCCAAATATCCTTTGCTATTTTACCTCCGAGCAACTCGGGAAAAATTGGAGTCCCGGTTCGCATCCGTGACAAGCGAAGAAATCACTCAAATTAATTTTTGGTGGTGTATGTATCTCACTGTTTTAGTATATACTGAAACAACTATTCACCACTGAGCATTGCACGCGGGACTTGCACCCAAAAATATTGGAACCGTTGTAGGATAAATGGGTAAAAATAATCGTTTTGTGCTATATTATCTCACTGTTTTGGTGTCTTGAAACGACTATTCACCTCAGTGCCGGAGGTTAGCGGTTATTTACCTCACTCCTTCGTGGCTCAGCAAATATCCGCCACTAGCCACTTCGAATTCCACGTCGGCGGTTAGTTTTTAATCATCATCCTCAGGTTAGAGTTGGTTCAAATCCTTTTGAAACCTGAATTTTTTACTCTTTTCAAATGCATTTTCATCAGAGAGGATCATCTGTAACTTGGGGGTGACTTTAACTTTTATAAGGCACTTAGGTGTCATCAAATTGAAGATGCTGCATTGTTGCTTTGACGGATGTAAATATCTTACTTGTAATTGGCTACAAGCACGCTCCTAATTGTGGCTATTTTTAGACGAATTTGTGTTCTAGTGACGTTCTCTTTAGGAACATTGGTTTTTATGTTTGCGATTGTGTTATAACAATTTTTGCATTCAGTTTGTGGATGAAAGTGAAAATTATCGAGGCCTTGGTTTGAGTCATCCTATTCATCCTCGGGGCTCCACGGATTTGGTGTGAATCCCGCGACCGTAGAGTGATGCACTTGAGATAATTTCCCTTTTTTTGTTTGTTTGCTTTTTTATTTATTTATTTATTTTTTTTGTTTCGTCTTTTCTCTCCCACTTGAATTAAAATATCGCAGTAAAATTTCATGTTATACGGTCAGTAGAGTACTATTAATGTGTCAAAGAACATGATTGTTGTTTGGGTCAATTGAAAGAAATGCACAGATTATCGAGTCAAAGATTTCAGGTTAAATACTCAAAATTCCAAATTGATAACTCCTTTCGTTCTCTGTTCATTGCGTGCTAAATAGATTATCTATGCTTCAAATTCAGCGACCACTATCGACAGTCCAAGACGGTTGTTTAGGCAATAGAGGGCGGCATAGCTAGTCGTCTACCTTAAAAATAAAGTTTCAAATTATTATCATCACGCCTTATCTGTGTGGCTCATACAAACGTAACTAAGACCGATTATGGAACCTTAATTTACATGTTATATTTTCAATCTAACACTTATCAAAAACAATTTTACAATGCCTCAGCAAAATCTGAAGACTTTTCTGCGCAGCCATAGCTTAATCGTAACATGTTCCGAAGTTAAAATATTTTTCCGACACTTAGACTAACAAAAGAAAAAAGAGGGTGCGCTATACTTAAAATGAAAATAGAGAAAATTTAAAAACACAGCGGACACTGCAGTAAATTCTAGGACTAAAAGCGCTAACCTTGCTCCACTGAACGGAATTTGACCAAGATCTTTTCGTAGAGGTGAATCCTTTTAAAATTTGAGGATCATTATCAATAGCTGGGAACAGACCCTTATATAAAACTACCATGACATTTTATTCAAAACCCTCTCATGTAAATCATCATCGTTACACAGCGACAATATAGAGGTACAAATATAAAACCCCTGGATGTCAAGTACGGTTCTGACCTTCACGATCGACGATCGATATCAACATCTGCGCGCAGACCCCTAGATGTAACATTTTACCATCGCAATAAACAACTAGGCACAGGTTTAACATGGATGTGACATTTTAAGTTCAATTAATCAATATCAACATCTGGACAAAGAATACGCACTGTATGTAAAGAGTTTCGATCAACACAGACTCCTAACCGTAATATACTAAGATAAGTAGCAACATCTGCCTACAGCCCATCATGTAAGACACATTGATTAAAACCCATGGATGTAAGAAACAACGAACAATATCAACATCTGGGCACAGCCCCCACGTGTAAGACACACTGACATAAACCCCTGAACGTAAGGAGCAACGATCAATATCAACATCTGGGCACAGCCCCTTCGTGTAAGACACACTGATATAAACCCCTGAACATAAGGAGCAACGATCAATATCAACATCTGGGCACAGCCCCTTCGTGTAAGACACATTGATATAAACCCCTGAACGTAAGGAGCAACGATCAATATCAACATCTGGGCACATCACTCCATATAAAACACACTGATATGAACCCCCGATTGTAAGACGCCTGATTTTAAGAAGCCCTGATTGTAAGAACCCCTGTTTGTAAGAACCCCTGATTGTAAGAACCCCTGACTGTAAGAACCAGATTGTAAGAGCCCCTGTTTGTAAGAACTCCTGATTGTAAGACCCCTGATTGTAAGAACCCCTGATTGTAAGACCCCTGATTGTAAGAACCCCTGATTGTAAGAACCCCTGATTTTAAGAACCCCTGATTCTAAGAACCCCTGATTTTAAGAACCCCTGATTGTAAGAACCCCTGATTGTAAGACCCCTGATTGTAAGACCCTGATTGTAAGAACCCCTGATTATAGGAACCCCTGATTGTAAGAACCCCTGATTGTAAGACCCCTGATTGTAAGACCCCTGATTGTAAGAACCCCTGATTGTAAGAACCCCTGATTTTAAGAACCCCTGATTCTAAGAACCCCTGATTTTAAGAACCCCTGATTGTAAGAACCCCTGATTGTAAGACCCCTGATTGTAAGACCCTGATTGTAAGAACCCCTGATTATAGGAACCCCTGATTGTAAGAACCCCTGATTGTAAGACCCCTGATTGTAAGACCCCTGATTGTAAGACCCCTGATTGTAAGAACCCCTGATTGTAAGAACCCCTGATTGTAAGAACCCCTGATTGTAAGAACCCCTGATTGTAAGAACCCCTGATTGTAAGAACCCCTGATTGTAAGAACCCCTGATTGTAAGACCCCTGATTGTAAGACCCTGATTGTAAGAACCCCTGATTATAGGAACCCCTGATTGTAAGAACCCCTGATTGTAAGACCCCTGATTGTAAGACCCCTGATTGTAAGACCCCTGATTGTAAGAACCCCTGATTGTAAGAACCCCTGGTTGTAAGAACCCCTGATTGTAAGAACCCCTGATTGTAAGAACCCCTCATTGCAAGAACCCCTGATTGTAAGAACCCCTGATTGTAAGACCCCTGATTGTAAGAACCCCTGATTTTAAGAACCCCTGATTGTAAGACCCTGATTGTAAGAACCCCTGATTATAGGAACCTCTGATTGTAAGACCCCTGATTGTAAGACCCCTGATTGTAAGACCCCTAATTGTAAGAACCCCTGATTGTAAGAACCCCTGATTGTAAGAACCCCTGATTGTAAGAACCCCTGATTGTAAGAACCCCTGATTTTAAGAACCCCTGATTGTAAGAACCCCTGATTTTAAGAACCCCTGATTGTGAGAACCCTGATTTTAAGAACTCCTGATTTTAAGAACCCCTGATTGTAAGACCCCTGATTGTAAGAACCCCTGATTGTAAGAACCCCTTATTATAAGAACCTCTGATTATAAGACCCCTGACTGTAAGACCCCTGATTGTAAGAACCCCTGATTATAAGACCCCTAAATGTATGGCAATCTCTGAGTGGAAGGCTTTGATCTTGTTGTAAGGTATGAATCTTGTTGTAAGGTATGAATTAGAAGCCCTAACATAAACCAGAAATTTGCAACTCTTATTTTTTATGTTTAAGGTGGACGGCCGGGCCCCGATGAAGGGAGGTGCAATCCCGCCGACCTACATGTCTAATCCCAACCCATTGGCTTGCGTGCAATGCCTTAGGGATGGGGACCACCATAAACGAGGGTCACCAGACGCCAAACTCGCTGGGGAATCGAACCCCACCTCACTTAAAAATTACACACTCACTCCCAAAAATTAAACACACACACTCGACCTAAACTTAATTATGTACTTAATTTTGTACTTAGTTGTTGTAGATACTAATTAAGAGCCCATGACTGTAAATATCGAGAATCGCTGGCCAAGCTGAAAAATCGAAAATTCTGATAATTTTCGTGGAAAACCCTTTTAGGGAGATATATTAGAAAAAAAATATTTCAAAGTCTGAAAAATCAAATGTTTCCGAGAAAATGGGGAAAAACGAAAATTCGGGTTTTTACCTAATTAATTCTGCAAAAAATACAGTAAAATTGAGCAACTTTAGCGTGCTAGTACTGAAGGAGGATGTTTCGTAAGAAATCGGGGATGTTTTTACTTGAAAATATAATTCATTTGATTTTTATTTATGGCACTTTTAGGAGCTTTGGCTTAATTTTAAAAATTACAAGATTTTTTAACAAAGTACTCTCAAACATTTGTTGCAAAAGGCGAAAATTCGAGCAACTTCAAGTCTTCAAAACGCGTCTTGGTATGTGAGAAATCATGTCAAAATGCATGCTGGCACAAAGTTTGGTCCCTATACTAAAATAATATGAAATAAAAGATTTGGGTAGTTCAGAAAAGTGTCGGAAAAATACAAGAGTTACGACGCAATATGGCCAAGGTCATGAATTTGCATGATACAAATCAGTTTTAGAAATCGTACTTGAGAGCTACGAAGTAAACAAGATAGTCAAAGATGGTTAAAACAATTATTTGATATGGAAATGATATGAAATTATACATTAAAAAATCCATAGTCATTGCTGAAGAGGGCTGTAAATTGATGTGTAGATACGAAATTTTCTGTTAATTTGAATTGCACAAGACTTTGTGAGTGTTGACTCGCTATTTCAACAGCACTACCTGCACCTAACTATAGATAAGGGCCGCTGTATATTTCACCATTTTTGTTGACTAGGTGTTTATTATCGACAATATTCTTTATTAAATAGCTACGTTTTCTGCAACTGCGATAATATTTCTTTTGAAATATCTTGCATATCTTGAAAAATGTTGTGTGAGTGAACAAAGTCACGCAACACCGCAAGCTTCTGCTGTGTAGTTTTTCAGCTAAGATAACAGCCCAACTATTTTTTATGCTATTTACTCTTATCTTTTTCGGAAAAAGAGCCACATTTCTGTCAGAAAAATTGATAAAAAGGACTTATGTCACGGTAACAATTAGACCGTGTTGCAGTCTGGGCGATAATTCTCTTTGATGTAATCACGGTCTTTTTCTTAAAGGTAAACACGTGCGAGGTTTTTCACAGAGCTTAAAAAGAAAACGATGTCATTTCATTCTGTAGCTTTGCTTCTCTTCTTGGGGGGGGGGGGGGTGGCTTGTGGTGCAAGTTCTGGGATTCGTGTAGTGACTAGTGTTAGACAGTCTCGGGGAACGCGAAACTGTTCCCCCAAGCAAAAGAAGATTAATGAACAACTTCAGATTTTATCCTGGTGGAATGAGGGTGTGGCAGACATTTGATAAAGACCCCGGCAAATGCATCTCTTTGGAAGGAACAAATGGTAAGCTTTACGTTAAACTCTCTTTCCATTTTCTAGCTCTAATGTAGCATGATCTCTCTTTAGTTTTGAGACTGAAAAATTCAGCGAGGGAAAGCTTGAAATCAAGACCACTTGAAAACATCAAACCTGGCGCCAGTTTTTGTTATAAAAATTATTTCAAGTTTTTTTTTTTTTTTTATTTCGAACGCTATACTGGAAATAGAAACTTTTACTTCGTTTAGGTAGCAGTGCACAAGCTGCACCTAACGCTATTTTCGCTGTGGGAAACGTACCAAATCTCGCTCTGGTCAATTTTTAGGTGTGTTTGATTTTGTCGTTAATCATCTTTCATGCTATTATTTTCCACAGAACGCCATTACCAAAATATTCCCTCGGCGAATTTAAAGAGATCGCCCCAAGGAGAAAACTTAAAGAGCCTACTAAGTGAAGCCTACTGGCCGTGAAGCGAAAGGTGATGTTCAAGTGTTTCCACGTCCAAAAGAAGGCGCCACGCGTAGTTTCCAAAGGCATTCTTCTCTGGAAAAGCATCTCGCGTTCGGAACATGCACAAAGACGGTTGAAAGGGAGACATTTCTTGATAAAGCGAAGGTTAAATATGCCGCAAGGCTCGAGGGAGGTTCATGTTCCGTACCAAATGTTCCTCTACCTCCTGAAACCTGTCCTCGTAGCACTGAAGGCTTCGCTTTCAAACAAGTTAAGAAAGCTTACCTGTTTAACGAAAAGCAACGAGAATATCTGATTGTTAGATTTACCATCAAACAAGAAAGTGGCAAAAAGGTCGACGCGGAAATGGTTGCAACAGAAATGAGAAGAGCAAAGGGATCGAAAGGGAAGCGCTTGTTCACTGTCTCCGAGTTTTTGGCGACTCAACAAGTAGCTTCATTTTTTCCAGAATGGCACCAAAAGTGAAACAGCAGACAGCCCTCTGCGCACAAGCTGTAACTGAGGAAGATCTGGTTGCTATGGAAGAAGAGTTTAATTTGTCAAATATGCTAAGGAGTCTATTTTTGAGCAGTTAAATTAAAATGTAACCTGGGGTTGATCAGAGAAAAAAGACATCTTACATCGCTCTGCTCGAAGACCTTGTTAAATGCTGCTCATGCAGTGCAGATTAACAGGCAAATGGCAAAAGGCTGCATAAAAAAAAATTGAGTTTTATATGAACGTTGATATAAAATGGGGGCCATGGAGCATATTTTAGATCGGAGGAGCTATTTTAGTTCACGCGTAGTGTGAGCTCATTGACACCAACTTATCAATGAGGGTCCCGGGGCCTCCTTTTGTCTGTTTCTTAGTACGCCTTTCGTGGTTCAGAAAGACTGCTAGGTAGGGTGTCCTGGGATATGCTCCCCCCGCAATTTTTGAAATCTAGAGCTTCTGAAATCACCGGAACCGCGCTTCAGTCCTAGGAAAAATTTGTGAACTTTTTTTTTAATTACAAAGATTAAAATAACTAATAATGATTATAATAAATTGTTCTAGGTGGGGCAACAGCCCACTCAACCCCATAGCTCCGCGGTCCCCGTCTTAAAGGCGCAAACCGGAAATGAAAAAGTCCCCTTCGAACTGCACTTGGCAGTCAGCCTGAAGTCAAACAGGATCAGGCCGGCGAGATGTTGTTCGATAAAGACTCATTAAAGAGTTTATACAAATAAGTTAAAACGAGATATATAGGACTGGATGCTTTAGAATGGAGTTTTGACGAAATAAAGGATTGTGTCCGCTTTACTCGGCAACTTCACATTTGATCCAACGTCACAATTGTCACGCAATTGAAACATTTTGCTTTTGCTCAAGACAGTATCGAGATAAAAAACAAAAACCTCATTGGCTTGAAAAAGAATTAAACGCTATTAAATACTGGTCATTATTCTTGTACATTTTATGTTGAAGCCGTCAAAAGAGCCCTTTCTACACAAGAACCGTTAGGCGGTACGATTTCTACAACTGATTTGCATCATGCAAATTCGTGACCTCTGGCCACAGTGTCGCAAAGCTTTATGTTTTGCCGGTACGTTTCTGAATTACCCAAATTTTTTATTACATATTATTTTATTATAAGGATCAAACTTTGTGCCAGCATGTAGTTTGACATGATGCCACACATACCAAGACACGTTTTGAAGGTTTAAAGCTGGTCGATTTTTCGCTTTTTGCAACAAGCATTTGACAGCACTTAGTTAAAAAATCATGTAAATTTTAAAATCAACCAAAGCTCCTTAAAATGCCACATATAAAGGTCAAATTAATTATACTTTGAAGTGAAAACACTCCCGATTTCTTACCAAATAACCTCCTTTAGTACTAGCACGCTAAAGTTGCTCAATTTTACTGTATTTTTTGCATAATTATTTAGGTAAAAACCCGAATTTTCGTTTTTCCCCATTTCCTCGGATACATTTTATTTTTTAAACTTTGAAATTTTTTTTTGAATATATCTCCCTAAAGGAGTTTTCCAGGCAAATTATCAGAATTTTCGATTTTTTTAGCCTGGCCAGCAATTCTCGATATTTACAGTCACGACCTCTTAATTATTTTGTTTAAATTCTTTTAGGATATTATCCTTACAAATATGGTAAAGCTCAAAAGCAGCATTAAGCTCAAACTGTTCAAACACAAATCTGGGGTCCGGATACCAAACAGTAATATCTTTACGAGCAGGATGAGGCAGATAATTAGAGACAACAATGTCCGCCAAAAAGGCAAGCTGTTCCTTTGGAAAAGTACACAGCTTCGGGCTCTTCGAGAAAAGGGGGAGAAGTCTTGAGCTAGTGACTGATGGCTTCGTTAGATCACTGGCCATTTCTTTAACAGCTAATACAGCACCTCTAGGGAGGGAGGGTTGGGCCTTAAGAACCTTCTTACTAACTTTGCCACCAGCTCGACGACGAGTAACAGAAGACCAGTTAGCCTCAACAGTGGGATTGGGCTCAGCAGAGCCCACAGGGGGACTGTTCGTTTCCTGACTGACATATGGTTCAACAGCAGAGCTAGCGAAACCATCGAC
This sequence comes from Stylophora pistillata, assembly GCF_964205215.1. Lineage (NCBI taxonomy): Eukaryota > Metazoa > Cnidaria > Anthozoa > Scleractinia > Pocilloporidae > Stylophora > Stylophora pistillata. Next base: position 13,185,025 of record NC_142520.1, read on the forward strand.
CGCGGTTACGCCAACTGAGTCACATGGTACTGGGACATCGTCACCCCCGTTGGCCGTAGGCAAGGAGGCAAAACGATCTTCACTTCCCTCAGAGCCTGCCTCGGAGCCAGCCTCAGAACCTGAGACTGAAACGACCTCTTCATCCCCACCAGTTATCGGATCGGCAATAGGTTTAGAGCCTGTGACCGCAGGTACATTCGTAACCACAGGTAGAGCACCAGCGGCTACCGTGCGATTTCTGGCAAAATGCCCTTCTTGATGACACTTAAAACACTTGCCCTTAGAGGGACAAGCTGCAGCCTGGTAGCCGACCTTGCAACACAGCCCACATCTTAGGGGTTGGCCCCTATACCATATCTTAACACGAGTTCCCCCAATAGATATGAAACGAGGGATCTCCTTCTGAACAATCATTGAAACCACCCTAGAGCCTGTAGACACTAAAGGCCTACCAGGCCATACTTGATGCCGCACTGACTTAACAATACCGTAACCCGAGAGGGCTAACGAGATGGCCTCGTTAGGAGCCTCAAAGGGAAACCAGGAAACAATAACTGTCGACACTTGAGGGGGGGGAGGGGGTGGCAGAACCACCTTACACTCCACCCCATCGAGAAGTACTGTGCCAAGTTCCTCGAAAAACAACTTAGCGACCTGACCACCTTCAACAAATGTGACTCGGGCCACACGCCCGGGACACGCCTGAATAGCTGCAACCGCGGCTGGAACTCACGGTCGAAATAAGCGAGTAGCAACTCAACAGCCTCCGGAGAAGTCATCCCCTCAGGGAGACGTCCACACTCCACATCAATAGTCCTATGAAAGGACAAAACCATCACGAAGCTCGGCCCCAACCAACAGACAAGTCTGAGGGATGGGTGACCAAGGCCAAGGCAAAAAAGAAAGAACCACCTGCCCAAGATGAAAAGCCCACAAGTTTTCCCTCCCGGCAGGTACTCACTTAACTGGAACTAAGCCTCTAAAAACCACCAAAACCAAACCAAACTCCACACCACTAGGATGAGGAGCCGACACTCACCAAGCAAGGAAAAATCCCACGTCAGGTAAGTGGGTCTCGTCAGTGCCAACTCTTGCAACTCTTTTTTTTTATGTTTAAGGTGGATGGCCGGGCCCCCGATGAAGGGAGGTGCAGTGCCCGCCGACCTACATGTCTAAGCCCAACCCATGGCAGGTGTGCAATGCCTTAGGGATGGTGTCCACCATAAACGAGGATCACCAGACGTCAAACTCGCTGGGGAATCGCACCCCACCTCACCTAAAAATTACACACTCACTCCAGGGAAGAACGCACTTACAATAATAATAGCAGACCAAAACGATAATAATAGCCCCTAGCCAGCCAAGGGGTGGCACTGGAAAAAACCAAAACAATAATCATAGCCCCTAGCCAGACAAGGGGAGGCACCAGAAAAAACCAAAACAATAATCATAACCCTAGCCAGCCAAGGGGAGGCACAACAAAAACCAAAACAAGCCATTACAATTTAACGTAAGGATGGAAAGAGCCATCACAAAGCATGAAAGAAACATCATGACTTTTTCTTAGCCGAACGACTTGGATTAACCCTAGTAACAGCCGAAGGACCCACAGGAAATTGAGGAGTGCACGGGGTCCTCTTAGCTGGACGGCGCTTAGAAGTCGAGGAGGTAGAGGGCCTTTTGCGTTGGCCAGAGGCCGGTGACATATTCACATCCTGAGAGTGAACAGTGTAACCCCAGTCCTGAGGCTCATCTACATTAGGTAAGGTAGTATTTTCACTATTTGTATTAGGTTCGTTTGCAATTTCATTAACTAAGATAACTTCCCCATTGCCAGCGCTGGCCTTATTGTTAATTATATCACTACTTGTATTGTTAATTATTTCACTACTTGTATCATTAATTATTTCATTATTTGTACTACTTAGGATATCACCATTGCTCAAAATACCCTGAACAACCGACGAGGTGACACTAGCAACTTCATCCAACTGACTGAAGTGCTCGTCATACAATTTAACACCAGACTCCGAGGAATCTATATCACTAGAGGGAACACTAGCCCCTTGACCAGACACAAATACAATTGGGTCAACAACATCCTCATTTAAGTATCCTTGAGGATCAAGTGGGCCCTGCGAGGCAGGAGGAAAGACATCACCACACTCCATCGCAGTGTCCACAGGCTCGGGAGGGATGGGGTCAGCAACGTTAACATCCGAAGCAGAGTGGGCAGAACCTTCATCAACTGAACCAGCTGGAGGAGGGGGAAACAGACCACATGTGATTTTTTTTTCTATCGATTGAACGATCGGCAACCAACCAAAATCAAGTTCATTCAAGTTCTATCGCTGAGTCCTTATGTGCATAGGCGTACGAAGAGAACCAACTAGCTAACTAACTCTTGATTAGCTCTGGGCTCACATAGACCTAAAATGGTTACATGTGGTTGTATCTGGGAGAGCATAATGCTTGCTATTTCTTAAGATATTGCGTTACTCACTATTTTACCATTTTATGACAACGGAACGCGAAAAGTATGCCACGGTAAAACACTTCAGAAGAGGACACAAGTAAGCCTTATACGATCGCTAAGATATGCTCAGATAAGTCCGCAGGAACTATTTCGTACGCTAAAAGTTAAAATACTAGAAAATGAAATGATAGGGGAATTGCCAATTCCTTATTCGATGGTTTACATTTAATACAAGCGGAAAGATATATCTGGAATATAATATATATCTGGAATATAAGAAGTGAAGAGAAGCTGGATTCCAGTCCTCGTCAGATATTTTCCTAGCCTATAAACTTGACAGTGTAAATACAAAACAGACAAACAAAAATATATTTTCCCAAACATATAATAACTTGGATGTTTATTTCTCATTATTTTACTGACGTACATCAAGTTACAAATGATTTAGAAAGGCTATCGGCACAACTTCAAAAGGAATTCACAGTATAACACTGATTTGTAATATAAGACTAAATGTGGCCTCATTGATGCCTTCCATGTCCTTCTACCACGACTACTCACGAAAAAATACAAAAAAAATTTTCTGACGACCGAGTTCAGAAGAGTGGAGGTTGATATCGGACATAAGTATACTTTAAACGTAGTAAAGCGTTTGTAACCCTACACCGCATTCGTTATTTCTATTTAAAATTTGATCATTTTCTTCAAAAAATTATTGCTGAATACTAATATCTCCACCCATCACCTGGTTGAATGACGTGAAAGAATATTTACATGTTAATTTCTTCGGGAAAATATTCGAGTGCGAGTTCAAGAACTACGACTACCAACATCACTTTCATTTCAAAACAAGAAATAAAATCCTTGCGGGTGAAATCAGTTGTATATATGTGGCTACTCTATTTTACTCGGTCTAAAAGCTAACCGGCCTTAGTATTGTTTTCATGATAGCTTTAGTCAGCACCACAATATCGCAAGCGACACGGATGCGATGGAGGCGTACCACTGATGTAATACACAAAATATCCGTTGCAATTCCTTACTTGGATGTTGATGGACCAATCACAACATCCTCCTGACCAATTAAAACAGACCTGCCTTGTGACTATACCCTCGCTCACGGTAGGATGAGACCCGTTCAACCAGCCAGTGGCATCAGTTCCACAGCGTTTAGCTGGGACGCATGTAGCAGCCATTTTATTTCCGGCAGCTCCCTGGAAACGAAACCAATTTGGACCGAGTGAATTGTCGCACAAAGAACCTCTTGAGTAATTCACTTTCCTGTTGGCATCTGTAAGACTTGTAGTATTTTGACATTCTGCGGAAGAAAACAGATAAATGCACAAGTAGAGGGTTGTAGCTACGCTGCTTTGCTGATAGACTGGGATCAGTCCACCCTGAGTTCGTCCCAAGGGTCAAAACAAAATCAGCAAAACTGAACTGTTAAAATGTATGGTATAATTAACAATTACTCCACGAGCGCGCTTTGGATATGAGATGATAGATAGCCAACGAGGCGCGTAGCGCTGAGTTGGTTATAATCATCATATCCAACAAGCGCGAGTGGAATAATTGTTTTATTAAAAACGTTAAAAAAGAATTATTAAATTTTATTAAAGTTTTAGCTCCTTTTTAATTTTAAGCTGACACGTACGCTTGCCATATTTGTAGATTATGGTATATTGGCTGATATACCATAACGGCTAAGCCGAAAGTCTAGAATTCCATTATCTAATGATTTAGTTTTTAATATATATCTATAAAGTGTGACTTGATTTTAGTAGAACGGTGCTCAATACATAGAAGTAGAGCGAAGTATATATTGTGGGAGGAAAAAGACAAGTAAACTACAAGTTCATCCCTACAAGCCTGTTTCGTGGTCGCCCACTCATCAGGGGATTCTCAATAAATCCCCTGATGAGTGGGCGACCACGAAACAGGCTTGTAAGGATGAACTTGTAGGTTACTTGTCTTTTTCCTCCCACAATATATATATATATATATATATAACTAACTGCAGACAGTACTGTTTCGGCCTTCTGGGCCTCATCAGTGCAGTTTTTTTTTTTATGTTTAAGGTGGACGGCCGGGCCCCCGATGAAGGGCGTGTGCAATGCCCGCCGACCAACAGGACTAATCCCACCCATGGCTTGCGTGCAATGCCTTAGGGTTGGGGTCCACCAGAAACGAGGGTCACCAGACACCAAACTCGCTGGGGAATCGAACCCCACCTCAACAAAAATTAACACACTCACACCAAAAATTGAACACACACACTCGATAACTTAAATAACTTAAACTACTTTTTAGTTTTCATTTTTAGGTTTTAAATTTTTAAACTAATATTAAACTATTTCTTCGGAGTGTACTTTAGCACATGTCTAGGAGGACCATTTTGCGGGTTGAGAACAAAGGCAATTGAACCAGGAGGAACTTGAAGGTGTGATGTTAACCGTAGGAGGTCTACTCTATCACCTGAAAGGCCAGGAGGTGTGGATAGCAATTCGAGAATTTCACTTCTGGACTTGGAAGAAATGACCGACGTAACGGAGGGTGGCGCGGTTATCTTATTAGCGACTGGTACGGAAATCGACTGGGTTGTATCCGTTGTAGCAGGCTTCTTTACAGTTCCTTTTGAAACCGGAGAAGTCTGGGGAGCAGCGCGTTTACGGGAGACATTGTCTGATTGTACTTGGTCAACCGATGTGCAGGTTGGAAAACGGTCCTTCCTGGCCTCAAGGTTATAATCGCACTCTTCAGACTCAGCAACAACGTCCTTAGGGACGGGAGCAATTGTCTCAGCTGTCACATCATTTTCTTGAGCTACAGACGAGGGTATGTCCATCTCTACTGATGTGTCTACAGCAGGTTGAGCACCCACGGTCGCCTGACAGTTCCTAGCTAGATGTCCACCTTGACGGCATCGGAAGCATTTGCCCCTAAGGGGACACTCCGCCGACTTATGACCAACTTTATGACAAGTAGTACACTGGAGGGGTTGCCCCCTATACCAAATTTTACAGCGGACGCCACGGATAGAAATAAACGGTGAAATGACATTCCTAATAACCATTTGGACAATGCGTGACCCGGTGGACACTGAAGGCCTTCCGGGCCAAACCTGATTGCGAACAGATTTGACCGTACCATATGCGGACAAAGCTGTGCTGATGGCGTCGTTTGATCCCTCAAAGGGAAACCAAGAGACTACAACAGTAGTAAGCTGGGGAGGAGGAGGAGGGGGTTTAACCACCCTACACTCTACATCGCCCAACTTGATGACACCTAGCTCCTGAAAAAATAACTTAGCAGCATCGCCGTTCTCAGCAAAAGTGACTCTCGCAACACGGCCAGGACATGCCTGCACCGCAGCCACCCGATGGTCAGACTCACGGTCAAAAAAACCCAGCAACAAACCAACCGCTTCCGAGAAAAGTACCTCCTCAGGGAGCCCCTGACAGTCAACGTCGATGGTCCTATTAAAGGACACGACCATGCTGAAACTCGGACCCAACCCAAAGACAAGTCAGAGGGATGGGTGACCGAAACAGAGAAAAAGCAAAAAGGAAAGCAAGTTCGGATCGACCGAGAAATCCCAAAAAAGGGATGGGCGACCAAAACGGAACCAAAGAAAACAACCACTGCCAGGGAGGAAAAAGTCGCAAGTTTTCCCTCCCGGCAGGTACTCACTTATCCAACTCAGACCTCGAAAAACACCAGAACCAACTTCAAACTACAAGAGTATGAAGCAACACTTACCATGCGAGACCTGGGCCTCATCAGTGCAGTGCTAATGCTAGGATGGAGGAGAACCAATATGGTCACCCCAAACGATCTAACCTTTGTGGTATCGTCTAAGCCATGCCAGAGTGCTCAAACTAGAGTACACTAGCGAGCATGCGCAATTGCAGAGCAATGACTCATCCTAGTTAGAGTGCTCAATTTGGACATGAAAGCAAAGCTTTGTATGCCAAAGAGCTATATATATATATATATATATATATATATATAGGAAGTCTGCAAGTCAATTTTCGCGTGGAACAGTGCTCAATACGTTGAAGCAGAGCAGAATAAATATTATGAGAGGAAAAAAGGACGTAACTACATTTCCCGACAAGCCTGTTTCGTGAATCGCTTCACTCTTCAGGGGTGAAGCGATTCACGAAACAGGCTTGTCGGGAAATGTAGTTACGTCCTTTTTTCCTCTCATAATATTTATATATATATATATATATATATATATATATATATATATATATATATAGTTTCAGCGATACTGCACAACGTTTCGTTGTGCAGTATCGCTGAGCATTTTTACTCAGTGTTTTTATATTGACTCTCCCTACGAGTTCGTCAAAGTATGGCGTGCAACGGCGAAACTCGTAAAAATTCTGTGATCATAGACACCAAAACGTTTTGTGAGATACATGTCTTCATACATATTAACAGTTCAGTAAAATGTTATTGACGTTACTGAAATCTTTTCTCCTCCAAGGGCGTAGCCAGGGGGGTCCAGGGCTGTCCGTGATCCCCCCTTGGTAGGCCTTCTTTAGAGCAAACAACCCACAATATTCAGGTGGTGAAAACGCAATGACAATATCTTGGCCGAAAAAGCCATTGTTGAAAAGCCCACTTTTTTAATTTTTTGTTATTTTGTGAAGTATTCTCGTCAACGGCTCTTGTATTTAGTTAATAAGGGCCTTCATGCCGCGATAATACGACTGAGCCCGCTGATACACGCAGGAGAGTAGCGGTGTAAATGGTGAGTAGCCTCTGTGACCACCCCTTTGGAAAATCCTGGCTACGCCCCTGTCCTGCGATCAAGAGGAAGTAGCTTTAAATCTTCACTCGGATTATCTATACTTTGGTTGAGAACAAAATATGTCAAAACAACTGAACTGCTCACAAATCACTTCCCGCCCTCCAATCCTACACAATGAAAAAGAGAAATTTTGTTAATGATAATAATAAACAGTTTAACGTGAAGAAACACTTAGGTAGAAGCTAGTTTACAGGTTTTCCACCACACAACTGAAACAAATAATTCAAATTGAAAATAACATTTATTAAGAATCCCAACTGGCCAAAGGCAAACCAGTTGGCTATATTACAAGCATGGCCGAGGATTCGAAACTCTGGGCTACTGTGAAATAAATTCAAGTAGTGACCAGGGCGGAACTTGAACACGGGAGCGGCGGATTGCAAGACCGACATGCTGACCACTCGACCATGCTGCCTTCGCCAAGACGAAAAATGTAAAATAGTATTGGTTAAGCAAAAATGCAAACCTCAGGTATCGTGAGTTACATTCTTTTACATCACTGGTAAGTAAAAGAAAAATTAACTGACCGACTGACTGTACAAAGCAACTTGTCCTTCCATCTCCTTCGTAACCATGGTTACAAGAACAGTTGTATGAACCAATAGTGTTTATACACGTAGCTGTTCCACTAAGGCAAGTATGAACACCAACTGCACATTCATCAATATCTGTGAAATATAAAAAGCTACCTGATTATATTGTACACTTCTAAGTGCATATTTGTCATAGGCCCCCTCCCCCATCAAATCTTAACACCTCTAAAAGTTTGTTATAAATCACAGCGTTGAACCAAATGGATAATTCGCATATACTCTGTACTTTAAACAGTTACCTGTCTCGCATTCGTGGCCAGTGAATCCAGAAGGACATAAACATCGATATCGTCGCCTCGTAAAACCCGACTGACAGGTTCCGTAGTTCTTGCATGGGGATTGAGCACAAAAATTCTTCAAGAAAAAAGGTTGAACATGAATAATCTGCTTAAGAGAAATGTGCATAACTTAGAACAACCACTGCTTCAAGCAACCAAAATAAACTAGGATAGGATCAAGTAAATAAATGCATAAGGAGCCGGTAAGCAGCTCAACGAAACCTCTTAATCTACAGTCAACATCCTTGCCAGGAGGACACTATGTCTTCGATCTGTTACTACGTTCAAGGACAAGTTTGAAGGAAAAAGTATTTTAATCGTTTTAGCTTCTCTTGAAAGGAATTTCCCATGATGTATGATCTTATGCTCTTTACTTACTCTTGCGCAAACTAGTAAACTATTATAAAATCCAAAAAATACTTTCATAAAATCGGTGAATAAAAAAAGCTACTTGCAACTATAAAATTTTAAGCCGACGAAACAATTGCAAATGAAATAACTTATAGAGGTTCTTCGTCATTGAATAAAAAGATGTATAAGAGTTTTTTCTATTTAGAATCGAGACAAATGGATCACTTTTCTAAAAGCCCTAAGCGTCCTCCAGGGTACAGAACAAATGTCTATTGGTTCTTGCTAATCTACGAAGGGTACTCGATGGCGCTATCTATAAGTAATACATGGTCCATACAAAGTCCTTTCTAAATATGGCTATAAAGAGCATCCGTTCAGCTCTCATTCAATGCTGAAAGCCAAGTAAATGAAAGTGATAAGTAATCGCTCGTACCTTCGTTCCATGGTACACGTAGTTCGTTGTTTTCACCAGATCGTCCTCATGTTCTTTACCCGTGGAGTTATTCAGTTCACAGTTGTGTGCTTCTGCTCTATTTTTCCCCAAATAAAAGTTAACACTGACACAGTTATGGTCCAGGTAACAACGATATTCACACGTGTCTCTGTCAATCACACTGATGTCTGCTATGGTGTGGTTAACAAGACGTTCTCCCACGAAGAACAGAGTCGATGGAAATGCTAAGATACGACATTGATCTAAGAATGAAATTAATAAAACATCAAAATGAATTGGTTCTACCCCTTGAGAATCTCCATATGTCGTTAAGCAAGCTGTTTGAACTGGAGATAACAATACGTATATCGATAATTCCGACTTTTCCCCGGATTCTCTATGTTAACATTGAAATACCCACCTTTATTTTGAGACAGAATTTGCATCCTATGCCATCAGTGGTTTTTCCTAATTGGTAAGTTCGCTCGATTATTTGACCTCCAAAAGCTTATCAACCGTTACTCAATAAAACTGTAAACTTTATTAGGAAGTCCTGTGTTTACCTAGCGGGCAATCGACAAGCTATTCAAGAATCAAAATTGAAAACTCATCAGGTATCTTTCGAACAGAAGTGAATTATAAACAATTAGTAAAGCCCACACCTTAGGGGAGTTAAAAATTTCATAACTCCTGCTAACATTAATTTATTATTTCAAATGGAAAAACTAGTATGATTTTTCCATTGGTGCACACATTGTTTTTAAACAAGAATTTCCCTCACCTGATAAGAAAGGTTGTTTTCAATAACAGTATCAACTATCTCTTTATAATCAAGATAGCGGTCACAGTTTTACAAGATACACGCGAGTTAGTAAGAAAAATGCTACCAAATTTCTCGAATATAAAGGTTTACTTTTCGCTCAGAGGTATCAAAGCCTTTTCATCACCGTTTCAATACTTCCAGTCCCATGGGGTCTCTTTTGAATATACTAGAGAAATACAAACATAAGTGGAATGTGAAAGACCTTACGAGAACTCTGTTGGACAAACTGGGGATAAAATGAGTAGTGCTCAGTGGGGTACTTTCAAAGGCAGATATTTTTTTTTTAAACGAAGTGGAAGAATATGTTTCCCTATAGAATCAAAAAAATTTGTTATAGATTTGAAGTCACTGTATCAATTAAGTCTTGAGAGATTTATGTTCAGTCTTTACACTTTTGCATACCGAAGTTTTTTTTTTTTCAATAAACTGTTGAGGACAAGTTTACCACACGAACAGACACAATGTTGAAACTGAATTTCTAAAAACAAGAAAGAAATGTTACCATCATAGCAGCATAAAACTTGCCCAAGGGGAAGAACCAAAGAGATTAAAAACAGATGAAGCAAAAGTACCATGTTCTCAGAACCTGGCCAAACAGGAACCTCAGTTCGGGAGTAAAAGAAACGTTTGGCAAACCTGCTATCTAAACATTAACTGCTGATTGAGACTTTAACAAGGCTTCTTACTTTAATCCTCTGGGGGGCCTGACAGAATATTTGCTGTGTATATTTTTTTTTTCTCTCTCTGTTTTCTTTTTTTTTTTTTTTGTAACCTGTTATATTATATTTCACCTGTTATATTATGGCCTTCGCATTTCCGCGATACATTACATTTTTGTTTTGAATAGACATTTTGACTTTCGTTTTCGTCTTATTTCCGTTCACAATAATTCCAATTAATCCTCCTTTCCTACTGCCAAAAGTAAAATCTTTATTTACAGGTGTTGCATCATCAAACGAAGGAGGAAAACATTTACACGAGAAGACAAAACATGGAACCGCGTAATTTCGACACCCGCTGACTCGAAAGTTCCAGAGAAGGTGGAAAAGAATCACGTCATCTACAAATACAGAGGTCAGGAATTGAAAACCCGCGTCAAATAAAAGAAGAAAAGGTAGCGTTTTCTAAACATCCAGAAAACATTTTATTCACATTTTACTAAAAGAATCTTGGAGCCAAACCGTAGACAGAAAATTACCTCGTAGGCCGAGTAAAAAATTAATTACCTCTTGGCTGACTGGTAACCAACAATAGTCTCTCGCCGAGTCATTATGTGGATAGAAGCACGAAGAGGACTAACTATCTAACCAACTATTGATTAGCTCTGGGCTTACATAGATTTAAAAAGGTTAGATGTGATTGTATCTGGGAGAGCAGAATGCTTGTTATTTCTTAGAACATTGAGTTACCCACTATTTTACCCTAAAAGGACAACGGAACGCGCAAAATATGCCACGGTCATACTCTGCAGAACGGGGCACAAATACGGACGTAAAGCAGAGGAACACAATGGCCGCGTTGAGAAATTCAATCTTTGATATTTTTGTCTTTTGCGCACGCCTTATTCGATCGGTAAGTGACTGCCAACCCAATGACAGGTTCTACAAATGGGAGCCACGTTGAATTATTCAGACAAAAATATATTTTTCGCATATTTGGTAACTTCTTTTTATTACTCATTATTTCACTAAAGTACATCAAGTTACAAAGAAAGGCTATCACAACTGCAATGGGAATTTACAGCGTATCACTAATTTGCGGTATAAGACTAACGACGGATTCATTGATGCCTCTCAACTACTGCTGTCACGACTAACCACGAAGAAAGACCAAGTAAAAAAGAGTAAAGACTGATATTGGACATGTGTACAATTTAAACGTAGGTAAGCGTTGGTAACCCCTACGCCGTGTTCGCTATTTACATTTAAAAAGTGATTATTTTCTTCAAAATTTGTTACTCATTAACATTCTCACCCTTAACTGGGTTAAATAACGTCAAAGAAGTTTTACATCCTGATTTGTTCGGAAAAAAATTGTGTGCGAGTTCAAGAACTATGACTACCAATACCCCTTTCATTTCAAAACAAGAAACAAAATCCATGCGGGTGAAATCAGTAGTATATTTGTGGTAATTCTATTTTACTCGGCCTACGAGCAAAACGGACTTCGTATTGTTTTCATGATAACTTTAGTCAGCACCACAATATCGCAAGTGACACGGATGCTCAGGAGGTGTGCTGCTGATGTTATACACAAAATATCCATTGCAATTCCTTACTTGGATGTTGATAGACCACTCACAGCATCTTGATGACCAATGAAAACAGACCTGCCTTGTGACTATACCCTCGCTCACGGTAGGATGAGACCCGCTCAACCAGCCAGTGGCCTCGGTTCCACACTGGTGAGTTGGGACACATGTGGCAGCCATTTTATTTCCGGCTGCTCCCTGAAAACGAAACCAATTTGGACCGAGTGAACTGTCGCATACTGAAAGACTTCCGGAGTAAGTTTCTTTCCTTTCGGCATCTTTAAGACTTGAAGGATTTTGACATTCTGAGAAAGAAAAGAGTCAAAACAGTGATATAAACAATGCCTCATTATTGTTTGTGTCAATATTTTTCTTTTCCGTTATTTTTGTCAGTTCCGTTTGTATTTAACCACTGACTTTTTCGAATGCTCCTTACGTATTTTGATCGTTTCAACATTCAATCCGAAATGGTTGAGAATTTTCTTCTATCATAAATTTTACTAGTTCATTATCCTACTACTGTAATATTTTCTCCCCCGATCATGTGCATGGAAAAGAGCTTTGAATCTTATTTCGTATAAAAAATTATTCATCATATTTCTTTAAAAAATAAATTATAGATATCTCAACGAATAAATACTCACGACTCATTCTCAGAAATCATTAACCCGCCCTCATCTAAAAAATGAAGAGCAACAGTCTCGTAGCAGCAACTCAGGTCAGACGAAAAATTCTGAAATAGCATTGTTATTGTAAGTCGGATCCTTTCATATTTCTTGTAAGAAAAAAATCAAACTGACCGGGTGACTGCACACTGTAACTTGTACTTCCGTCCCCAACGTAACCATGGTTATAAGAACAGTTGTAAGAACCAATAGTGTTTATGCACGTGGCTGTTCCATTGAGGCAACCGTGAACGCCAACTGCACATTCATCAATATCTGTGAAATATAAAAAGGCACCTTTCCATACTGTACACTTCCTGTAAGTCATTTCTACGTGTGGGTTTAACATTTTTTTCACTAGGGCTCACCAAGCAAAACAAATAGACTGATATCAAACTGGTTTTGAAAATTCTAAACACAGTAAAACATCTTTTCCATAAAGGAAACAAAATAAATTCCTTTAAAATTGATTTAAGATATTTTTGCTGGGAGAAAAAAGCTTTAGGAACGTAGAAAGTTTTATCAGTCATAAACTTCCTTGTATCGGCTTATCTTAATTGTAAAACATCTTTGTCGTCTGTGCCATTTTTACGGTACCAGTACGTAATCCAAATGGATTCAAAAACTTACTTTTAGCATGACAGAAAAGTGTGATAGGTGCTTAGCTCGACTCAAACATTCTATCCCAGTTGATCAAACTATATCGATCAGAATTAATAGAGTTAACTTGAATTCGAGACTCCCTTAATATGGAAATGTATGTAGTAGCAATTATTGTATTACAAAACCTAATATTTTTAAGATTGCATGATACCTGTACAAAAACTATACGTGAAAATGGCCAAGGAACTGATGAAATCCACGCGTAGAGCTGATTCGGAAAGTATAGCAAAAGAGATGGGAATGGGTATAAAATGTACTAATAGAACATCAACAGCTCTATCAAGAGCCATCCTCGGATGAGCCACTGATGGCCTGGATCGGAAGTCGATAGAAAGAGTCGTGGTCTAAGAAAGCATAGAGGCAGATGAAGAACAAAGACAGGCGATAAGTCAACTTGTAGAGGAAACAGCTAATAAAAACTAGTGGTGCTCTCTAACAGGGAAGCCTTCTGTGTACCACACACAAAAATTAAATAAGTTCACTGAAAGTAATCTGCACATATAGTCCTTACAAACACATTATTTTCCTCTTTTCCAGTATTTTAGAGACAGTCTGCCCCTCCGGTCCCCCCTTGTGCAGATCACATGATCTTAGCGACCATGTGCTCAAATCGTTGTGCGTTGTTTGTGCGTAGGAAGGTTTGTTTTTTGATTGTTTTTTGATGTTCATGTTCGGTTTAGCTTGCAGATGGACAAAAATATGTAAGTCGTCGCTTTGTGTGTTATTCTTTTTCTTGTAATTCAATATTTGTTTCAGTTTCGAGTCTAGCTTTCTGTTTTATGTAATTTGTTGCTGTACCGAATGAGAAGATCGCGTCCAGATTAAACACCTCCAGTTCAAAACATTTAGTCTGAGATTATCTTCAACACACTTTTCCACTCACTATGACTGAAACCATCTGCATTTTTATTTAGGGAGCACCTCTGAGACTTCGAGATAGATGCAAAGGTTTTCGCATCAGTTTTTTTTTTTCCAGTAACTCTTGCTTCTTTTAGATAGAGGTGCCTCCTGAGTAGAGATTCCTAGTACGGAAGGTTTCAATTGATATTTTTTCCAATAGCTCTTGCTTCTTTTTAATAGTCAATCGTAAATTTTACGTGTGTTTGTTTTTTTTGTTTATTTGTTTGTTTGGTCGGTTGCTGTTGTTGTTTTTTTTTTACGTTTGATTAGTATGTGTTTTAGGCTATAAAAGAAATATCAGGGTTACGATTTAAATTAACGAGGCCCTTGCGCTAAAAATTTTATCATGTCTTAACTTGTCCTTATCTTGTACCGTGTATGATGTGTTTAACTCGGTTTAGCATCTCACAAACATCATGTCATTCATCCTCCTTTCGTATAATAAGGAAATGAAGAAGCCTTGACCTTGCTCTGTTCTTTTGTAAAGCAAGCAAGAAGCGGCTATAGCATAAAAGAAGTGTAAGGGGTGGAAATTTGGCAGACGAGTGTTCTTCTCTACTTCTTGACTGCTCTAAACGTTTCCTAAGTGCTGTACAACAGAGCTGAGCGCAGTCAAGGCTACTTTATCTGTTTTACAATAAAGAATCCGTGTTTCAGTTTTACTAGGGAACGTTACCTTACAATCTAACTGAGCGTAAAAACCTTCCAGGGCTCTGACAGCGCATTTCGTTTTCTCTTTGGTCATTCTCGTCAATAACATCAATTACGGCGCATGGCATATTTAGAAACCTTTGTTTGGTTCATCTGTTGCTACTTGCAAGCTCGCTTGTTCCGAAATTTCACTTACAATAAAGGAAAAAAACTTAGAGAAAAGTCCAGGAAAAAGTCGAACATTGTCCAAATTGCATATTGCCTGATGGCTTCACCTCAGCTCCAAACTTTACCAATGAAAAGGTGAAACGTTTTTCCCACTGACTGTAATTGAACTCCGGTTTACCTTCGTAAGAGTAGCTGGGTTCTGGTGATACTCTTGTCTATATCTAGACTCACACACATTTTAACAATTTTCATGTGCCTTGATGTTTTCTCACCAAATATTGTCTCGACTATCACGTATCGTCAACCTTGAACAGAAATCTATATTGACAATACATAGATGAATGCATTTTGCTGTGAGTTTTAAATAAAAATCAATTGACCGTTGGTTCATGGTTAGCGTGCGTGTATCGCGATATGGATGCACGTGGAATGTTTTGAGAGCAGAGGCAAAGCATTCGTTATTCGTCATGTTTTGGCAAATATAAAAAACCAGGTCGAGGGTTCTGAATCTGTTGATTCCGATGCTTAGAAACCTTAGATGGACAAATGTTACCTGTGCAAATCCTGCCATCGCCATTAAATCCAACCTTGCAGCTGCAGTTAAAAGAACCTTCGGTATTGTTGCACTCAGCGTTGACATCACATTTGTGGATATTGGTGAGACATTCATCTATATCTGCACAAATATTGAAGTCAGTTTTAAAATAAATAAGCTAGCAATGAAGAATGTTCAAAAGTAACGAGTAAACGCGCTGTTCTAGTCACCAGTGCAATTTTCATCATCACCATCAAATCCATCTTCGCAGCTGCAGTGAAAGGAACCTTCAGTATTTATGCACCGAAAATTCACACCACACTTGTGGGTATTGGTCGCACATTCGTCTACATCTTAACAAGAGAGAAAAACATTTAATAAAAAGTTTAGTGCAATTGTTTATTTCTTAACAAATTGAATCTATCATGTTAAGAGCAACAAAAATTATTTAGCCAGCGCAAGGAAGGCTTCTTTTAGACAAATCATCAAGAAAAGACAGGAGTTTACTTAGATAGAAAGAGGGCGCGAGACGTAACGTAATGCTAAGAATGATTCCAAGGATGAAAATATAAAGGTGCTAAAAAGAAAACAAAACATTGTAAACTTAACTAACCTCCAAACACGAAGGGAGTATTGCAACCAAAACTAAGAGAACACAATTTGCCGTCCACGACTCGTAAATCATTTGATGCCGGACTCGAAGTAGCACTCGAGACACGGGACGCGTAATAAAATGCACACTTCGACGGATGCCGAACGCGACAAACGTCACACTAACAGCCGACTGATCCCTCAAAATTACTATTCACAGCTTTGTTGCGAAAATCGTTGATGTTGTTGATACACTTGTCAAGTTTTGAGCGAATTTATATAAAGAAAAAAACCTAGGATTATGGATCTACTGATTTCGATGCATGGAACCATTTAGATGAACAAATTTCATAGTTACCTTTGCAGCTTTTGCCATCGCCATCAAACCCAACCTTGCAGCTGCAGTTGAAAGAACCTTCAGTATTGTTGCACTCAGCATTGACGTCAAATTTTTGGGTTTTGGTGGTACACTCGTCTACACCTGGAGAAACAAATTCTTTCCGTTGATAGTGAAATTAGAAAAAAAATAAATGATAAAACCTTTTTGCAGGTAAGAGAGATCAGAGTAAAATGGATCCAAAAGAGACGCATAATCGTAGCAAAATAACTCTTGCCTCTTTCACAGTGTTCTCCCGTGTAGCCAGGTGGACACACACACTTGTATCCCTTGTTTGTAAATCCAACCAGGCAAGTTGCATTGTTGTAGCAGTTGTTGAAGCAGCACTTGTTCTGATGGGGAAAGATGTTGAGCCTTATTTTTCATAAAATAACGGAGATGCTATTCATGCAAGCCATTTATACTTTTGATCTATATGGGGCATACTTGGAGTTTTTTCTTTTTTCGCTTATCAGATAAAGAATCCGCGACTGTTCTCTGTTGTGTTGTAAAGTCCCATGAAGCGGCTAGAGGACGAAAGAAGTAAAGCAGACAAAGTATCCCTTCTCGATACCCTGATAAAGCAGACTGTCTCAGCCAGTCAGAGCCCAAGTAATAGGGAAACTTTATGTTTTAATTTATTTATTCACTTTTTTTGTCGGCCGATTCAGGTGTTTTCAGACCTCATTTTGAAAAAAGGCTGAAAGTTTCTAAAAAAACTGTGGTCCTGCGTCGGTGGGGGTAACAAGGTAATTTGGTTATATCAACTAAGTTAAAATTGTAAATTGGCCACCGTAACGAATAAAAAAGCTGACGTTTCGAGCATTAGCCCTTTGTCGGAGGGAATGGAGGAATTGTGGGTTGTATGTGGATTTATATGCAGAAAGCGAAGCTACGCCATTGGTGGGAACATGGCGGCGAGAAAAACACGAATAAATTAGTGGAATGAGAAACGTTCGTTGATACCTGAGGGATTAAGACTGCCGATTTGAAAGAGAAACTTTTGTTCAAGAGTTTTGCGGCTCTCCTTGTTGCCTAAATGTAAGGAAAGACCGCAGATTGCCTTATGTTTTTTAGAATGATTGGGTAAATTAAAGTGTCTAGCGACTGGTTTTCATGCGTCCTTGTCATTGAAAGGAATGACAAGGACGCACAATTCCTCTATTCGCTCCGACGAAGGGCTAACGCTCGAAACGTCAGCTTTTTTATTCGTTACGGTGGCCAATTTGCAATTTTAACTTAGTTGATATAACCATATTACTTCGTTTTTAAAAGTTTTGAAATGATATTACCTCATCTGAGTTTCCGAACACGCAACACACACACACACACACACACACACATAAAACTTAATTATTACTTCCGTGCTCCTGTATATAAAGCCTGCCATCGGTTTCAGATCATTTGGGTGTTGTAAGTCGTCCGAGTCACTCAACTGACATAAAACTTTCTTTTTTTCTCCTGAGGGCCCCATGTTGATCGATTTACACCTGTCTTCCATACTGCACCAATTTTTACAGTGACTATGCATATGCATTCCGACTTGTAATGAAATGTTTTTAACGGCATGGCCCACCAATGCATATCCATCTCTGACTTCCAGAAACTTGAGTCTCCGACAGCTATCTGTATATTAGACAGGAGTAGAGAGATTTTGATTGGTTTACGGATCGGCTCGTGTAAGTTGGCAAAAAAAGAAATTCTGAAAACATGTGACTACAACAAAGTAAAGTTAAGGAATCGTGGATTTTAAAAATTCAATGGATATCAACCGCATCAGCTGAGAGTTCCCATTAAGATTCTATGCTATCTGCCAAAAAATTCGCTCTTGTACTGAATTGTCAGCCTTTGGTTCGGCGTAGGTCGGCATATCTGCGTTTTTTCGATTTAGTATTTTAGCTTTTATACATTTTCGAACAGAAATGGATTAACAGGAATGGGACGAGATCATTCAAAAGCTGGCAACCTCTGGGGTTTGCGAACGTCCGAGGCAGGTTGTGACATCTCATCTTACTAGACAACGTTGCAAAGATGAAAAAAAAAAGCGTAAATGAACGTCTAGTCGTTTGTCTCACGAATATTATAGATTATAGAATGTTTAATTTTTTTTTTTTTTTTTTTTTTACTGACTTCTAGCGGTTTTTATATTGTTATGTATCATTTTAAAATCTCTCCCATTCAGGCTAGTTGATCGAAACAGCATTTTAGGTACTCGCAGTAATGATCCATTTCTCCAAACCTCTATTTTACTCAAAGTCTACGAGAGAAATAGTGATAAAATATTCGATTTGCATTCCTTGTTTCCCTAAACCAGCTTTCTTTTTAAAAAACTGCTTTGCTTTTTTCGCTGCTTTTATCAATGAAGTTATTACTTAGATTGCTAATGCATGAGGTAACTGTGCTTCAAAAGTTGCAAACGTTAAAAAGGAGAACAAAACTGTTTTTCGTTGACCCTCAATTTTCTTGATGGCTCCCGTGATGTCTTTGTAAATTATATTACTGTTAAAGACAGCAGAAACATTGAAATCCATCTTCCAAGCATTGTTTAGGAATGAAACATGTCTACGTCTCATCTTAAAACTAATCAAAAGCATAAATAATCGATGTGTTTTTCACTTGGTATTCTTTGTAGAATTAATAGCAATACCTCATTTGCTTTTGTATCCCTCCTTGAAATACAATAGTCAAGTAGAAAATTTTAATTTTCTACTTGACTATTTCTACTTGTAAAATTCCTGTTGTCAAGATGAATGTTGATATCTAATGCTTCCCAACAGTTTTGGGTGGCACTCAGTTTACTTGAATTCTATTGCTCTTGATGAGAACCCTTCTATCGACGACTTATTTTTTTTTCCTTTGCTTACACATTAAAATTGTGAATGCTGCTTTGTTCGAGCAAGTTGCCTTTTCTAATAAAATTTAGCATGGAAAGCTATTTATAGGACATTTGAATTCTCTGTAATCTTTTTTGGTCAGAAAATATAGCAAAACGAATTCTTACAATAGACGCATCTTTGCTTTATCTTTAGTTGGAACTGTACATGGATTAAACCCTTGGCTCATTTTCAAACAATTCCCTTCTTTATTTTTCAAAATATGATTCAGGGAAAACTTTTTATTTTGATACCAGATCCTGAACAGCGAGTTTGAGTCAAAACTCGTGAAACTCATGTAGTTAAAATAAATGACATATACACCCATTGCTTAGACTAACATTAAAAAAACTGTTGCTTCAAATGAGATTTTACGGAACTTTAAGTTCTGTTATTATTTTTTGTTTTCATATGTTAGACATATGAGAGTGTCTCTTACACATTCTGATCAATTATTAATCGGTACTTACCTGCGAGCCCGATCTGACCACAGACAAACTTTGGTATTGTCGATAATAACCACAAAAATAGATTCTTTAGCATCTTTTTATTGATTGTTTCATGATGGATTTGATCAGAAAAATTCCCCTCAAAATTTGAACTGCCGCGTTTTGGCGTCCCTGCCCGTTGTTATTAGAACTTGTGTAGAAAGTTTCAAAAGAAGTTAATCTCTCTCAAAATCGTGTTTCGCTTTATTTCAAATTTCGGTGAGCAATAATTGCCGGAGAAAAATTCAATTTCGTCTTACTTAAGCTCACGTTAAATCTTCACGTTAGAGTTTAGTTCTGAGCCTCATTGATGAGCTGAAATAGGATATTCAAAGTGTTCAGTTAGCTTTTCTAGCTAAGTTGTGGCATCTTCCCACATTGCGTGAAACGAAGTGTCCTTAAGAATTGATTTGAAAGCTGCAAGTCTTCAACTTTTCTGTAGATGCATGTATAAAAAATCATAACACAAGAACCAACCGAAGTTAGATCGATTTGTCACCGCCTATTTTAACTTTTGGATAGCGAAAGGCAGAGCTTTCGTTCTCAAATCGAAAGCTATGACCGAAGTGCAACCGCATCTCCCGCCATAAGAAACCAAAGAAACAACCAAGAAAGTTTAAAACATGTTACATTAAAACTGCCATGAAAAATTAATATAATCCTTCATCTAACCCACACTATAGAGTGTTAAAGTAAACTCACCATGGTTTGCAAATGTAAGGGCATAAAACCAGCCTCCATATAGAAAAAAAAGAAATAGGAAAGAAAACATCGGGAAGCGACGACACTTCATCTTTAGAGTCTAAAGAAAAACGAAGTTTTACGGAGAGTATTCAAATATGTTTAATCGTGATTAATTATTAACCAAAACTTGTACTCAATCTTTCTGTTTATTACTATTATTATTATTATTATTATTTAAATACTTCTCATCATGATTCATTGTTAACCGGGAGTTCTCTCAATCTTCCTGTTTATAAAGTTCCTCTCACGCCCTTTTGGCATGGAACTGTTCACTGATTGGTCTCTCCTTTTGGCTTAATGCGCAAACAAATTTACTAATACAGGGATTAAAACAACAAAAAATTAATAAAAAATAGAGAGCTGCTGCAGAAATTTTGTCGTTTTTACACTATTTCAAGTTACTATCATCATCATGATAATTGCTTTAACCATAATTATTATCGTTATGTAACTTCTCCTAGCAAGGTTCAACTATCAACTCCCGCAATGGGTTCATCTTGTATAAGCTGCGTCTTTTGTATTCTAGGTTGAAGTCAAAACGATACAATATTTTTATAAAGACTGATAGTTTCTAAAGAAACTGGTTGGGGCTGCGTCGGTGGGGGTAACGAAATAATTTGAATATATCAACAAAGTTGAAATGGTAAATTGGCCACCGTTACGATTATCAAAGCTGACGTTTCGAGTGTTAGCCCTTCGTCGGAGCGAATAGAGGAGTTGTGGGGTGTGTGTGCTTTTAAAGGCAGAAAATGGAGCTACGTTATTGGTGGGAACATGGCAACGAGAAAAACACGAATAAATTAGTGGAATGTAAAGCGTTCGTTAATGCCTGTGGGATTTTTAGACTGCCGGTTTGAAAGATGAGCTTTTGTTCGTGAGTTTTACGGCTTTCCGTGCTACCTAAGTGCAAGGAAAGACCGCAGATTGCCATATGTTCCTTAGAATGATTAGGTAAATTCAAATGCCTAGCGACTGGTTTCGATGTGTCCCTGTCATTCCTCTCCACGTCGCGAAGGTGTTCTCGGAATCAGTCACTTAGTCTTCTGCCTGTTTCGCCGATGTAAATCTTTTTGCAATAAGTGCAAGTTATGCAATAGATTACATTGGCGGAGGTGCACGTGAAGTGATCGGTGATCTTAACGGATCGTTTAGGTCCCGATATTTTCTCAGTGTTTTTATAAACTGACTTGACGACATGTTTTGTTTTTCATGCTCACATTTAATTTGGTATTCGGGAGTTAAGACTATCATTTTATGAACATCTGGTGTGTTGAATGACTAAAGAGTCAAAACTTGAAAGTTCGAGAAGCTTTCCAAAGTCGAAAGTATTAGTTTATGTACGAGTTAGCTGTAGCGCTTTAAAATGTTGCTCAAGCAAGAGTGGAAAGGACTTCTACCATCTCCATTTGAAAACTTCATTTCTGGCAGAAGCTTGTGTACATCCATTCATACGTGATCTCAGATATACTTCCGCTTTGTTACATCACGCAAAGTATTTCAACAGCATTTTTCTCATTTTTGTTGCACAGAAATTCTGCCTACAACTTTATCCTTTATTTTCACGAGTTGCGGTAATGAGGCATCGAAACTGATGTCTTGATTTTTCTATTCTATAGCCGCTTCTATAGCCATCAATCACTATTTTACTTGATCACGACTAAAACATATAGTCTAGCTTGCATCGGACAAATGAATGACACACTTGGCCTCCTTCCCCATCCCACCTCTCCCTCGTGCTAACCCTAGCCCCACCCCCTTCCTCCAGTCCGCTTCGCCTGAGATTGCCGGATGCTCATAATTAAACTTGCTGGACCAATGAGCATGACTGTCAGTTGGCGTTACTTGTGATCAAGCCATGATGAGGCTTAATACTCGAATGCATCAGTTTAAACGAATCGATATCCGTTGCTGGACCCAGGACGCCCGAGTATCTCATTGATGATACATCTCTAATTGAGATTAATTCGTTAATATAGACGGGCGCCAGACCGTGGTTAGCTTTAAAAGTAATTAAAAGCACTCTAAAGATTATTCTGTATCTGACGGGAAACCAGTGCAATGATTTCAGAAGTGGCGTTACATGGCATTATTTGCTTTCTTCAAATATAAGGTGCGCGGCAGCAGACTCAGCTAGTATTTGCTGCTGACCTCTTGTCCTCATTCACTCGCGTTGATCTCTTTGCACGAATCAGCTGGCAGCCTTTTGATTGAACCAAGTTGAACTGGAAAGTAAGAAAATAGCGCAGCATCATTCCCATCCAAGACAGTTCACCATGTAAATAGTTTGATATTATTAACTGAGTGGTTAATAAGGCAAGTTTACCACCATAAAGAGCATCTAAAGCCAATTTACGTTAATAACTCAGTTGAAAATACCGAATTATCTTGTAATACTCCCTCCTCCAGCTATCCCCTTTAACCTGCATGTAAATAGTTTCGC
This sequence comes from Stylophora pistillata, assembly GCF_964205215.1. Taxonomy (NCBI): domain Eukaryota; kingdom Metazoa; phylum Cnidaria; class Anthozoa; order Scleractinia; family Pocilloporidae; genus Stylophora; species Stylophora pistillata. The sequence continues at coordinate 13,208,146 of NC_142520.1, forward strand.
TTTCAGAGGACTCACCTCCGTTGATACTTCGTCTGAAGTAATATCTCTCAGAGTTGGGTACAAAATCTTTAGGTATGGCTTCTTTGGTGCGGTTACTCAGCTCAAACTTGTCTTGAGTAAGGACGTAGTTGAAGCTTTGGCATGTCATGTCACGATGACATTCTCTTAAACACACATCAACATATGCCGCTCCAGTGATCGTCTTAAAAGCGTGTCCTCGCAGCATCATATCAGAAATTGACGTCTCACTGCTGAGTTGTCACTTCGATAGTCAGGTCAGGATCACGACGGACAAGTTACACTGTCCAGCGGAATCCAACTCGGATTGTGCCGTACACTTATGACAACAGACTAGAAGCAATAGGTGCAGCAGGAGGGTACGGATTATCTAGTAACAATGTTGAGTACCGAGGGAGAGGTGTAAGAAGGATCGGCAATTTCTCCTTAACTAAAAGTGAGATCATCCGCATTCTTGTTGGCCGTGAAGGTGGAATCAACAACGTCTGTAATTCAGCAGGAGGAGGCGGAGGCACCTTCGTAGTGAGAGAAACTGATAATGCGCCTTTTATAATAGCAGGAGCCGGAGGAGGGATAGAAACGGTCACTTTCAGACATGAAGGATGTGATGCTAGTACGAGCACAACAATTCATATGGTCAGCGGGCAAGCGACGGACAAGGCACACAGATTGCTAATATTAGTAATTCAGCTGAGTAGACTTATTATGACAACATACAGTTGTATTTCAGTACCAGTTTTATTCCTAATCGTTATTGTGTTAGCTTACTTCTCAAATACTTCGTTTTAGATTACTTTAATTAGGTAAAAGCTTTCAAACACACTTTAAACCATGGAAATTCAGCTAAATCCTGTACCCCTTTTCAGTCAATCTATGTTGAAAAGAAGAGAGAGTAATTGGATATATCCCTCCTATCATTTTTTCATTATTTTTTTTAGGAGGTAAAATAGATGGTTTCTACTCCGGCGGCAGAAGTTCACAGCACTTTGGTGGAATCATGCTGGGAATAATTTCAAAAATGAGATCAAGATTTTCCCTTATCTTTTCTACAGTCGCGGCCGTTCATTTGCTAACAACTCAACTGAATTGCATTATCTAGAGTTGTTATTTATTTCCAGCAAAGGTGAGGGAAAACCTACACCATACCCAAAATGAATGAGCTACCTTGAGAAGAAAGAGAGAGGGAAAAACGTTTTAGCACTAAAGCTGAGAAAAAGAGGCCTGAAACTTGGCCTGTATGGACTTGAGTACTCATCACTAAGAATCCCGTATGTAAACTGACCCTTAGTAGTAAACATTATGAGGCGTAGCTAGCTGCATAAAATAATTTATTCCCTATGGGGGTAAAATTTAACCAGTATCGTTGAGTAATGTTCTAACAGTAATCAAAACTATAACGAAATTCTCGAGCGTAATAGGTCATTACCAGCCCGATTCGAGCACTAATAAGACAATGTACGCGTCCTCCTTGTCATCGTTTAGTGTCATAGGACAGTTGACACTTCATGCCTGTGTAAGTGGCAATACGCGTCATGTGCGCGCGCTACTGTCGCCCATTTTGCGGTGCTAACTGTTGTTGTTTCATGAAAACGTATAACCGATGTTTAGTTTCTCTCTCAAATTTTGTCATAGTTTAGATTAATTGGGAACAGGACTTCGCGTCGTCCAATTCTGTCCTGTCACTAAAAGAACGATTAGCAGACTAGACTCCCGCTTCGCGTCCGTCCAATGATTACGGGCCAAATTGGACTCCACTCAGTTCTGTTACCATATAGGGGCTACAGAGAATGTCTTTGATTTATTCTTTCATATACAGAATCACGCATGATAACAACTTATATCAAGTAAAAATGGTTAAAGCGAAAAGTTTAGTTTTTGTCTTTCGATTAAGATGGGCGCAACTAGCCTCACGCTGAGAGCGACGAAAATTTTGATGTATTAAGTTCTTTTTTCCGTACAAAACTTTATAACAATTTACACTGAAAGACGTGAAATAAATTTCATTTTTCCTGTGGATGAAATGATCCTGGAAGGCTTTTTTTATGCATCGCTAAAATTGTATTTAACCGGTGAGGATCAGTTTGCTTCATTTTCATCCGCAGATCAAATAAAATTTATTAAATTGTAAGTTCTAATCTAGATTTAGTAAAATCCCTATTTTTAGCGCTGAGCTTGTAAAAAATTTAGATGCAGATTACATTTTATCTGGGAGAGCAAAATACTTTAATCACAGGAGATTAAATTACCGAACTATATGTTTGAAATATAGGCGGTGAAGGGAACATTGGGTTCCATTCTTCAGCAATAACAACATTGCCTGGGCCTTTCAACCCAGTAGAGAAATTAACTGCCAAACCAGTTTCAGGTTTTTCAACGGGCGACCATGTTCGGTTTACAAAAGAATATAGTTTTCACAGTTTTACTGACTCTTTCCTTAGAAAAAAACAGTACATCAAGTACGAAAATGATACGATGAGGCTGTTACAACTGCTGTGGCTATTTTTTATAGTAAAACTGATTTGTGACTAAAAAATGAAACATGGATTGGCATTGATGTTTTCCTTTTAAACGGCCATCGACAAAAGAATACTTTTCAACAACGGAGTTAAAGAGAAAAGAAGAATGATTTCGGACGTCTATTTCCTTTTACACGTAGGAAAACGCTTTCAAATTTACACCTTAGTCGTTGGTCTCATCATGGAGTGATGGCCATTTTACGGTTTACGATTAAATTCTTTCTTTTGCGGTTGCCAGAAGTATTTTTACAGTTAACCCATCGTGTACGACTACAGGTTAGAATTTCTGAATTTTGACGCCTAACAGCTAAATTTTTAGCTATTAATCTCATTGAGACTCTCTTAGTCGTAATTTTAATTTTTACCTCTCATTATTTTATTTCAAAAATTAGCTGCTGATAAATAGTTTCTCCACTGTTTTGGCTTATTGATCTCAAACAAATTGTACACTCTAACCTCTCCATAAAAAAAAAAAAAAAGAAAAAAAAAGTGGCTGGGACTTGAAAAAAAATTATTACTAATCAGGGCTTCCTTCGCTTCAGAGTGATAAGTGATACCATTAGAATTACGTGAACTGAAGCTAAGTACCTTAGGTAGCAACATAACATCGGATTATCGGGGTGCCGAAGAAACCACTTCTTATCACGCAAAACAGAAATAAACTGAAATCTCGACTGCACTGCGTGAGCAAGGTCCTTTCATTTCTATCCACTAGGAACCTACACTATCCATGCCTTGTTTACAAGCTCCAACGGCTCTTGCATAGCATATCTTATGCAGGCAACGTTATGATTAACGTCGAGACGTGATCGAAGAAAGTCGCATGAGGGGCTATTATTTTCTGCTCATCAACAGTCTTTTGTTTCGCCGCTTTTCTTTATGCTTTTTGGTTATGATTAAGGTTATGATTAACGTTATGATTACGCTTTTCCGTAATGATTAACATCGAAACGGGATCGAAGAAAGTCGCATGTGGGGCTATTATTTTCTGCTCATCAACAGTCTTTTGTTTCGCCGCTTTTCTATTGCCACCGTAGCCAAAGTTCCTTTAAGTCCCTGTTACTTATTAGTATGATGCACGATCCTTCGCAGTAGATAGCGCTATTTATGCAATAGCGAAAATCAGACCTGAAAAAAATCAGGCCTGTACGGGATTCGAACCACTGACCTCTGCGATACTAGTGCAGCGCTCTACCAATTGAGCTAACAAGCCAACTGGGAGCAGGCCGTTAAGTTGATTCGTAATAAACCCGTGATGATAAATCAGATTCAATGAATATATGAAGTTCATATATTTTGAACTACGGTAACTAATACCGCAGTTCAAAATATATGAACTTCATATATTCATTGTATCTTACTTATTAGTATTAATAAGAATGTGTGCCTTGATTGGCTGAAACGACTATCGTTTGTTGTGCTGATAAACCCATAGAAAACTGAAATATCTTCCTGTCCTGAGAAATAGCACCACTGGGGACGAATTCCAAGACGACGCTGTGAACGCCGAAAATAACGAGAAATATTCTAGGATCTTTCAAATTGTCTACCTAAAATGCTGAAGCTTCACATTTTCTCACCACGAAAGAAAAGTCGAGGAGGAGATGTTACCACGTTTTGACTTCAAGAAATAGGATCTTATTCGGAAATTTATAAGAAATTCGATCTTATTCGGAAATTTATTGGAAAGTTTGTAGACCACTCTCAAATCAAGTGGTACAGTTTTTTTTCCATTACAAAACAGATATAAGTAATTTAAAGGAAGATGCTTCCCCGACACATCACCTGTTAAATTCTATTAGTCCAAACTGACTGTGTATATGGATAAGAGTGAACAAAATAATATATATGTGAACGGCGGGTTACCAAAGAAATATCAAAGCAATCTTCGCAGTAATGAACACTTCTCACGCATATGATTTTTATATTTTCACAGTCATTTATTCATCCCTTCACGGGTTTATTACGAAACATCATGTTTACTAACTCCCAGTTTGCTAGTTAGCTCAGTCGGTAGAGCACTGCACCAGTATCGCAGAGGTCGTGGGTTCAAAACTCCCGTATAGGTCTGACTTTTTTGTGCCCTATTTTGACTACTGTTCAAGTATTGTGCATTGCTGCGAAGATTGCTTAGATATTCATTTCTAAACCCGCAGTTCACATATATGATTTTCATATATTCCCAGGCAAAACAAATAATGTTGATAATGATAACAATTATAATAATGATAATAATAGTGATAATAAGAGGTATGGTAAGGGATGCATATATTTAAAGCAGTCTGTCAGTATCTCATTTGACAGCCTGTTGACAACACAACTAAAGAAGCAAGAATGAATTTCAAGTAAGGACTTAATCGGAGCTTAAAATTATGACAACTTTTCTGGTTTCTTTGTTCCCTCTGAGGAATCCACTGATACACATCAGTTGCTAGTCTCCTTCGCAACCGTTGTTTGCGCTTGTCACGCAACGCTCCCTCCCCCACGGCTGCGAAGGAGACGAATCAGTTGTCAGTATATACTAAAAGTACGGATAGCGTCGAAAGTGGGCTCTGATTGGCTACTCAAACTGCTGATATCCTTTGTTAGTATATACTAAAATAGTGGATAGCGTTGAAGGCACGCTCTGATTGGCTAGTCAAACTCCGAATATCCTTTGCTATTTACCTCCAAGCAACTCGGGAAAAATTGGAGTCCCCGTTCGCATCCGTGACAAGCGAAGAAATCACTCAAATTAATTTTTTTGGTGGTGGATATATCTCACTGTTCTAGTATATACTGAAACAACTATTCACCACCGAGCAAAGCGCGCGGGATTTGCATCCAAAAATATTGGAACCGCTGTAGGATAAATTAGTAAAAATAATCGTTTTGTGCTATATTATCTCACTGTTTTGTTGTATTGAAACGACTATTCACCTTAGTGCTGGAGGTTAGCGGTTATTTACCTCATCCCTTTGTGGCTCAGCAAATATCCGCCATTAGCCACTTCGAATTCCACGTCGGCGGTTAGTTGTTAATTATCATCCGCAGGTTAGACTTGGTAGGGACCTTAAGCAGTCAGGACTGCAACGCCAAGGAAAACGTCGATTAAAAAATTAATTTCTACTTTTAATTAGAATTTAGAAAATGGCTGCATGTGTGTACCATCTCATACGGTACCACAACTCATCCTGAACATAACGTATTAAAGTAGCGTTGAGTTGCAAATGAAAATTGAAATAATTTGTATAAAGTAAAATTTAAGCCAGCACCAAGCTATATGCGAGATTTATTTTCAGAAAATCACATAGTGTGTAACTTAAGAGTTAAAGAATTTACTATTCCAAGATTTAACTCTATTAATTATGGCAGGCATTCCCTTAGGTATTTAAGACCTGTGCTATGGGCTAAGCTACCTTCTCGTAGTAGGACGTTGAATTCACTAGCGGGTTTTAAGAGGACAGTTAGAGGAATGGATTTGAAAATGTTAATGGACGATGGTGGCTGTGTGGGCTGCTTGGTTTGCAGTGCATGATTCTTAGTGATATCTTAATTAGGCTCAGACTATTCCTTTCCACCCACCCCCCCCCCCCCCCTCACGTCTTTGCAGTGCATGATTCTCAGTTATATCTTAGTTAGGCTCAGACTATTTCACTCCCCCTAGCCTAATTCTGCTGACCACAAATTTTATGCTATTTATTCGTATATTTTATGATATTTAATCGTATATTAAAACTTCGTTATTTATTATTTTATCTAAATTGTCTTGTTGTGTCCTTACTTAGTGGTTTTATTACTGCTATTTTATAATTGACACATAAATAAAGTTCATCATCATCATCATCATCATCATTTGCTGTTGCGGTTTCGGTTCGCAGATGACGCAAATTTTGCTAATTTCACGTTATCGTTTTGCAAAGGACGGCTGAGAAATGTACTAAGTTTTAAAATACACGTGCTGAGCTATTGTTCTGCTAATTAGATCTATTGTTTTTCCAAGTTCTCGTTGCCGTCGCCGTCGTGGTCTGCTTAAGGTCCCCAATTATCATCCGTAGGTTACACTTGGTTCAAATCCTTTTGAACCTGCGTTTTTTACTCTTTTCAAATGAATTTTTATCAGAGAGGATCATCTGTAACTTGAGGGTGACTTTAACTTTTATAAGGCACTTAGGTGTTATCAAATTGAAGATGCTGCATTGTTGCTTTGACGGATGTATATATCTTACTTGTAATTGGCTACAAGCACGCTCCTAATTGTTGTTTCTTTTAGACGAATTTGTGTTCTAGTGACGTTCTGTTTACGAACATTGGTTTTTATGTTTGCGATTGTGTTATAACAATTTTTGGATTCAGTTTGTGGATGAAAGTGAAAATTATCCAGGCCTTGGTTTCAGTCATCCTATTCATCCTCGGGGCTCCACGGATTTGGTGTGACTCCCGCAACCGTAGAGTGATGCACTGGAGATAATTTCCCTTTTTTTGTTTGTTTGCTTTTTTATTTATTTATTTATTTTTTTTGTTTCGTCTTTTCTCTCCCTCTTGAATTAAAATATTGCAGTAAAATTTCATGTTATACGGTCAGTAGAGTACTATTAATGTGTCAAAGAACATGATTGTTGTTTGGGTCAACTGAAAGAAATGTACAGATTATCGAGTCAAAGATTTCAGGTTAAATACTCAAAATTCCAAATTGATAACTCCTTTCGTTCTCTGTTCATTGCGTGCTAAATAGATTATCTATGCTTCAAATTCAGCGACCACTATCGACAGTCCAAGACGGTTGTTTAGGCAATAGAGAGCGGCATAGCTAGTCGTCTACCTTAGAAATAAAGTTTCAAATTATTATCATCACGCCTTACCTGTGTGGCTCAGACAAACGTAACAAAGACCGATTATGGGACCTTAATTTACATGTTATATTTTCAATCTAACAATGATCAAAAACACTTTTGCAATGCCTCAGCAAAATCTGAAGACTTTTCTGCGCAGCCATAGCTTAATCGTAACATGTTCCGAAGTTAAAATATTTTTCCGACGCTTAGACTACAAAAGAAAAAAAGAGGGTGCGCTATACTTGAAATGAAAATAGAGAAAATTTAAAAACACAGCGGACACTGCAGTAAATTTTAGAACTAAAAGCGCTAACCTTGCTCCACTGAACGGAATTTGACCAAGATCTTTTCGTAGAGGTGAATCCCTTTAAAATTTGAGGATCATTATCAATAGCTGGGAACAGACCCTTATATAAAACTACCATGACATTTTATTCAAAACCCTCTTATGTAAATCATCATCGTTACACAGCGACAATATAGAGTACAAATATAAAACCCCTGGATGTCAAGTACGGTTCTGACCTTCACGATCGACGATCGATATCAACATCTGCGCGCAGACCCCTAGATGTAACATTTTACCATCGCAATAAACAACTGGGCACAGGTTTAACATGGATGTGACATTTTAAGTTCAATTAATCAATATCAACATCTGGACAAAGAATACGCACTGTATGTAAAGAGTTTCGATCAACACAGACTCCTAACCGTAATATACTAAGATAAGTAGCAACATCTGCCTACAGCCCATCATGTAAGACACATTGATTAAAACCCATGGATGTAAGAAACAACGAACAATATCAACATCTGGGCACAGCCCCCACGTGTAAGACACACTGATATAAACCCCTGAACGTAAGGAGCAACGATCATTATCAACATCTGGGCACAGCCCCCACGTGTAAGACACATTGATATAAACCCCTGAACGTAAGGAGCAACGATCATTATGAACATCTGGGCACAGCCCCCACGTGTAAGACACACTGATATAAACCCCTGAACGTAAGGAGCAACGATCAATATCAACATCTGGGCACAGCCCCTTCGTGTAAGACAAACTGATATAAACCCCTGAACATAAGGAGCAACGATCAATATCAACATCTGGGCACAGCCCCTTCGTGTAAGACACATTGATATAAACCCCTGAACGTAAGGAGCAACGATCAATATCAACATCTGGGCACATCACTCCATATAAAACACACTGATATGAACCCCCGATTGTAAGACGCCTGATTTTAAGAAGCCCTGATTGTAAGAACCCCTGTTTGTAAGAACCCCTGATTGTAAGAACCCGTGACTGTAAGAACCAGATTATAAGAGCCCCTGTTTGTAAGAACTCCTGATTGTAAGACCCCTGATTGTAAGAACCCCTGATTGTAAGAACCCCTGATTTTAAGAACCCCTGATTGTAAGACCCTGATTGTAAGAACCCCTGATTATAGGAACCTCTGATTGTAAGACCCCTGATTGTAAGACCCCTGATTGTAAGACCCCTGATTGTAAGAACCCCTGATTGTAAGAACCCCTGATTTTAAGAACCCCTGATTGTAAGAACCCCTCATTTTAAGAACCCCTGATTGTGAGAACCCTGATTTTAAGAACTCCTGATTTTAAGAACCCCTGATTGTAAGACCCCTGATTGTAAGAACCCCTGATTGTAAGAACCCCTTATTATAAGAACCTCTGATTGTAAGACCCCTGACTGTAAGACCCCTGATTGTAAGAACCCCTGATTATAAGACCCCTAAATGTATGGCAATCTCTGAGTGGAAGGCTTTGATCTTGTTGTAAGGTATGAATCTTGTTGTAAGGTATGAATTAGAAGCCCTAACATAAACCAGAAATTTGCAACTCTTTTTTTTTATGTTTAAGGTGGACGGCTGGGCCCCGATGAAGGGAGGTGCAATCCCGCCGACCTACATGTCTAATCCCAACCCATTGGCTGGCGTGCAATGCCTTAGGGATGGGGACCACCATAAACAAGGGTCACCAGACGCCAAACTCGCTGGGGAATCGAACCCCACCTCACTTAAAAATTACACACTCACTCCCAAAAATTAAACACACACACTCGACCTAAACTTAATTATGTACTTAATTTTGTACTTAGTTGTTGTAGATACTAATTAAGAGCCCATGACTGTAAATATCGAGAGTCGCTGGCCAAGCTGAAAAATCGAAAATTCTGATAATTTTCGTGGAAAACCCTTTTAGTGAGATATATTAGAAAAAAATATTTCAAAGTCTGAAAAATCAATGTTTCCGAGAAAATGGGGAAAAACGAAAATTCGGGTTTTTACCTAATTAATTCTGCAAAAAATACAGTAAAATTGAGCAACTTTAGCGTGCTAGTACTGAAGGAGGATGTTTCGTAAGAAATCGGGGATATTTTTATTTGAAAATATAATTCATTTGATTTTTATTTATGGCACTTTTAGGAGCTTTGGCTTAATTTTAAAAATTACAAGATTTTTTAACAAAGTACTCTCAAACACTTGTTGTAAAAGGCGAAAATTCGAGCAACTTCAAGCCTTCAAAACGCGTCTTGGTATGTGAGAAATCATGTCAAAATGCATGCTGGCACGGAGTTTGGTCCCTATACTAAAATAATATGAAATAAAAGATTTGGGTAGTTCAGAAAAGTGTCGGAAAAATACAAGAGTTAGGACGCACGCAATATGGCCAAGGTCACGAATTTGCATGATACAAATCAGTTCTAGAAATCGTAATTGAGAGCTACGAAGTAAACAAGATAGTCAAAGATGGTTAAAACAATTATTTGATATGGAAATGATATGAAATTATACATTAAAACATCCATAGTCATTGCTGAAGAGGGCTGTAAATTGATGTGTAGATACGAAATTTTCTGTTAATTTGAATTACACAAGACTTTGTTATTGTTGACTCGCTATTTCAACAGCACTACCTACACCTAACTATAGATAAGGGCCGCTGTATATTTCACCATTTTTGTTGACTAGGTGTTTATTATCGACAATATTGTTTATTAAATAGCTACGTTTTCTGCAACTGCGATAATATTTCTTTTGAAATATCTTGCATATCTTGAAAATTGTTGTGTGAGTGAACAAAGTCACGCAACACCGCAGGCTTCTGCTGTGTAGTTTTTCAGCTAAGATAACAGCCCAACTATTTTTATGCTATTTACTCTTATCTTTTTCGGAAAAAGAGCCACATTTCTGTCAGAAAAATTGATAAAAAGGACTTATGTCACAGTAACAATTAGACCGTGTTGCAGTCTGGGCGATAATTCTCTATGATGTAATCACCGTCTTTTTCTTAAAGGTAAACACGTGCGAGGTTTTTCACAGAGCTTAAAAAGAAAACGATGTCATTCTGTAGCTTTGCTTCTCTTCTTGGGGGGGGGGGGGCGTCGCTTGTGGTGCAAACTCTGGGATTCGTGTAGTGACTAGTGTTAGACAGTCTCGGGGAACGCGAAACTGTTCCCCCAAGCAAAAGAAGATTAATGAACAACTTCAGATTTTATCCTGGTGGAATGAGGGTGTGGCAGATATTTGATAAAGGCCCCGGCAAATGCATCTCTTTGGAAGGAACAAATGGTAAGCTTTACGTTAAACTCTCTTTCCATTTTCTAGCTCTAATGTAGCATGATCTCTCTTTAGTTTTGAGACTGAAAAATTCAGCGAGGAAAAGCTTGAAATCAAGAACACTTGAAAACATCAAACCTGGCGCCAGTTTTTGTTATAAAAATTATTTCAAGTTTTTTTTTATTTCGAACGCTATACTGGAAAAAGAAACTTTTACTTCGTTTAGGTAGCAGTGCGCAAGCTGCACCTAACGCTATTTTCGCTGTGGGAAACGTACTAAATCTGGCTCTGGTCAATTTTAGGTGTGTTTGATTTTGTCGTTAATCATCTTTCATGCTATTATTTTCCACAGAACGCCATTACCAAAATATTCCCTCGGCGAATTTAAAGAGATCGCCCCAAGGAGAAAACTTAAAGAGCCTACTAAGTGAAGCCTACTGGCCGTGAAGCGAAAGGTGATGTTCAAGTGTTTCCACGTCCAAAAGAAGGCGGCACGCGTAGTTTCAAAAGGCATTCTTCTCTAGAAAAGCATCTCGCGTTCGGAACATGCACAAAGACGGTTGAAAGGGAGACATTTCTTGATAAAGCGAAGGTTAAATATGCCGCAAGGCTCGAGGGAGGTTCATGTTCCGTACCAAATGTTCCTCTACCTCCTGAAACCTGTCCTCGTAGCACTGAAGGCTTCGCTTTCAAACAAGTTAAGAAAGCTTACCTGTTTAACGAAAAGCAACGAGAATATCTGACTGTTAGATTTACCATCAAACAAGAAAGTGACAAAAAGGTCGACGCGGAAATGGTTGCAACAGAAATGAGAAGAGCAAAGGGATCGAAAGGGAAGCGCTTGTTCACTGTCTCCGAGTTTTTGGCGACTCAACAAGTAGCTTCATTTTTTCCAGAATGGCACCAAAAGTGAAACAGCAGACAGCCCTCTGCGCACAAGCTGTAACTGAGGAAGATCTGGTTGCTATGGAAGAAGAGTTTAATTTGTCAAATATGCTAAGGAGTCTATTTTTGAGCAGTTAAATTAAAATGTAACCTGGGGTTGATCAGAGAAAAAAGACATCTTACATCGCTCTGCTCGAAGACCTTGTTAAATGCTGCTCATGCAGTGCAGTTTAACAGGCAAATGGCAAAAGGCTGCATCAAAAAAAAATTGTGTTTTATATGAACGTTGATATAAAATGGGGGCCATGGAGCATATTTTAGATCGGAGGAGCTATTTTAGTTCACGCGTAGTGTGAGCTCATTGACACCAACTTATCAATGAGGGTCCCGGGGCCTCCTTTTGTCTGTTTCTTAGTACGCCTTTCGTGGTTCAGAAAGACTGCTAGGTAGGGTGTCCTGGGATATGCTCCCCCCGCAATTTTTGAAATCTAGAGCTTCTGAAATCACCGGAAGCGCGCTTCAGTCCTAGGAAAAATTTGTGAACTTTTTTTTTAATTACAAAGATTAAAATAAATAATAATGATTATAATAAATTGTTCTTGGTGGGGCAACAGCCCACTCAACCCCATAGCTCCGCGGTCCCCGCCTTAAAAGTGCAAACCGGAAATGAAAAAGTCCCCTTCGAACTGCACTTGGCAGTCAGCCTGAAGTCAAACAGGATCAGGCCGGCGAGATGTTGTTCGATAAAGACTCATTAAAGAGTTTATACAAATAATTTAAAACGAGATATATAGGACTGGATGCTTTAGAATGGAGTTTTGACGAAATAAAGGATCGTGTCCGCTTTACTCGGCAACTTCACCTTTGATCCAATGTCACAATTGTCACGCAATTGAAACATTTTGCTTTTCCTCAAGACAGTATCGAGATAAAAAACACAAACCTCATTGGCTTGAAAAAGAATTAAACGCTATTAAATACTGGTCATTATTCTTGTACATTTTATGTTGAAGCCGTCAAAAGAGCCCTTTCTACACAAGAACCGTTAGGCGGTACGATTTCTACAACTGATTTGCATCATGCAAATTCGTGACCTCTGGCCACAGTGTGTCGGAAAGCTTTATGTTTTGCCGGTACGTTTCTGAATAACCCAAATTGTTTATTACATATTATTTTATTATAAGGACCAAACTTTGTGCCAGCATGTAGTTTGACATGATGCCACACATACCAAGACACGTTTTGAAGGTTTAAAGCTGGTCGATTTTTCGCCTTTTGCAACAAGCATTTGACAGCACTTAGTTAAAAAATCATGTAAATTTTAAAATGAACCAAAGCTCCTTAAAATGCCACATATAAAGGTCACATTAATTATACTTTGAAGTGAAAACACTCCCGATTTCTTACCAAATAACCTCCTTTAGTACTAGCACGCTAAAGTTGCTCAATTTTACTGTATTTTTGCATAATTAATTAGGTAAAAGCCCGAAATTTCGTTTTTCCCCATTTCCTCGGATACATTTTATTTTTTAAACTTTGAAATTTTTTTTTGAATATATCTCCCTAAAGGAGTTTTCCAGGCAAATTATCAGAATTTTTGATTTTTTTAGCCTGGCCAGCAATTCTCGATATTTACAGTCACGACCTCTTAATTATTTTGTTTAAATTCTTTTAGGATATTATCCTTACAAATATGGTAAAGCTCAAAAGCAGCATTAAGCTCGAACTGTTCAGACACAAATCTGGGGTCCGGATACCAAACAGTAATATCTTTACGAGCAGGACGAGGCAGATAATTAGAGACAACAATGTCCGCCAAAAAGGCAAGCTGTTCCTTTGGAAAAGTACACAGCTTCGGGCTCTTCGAGAAAAGGGGGAGAAGTCTTGAGCTAGTGACTGATGGCTTCGTTAGATCACTGGCCATTTCTTTAACAGCTAATACAGCACCTCTAGGGAGGGAGGGTTGGGCCTTAAGAACCTTCTTACTAACTTTGCCACCAGCTCGACGACAAGTAACAGAAGACCAGTTAGCCTCAACAGTGGGATTGGGCTCAGCAGAGCCCACAGGGGGACTGTTCGTTTCCTGACTGACAGATGGTTCAACAGCAGAGCTAGCGAAACCATCGACCGCGGTTACGACAACTGAGTCACATGGTACTGGGACATCGTCACCCCCGTTGGCCGTAGGCAAGGAGGCAAAACGATCTTCACTTCTCTCAGAGCCTGCCTCGGAGCCAGCCTCAGAACCTGAGACTGAAACGACCTCTTCATCCCCACCAGTTATCGGATCGGCAATAGGTTCAGAGCCTGTGACCGCAGGTACATTCGTAACCCCAGGTAGAGCACCAGCGGCTACCGTGCGATTTATGGCAAAATGCCCTTCTTGGTGACACTTAAAACCCTTGCCCTTAGAGGCACAAGCTGCAGCCTGGTAGCCGACCTTGCAACACAGCCCACATCTTAGGGGTTGGCCCCTATACCATATCTTAACACGAGTTCCCCCAATAGATATCAAACGAGGGATCTCCTTCTGAACAATCATTGAAACCACCCTAGAGCCTGTAGACACTGAAGGCCTACCAGGCCATACTTGATGCCGCACTGACTTAACAATACCGTAACCCGAGAGGGCTAACGAGATGGCCTCGTTAGGAGCCTCAAAGGGAAACCAGGAAACAATAACTGTCGACACTTGCGGGGGTGGGGGGGGAGGGGGTGGCAGAACCACCTTACACTCCACCCCATCGAGAAGTACTGTGCCAAGTTCCTCGAAAAACAACTTAGCGACCTGACCACCTTCAACAAATGTGACTCGGGCCACACGCCCGGGACACGCCTGAATAGCTGCAACCGCGGCTGGGACTCACGGTCGAAATAAGCGAGTAGCAACTCAACAGCCTCCGGAGAAGTCATCCCCTCAGGGAGACGTCCACACTCCACATTAATAGTCCTATGAAAGGACAAAACCATCACGAAGCTCGGCCCCAACCAACAGACAAGTCTGAGGGATGGGTGACCAAGGTCAAGGCAAAAAAGAAAGAACCACTTGCCCAAGATGAAAAGCCCACAAGTTTTCCCTCCCGGCAGGTACTCACTTAACTGGAACTAAGCCTCTAAAAACCACCAAGACCAAACCAAACTCCACACCACTAGGATGAGGAGCCGACACTCACCAAGCAAGGAAAAATCCCACGTCAGGTAAGTGGGTCTCGTCAGTGCCAACTCTTGCAACTCTTTTTTTTTATGTTTAAGGTGGACGGCCGGGCCCCCGATGAAGGGAGGTGCAGTGCCCGCCGACCTACATGTCTAAGCCCAACCCATGGCAGGTGTGCAATGCCTTAGGGATGGGGTCCACCAGAAACGAGGATAACCAGACGCCAAACTCGCTGGGGAATCGCACCCCACCTCACCTAGAAATTACACACTCACTCCAGGGAAGAACGCACTTACAATAATAATAGCAGACCAAAACGATAATAATAGCCCCTAGCCAGCCAAGGGGTGGCACTGGAAAAAACCAAAACAATAATCATAGCCCCTAGCCAGACAAGGGGAGGCACCAGAAAAAACCAAAACAATAATCATAACCCCTAGCCAGCCAAGGGGAGGCACAACAAAAACCAAAACAAACCATTACAATTTAACGTAAGGATGGAAAGAGCCATCACAAAGCATGAAAGAAACATCATGACTTTTTCTTAGCCGAACGACTTGGATTAACCCTAGTAACAGCCGAAGGGCCCACAGGAAATTGAGGAGTGCCCGGGGTCCTCTTAGTTGGACGGCGCTTAGAAGTCGAGGAGGTAGAGGGCCTTTTGCGTTGGCCAGAGGCCGGTGACATATTCACATCCTGAGAGTCAACAGTGTAACCCCAGTCCTGAGGCTCATCTACATTAGGTAAGGTAGTATTTTCACTATTTGTATTAGGTTCGTTTGCAATTTCATTAACTAAGATAACTTCCCCATTGCCAGCGCTGGCCTTATTGTTAATTATATCACTACTTGTATTGTTAATTATTTCACTACTTGTATCATTAATTATTTCCTTATTTGTACTACTTAGGATATCACCATTGCTCAAAATACCCTGAACAACCGACGAGGTGACATTAGCAACTTCATCCAACTGACTGAAGTGCTCGTCATACAATTTAACACCAGACTCCGAGGAATCTATATCACTAGAGGGAACACTAGCCCCTTGACCAGACACAACTACAATTGGGTCAACAACATCCTCATTTAAGTATCCTTGAGGATCAAGTGAGGCCCTGCGAGGCAGGAGGAAAGACATCACCACACTCCATCGCAGTGTCCACAGGCTCGGGAGGGATGGGGTCAGCAACGTTAACATCCGAAGCAGAGTGGGCAGAACCTTCATCAACTGAACCAGCTGGAGGAGGGGGAAACAGACCACATGTGATTTTTTTTCTATCGATTGAACGATCGGCAACCAACCAAAATCAAGTTCATTCAAGTTCTATCGCTGAGTCCTTATGTGCATAGACGTACGAAGAGAACCAACTAGCTAACTAACTCTTGATTAGCTCTGGGCTCACATAGACCTAAAACGGTTACATGTGGTTGTATCTGGGAGAGCATAATGCTTGCTATTTCTTAAGAAATTGCGTTACTCACTATTTTACCATTTTATGACAACGGAACGCGAAAAGTATGCCACGGTAAAACACTTCAGAAGAGGACACAAGTAAGCCTTATACGATCGCTAAGATATGCTCAGATAAGTCCGCAGGAACTATTTCGTACGCTAAAAGTTAAAATACTAGAAAATGAAATGATAGGGGAATTGCCAATTCCTTATTCGATGGTTTACATTTAATACAAGCGGAAAGATATATCTGGAATATAATATATATCTGGAATATAAGAAGTGAAGAGAAGCTGGATTCCAGTCCTCGTCAGACATTTTCCTAGCCTATAAACTTGACAGTGTAAATACAAAACAGACAAACAAAAATATATTTTCCCAAACATATAATAACTTGGATTTTTATTTCTCATTATTTCACTGACGTACATCAAGTTACAAATGATTTAGAAAGGCTATCGGCACAACTTCAAAAGGAATTCACAGTATAACACTGATTTGTAATATAAGACTAAATGTGGCCTCATTGATGCCTCCCATGTCCTTCTACCACGACTACTCACGAAAAAATACAAAAAAAATTTTCTGACGACCGAGTTCAGAAGAGTGGAGGTTGATATCGGACATAAGTATACTTTAAACGTAGTAAAGCGTTTGTAACCCTACACCGCATTCGTTATTTCTATTTAAAATTTGATCATTTTCTTCAAAAAAATTATTGCTGAATACTAATATCTCCACCCGTTACGTGGTTGAATGACGTGAAAGAATATTTACATGTTAATTTCTTCGGGAAAATATTCGTGTGCGAGTTCAAGAACTACGACTACCAACATCACTTTCATTTCAAAACAAGAAATAAAATCCTTGCGGGTGAAATCAGTTGTATATATGTGGCTACTCTATTTTACTCGGTCTGAAAGCTAACCGGCCTTAGTATTGTTTTCATGATAGCTTTAGTCAGCACCACAATATCGCAAGCGACACGGATGCGATGGAGGCGTACCACTGATGTAATACACAAAATATCCGTTGCAATTCCTTACTTGGATGTTGATGGACCAATCACAACATCCTCCTGACCAATTAAAAGAGACCTGCCTTGTGACTATACCCTCGCTCACGGTAGGATGAGACCCGTTCAACCAGCCAGTGGCATCAGTTCCACAGCGTTTAGCTGGGACGCATGTAGCAGCCATTTTATTTCCGGCAGCTCCCTGGAAACGAAACCAATTTGGACCGAGTGAATTGTCGCATAAAGAACCTCTTGAGTAATTCACTTTCCTGTTGGCATCTGTAAGACTTGTAGTATTTTGACATTCTGAGGAAGAAAACAGATAAATGCACAAGTAGAGGGTTGTAGCTACGCTACTTTGCTGATAGACTGGGATCAGTCCACCCTGAGTTCGTCCCAAGGGTCAAAACAAAATCAGCAAAACTGAACTGTTAAAATGTATGGTATAATTAACAATTATTCCACGAGCGCGCTTTGGATATGAGATGATAGATAGCCAACGAGGCGCGTAGCACTGAGTTGGTTATAATCATCTCATATCCAACAAGCGCGAGTGGAATAATTGTTTTATTAAAAACGTTAAAAAAGAATTATTAAATTTTATTAAAGTTTTAGCTCCTTTTTAATTTTAAGCTGACACGTACGCTTGCCATATTTGTAGATTATGGTATATTGGCTGATATACCATAACGGCTAAGCCAAAAGTCTAGAATTCCATTATCCAATGATTTAGTTTTTAATATATATATATAAAGCGTGACTTGATTTTCGTAGAACAGTGCTCAATACATAGAAGTAGAGCGAAGTATATATTGTGGGAGGAAAAAGACAAGTAAACTACAATTTCATCCCTACAAGCCTGTTTCGTGGTCGCCCACTCATCAGGGGATTCTCATTAAATCCCCTGATGAGTGGGCGACCACGAAACAGGCTTGCAAGGATGAACTTGTAGGTTACTTGTCTTTTTCCTCCCACAATATATATATATGTATTTATATATCATTAGACGTTTCGTTGTGCAGTATCGCTGAGCATTTTTACTCAGTGTTTTTATATTGACTCTCCCTACGAGTTCGTCAAAGTATGGCGTGCAACGGCGAAACTCGTAAAAATTCTGTGATCATAGACACCAAAACGTTTTGTGAGATACATGTCTTCATACATATTAACAGTTCAGTAAAATGTTATTGACGTTACTGAAATCTTTTCTCCTCCAAGGGCGTAGCCAGGGGGGTCCAGGGCTGTCCGTGATACCCCCTTAGTAGGCCTTCTTTAGAGCAAACAACCTACAATATTCAGGTGGTGAAAACGCCATGACAATATCTTGGCCGAAAAAGCCATTGTTGAAAAGCCCACTTTTTTAATTTTTTGTTATTTTGTGAAGTATTCTCGTCAACGGCTCTTGTATTTAGTTAATAAGGGCCTTCATGCCGCGATAATACGACTGAGCCCGCTGATACACGCGGGAGAGTAGCGGTGTAAATGGTGAGTAGCCTCTGTGACCACCACTTTGGAAAATCCTGGCTACGCCCCTGTCCTGCGATCAAGAGGAAGTAGCTTTAAATCTTCACTCGGATTATCTATACTTTGGTTGAGAACAAAGTATGTCAAAACAACTAAACTGCTCACAAATCACTTCCCGCCCTCCAATCCTACACAATGAAAAAGAGAAATTTTGTTAATGATAATAATAAACAGTTTAAAGTGCACCTACACTCAAAAATTTTTTTTCGCTTAACGAAGTAAGCTAATTTTTTGGAGTATTTCTGCGCAAAAATTTTTTTATTTGCTCAAATCTTCAATTTTCTATGCCCAGTCAAAATACGGAAAATCGGCCGCCATCTTGCCCCACGACCGAGTTTAAAGAGGAATGGCTCTAGTGGGTAATGTGACGTCAAATCAAGAACACGAAAGTCTGCATTTCACACATTTTCACTTGTTTGGAAAGGTTGTAGTCGATAATTGTCCGAAAATATGCCGACTAAGTGTGTTGTAGAAGGATGTAGCAACGTGCGAAATTTGCAAGAGGGTATCGCGCTTCATACATTCTTCATACAACACACCTAGTCGGCATATTTCGGACAATATCGACGACAATCTTCCCAAACAAGTGAAAATGTGTGAGATGCAGACTTTCGTGTTCTCGATTTGACGTCACATTACCCGCTAGAGCCATTCTTCTTTAAACTCGGTCATGGGGCAAGATGGCGGCCGAGTTTTCGTATTTTGACTGGGCATAGAAAATTAAAGATTTGAGCAAATTAAAAAATTTTTGCACAGAAATACTCCAAAAAAATAAGCTTATTTCGTTAAGCGAAAAAAAATTTTGGGTTTAGGTGCACTTTAACGTGAAGAAACACTTAGCTAGAAGCTAGTTTACAGGTTTTCCACCACACAACTGAAACAAATAATTCAAATTGAAAATAACATTTATTAAGAATCCCAACTGGCCAAAGGCAAACCAGTTGGCTATATTACAAGCATGGCCGAGGATTCGAAACTCTGGGCTACTGTGAAATAAATTCAGGTAGTGACCAGAGCGGGACTTGAACCGGGGAGCGGTGGATTGCAAGACCGACATGCTGACCACTCGACCATGCTGCCTTCGCCAAGACGAAAAATGTAAAATAGTATTGGTTAAGCAAAAATGCAAACCTCAGGTATCGTGAGTTACATTCTTTTACATCACTGGTAAGTAAAAGAAAAATTAACTGACCGACTGACTGTACAGAGCAACTTGTCCTTCCATCTCCTTCGTAACCATGGTTACAAGAACAGTTGTATGAACCGATAGTGTTTACACACGTAGCTGTTCCACTAAGGCAAGTATGAACACCAGCTGCACATTCATCAATATCTGTGAAATATAAAAAGCTACCTGATTATATTGTACACTTCTAAGTGCATATTTGTCATAGGCCCCCTCCCCCATCAAATCTTAACACCTCTAAAAGTTTGTTATAAATCACAGCGTTGAACCAAATGGATAATTCGCATATACTCTATCCTTTAAACAGTTACCTGTCTCGCATTCGTGGCCAGTGAATCCAGAAGGACATAAACATCGATATCGTCGCCTCGTAAAACCCGACTGACAGGTTCCGTAGTTCTTGCATGGGGATTGAGCACAAAAATTCTTCAAGAAAAAAGGTTGAACATGAATAATCTGCTTAAGAGAAATGTGCATAACTTAGAACAACCACTGCTTCAAGCAACCAAAATAAACTAGGATAGGATCAAGTAAATAAATACATAAGGAGCCGGTAAGCAGCTCAACGAAATCTCTTAATGTACAGTCAACATCCTTGCCAGGAGGACATTATATCTTCGATCTGTTACTACGTTCAAGGACAAGTTTGAAGGAAAAAGTATTTTAATCGTTTTAGCTTCTCTTGAAAGGAATTTCCCATGATGTATGATCTTATGCTCTTTACTTACTCTTGCGCAAACTAGTAAACTATTATAAAATCCAAAAAATACTTTCATAAAATCGGTGAATAAAAAAAGCTACTTGCAACTATAAAATTTTAAGCCGACGAAACAATTGCAAATGAAATAACTTATAGAGGTTCTTCGTCATTGAATAAAAGATGTATAAGAGTTTTTTCTATTTAGAATCGAGACAAATGGATCACTTTTCTAAACGCCCTAAGCGTCCTCCAGGGTACAGAACAAATGTCTATTGGTTCTTGCTAATCTACGAAGGGTACTCGATGGCGCTATCTATAAGTAATACATGGTCCATACAAAGTCCTTTCTAAATATGGCTATAAAGAGCATCCGTTCAGCTCTCATTCAATGCTGAAAGCCAAGTAAATGAAAGTGATAAGTAATCGCTCGTACCTTCGTTCCATGGTACACGTAGTTCGTTGTTTTCACCAGATCGTCCTCATGTTCTTTACCCGTGGAGTTATTCAGTTCACAGTTGTGTGCTTCTGCTCTATTTTTCCCCAAATAAAAGTTAACACTGACACAGTTATGGTCCAGGTAACAACGATATTCACACGTGTCTCTGTCAATCACACTGATGCCTGCTATGGTGTGGTTAACAAGACGTTCTCCCACGAAGAACAGAGTCGATGGAAATGCTAAGATACGACATTGATCTAAGAATGAAATTAATAAAACATCAAAATGAATTGGTTCTACCCCTTGAGAATCTCCATATGTCGTTAAGCAAGCTGTTTGAACTGGAGATAACAATACGTATATCGATAATTCCGACTTTTCCCCGGATTCTATATGTTAACATTGAAATACCCACCTTTATTTTGAGACAGAATTTGCATCCTATGCCATCAGTGGTTTTTCCTAATTGGTAAGTTCGCTCGATTATTTGACCTCCAAAAGCTTATCAACCGTTACTCAATAAAACTGTAAACTTTATTAGGAAGTCCTGTGTTTACCTAGCGGGCAATCGACAAGCTATTCAAGAATCAAAATTGAAAACTCATCAGGTATCTTTCGAACAGAAGCGAATTATAAACAATTAGTAAAGCCCACACCTTAGGGGAGTTAAAAATTTCATAACTCCTGCTAACATTAATTTATTATTTCAAATGGAAAAACTAGTATGATTTTTCCATTGGTGCACACATTGTTTTTAAACAAGAATTTCCCTCACCTGATAAGAAAGGTTGTTTTCAATAACAGTATCAACTATCTCTTTATAATCAAGATAGCGGTCATAGTTTTACAAGATACACGCGAGTTAGTAAGAAAAATGCTACCAAATTTCTCGAATATAAAGGTTTACTTTTCGCTCAGAGGTATCAAAGCCTTTTCATCACCGTTTCAATACTTCCAGTCCCATGGGGTCTCTTTTGAATATACTAGAGAAATACAAACATAAGTGGAATGTGAAAGACCTTACGAGAACTCTGTTGGACAAACTGGGGATAAAATGAGTAGTACTCAGTGGGGTACTTTCAAAGGCAGATATTTTTTTTAAACGAAGTGGAAGAATATGTTTCCCTACAGAATCAAAAAATTTTGTTATAGATTTGAAGTCACTGTATCAATTAAGTCTTGAGAGACTTATGTTCAGTCTTTACACTTTTGCATACCGAAGTTTTTTTTTTTCAATAAACTGTTGAGGACAAGTTTACCACACGAACAGACACAATGTTGAAACTGAATTTCTAAAAACAAGAAAGAAATGTTACCATCATAGCAGCATAAAACTTGCCCAAGGGGAAGAACCAAAGAGATTAAAAACAGATGAAGCAAAAGTACCATGTTCTCAGAACCTGGCCAAACAGGAACCTCAGCTCGGGAGTAAAAGAAACGTTTGGCAAACCTGCTATCTAAACATTAACTGCTGATTGAGACTTTAACAAGGCTTCTTACTTTAATCCTCTGGGGGGCCTGACAGAATATTTGCTGTGTATATTTTTTTTTTCTCTCTCTCTTTTCTTTTTTTTTTTTTTTTTCTTAACCTGTTATATTATATTTCACCTGTTATATTATGGCCTTCGCATTTCCGCGATACATTACATTTTTGTTTTGAATAGACATTTTGACGTTCGTTTTCGTCTTATTTCCGTTCACAATAATTCCAATTAATCCTCCTTTCCTACTGCCAAAAGTAAAATCTTTATTTACAGGTGTTGCATCATCAAACGAAGGAGGAAAACATTTACACGAGAAGACAAAACATGGAACCGCGTAATTTCGACACCCGCTGACTCGAAAGTTCCAGAGAAGGTGGAAAAGAATCACGTCATCTACAAATACAGAGGTCAGGAATTGAAAACCCGCGTCAAATAAAAGAAGAAAAGGCAGCGTTTTCTAATCATCCAGAAAACATTTTATTCACATTTTACTAAAAGAATCTTGGAGCCAAACCGTAGACAGAAAATTACCTCGTAGGCCGAGTAAAAAATTAATTACCTCTTGGCTGACTGGTAACCAACAATAATCTCTCGCCGAGTCATTATGTGGATAGAAGCACGAAGAGGACTAACTATCTAACCAACCATTGATTAGCTCTGGGCTTACATAGATTTAAAAAGGTTAGATGTGATTGTATCTGGGAGAGCAGAATGCTTGTTATTTCTTAGAACATTGAGTTACCCACTATTTTACCCTAAAAGGACAACGGAACGCGCAAAATATGCCACGGTCATACTCTGCAGAACGGGGCACAAATACGGACGTAAAGCAGAGGAACACAATGGCCGCGTTGAGAAATTCAATCTTTGATATTTTTGTCTTTTGCGCACGCCTTATTCGATCGGTAAGTGACTGCCAACCCAATGACAGGTTCTACAAATGGCAGCCACGTTGAATTATTCAGACAAAAATATATTTTTCAAATATTTGGTAACTTTTTTTTTATTACTCATTATTTCACTAAAGTACATCAAGTTACAAATAAAGGCTATCACAACTGCAATGGGAATTTACAGCGTATCACTAATTTGCGGTATAAGACTAACGACGGATTTATTGATGCCTCTCAACTACTGCTGTCACGACTAACCACGAAGAAAGACCAAGTAAAAAGGAGTAAAGACTGATATCGGACATGTGTACACTTTAAACGTAGGTAAGCGTTTGTAACCCCTACGCTGTGTTCGCTATTTACATTTAAAAAGTGATTATTTTCTTCAAAATTTGTTACTGATTAACATTTTCACCCTTAACTGGGTTAAATAACGTCAAAGAAGTTTTACATCCTGATTTGTTCGGAAAAAAAATTGTGTGCGAGTTCAAGAACTATGACTACCAATACCCCTTTCATTTCAAAACAAGAAACAAAGTCCATGCGGGTGAAATCAGTAGTATATTTGTGGTAATTCTATTTTACTCGGCCTACGAGCAAAACGGACTTCGTATTGTTTTCATGATAACTTTAGTCAGCACCACAATATCGCAAGTGACACGGATGCTCAGGAGGTGTGCCGCTGATGTTATACACAAAATATCCATTGCAATTCCTTACTTGGATGTTGATAGACCACTCACAGCATCTTGATGACCAATGAAAACAGACCTGCCTTGTGACTATACCCTCGCTCACGGTAGGATGAGACCCGTTCAACCAGCCAGTGGCCTGGGTTCCACACCGGTCAGTTGGGACACATGTGGTAGCCATTTTATTTCCGGCTGCTCCCTGAAAACGAAACCAATTTGGACCGAGTGAAGTGTCGCATACTGAAAAACTTCCGGAGTAAGTTTCTTTCCTTTCGGCATCTTTAAAACTTGAAGTATTTTGACATTCTGAGAAAGAAAAGAGTCAAAACAGTGATATAAACAATGCCTCATTATTGTTTGTGTTAAATTTTTTCTTTTCCGTTATTTTTGTCAGTTCCGTTTGTATTTAACCACTGACTTTTTCGAATACTCCTTACGTATTTTGATCGTTTCAACATTCAATCCGGAATGGTTGAAAATTTTTCTTCTATCATAAATTTTAATAGTTCATTATCCTACTACTGTAATATTTTCTCCCCCGATCACGTGCGTGGAAAAGAGCTTTGAATCTTATTTCGTATTAAAAATTATTCATATTTCTTTAAAAAATAAATTATAGATATCTCAACGAATAATTACTCACGAAACATTCTCACAAATCATTAACCCGCCCTCATCTAAAAAATGAAGAGCAACAGTCTCGTAGCAGCAACTCAGGTCAGACGAAAAATTCTGAAATAGCATTGTTATTGTAAGTCGGATCCTTTCATATTTCTTGTAAGAAAAAAAAATCAAACTGACCGGGTGACTGCACACTGTAACTTGTACTTCCGTCCCCAACGTAACCATGGTTATAAGAACAGTTGTAAGAACCAATAGTGTTTATGCACGTGGCTGTTTCATTGAGGCAACCGTGAACGCCAACTGAACATTCATCAATATCTGTGAAATATAAAAAGGCACCTGTCCATACTGTACATTTCCTGTAAATCATTTCTACGTGTGGGTTTAACATTTTTTTCACCAGGGCTCACCAAGCAAAAGAAATAGACTGATATCAAACTGGTTTTGAAAAGTCTAAACACAGTAAAACATTTTTTCCATAAAGGAAACAAAATAAATTCCTTTAAAATTGATTTAAGATATTTTTGCTGGGAGAAAAAAGCTTTAGGAACGTAGAAAGTTTTATCAGTCATAAACTTCCTTGTATCGGCTTATCTTAATTGTAAAACATCTTTGTCGTCTGTGCCATTTTTACGGTACCAGTACGTAATCCAAATGGATTCCAAAACTTACTTTTACCATGACATAAAAGTGTAATAGGTGCTTAGCTCGACCCAAACATTCTATCCCAGTTGATCAAACTATATAGAGTTAACTTGAGTTCGAGACTCCCTTAACATGGAAATGTATGTAGTAGCAATTATTGTATTACAAAACCTAATATTTTAAGATTGCATGATACTTGTACAAAAACTATACGTGAAAAAGGCCAAGGAACTAAATAATGAAATCCACACGTAGAGCTGATTCGGAAAGTATAGCAAAAGAGATGGGAATGGGTATAAAATGTACCAATAGAAAATCAACAGCTCTATCAAGAGCCATCCTCGGATGAGCCACTGATGGCCTGGATCGGAAGTCGATAGAAAGAGTCGTGGTCTAAGAAAGCATAGACGCAGATGAAGAACAAAGACAGGCGATAAGTCAACTTGTAGAGGAAACAGCTAATAAAAACTAGTGGTGCTCTCTAACAGGGAAGCCTTCTGTGTACCACACACAAAAATTAAATAAGTTCACTGAAAGTAATCTGCACATATAGTCCTCACAAACACATTATTTTCCCCTTTTCCACTTTTTTAGAGACAGTCTGCCCCTCCGGTCCCCCCTTGTGCAGATCACATAATGTTAGCGACCATGTGCACAAATAGTTGTGCGTTGTTTGTGCGTAGGAAGGTTTGCTTTTTTATTGTCTTTTGATGTTCATGTTCGGTTTAGCTTGCAGATGGACAAAAATATGTAAGTCGTCGCTTTGTGTGTTATTCTTTTTCTTGTAATTCAATATTTGTTTCAGTTTCGAGTTTAGCTTTCTGTTTTATGTAATTTGTTGCTGTACCGAATGAGAAGATCGCGTCCAGATTAAACATCTCCAGTTCAAAACATTTAGTCTGAGATTATCTTCAACACACTTTTCCACTCACTATGACTGAAACCATCTGCATTTTTATTTAGGGAGCACCTCTGAGACTTCGAGATAGATGCAAAGGTTTTGGCATCAGTTTCTTTTTCCAGTAACTCTTGCTTCTTTTAGATAGAGGTGCCTCCTGAGTAGAGATTCCTAGTATGGAAGGTTTCAATTGATATTTTTTCCAATAGCTCTTCCTTCTTTTTAATAATCAATTGTAAATTTTACGTATGTTTGTTTTTTTTTGTTTGTTTGCTTGTTTGTTTGGTCGGTTGCTGTTGTTTTTGTTTTACGTTTGATTAGTATTGTGTTTTAGGCTATAAAAGAAATATCAGGGTTACGATTTAAATTGACGAGGCCCTTGCGCTAAAAATTTTATCATGTCTTAACTTGTCCTTATCTTGTACCGTGTACAATGTGTTTAACTCGGTTTAGCATCTCACAAACATCATGTCATTCATCCTCCTTTCGAAAATAAGCAAATGAAGAAGCCTTGACCTTGCTCTGTTCTTTTGTAAAGCAAGCAAGAAGCGGCTAGAGCATAAAAGAAGTGCAAGGGTTGGAAATTTGGCAGACGAGAGTTCTTCCCTACTTCTTGACTGCTCTAAACGTTTCCTAAGTGCTGTACAATAGAGCTGAGCGCAGTCAAGGCTACTTTATCTGTTTTACAATAAAGAATCCGTATTTCAGTTTTCCTAGGGAACGTTACCTTACAATCTAACTGAGCGTAAAAACCTTCCAGGGCTCAGACAGTCCATTTCGTTTTCTCTTTGGTCATTCTCGTCAATAACATCAATTACGGCGCTTGGCATGTTTAGAAACCTTTGTTTGGTTCATCTGTTGCTACTTGCAAGCTCGCTTGTTCCGAAATTTCACTTACAATAAACAAAGAAAACTTAGAGAAAAGTCCAGGAAAAAGTCGAACATTGTCCAAATTGCATATTGCCTGATGGCTTCACCTCAGCTCCAAACTTTACCAATGAAAAGGTGAAACGTTTTTCCCACTTACTGTAATTGAACTCCGGTTTACCTTCGTAAGAGTAGCTGGGTTCTGGTGATACTTTTGTCTATATCTAGACTCACACACATTTTAACAATGTTCATGTGCCTTGATGTTTTCTCACCAAATATTGTCTCGACTATCACGTATCATCAACCTTGAACAGAAATCTATATTGACAATACATAGATGAATGCATTTTGCAGTGAATTTTAAATAAAAATCAATTGACCGTTGGTTCATGGTTAGCGTGCGTGTATCGCGATATGGATGCACGTGGAATGTTTTGAGAGCAGAGGCAAAGCATTCGTTATTCGTCATGTTTTGACAAATATAAAAAACCAGGTCGAGGGTTCTGAATCTGTTAATTCCGATGCTTAGAAACCTTAGATGGACAAATGTTACCTGTGCAAATCCTGCCATCGCCATTAAATCCAACCTTGCAGCTGCAGTTAAAAGAACCTTCGGTATTGTTGCACTCAGCGTTGACATCACATTTGTGGATATTGGTGAGACATTCATCTATATCTGCACAAATATTGAAGTCAGTTTTAAAATAAATAAGCTAGCAATGAAGAATGTTCAAAAGTAACGAGTAAATGCGCTGTTCTAGTCACCAGTGCAATTTTCATCATCACCATCAAATCCATCTTCGCAGCTGCAGTGAAAGGAACCTTCAGTATTTATGCACCGAAAATTCACACCACACTTGTGGGTATTGGTCGCACATTCGTCTACATCTTAACAAGAGAGAAAAACATTTAATAAAAAGTTTAGTGCAATTGTTTAGTTCTCAACAAATTGAATCTATCATGTTAAGAGCAACAAAAATTATTTAGCCAGCACAAGGAAGGCTTCTTTTAGACAAATCATCTAGAAAAGACAGGAGTTTACTTAGATAGAAAGAGGGCGCGAGACGTAACGTAATGCTAAGAATGATTCCAAGGATGAAAATATAATGGTGCTAAAAAGAAAACAAAACATTGTAAACTTAACTAACCTCCAAACACGAAGGGAGGATTGCAACCAAAACTAAGAGAACGCAATTTGCCGTCCACGACTCGAAAATCATTTGATGCCGGACTCGAAGTAGCACTCGAGACACGGAACGCGTAATAAAATGCACACTTCGACGGATGCCAAACGCGACAAACGTCACACTAACAGCCGACTGATCCCTCAAAATTACTATTCACAGCTTTGTTCTGAAAATCGTTGATGTTGTTGATACGCTGGTCAAGTTCTGAGCAAATATATATAAAGAAAAAAACCTAGGATTATGGATCTACTGATTTCGATCCATGGAACAATTTAGATGAACAAATTTCATAGTTACCTTTGCAGCTTTTGCCATCGCCATCAAACCCAACCTTGCAGCTGCAGTTGAAAGAACCTTCAGTATTGTTGCACTCAGCATTGACGTCAAATTTGTGGGTTTTGGTGGTAAACTCGTCTACATCTGGAGAAACAAATTCTTTCCGTTGATAGTGAAATTAGAAAAAAAAATAAATGATAAAAGCTTTTTGCAGGTAAGAGAGATCAGGGTAAAATGGATGCAAAAGAGACGCATAATCGTGGCAAAATAACTCTTGCCTTTTTCACAGTGTTCTCCCGTGTAGCCAGGTGGACACACACACTTGTATCCCTTGTTTTTGAATCCAACCAGGCAAGTTGCATTGTTGTAGCAGATGTTGAAGCAGCACTTGTTCTGATGGGGAAAGATGTTGAGCCTTATTTTTCATAAAATAACGGAGATGCTATTCATGCAAGCCATTTATACTTTTGATCCATACGGGGCATACTTGGAGTTTTTTCTTTTTTCGCTTATCAAATAAAGAATCCGCGACTGTTCTCTGTTGTGTTGTAAAGTCGCATGAAGCGGCTAGAGGACGAAAGAAGTAAAGCAGAAAAAGTATCCCTTCTCGATACCCTGATAAAGCAGACTGTCTCAGCCAGTCAGAGCGAAAGTAATAGGGAAACTTTATGTTTTAATTTATTTATTCACCTTTTTTGTCGGCCGATTCAGGTGTTTTCAGACCTCATTTTGAAAAAAGGCTAAACGTTTCTAAAAAAACTATGGTCCTGCGTCGGTGGGGGTAACAAGGTAATTTGGTTATATCAACTAAGTTAAAATTGTAAATTGGCCACCGTAACGAATAAAAAAGCTGACGTTTCGAGCAATAGCCCTTTGTCGGAGGGAATGGAGGAATTGTTGGTTGTATGTGGATTTATATGCAGAAAGCGAAGCTACGCCATTGGTGGGAACGTGGCGGCGAGAAAAACACGAATAAATTAGTGGAATGAGAAACGTTCGTTGATACCTGAGGGATTAAGGCTGCCAATTTGAAAGAGAAACTTTTGTTCAAGAGTTTTGCGGCTCTCCTTGTTGCCTAAATGTAAGGAAAGACCGCAGATTGCCATATGTTTTTTAGAATGATTGGGTAAATTAAAGTGTCTAGCGACTGGTTTTGATGCGTCCTTGTCATTGAAAGGAATGACAAGGAAGCACAATTCCTCTATTCGCTCCGACGAAGGGCTAACGCTCGAAACGTCAGCTTTTTTATTCGTTCCGGTGGCCAATTTGCAATTTTAACTTAGTTGATATAACCATATTACTTCGTTTTGAAAAGTTTTGAAATGATATTGCTTCATCTGAGTTTCCGAACACGCAATCACACACACACACACACACACACACACACACACACACACACACAACTTAATTATTACTTCCGTGCTCCTGTATATAAAGCCTGCCATCGGTTTCAGATCATTTGGGTGTTGTAAGTCGTCCGAGTCACTCAACTGACATAAAACTTTCTTTTTTTCTCCTGAGGGCCCCATGTTGATCGATTTACACCTGTCTTCCATACTGCACCAATTTTTACAGTGACTATGCATATGCATTCCGACTTGTAATGAAATGTTTTTAACGGCATGGCCCACCAATGCATATCCATCTCTGACTTCCAGAAACTTGAGTCTCCGACAGCTATCTGTATATTAGACAGGAGTAGAGAGATTTTGATTGGTTTACGGATCGGCTTGTGTGAGTTGGCAAAAAAAGAAATTCTGAAAACATGTGACTACAACAAAGTAAAGTTAAGGAATCGTGGATTTTAAAAATTCAATGGATATCAACCGCATCAGCTGAGAGTTCCCATTCAGATTCTATGCTATCTGCCAAAAAATTCGCTCTTGTACTGAATTGTCAGCCTTTGGTTCGGCGTAGGTCGGCATATCTGCGTTTTTTCGATTTAGTATTTTAGCTTTTATACATTTTCCAACAGAAATGGATTAATAGGAATGGGACGAGATCATTCAAAAGCTGGCAACCTCTGGGGTTTGCGAACGTCCGAGGCAGGTTATGACATCTCATCTTACTAGACAACGTTGAAAAGATAAAAAAAAGCGTAAATGAACGTCTAATCGTTTGTCTCACGAAGATTATAGATTATAGATTGTTTAATTTTTTTTTTTTTTTTTTTTTTTTTTTTTTACTGACTTCTAGCAGTTTTTATCTTGTTATGAATCATTTTAAAATATCTCCCATTCAGGCTAGTTGATCGAAACAGCATTTTAGGTACTCGCAGTAATGATCCATTTCTCCAAACCTCTATTTTACTCAAAGTCTACGAGAGAATAATGATAAAGTATTCGATTTGCATTCCTTGTTTCCCTAAACCAGGTTTCTTTTTTAAAAAAACTGCTCTGCTTTTTTCGCTGCTTTTATCAATGAAGTTATTACTTAGATTGCTAATGCATGAGGTAACTGTGCTTCAAAAGTTGCAAACGTTAAAAAGAAGAACAAAACTGTTTTTCGTTGACCCTCAACTTTCTTGATGGCTCCCGTGATGTCTTTGTAAATTATATTACTGTTAAAGACAGCAGAAACATTGAAATCCATCTTCCAAGCATTGTTTAGGAATGAAACATGTGTACGTCTCATCTTAAAACTAATCAAAAACATAAATAATCGATGTGTTTTTCACTTGGTATTCTTTGTATAATTAATAGCAATACCTCATTTGCTTTTGTATCCCTCCTTGAAATACAATCGTCAAGTAGAAAATTTTAATTTTCTACTTGATTATTTCTACTTGTAAAATTCCTGTTGTCAAGATGAATGTTGATATCTAATGCTTCCCAACAGTTTTGGGTGGCATTCAGTTTACTTGAATTCTATTGCTCTTGATGAGAACCCTTCTATCGACGACTTAGTTTTTTCCTTTGCTTAGACATTAAAATTGTTAATGCTGCTTTGTTCGAGCAAGTTGCCTTTTCTAATAAAATTCAGCAAGGAAAGCTATTTATAGGACATTTGAATTCTCTGTAATCTTTTTTGGTCAGAAAATATAACAAAACGAATTCTTACAATAGACGCATCTTTGCTTTATCTTTAGTTGGAATTGTATATGGATTAATCCCTTGGATCATTTTCAAACAATTCCCTTCTTTATTTTTCAAAATATGATTCAGGGAAAACTTTTTTATTTTGATACCAGATCCTGCACAGCAAGTTTGAGTCAAAACTCGTGAAACTCATGTAGTTAAAACAAATGACATATACACCCATTTCTTAGACTAACATTAAAAAACTGTTGCTTCAAATGAGATTTTACGGAACTTTAAGTTCTGTTATTATTTTTTGTTTTCGTATGTTAGACATATGAGAGTGTCTCTTACACATTCTGATCAATTATTAATCGGTATTTACCTGCGATCCCGATCTGACCACGGACAAACTTTGGGATTGTCGATAATAACCACAAAAATAGATTTTTTAGCATCTTTTTATTGATTGTTTCATGATGGATTTGATCAGAAAAATTCTCCTCAAAATTTGAACTGCCGCGTGTTGGCGTCCCTGCCCGTTGTTATTAAAACTTGTGTAGAAAGTTTCAAAAGGAGTTACCCTCTCTTAAAATCGTGTTTCGCTTTATTTCAAATTTCGGTGAGCAATAATTGCCGGAGAAAAATTCAATTTCGTTTTACCTAAGCTCACGTTAAATGTTCACGTTAGAGTTTAGTTCTGAGCCTCATTGATGAGCTGAAATAGGATATTCAAAGTGTTTAGTTAGCTTTCCTAGATAAGTTGTGGCATCTTCCCACATTGCGTGAAACGAATTGTCCTTAAAAATTGATTTGAAAGCTGCAAGTCTTCAACTTTTCTGTAGATGCATGAATAAAAAATCATAACACAAGAACCAACTGAAGTTAGATCGATTTTTCACCGCCTATTTTAACTTTTTGGATGGCGAAAGGCAGAGCTTTCGATCTGAAATCGAAAGCAATGACCGAAGTGCAACCGCATCTCCCGCCAAAAGAAACCAAAGAAACAACCAAGAAAGTTTAAAACATGTTACATTAAAGCTGCCATGAAAAATTAATATAATCCTTCATCTAACCCACACTATAGAGTGTTAAAGTAAACTCACCATGGTTTGCAAATGTAAGGGCATAAAACCAGCCTCCATATAGAAAAAAAAGAAATAGGAAAGAAAACATCGGGAAGCGACGACACTTCATCTTCAGAGTCTGAAGAAAAACGAAGTTTTACGGAGAGTATTCAAATATGTTTAATCGTGATTAATTATTAACCAAAAGTTGTACTCAATCTTTCTGTTTATTACTATTATTATTATTATTATTACTTAAATACTTCTCAACATGATTCATTATTAACCGGGAGTTTTCTCAATCTTCCTGTTTATAAAGTTCCTCTCACGCCCTTTTGGCACGGAACTGTTCACTGATTGGTCTCTCCTTTTGGCTTAATGCGCAAACAAATTGACTAAAACAGGGATTAAAACAACGAAAAATTAATAAAAAAACAGAGAGCTGCGGCAGAAATTTTGTCCTTTTTACACTATTTCAAGTTACTATCATCATCATTGTAATTGCTTTAACCATAATTATTATCGTTATGTAACTTTTTCCAGCAAGGTTCAACTATCAACTCCCTAGATGGGTTCATCTTGTATAAGCTGCGTCTTTTGTATTCTAGGTTGAAGTCAAAACGATACCATATTTTTATAAAGGCTGATAGTTTCTAAAGAAACTGTTTGGGGCTGCGTCGGTGGGGGTATCGAAATAATTTGAATATATCAACAAAGTTGAAATGGTAAATTGGCCACCGTTACGATTATAAAAGCTGTCGTTTCGAGTGTTAGCCCTTCTTCTGAGCGAATAGAGGAATTTTGGGTTGTGTGTGCTGTTAAAGGCAGAAAATGGAGCTACGTTATTGGTGGGAACATGGCAACGAGAAAAACACGAATAAATTAGTGGAATGTAAAGCGTTCGTTAATGCCTGTGGGATTTTTAGACTGCCGGTTTGAAAGATGAGCTTTTGTTCGAGAGTTTTACGGCTTTCCGTGCTACCTAAGTGCAAGGAAAGACCGCAGATTGCCATATGTTCCTTAGAATGATTAAGTAAATTCAAATGCCTAGCGACTGGTTTCGATGTGTCCTTGTCATTCCTCTCCACGTCGCGAAGGTGTTCTCGGAATCGGTCAGTTAGTCTTCTGCCTGTTTCACCGATGTAAATATTTTTGCAATAAGTGCAAGTTATGCAATAGATTGCATTGGCGGAGGTGCACGTGAAGTGATCGGTGATCTTAACGGATCGTTTAGGTCCCGATATTTTCTCGGTATTTTTATAAACTGACTTGACGACATGTTTTGTTTTTCATGCTCACATTTAATTTGGTATTCGGGAGTTAAGACTATCATTTCATGAACATCTGGTGTGTTGAATGACTAAAGAGTCAAAACTTGAAAGTTCGAGAGAGTTCATGTACCAGATACCAGATATATTCTATTTGAAGCTTTCCAAAGTCGAAAGTATTAGTTTATGTACGAGTTAGCTGTAGCGCTTTAAAATGTTTCTCAAGCAAGAGTGGAAAGGATTTCTACCATCTCCATTTGAAAACTTCCTTTCTGGCAGAAGCTTGTGTACATCCATTCATACGTGATCTCAGATATACTTCCGCTTTGTTACATCACGCAAAGTATTTCAACAGCATTTTTCTCATTTTTGGTGCACGGAAATTCTGCCTACAACTTTATCCTTTATTTTCACGAGTGGCGCTAATGAGGCATCGAAACTGATGTCTTGATTTTTCTATTCTATGGCCGCTTCTATAGCTATCAATCACTATTTTACTTGATCACGACTTAAACATATAATCTAGCTTGCATCGGACAAATGAATGACACACTTGGCCTCCTTCCCCATCCCACCTCTCCATCGTGCTAACCCTAGCCCCACCCCCTCCCTCCAGTCCGCTTCGCCTGAGATTGCCGGATTCTCATAATTAAACTTGCTGGACCAATGAGCATGACTGTCAGCTGGCGTTACTTGTGATCAAGCCATGAAGAGGCTTAATACTCGAATGCATCAGTTTAAACGAATCGATATCAGTTGCTGGACCCAGGACGCCCGAGTATCTCCTTGATGATACACCTCTAATTGAGATTAATTCGTTAATATAGACGGGCGCCAGACCGTGGTTAGCTTTAAAAGTATTTAAAAGCACTCTAAAGATTATTCTGTATCTGACGGGAAACCAGTGCAATGATTTCAGAAGTGGCGTTACATGGCAGTATTTGCTTTCTTCAAATATAAGGCGCGCGGCTGCACACTCAGCTAGTATTTGCTGCTGACCTCTTGTCCTCATTCACTCGCGTTGATCTCTTTGCGCGAATCAGCTGGCAGCTTTTTAATTGAACCAAGTTGAACTGGAAGGTAAGAAAACAGCGCAGCATCATTCCCATCCAAGACAGTTCACCATGTAAATAATTTGATATTATTAACTGAGGGGTTAATAAGGCAAGTTTACCACCATAAAGAGCATCTAAAGCCAATTTACGTTAATAACTCAGTTGAAAATACCGAGTTATCTTGTAATACTCCCTCCTCCAGCTATCCCCTTTAACCTGCATGTAAATAGTTTCGCTTTCAGAGGACTCACCTCTGTTGATACGTCGTCTGAAGTAATATCTCTCAGAGTTGGGTACAAAATCTTCAGGTATGGCTTCTTTGGTGCGGTTACTCAGCTCAAACTTGTCTTGAGTAAGGACGTAGTTGAAGCTTTGGCATGTCATGTCACAATGACATTCTCTTAAACACACATCAACATATGCCGCTCTAGTGATCGTCTTAAAAGCGTGTCCTCGCAGCATCATATCAGAAATTGACGTCTCACTGCTGAGTTGTCACTTCGATAGTCAGGTCAGGATCACGACGGACAAGTTACACTGTCCAGCAGAATCCAACTCGGATTGTGCTGTACACTTATGACAACAGACTAGAAGCAATAGGAGCAGCAGGAGGGTACGGATTATCCAGTAACAATGGTGAATACCGAGGGAGAGGTGTAAGAAGGATCGGCAATTTCTCCTTAACTAAAAGTGAGATCATCCGCATTCTTGTTGGCCGTGAAGGTGGAATCAACAACGTCTGTAATTCAGCAGGAGGAGGCGGAGGCACCTTCGTAGTGAGAGAAACTGACAATGCGCCTTTTATAATAGCAGGAGCCGGAGGAGGGATAGAAACGGTCACTTTCAGACATGAAGGATGTGATGCTAGTACGAACACAACAATTCATGGTCAGCGGGCAAGCGACGGACAAGGCACACAGATTGCTAATATTAGTAATTCAGCTGAGTAGACTTATTATGACAACATACAGTTGTATTTCAGTACCAGTTTTATTCCTAATCGTTATTGTGTTAGCTTACTTCTCAAATACTTCGTTTTAGATTACTTTAATTAGGTAAAAGCTTTCAAACACACTTTAAACCAGGGAAATTCAGCTAAATCTTGTACCCCTTTTCAGTCAATCTATGTTGAAAAGAAGAGAGAGTAATTGGATATATCCCTCCTATCATTTTTTCATTATTGTTTTAGGAGGTAAAATAGATGGTTTCTACTCCGGCGGCAGAAGTTCGCAGCACTTTGGTGGAATCATGCTGGGAATAAGTTGCAAAAATGAGATCAAGATTTTCCCTTATTTTTTCTACAATCGCGGCCGTTCATTTGCTAACAACTCAACTGAATTGCATTATCTAGAGTTGTTATTTATTTCCAGCAAAGGTGAGGGAAAACCTACACCATACCCAAAATGAATGAGCTACCTTGAGAAGAAAGAGAGAGGGAAAAACGTTTTAGCACTAAAGCTGAGAAAAAGAGGCCTGAAACTTGGCCTCTATGGACTTGAGTACTCATCACTAAGAATCCCGTATGTAAACTGACCCTTAGTAGTAAACATTATGAGGCGTAGCTAGCTGCATAAAATAATTTATTCCCTATGGGGGTAAAATTTAACCAGTATCGTCCGAGTAATGTTCTAACAGTAATCAAAACTATAACGAAATTCTCGAGCGTAATAGGTCATTACCAGCCCGATTCGAGCACTAATAAGACAATGTACGCGTCCTCCTTGTCATCGTTTAGTGTCATAGGACAGTTGACACTTAATGCCTGTGTAAGTGGCAATACGCGTCATGTGCGCGCGCTACTGTCGCCCATTTTGCGGTGCTAACTGTTGTTGTTTCATGAAAACGTATAACCGATGTTTAGTTTCTCTCTCAAATTTTGTCATAGTTTAGATTAATTGGGAACAGGACTTCGCGTCGTCCAATTCTGTCCTGTCACTAAAAGAACGATTAGCAGACTAGACTCCCGCTTCGCGTTCGTCCGATGATTACGGGCCGAATTGGACTCCACTCAGTTCTGGTACCATATAGGGGCTACAGAGAATGTCTTTGATTTATTCTTTCATATACAGAATCACGCATGATAACAACTTATATCAAGTGAAAATGGTTAAAGCGAAAAGTTTAGTTTTTGTCTTTCGATTAAGATGGGCACAACTAGCCTCACGCTGAGAGCGACGAAAATTTTGATGTATTAAGTTCTTTTTTCCGTACAAAACTTTATAACAATTTACACTGAAAGACGTGAAATAAATTTCATTTTTCCTCTGGATGAAATGATCCTGGAAGGCTTTTTTTATGCATCGCTAAAATTGTATTTCACCGGTGAGGATCAGTTTGCTTCATTTTCATCCGCAGATCAAATAAAATTTATTAAATTGTAAGTTCTAATCTAGATTTAGTAAAATCCCTATTTTTAGCGCTGAGCTTGTAAAAAATTTAGATGCAGATTATATTTTATCTGGGAGAGCAAAATACTTTAATCACAGGAGATTAAATTACCGAACTATATGTTTGAAATATAGGCGGTGAAGGGAACATTGGGTTCCATTCTTCAGCAATAACAACATTGCCTGGGCCTTTCAACCCAGTAGAGAAATTAACTGCCAAACCAGTTTCAGGTTTTTCAACGGGCGACCATGTTCGGTTTACAAAAGAATATAGTTTTCACAGTTTTACTGACTCTTTCCTTAGAAAAAGACAGTACACCAAGTATGAAAATGATACGATGAGGCTGTTACAACTGCTGTGGCTATTTTTTATAGTAAAACTGATTTGTGATTAAAAAAAGAAACATGGATTGGCATTGATGTTTTCCTTTTAAACGGCCATCGACAAAAGAATACTTTTAAACAACGGAGTTAAAGAGAAAAGAAGAATGATTTCGGATGTCTATTTCCTTTTACACGTAGGAAAACGCTTTCAAATTTACACCTTAGTCGTTGGTCTCATCCTGGAGTGATGGCCATTTTACGGTTTACGATTAAATTCTTTCTTTTGCGGTTGCCAGAAGTATTTTTACAGTTAACCCATCGTGTACGACTAGAAGTTAGAATTTGTGAGTTTTGACGCCTAACAGCTAAATTTTTAGCTATTAATCTCATTGAGACTCTCTCAGTCGTAATTTTAATTTTTACCTCTCATTATTTTATTTCAAAAATTAGCTGCTGATAAATAGTTTCTTCACTGTTTTGGCTTATTGATCTCAAACAAATTGTACACTCTAACCTCTCCATAAAAAAAAAAAAAAAAAAAATAGCTGGGACTTGAAAAAAAATTATTGCTAATCAGGGCTTCCTTCGCTTCAGAGTGATAAGTGATACCATTAGAGTTACGTGAACTGAAGCTAAGTACCTTAGGTAGCAACATAACATCGGATTATCGGGGTGCCGAAGAAACCACTTCTTATCACGTAAACAGAAATAAACTGAAATCTCGACTGCACTGCGTGAGCAAGCTCCTTTCATTTCTATCCACTAGGAACCTACATTATCCATGCCTTGTTTACAAGCTCCAACGGCTCTTGCATAGCATATCTTATGCAGGCAACGTTATGATTAACGTCGAGACGTGATCGAAGAAAGTCGCATGTGGGGCTATTATTTTCTGCTCATCAACAGTCTTTTGTTTCGCCGCTTTTCTTTATGCTTTTTGGTTATGATTAAGGTTATGATTAACGTTATGATTACGCTTTTCCGTAATGATTAACATCGAAACGGGATCGAAGAAAGTCGCATGTGGGGCTATTATTTTCTGCTCATCAACAGTCTTTTGTTTCGCCGCTTTTCTATTGCCACCGTAGCCAAAGTTCCTTTAAGTCCCTGTTACTTATTAGTATGATGCACGATCCTTCGCAGTAGATAGCGCTATTTATGCAATAGCGAAAATCAGACCTGAAAAAAATCAGGCCTGTACGGGATTCGAACCACTGACCTCTGCGATACTAGTGCAGCGCTCTACCAATTGAGCTAACAAGCCAACTGGGACTGCAGGCCGTTAAGTTGATTCGTGATAAACCCGTGATGATAAATCAGATTCAATGAATATATGAAGTTCATATATTTTGAACTACGGTAACTAATACCGCAGTTCAAAATATATGAACTTCATATATTCATTGTATCTTACTTATTAGTATTAATAAGAATGTGTGCCTTGATTGGCTGAAACGACTATCGTTTGTTGTGCTGATAAACCCATAGAAAACTGAAATATCTTCCTGTCCTGAGAAATAGCACCACTGGGGACGAATTCCAAGACGACGCTGTGAACGCCAAAAATAACGAGAAATATTCTAGGATCTTTCAAATTGTCTACCTAAAATGCTGAAGCTTCACATTTTCTCACCACGAAAGAAAAGTCGAGGAGGAGATGTTACCACGTTTAGACTTCAAGAGATAGGATCTTATTCGGAAATTTATAAGAAATTCGATCTTATTCGGAAATTTATAAGAAATTCGATCTTATTCGGAAATTTATTGGAAAGTTTGTAGACCACTCTCAAATCAAGTGGTACAGTTTTTTTCCATTACAAAACAGATATAAGTAATTTAAAGGAAGATGCTTCCCCGACACATCACCTGTTAAATTCTATTAGTCCAAACTGACTGTGTATATGGATAAGAGTGAACAAAATAATATATATGTGAACGGCGGGTTACCAAAGAAATATCAAAGCAATCTTCGCAGTAATGAACACTTCTCACGCATATGATTTTTATATTTTCACAGTCATTTATTCATCCCTTCACGGGTTTATTACGAAACATCATGTTTACTAACTCCCAGTTTGCTAGTTAGCTCAGTCGGTAGAGCACTGCACCAGTATCGCAGAGGTCGTGGGTTCAAAACTCCCGTATAGGTCTGATTTTTTTGTGCCCTATTTTGACTACTGTTCAAGTATTGTGCATTGCTGCGAAGATTGCTTAGATATTCATTTCTAAACCCGCAGTTCACATATATGATTTTCATATATTCCCAGGCAAAACAAATAATGTTGATAATGATAACAATTATAATAATGATAATAATAGTGATAATAAGAGGTATGGTAAGGGATGCATATATTTAAAGCAGTCTGTCAGTATCTCATTTGACAGCCTGTTGACAACACAACTAAAGAAGCAAGAATGAATTTCAAGTAAGGACTTAATCGGAGCTTAAAATTATGACAACTTTTGTGGTTTCTTTGTTCCCTCTGAGGAATCCACTGATACACATCAGTTGCTAGTCTCCTTCGCAACCGTTGTTTGGGCTCGTCACGCAATGCTCCCTCCCCCACGGCTGCGAAGGAGACTAATCAGTTGTCAGTATATACTAAAAATATGGATAGCGTCGAAAGTGGGCTCTGATTGGCTACTCAAACTGCCGATATCCTTTGTTAGTATATACTAAAATAGTGGATAGCGTTGAAGGCACGCTCTGATTGGCTAGTCAAACTCCGAATATCCTTTGCTATTTACCTCCAAGCAACTCGGGAAAAATTGGAGTCCCGGTTCGCATCCGTGACAAGCGAAGAAATCACTCAAATTAATTTTTGGTGGTGTATATATCTCACTGTTCTAGTATATACTGAAACAACTATTCACCACCGAGCAAAGCGCGCGGGATTTGCATCCAAAAATATTGGAACCGCTGTAGGATAAATTAGTAAAAATAATCGTTTTGTGCTATATTATCTCACTGTTTTGTTGTATTGAAACGACTATTCACCTTAGTGCTGGAGGTTAGCGGTTATTTACCTCATCCCTTTGTGGCTCAGCAAATATCCGCCATTAGCCACTTCGAATTCCACGTCGGCGGTTAGTTTTTAAATAGGGACCTTAAGCAGTCAGGACTGCGACGCCAAGGAAAACGTCGATTAAAAAATTAATTTCTACTTTTAATTAGAATTTAGAAAATGGCTGCATGTGTGTACCATCTCATACGGTACCACAACTCATCCTGAACATAACGTATTAAAGTAGCGTTGAGTTGCAAATGAAAATTGAAATAATTTGTATAAAGTAAAATTTAAGCTAGCACCAAGCTATATGCGAGATTTATTTTCAGCAAATCACATAGTGTGTAACTTAAGAGTTAAAGAATTTACTATTCCAAGATTTAACTCTATTAATTATGGCAGGCATTCCCTTAGGTATTTAAGACCTGTGCTATGGGCTAAGCTACCTTCCCGTAGTAGGACGTTGAATTCACTAGCGGGTTTTAAGAGGACAGTTAGAGGAATGGATTTGAAAATGTTAATGGACGATGGTGGTGGCTGTGTGGGCTGCTTGGTTTGCAGTGCATGATTCTTAGTGATATCTTAATTAGGCTCAGACTATTCCTTTCCCCCCACCCCCCCCCCCCCACGTCTTTGCAGTGCATGATTCTCAGTTATATCTTAGTTAGGCTCAGACTATTTCACTCCCCCTAGCCTAATTCTGCTGACCACAAATTTTATGCTATTTATTCGTATATTTTATGCTATTTAATCGTATATTAATACTTCGTTATTTATTATTTTATCTAAATTGTCTTGTTGTGTCCTTACTTAGTGGTTTTATTACTGCTATTTTATAATTGACACAT
The DNA here is from genome assembly GCF_964205215.1 of Stylophora pistillata. Classification (NCBI taxonomy): domain Eukaryota; kingdom Metazoa; phylum Cnidaria; class Anthozoa; order Scleractinia; family Pocilloporidae; genus Stylophora; species Stylophora pistillata. The sequence continues at coordinate 13,249,985 of NC_142520.1, forward strand.
AAATAAAGTTCATCATCATCATCATCATCATTTGCTGTTGCGGTTTCGGTTCGCAGATGACGCAAATTTTGCTAATTTCACGTTATCGTTTTGCAAAGGACGGCTGAGAAATGTACTAAGTTTTAAAATACACGTGCTGAGCTATTGTTCTGCTAATTAGATCTATTGTTTTTCCAAGTTCTCGTTGCCGTCGCCGTCGTGGTCTGCTTAAGGTCCCCAATTATCATCCGTAGGTTACAATTGGTTCAAATCCTTTTGAACCTGAGTTTTTTACTCTTTTCCAATGCATTTTTATCAGAGAGGATCATCTGTAACTTGAGGGTGACTTTAACTTTTATAAGGCACTTAGGTGTTATCAAATTGAAGATGCTGCATTGTTGCTTTGACGGATGTAAATATCTTACTTGTAATTGGCTACAAGCACGCTCCTAATTGTGGCTATTTTTAGACGAATTTGTGTTCTAGTGACGTTCTGTTTACGAACATTGGTTTTTATGTTTGCGATTGTGTTATAACAATTTTTGGATTCAGTTTGTGGATGAAAGTGAAAATTATCCAGGCCTTGGTTTCAGTCATCCTATTCATCCTCGGGGCTCCACGGATTTGGTGTGAATCCCGCAACCGTAGAGTGATGCACTGGAGATAATTTCCCTTTTTTTGTTTGTTTGCTTTTTTATTTATTTTTTTTTGTTTTTGTTTCGTCTTTTCTCTCCCTCTTGAATTAAAATATTGCAGTAAAATTTCATGTTATACGGTCAATAGAGTACTTTTAATGTGTCAAAGAACATGATTGTTGTTTGGGTCAATTGAAAGAAATGTACAGATTATCGAGTCAAAGATTTCAGGTTAAATACTCAAAATTCCAAATTGATAACTCCTTTCGTTCTCTGTTCATTGCGTGCTAAATAGATTATCTATGCTTCAAATTCAGCGACCACTATCGACAGTCCAAGACGGTTGTTTAGGCAATAGAGAGCGGCATAGCTAGTCGTCTACCTTAGAAATAAAGTTTCAAATTATTATCATCACGCCTTATCTGTGTGGCTCAGACAAACGTAACAAAGACCGATTATGGGACCTTAATTTACATGTTATATTTTCAATCTAACAATGATCAAAAACACTTTTGCAATGCCTCAGCAAAATCTGAAGACTTTTCTGCGCAGCCATAGCTTAATCGTAACATGTTCCGAAGTTAAAATATTTTTCCGACGCTTAGACTACAAAAGAAAAAAAGAGGGTGCGCTATACTTGAAATGAAAATAGAGAAAATTTAAAAACACAGCGGACACTGCGGTAAATTTTAGAACTAAAAGCGCTAACCTTGCTCCACTGAACGGAATTTGACCAAGATCTTTTCGTAGAGGTGAATCCCTTTAAAATTTGAGGATCATTATCAATAGCTGGGAACAGACCCTTATATAAAACTACCATGACAGTTTATTCAAAACCCTCTTATGTAAATCATCATCGTTACACAGCGACAATATAGAGGTACAAATATAAAACCCCTGGATGTCAAGTACGGTTCTGACCTTCACGATCGACGATCGATATCAACATCTGCGCGCAGACCCCTAGATGTAACATTTTACCATCGCAATAAACAACTGGGCACAGGTTTAACATGGATGTGACATTTTAAGTTCAATTAATCAATATCAACATCTGGACAAAGAATACGCACTGTATGTAAAGAGTTTCGATCAACACAGACTCCTAACCGTAATATACTAAGATAAGTAGCAACATCTGCCTACAGCCCATCATGTAAGACACATTGATTAAAACCCATGGATGTAAGAAACAACGAACAATATCAACATCTGGGCACAGCCCCCACGTGTAAGACACACTGATATAAACCCCTGAACGTAAGGAGCAACGATCATTATCAACCCCTGATTGTAAGAACCCCTTATTATAAGAACCTCTGATTGTAAGAACCCCTGACTGTAAGACCCCTGATTGTAAGAACCCCTGATTATAAGACCCCTAAATGTATGGCAATCTCTGAGTTGAAGGCTTTGATATTGTTGTAAGGTATGAATTAGAAGCCCTAACATAAACCAGAAATTTGCAACTCTTTTTTTTTATGTTTAAGGTGGACGGCCGGGCCCCGATGAAGGGAGGTGCAATCCCGCCGACCTACATGTTCTAATCCCAACCCATTGGCTGGCGTGCAATGCCTTAGGGATGGGGACCACCATAAACGAGGGTCACCAGACGCCAAACTCGCTGGGGAATCGAACCCCACCTCACTTAAAAATTACACACTCACTCCCAAAAATTAAACACACACACTCGACCTAAACTTAATTATGTACCTAATTTTGTACTTAGTTGTTGTAGATACTAATTAAGAGCCCATGACTGTAAATATCGAGAATCGCTGGCCAAGCTGAAAAATCGAAAATTCTGATAATTTTCGTGGAAAACCCTTTTAGGGAGATATATTAGAAAAAAATATTTCAAAGTCTGAAAAATCAAATGTTTCCGAGAAAATGGGGAAAAACCAAAATTCGGGTTTTTACCTAATTAATTCTGCAAAAAATACAGTAAAATTGAGCAACTTTAGCGTGCTAGTACTGAAGGAGGATGTTTCGTAAGAAATCGGGGATGTTTTTACTTGAAAATATAATTCATTTGATTTTTATTTATGGCACTTTTAGGAGCTTTGGCTTAATTTTAAAAATTACAAGATTTTTTAACAAAGTACTCTCAAACACTTGTTGCAAAAGGCGAAAATTCGAGCAACTTCAAGCCTTCAAAACGCGTCTTGGTATGTGAGAAATCATGTCAAAATGCATGCTCTCACAAAGTTTGGTCCCTATACTCAAATAATATGAAATAAAAGATTTGGGTAGTTCAGAAAAGGGTCGGAAAAATACAAGAGTTACGACGCAATATGGCCAAGGTCATGAATTTGCATGATACAAATCAGTTCTAGAAATCGTACTTGAGAGCTACGAAGTAAACAAGATAGTCAAAGATGGTTAAAACAATTATTTGATATGGAAATGATATGAAATTATACATTAAAAAATCCATAGTCATTGCTGAAGAGGGCTGTAAATTGATGTGTAGATACGAAATTTTCTGTTAATTTGAATTGCACAAGACTTTGTTAGTGTTGACTCGCTATTTCAACAGCACTACCTGCACCTAACTATAGATAAGGGCCGCTGTATATTTCACCATTTTTGTTGACTAGGTGTTTATTATCGACAATATTCTTTATTAAATAGCAACGTTTTCTGCAACTGCGATAATATTTCTTTTGAAATATCTTGCATATCTTGAAAAATGTTGTGTGAGTGAACAAAGTCACGCAACACCGCAAGCTTCTGCTGTGTAGTTTTTCAGCTAAGATAATAACCCAACTATTTTTTATGCCATTTACTCTTATCTTTTTCGGAAAAAGAGCCACATTTCTGTCAGAAAAATTGATAAAAAGGACTTATGTCACGGTAACAATTAGACCGTGTTGCAGTCTGGGCGATAATTCTCTATGAGGTAATCACGGTCTTTTTCTTAAAGGTAAACACGTGCGAGGTTTTTCACAGAGCTTAAAAATAAAACGATGTCATTCTGTAGCTTTGCTTCTCTTCTTGGGAGGGGGGGGGGTGGCTTGTGGTGCAAGTTCTGGGATTCGTGTAGTGACTAGAGTTAGACAGTCTCGGGGAACGCGAAACTGTTCCCCCAAGCAAAAGAAGATTAATAAACAACTTCAGATTTTATCCTGGTGGAATGAGGGTGTGGCAGACATTTGATAAAGACCCCGGCAAATGCATCTCTTTGGAAGGAACAAATGGTAAGCTTTACGTTAAACTCTCTTTCCATTTTCTAGCTCTAATGTAGCATGATCTCTCTTTAGTTTTGAGACTGAAAAATTCAGCGAGGGAAAGCTTGAAATCAAGACCACTTGAAAACATCAAACCTGGCGCCAGTTTTTGTTATAAAAATTATTTGAAGTTTTATTTTTTTTTTAATTTCGAACGCTATACTGGAAAAAGAAACTTTTACTTCGTTTAGGTAGCAGTGCACAAGCTGCACCTAACGCTATTTTCGCTGTGGGAAACGTACCAAATCTCGCTCTGGTCAATTTTTAGGTGTGTTTGATTTTGTCGTTAATCATCTTTCATGCTATTATTTTCCACAGAGCGCCATTACCAAAATATTCCCTCGGCGAATTTAAAGAGATCGCCCCAAGGAGAAAACTTAAAGAGCCTACTAAGTGAAGCCTACTGGCCGTGAAGCGAAAGGTGATGTTCAAGTGTTTCCACGTCCAAAAGAAGGCGCCACGCGTAGTTTCCAAAGGCATTCTTCTCTGGAAAAGCATCTCGCGTTCGGAACATGCACAAAGACGGTTGAAAGGGAGACATTTCTTGATAAAGCGAAGGTTAAATATGCCGCAAGGCTCGAGGGAGGTTCATGTTCCGTACCAAATGTTCCTCTACCTCCTGAAACCTGTCCTCGTAGCACTGAAGGCTTCGCTTTCAAACAAGTTAAGAAAGCTTACCTGTTTAACGAAAAGCAACGAGAATATCTGATTGTTAGATTTACCATCAAACAAGAAAGTGGCAAAAAGGTCGACGCGGAAATGGTTGCAACAGAAATGAGAAGAGCAAAGGGATCGAAAGGGAAGCGCTTGTTCACTGTCTCCGAGTTTTTGGTGACTCAACAAGTAGCTTCATTTTTTCCAGAATGGCACCAAAAGTGAAACAGCAGACAGCCCTCTGCGCACAAGCTGTAACTGAGGAAGATCTGGTTCCTATGGAAGAAGAGTTTAATTTGTCAAATATGCTAAGGGGTCTATTTTTGAGCAGTTAAATTAAAATGTAACCTGGGGTTGATCAGAGAAAAAAGACATCTTACATCGCTCTGCTCGAAGACCTTGTTAAATGCTGCTCATGCAGTGCAGTTTAACAGGCAAATGGCAAAAGGCTGCATCAAAAAATATTGAGTTTTATATGAACGTTGATATAAAATGGGGGCCATGGAGCATATTTTAGATCGGAGGAGCTATTTTAGTTCACGCGTAGTGTGAGCTCATTGACACCAACTTATCAATGAGGGTCCCGGGGCCTCCTTTTGTCTGTTTCTTAGTACGCCTTTCGTGGTTCAGAAAGACTGCTAGGTAGGGTGTCCTGGGATATGCTCCCCCCGCAATTTTTGAAATCTAGAGCTTCTGAAATCACCGGAACCGCGCTTCAGTCCTAGGAAAATTTGTGAACTTTTTTTTAATTACAAAGATTAAAATAAATAATAATGATTATAATAAATTGTTCTTGGTGGGGCAACAGCCCACTCAACCCCATAGCTCCGCGGTCCCCGTCTTAAAGACGCAAACCGGAAATGAAAAAGTCCCCTTCGAACTGCACTTGGCAGTCAGCCTGAAGTCAAACAGGATCAGGCCGGCGAGATGTTGTTCGATAAAGACTCATTAAAGAGTTTATACAAATAACTTAAAACGAGATATATAGGACTGGATGCTTTAGAATGGAGTTTTGACGAAATAAAGGATTGTGTCCGCTTTACTCGGCAACTTCACCTTTGATCCAACGTCACAATTGTCACGAAATTGAAACATTTTGCTTTTCCTCAAGACAGTATCGAGATAAAAAACAAAAACCTGATTGGCTTGAATAAGAATTAAACGCTATTAAATACTGGTCATTATTCTTGCACATTTTATGTTGAAGCCGTCAAAAGAGCCCTTTCTACACAAGAACCGTTAGGCGGTACGATTTCTACAACTGATTTGCATCATGCAAATTCGTGACCTCTGGCCACAGTGTGTCGCAAAGCTTTATGTTTTGCCGGTACGTTTCTGAATTACCCAAATTTTTTATTACATATTATTTTATTATAAGGACCAAACTTTGTGCCAGCATGTAGTTTGACATGATGCCACACATACCAAGACACGTTTTGAAGGTTTAAAGCTGGTGGATTTTTCGCTTCTTGCAACAAGCATTTGACAGCACTTAGTTAAAAAATCATGTAAATTTTAAAATGAACCAAAGCTCCTTAAACTGCCACATATAAAGGTCACATTAATTATACTTTGAAGTGAAAAAACTCCCGATTTCTTACGAAATAACCTCCTTTAGTACTAGCACGCTAAAGTTGCTCAATTTTACTGTATTTTTTGCATAATCAATTAGGTAAAAACCCGAATTTTCGTTTTTCCCCATTTCCTCGGATACATTTTATTTTTTAAACTTTGAAATTTTTTTTTGAACATATCTCCCTAAAGGAGTTTTCCAGGCAAATTATCAGAATTTTCGATCTTTTTAGCCTGGCCAGCAATTCTCGATATTTACAGTCACGACCTCTTAATTATTTTGTTTAAATTCTTTTAGGATATTATCCTTACAAATATGGTAAAGCTCAAAAGCAGCATTAAGCTCAAACTGTTCAAACACAAATCTGGGGTCCGTGTACCAAACAGTAATATCTTTACGAGCACGATGAGGCAGATAATTAGAGACAACAATGTCCGCCAAAAAGGCAAGCTGTTCCTTTGGAAAAGTACACAGCTTCGGGCTATTCGAGAAAAGGGGGAGAAGTCTTGAGCTAGTGACTGATGGCTTCGTTAGATCACTGGCCATTTCTTTAACAGCTAATACAGCACCTCTAGGGAGGGAGGGTTGGGCCTTAAGAACCTTCTTACTAACTTTGCCACCAGCTCGACGACGAGTAACAGAAGACCAGTTAGCCTCAACAGTGGGATTGGGCTCAGCAGAGCCCACAGGGGGACTGTTCGTTTCCTGACTGACAGATGGTTCAACAGCAGAGCTAGCGAAACCATCGACCGCGGTTACGACAACTAAGTCATATGGTACTGGAACATCGTCACCCCCGTTGGCCGTAGGCAAGGAGGCAAAACGATCTTCACTTCCCTCAGAGCCTGCCTCGGAGCCAGCCTCAGAACCTGAGACTGAAACGACCTCTTCATCCCCACCAGTTATCGGATCGGCAATAGGTTTAGAGCCTGTGACCGCAGGTACATTCGTAACCCCAGGTAGAGCACCAGCGGCTACCGTGCGATTTATGGCAAAATGCCCTTCTTGATGACACTTAAAACACTTGCCCTTAGAGGGACAAGCTGCAGCCTGGTAGCCGACCTTGCAACACAGCCCACATCTTAGGGGTTGGCCCCTATACCATATCTTAACACGAGTTCCCCCAATAGATATGAAACTAGGGATCTCCTTCTGAACAATCATTGAAACCACCCTAGAGCCTGTAGACACTGAAGGCCTACCAGGCCATACTTGATGCCGCACTGACTTAACAATACCGTAACCCGAGAGGGCTAACGAGATGGCTTCGTTAGGAGCCTCAAAGGGAAACCAGGAAACAATAACTGTCGACACTTGAGGGGGGGGGGGAGGGGGTGGCAGAACCACCTTACACTCCACCCCATCGAGAAGTACTGTGCCAAGTTCCTCGAAAAACAACTTAGCGACCTGACCACCTTCAACAAATGTGACTCGGGCCACACGCCCTGGACACGCCTGAATAGCTGCAACCGCGGCTGGGACTCACGGTCGAAATAAGCGAGTAGCAACTCAACAGCCTCCGGAGAAGTCATCCCCTCAGGGAGACGTCCACACTCCACATCAATAGTCCTATGAAAGGACAAAACCATCACGAAGCTCGGCCCCAACCAACAGACAAGTCTGAGGGATGGGTGACCAAGGCCAAGGCAAAAAAGAAAGAACCACCTGCCCAAGATGAAAAGCCCACAAGTTTTCCCTCCCGGCAGGTACTCACTTAACTGGAACTAAGCCTCTAAAAACCACCAAAACCAAACCAAACTCCACACCACTAGGATGAGGAGCCGACACTCACCAAGCAAGGAAAAATCCCACGTCAGGTAAGTGGGTCTCGTCAGTGCCAACTCTTGCAACTCTTTTTTTTTATGTTTAAGGTGGACGGCCGGGCCCCCGATGAAGGGAGGTGCAGTGCCCGCCGACCTACATGTCTAAGCCCAACCCATGGCAGGTGTGCAATGCCTTAGGGATGGGGTCCACCAGAAACGAGGATCACCAGACGTCAAACTCGCTGGGGAATCGCACCCCACCTCACCTAAAAATTACACACTCACTCCAGGGAAGAACGCACTTACAATAATAATAGCAGACCAAAACGATAATAATAGCCCCTAGCCAGCCAAGGGGTGGCACTGGAAAAAACCAAAACAATAATCATAGCCCCTAGCCAGACAAGGGGAGGCACCAGAAAAAACCAAAACAATAATCATAACCCCTAGCCAGCCAAGGGGAGGCACAACAAAAACCAAAACAAACCATTACAATTTAACGTAAGGATGGAAAGAGCCATCACAAAGCATGAAAGAAACATCATGACTTTTTCTTAGCCGAACGACTTGGATTAACCCTAGTAACAGCCGAAGGGCCCACAGGAAATTGAGGAGTGCCCGGGGTCCTCTTAGCTGGACGGCGCTTAGAAGTCGAGGAGGTAGAGGGCCTTTTGCGTTGGCCAGAGGCCGGTGACATATTCACATCCTGAGAGTCAACAGTGTAACCCCAGTCCTGAGGCTCATCTACATTAGGTAAGGTAGTATTTTCACTATTTGTATTAGGTTCGTTTGCAATTTCATTAACTAAGATAACTTCCCCATTGCCAGCGCTGGCCTTATTGTTAATTATATCACTACTTGTATCGTTAATTATTTCACTACTTGTATCATTAATTATTTCATTATTTGTACTACTTAGGATATCACCATTGCTCAAAATACCCTGAACAACCGACGAGGTGACACTAGCAACTTCATCCAACTGACTGAAGTGCTCGTCATACAATTTAACACCAGACTCCGAGGAATCTATATCACTAGAGGGAACACTAGCCCCTTGACCAGACACAACTACAATTGGGTCAACAACATCCTCATTTAAGTATCCTTGAGGATCAAGTGCGCCCTGCGAGGCAGGAGGAAAGACATCACCACACTCCATCGCAGTGTCCACAGGCTCGGGAGGGATGGGGTCAGCAACGTTAACATCCGAAGCAGAGTGGGCAGAACCTTCATCAACTGAACCAGCTGGAGGAGGGGGAAACAGACCACATGTGATTTTTTTTCTATCGATTGAACGATCGGCAACCAACCAAAATCAAGTTCATTCAAGTTCTATCGCTGAGTCCTTATGTGCATAGGCGTACGAAGAGAACCAACTAGCTAACTAACTCTTGATTAGCTCTGGGCTCACATAGACCTAAAACGGTTACATGTGGTTGTATCTGGGAGAGCATAATGCTTGCTATTTCTTAAGATATTGCGTTACTCACTATTTTACCATTTTATGACAACGGAACGCGAAAAGTATGCCACGGTAAAACACTTCAGAAGAGGACACAAGTAAGCCTTATACGATCGCTAAGATATGCTCAGATAAGTCCGCAGGAACTATTTCGTACGCTAAAAGTTAAAATACTAGAAAATGAAATGATAGGGGAATTGCCAATTCCTTATTCGATGGTTTACATTTAATACAAGCGGAAAGATATATCTGGAATATAATATATATCTGGAATATAAGAAGTGAAGAGAAGCTGGATTCCAGTCCTCGTCAGATATTTTCCTAGCCTATAAACTTGACAGTGTAAATACAAAACAGACAAACAAAAATATATTTTCCCAAACATATAATAACTTGGATTTTTATTTCTCATTATTTCACTGACGTACATCAAGTTACAAATGATTTAGAAAGGCTATCGGCACAACTTCAAAAGGAATTCACAGTATAACACTGATTTGTAATATAAGACTAAATGTGGCCTCATTGATGCCTCCCATGTCCTTCTACCACGACTACTCACGAAAAAATACAAAAAAAATTATCTGACGACCGAGTTCAGAAGAGTGGAGGTTGATATCGGACATAAGTATACTTTAAACGTAGTAAAGCGTTTGTAACCCTACACCGCATTCGTTATTTCTATTTAAAATTTGATCATTTTCTTCAAAAAATTATTGCTGAATACTAATATCTCCACCCATCACCTGGTTGAATGACGTGAAAGAATATTTACATGTTAATTTCTTCGGGAAAATATTCGTGTGCGAGTTCAAGAACTACGACTACCAACATCACTTTCATTTCAAAACAAGAAATAAAATCCTTGCGGGTGAAATCAGTTGTATATATGTGGCTACTCTATTTTACTCGGTCTAAAAGCTAACCGGCCTTAGTATTGTTTTCATGATAGCTTTAGTCAGCACCACAATATCGCAAGCGACACGGATGCGATGGAGGCGTACCACTGATGTAATACACAAAATATCCGTTGCAATTCCTTACTTGGATGTTGATGGACCAATCACAACATCCTCCTGACCAATTAAAACAGACCTGCCTTGTGACTATACCCTCGCTCACGGTAGGATGAGACCCGTTCAACCAGCCAGTGGCATCAGTTCCACAGCGTTTAGCTGGGACGCATGTAGCAGCCATTTTATTTCCGGCAGCTCCCTGGAAACGAAACCAATTTGGACCGAGTGAATTGTCGCACAAAGAACCTCTTGAGTAATTCACTTTCCTGTTGGCATCTGTAAGACTTGTAGTATTTTGACATTCTGAGGAAGAAAACAGATAAATGCACAAGTAGAGGGTTGTAGCTACGCTGCTTTGCTGATAGACTGGGATCAGTCCACCCTGAGTTCGTCCCAAGGGTCAAAACAAAATCAGCAAAACTGAACTGTTAAAATGTATGGTATAATTAACAATTATTCCACGAGCGCGCTTTGGATATGAGATGATAGATAGCCAACGAGGCGCGTAGCGCTGAGTTGGTTATAATCATCATATCCAACAAGCGCGAGTGGAATAATTGTTTTATTAAAAACGTTAAAAAAGAATTATTAAATTTTATTAAAGTTTTAGCTCCTTTTTAATTTTAAGCTGACACGTACGCTTGCCATATTTGTAGATTATGGTATATTGGCTGATATACCATAACGGCTAAGCCGAAATTCTAGAATTCCATTATCCAATGATTTAGTTTTTAATATATATCTATAAAGTGTGACTTGATTTTAGTAGAACGGTGCTCAATACATAGAAGTAGAGCGAAGTATATATTGTGGGAGGAAAAAGACAAGTAAACTACAAGTTCATCCCTACAAGCCTGTTTCGTGGTCGCCCACTCATCAGGGGATTCTCATTAAATCCCCTGATGAGTGGGCGACCACGAAACAGGCTTGTAAGGATGAACTTGTAGGTTACTTGTCTTTTTCCTCCCACAATATATATATATATATAACTAACTGCAGACAGTACTGTTTCGGCCTTCTGGGCCTCATTAGTGCAGTGCTAATGCTAAGATGGGGGAGAACCGAGACGGTCACCCCAAACGACCCAACCTTTGTGGTATCGTCTAAGCCATGCCAGAGTGCTCAAACTAGAGTAAACCAGCGAGCATGCGCAATTGCAACGGCAATGACTCATCCTAGATAGAGTGCTCAATTTGGACATGAAAGCAAAGCTTTATATATCATTAGACGTTTCGTTGTGCAGTATCGCTGAGCATTTTTACTCAGTGTTTTTATATTGACTCTCCCTACGAGTTCGTCAAAGTATGGCGTGCAACGGCGAAACTCGTAAAAATTCTGTGATCATAGACACCAAAACGTTTTGTGAGATACATGTCTTCATACATATTAACAGTTCAGTAAAATGTTATTGACGTTACTGAAATCTTTTTTCCTCCAAGGACGTAGCCAGGGGGGTCCAGGGCTGTCCGTGATCCCCCCTTGGTAGGCCTTCTTTAGAGCAAACAACCTACAATATTCAGGTGGTGAAAACGCCATGACAATATCTTGGCCGAAAAAGCCATTGTTGAAAAGCCCACTTTTTTAATTTTTTGTTATTTTGTGAAGTATTCTCGTCAACGGCTCTTGTATTTAGTTAATAAGGGCCTTCATGCCGCGATAATACGACTGAGCCCGCTGATACACGCGGGAGAGCAGCGGTGTAAATGGTGAGTAGCCTCTGTGACCACCCCTTTGGAAAATCCTGGCTACGCCCCTGTCCTGCGATCGAGAGGAAGTAGCTTTAAATCTTCACTCGCATTATCTATACTTTGGTTGAGAACAAAATATGTCAAAACAACTAAACTGCTCACAAATCACTTCCCGCCCTCCAATCCTACACAATGAAAAAAAAAATTTTGTTAATGATAATAATAAACAATTTAACGTGAAGAAACACTTAGCTAGAAGCTAGTTTACAGGTTTTCCACGAAACAACTAAAATAAATAATTCAAATTGAAAATAACATTTATTAAGAATCCCAACTGGCCAAAGGCAAACCAGTTGGCTATATTACAAGCATGGCCGAGGATTCGAAACTCTGGGCTACTGTGAAATAAATTCAGGTAGTGACCAGGGCGGGACTTGAACCGGGGAGCGGTGGATTGCAAGACTGACATGCTGACCACTCGACCATGCTGCCTTCGCCAAGACGAAAAATGTAAAATACTATTGGTTAAGCAAAAATGCAAACCTCAGGTATCGTGAGTTACATTCTTTTACATCACTGCTAAGTAAAAGAAAAATTAACTGACCGACTGACTGTACAGAGCAACTTGTCCTTCCATCTCCTTCGTAACCATGGTTACAAGAACAGTTGTATGAACCGATAGTGTTTACACATGTAGCTGTTCCACTAAGGCAAGTATGAACACCAGCTGCACATTCATCAATATCTGTGAAATATAAAAAGCTACCTGATTATCTTGTACACTTCTAAGTGCATATTTGTCATAGGCCCCCTCCCCCATCAAATCTTAACACCTCTAAAAGTTTGTTATAAATCACAGCGTTGAACCAAATGGATAATTCGCATATACTCTATCCTTTAAACAGTTACCTGTCTCGCATTCGTGGCCAGTGAATCCAGAAGGACATAAACATCGATATCGTCGCCTCGTAAAACCCGACTGACAGGTTCCGTAGTTCTTGCATGGGGATTGAGCACAAAAATTCTTCAAGAAAAAAGGTTGAACATGAATAATCTGCTTAAGAGAAATGTGCATAACTTAGAACAACCACTGCTTCAAGCAACCAATATAAACTAGGATAGGATCAAGTAAATAAATACATAAGGAGCCGGTAAGCAGCTCAACGAAACCTCTTAATCTACAGTCAACATCCTTGCCAGGAGGACATTATGTCTTCGATCTGTTACTACGTTCAAGGACAAGTTTGAAGGAAAAAGTATTTTAATCGTTTTAGCTTCTCTTGAAAGGAATTTCCCATGATGTATGATCTTATGCTCTTTACTTACTCTTGCGCAAACTAGTAAACTATTATAAAATCCAAAAAATACTTTCATAAAATCGGTGAATAAAAAAAGCTACTTGCAACTATAAAATTTTAAGCCGACGAAACAATTGCAAAAGAAATAACTTATAGAGGTTCTTCGTCATTGAATAAAAAGATGTATAAGAGTTTTTTCTATTTAGAATCGAGACAAATGGATCACTTTTCTAAAAGCCCTAAGCGTCCTCCAAGGTACAGAACAAATGTCTATTGGTTCTTGCTAATCTACGAAGGGTACTCGATGGCGCTATCTATAAGTAATACATGGTCCATACAAAGTCCTTTCTAAATATGGCTATAAAGAGCATCCGTTCAGCTCTCATTCAATGCTAAAAGCCAAGTAAATGAAAGTGATAAGTAATCGCTCGTACCTTCGTTCCATGGTACACGTAGTTCGTTGTTTTCACCAGATCGTCCTCATGTTCTTTACCCGTGGAGTTATTCAGTTCACAGTTGTGTGCCTCTGCTCTATTTTTCCCCAAATAAAAGTTAACACTGACACAGTTATGGTCCAGGTAACAACGATATTCACACGTGTCTCTGTCAATCACACTGATGTCTGCTATGGTGTGGTTAACAAGACGTTCTCCCACGAAGAACAGAGTCGATGGAAATGCTAAGATACGACATTGATCTAAGAATGAAATTAATAAAACATCAAAATGAATTGGTTCTACCCCTTGAGAATCTCCATATGTCGTTAAGCAAGCTGTTTGAACTGGAGATAACAATACGTATATCGATAATTCCGACTTTTCCCCGGATTCTATATGTTAACATTGAAATACCCACCTTTATTTTGAGACAGAATTTGCATCCTATGCCATCAGTGGTTTTTCCTAATTGGTAAGTTCGCTCGATTATTTGACCTCCAAAAGCTTATCAACCGTTACTCAATAAAACTGTAAACTTTATTAGGAAGTCCTGTGTTTACCTAGCGGGCAATCGACAAGCTATTCAAGAATCAAAATTGAAAACTCATCAGGTATCTTTCGAACAGAAGTGAATTATAAACAATTAGTAAAGCCCACACCTTAGGGGAGTTAAATATTTCATAACTCCTGCTAACATTAATTTATTATTTCAAATGGAAAAACTAGTATGATTTTTCCATTGGTGCACACATTGTTTTTAAACAAGAATTTCCCTCACCTGATAAGAAAGGTTGTTTTCAATAACAGTATCAACTATCTCTTTATAATCAAGATAGCGGTCATAGTTTTACAAGATACACGCGAGTTAGTAAGAAAAATGCTACCAAATTTCTCGAATATAAAGGTTTACTTTTCGCTCAGAGGTATCAAAGCCTTTTCATCACCGTTTCAATACTTCCAGTCCCATGGGGTCTCTTTTGAATATACTAGAGAAATACAAACATAAGTGGAATGTGAAAGACCTTACGAGAACTCTGTTGGACAAACTGGGGATAAAATCAGTAGTGCTCAGTGGGGTACTTTCAAAGGCAGATATTTTTTTTAAACGAAGTGGAAGAATATGTTTCCCTACAGAATCAAAAAATTTTGTTATAGATTTGAAGTCACTGTATCAATTAAGTCTTGAGAGACTTATGTTCAGTCTTTACACTTTTGCATACCGAAGTTTTTTTTTTTTCAATAAACTGTTGAGGAGAAGTTTACCACACGAACAGACACAATGTTGAAACTGAATTTCTAAAAACAAGAAAGAAATGTTACCATCATAGCAGCATAAAACTTGCCCAAGGGGAAGAACCAAAGAGATTAAAAACAGATGAAGCAAAAGTACCATGTTCTCAGAACCTGGCCAAACAGGAACCTCAGCTCGGGAGTAAAAGAAACGTTTGGCAAACCTGCTATCTAAACATTAACTGCTGATTGAGACTTTAACAAGGCTTCTTACTTTAATCCTCTGGGGGGCCTGACAGAATATTTGCTGTGTATATATTTTTTTTTCTCTCTCTCTTTTCTTTTTTTTTTTTTTTTTTTTAACCTGTTATATTATATTTCACCTGTTATATTATGGCCTTCGCATTTCCGCGATACATTACATTTTTGTTTTGAATAGACATTTTGACTTTCGTTTTCGTCTTATTTCCGTTCACAATAATTCCAATTAATCCTCCTTTCCTACTGCCAAAAGTAAAATCTTTATTTACAGGTGTTGCATCATCAAACGAAGGAGGAAAACATTTACACGAGAAGACAAAACATGGAACCGCGTAATTTCGACACCCGCTGACTCGAAAGTTCCAGAGAAGGTGGAAAAGAATCACGTCATCTACAAATACAGAGGTCAGGAATTGAAAACCCGCGTCAAATAAAAGAAGAAAAGGCAGCGTTTTCTAATCATCCAGAAAACATTTTATTCACATTTTACTAAAAGAATCTTGGAGCCAAACCGTAGATAGAAAATTACCTCGTAGGCCGAGTAAAAAATTAATTACCTCTTGGCTGACTGGTAACCAACAATAATCTCTCGCCGAGTCATTATGTGGATAGAAGCACGAAGAGGACTAACTATCTAACCAACTATTGATTAGCTCTGGGCTTACATAGATTTAAAAAGGTTAGATGTGATTGTATCTGGGAGAGCAGAATGCTTGTTATTTCTTAGAACATTGAGTTACCCACTATTTTACCCTAAAAGGACAACGGAACGCGCAAAATATGCCACGGTCATACTCTGCAGAACGGGGCACAAATACGGACGTAAAGCAGAGGAACACAATGGCCGCGTTGAGAAATTCAATCTTTGATATTTTTTCTCTTTTGCGCACGCCTTATTCGATCGGTAAGTGACTGCCAACCCAATAACAGGTTCTACAAATGGCAGCCACGTTGAATTATTCAGACAAAAATATATTTTTCAAATATTTGGTAACTTTTTTTTTATTACTCATTATTTCACTAAAGTATATCAAGTTACAAATAAAGGCTATCACAACTGCAATGGGAATTTACAGCGTATCACTAATTTGCGGTATAAGACTAACGACGGATTCATTGATGCCTCTCAACTACTGCTGTCACGACTAACCACGAAGAAAGACCAAGTAAAAAAGAGTAAAGACTGATATCGGACATGTGTACACTTTAAACGTAGGTAAGCGTTGGTAACCCCTACGCCGTGTTCGCTATTTACATTTAAAAAGTGATTATTTTCTTCAAAATTTGTTACTGATTAACATTTTCACCCTTAACTGGGTTAAATAACGTCAAAGAAGTTTTACACCCTGATTTGTTCGGAAAAATATTGTGTGCGAGTTTAAGAACTATGACTACCAATACCCCTTTCATTTCAAAACAAGAAACAAAATCCATGCGGGTGAAGTCAGTAGTATATTTGTGGTAATTCTATTTTACTCGGCCTACGAGCAAAACGGACTTCGTATTGTTTTCATGATAACTTTAGTCAGCACCACAATATCGCAAGTTACACGGATGCTCTGGAGGTGTGCCGCTGATGTTATACACAAAATATCCATTGCAATTCCTTACTTGGATGTTGATAGACCACTCACAGCATCTTGATGACCAATGAAAACAGACCTGCCTTGTGACTATACCCTCGCTCACGGTAGGATGAGACCCGTTCAACCAGCCAGTGGCATGGGTTCCACACCGGTCAGTTGGGACACATGTGGTAGCCATTTTATTTCCGGCTGCTCCCTGAAAACGAAACCAATTTGGACCGAGTGAACTGTCGCATACTGAAAGACTTCCGGAGTAAGTTTCTTTCCTTTCGGCATCTTTAAGACTTGAAGGATTTTGACATTCTGAGAAAGAAAAGAGTCAAAACAGCGATATAAACAATGCCTCATTATTGTTTGTGTTAATTTTTTTCTTTTCCGTTATTTTTGTCAGTTCCGTTTGTATTTAACCACCGACTTTTTCGAATGCTCCTTACGTATTTTGATCGTTTCAACATTCAATCCGGAATGGTTGAAAATTTTCTTCTATCATAAATTTTACTGGTTCATTATCCTACTACTGTAATATTTTCTCCCCCGATCATGTGCGTGGAAAAGAGCTTTGAATCTTATTTCGTATAAAAAATTATTCATATTTCTTTAAAAAATAAATTATAGATATCTCAACGAATAAATACTCACGACTCATTCTCACAAATCATTAACCCGCCCTCATCTAAAAAATGAAGAGCAACAGTCTCGTAGCAGCAACTCAGGTCAGACGAAAAATTCTGAAATAGCATTTTTATTGTAAGTCGGATCCTTTCATAGTTCTTGTAAGAAAAAAAATCAAACTGACCGGGTGACTGCACACTGTAACTTGTACTTCCGTCCCCAACGTAACCATGGTTATAAGAACAGGTGTAAGAACCAATAGTGTTTATGCACGTGGCTGTTCCATTGAGGCAACCGTGAACGCCAACTGAACATTCATCAATATCTGTGAAATATAAAAAGGCACCTGTCCATACTGTACACTTCCTGTAAGTCATTTCTACGTGTGGGTTTAACATTTTTTTCACCAGGGCTCACCAAGCAAAAGAAATAGACTGATATCAAACTGGTTTTGAAAAGTCTAAACACAGTAAAACATTTTTTCCATAAAGGAAACAAAATAAATTCCTTTAAAATTGATTTAAGATATTTTTGTTGGGAGAAAAAAGCTTTAGGAACGTAGAAAGTTTTATCAGTCATAAACTTCCTTGTATCGGCTTATCTTAATTGTAAAACATCTTTGTCGTCTGTGCCATTTTTACGGTACCAGTACGTAATCCAAATGGATTCAAAAACTTACTTTTACCATGACAGAAAAGTGTGATAGGTGCTTAGCTCGACTCAAACATTCTATCCCAGTTGATCAAACTATATAAAGTTAACTTGAATTCGAGACTCCCTTAATATGGAAATGTATGTAGTAGCAATTATTGTATTACAAAACCTAATATTTTAAGATTCCATGATACTTGTACAAAAACTATACGTGAAAAAGGTCAAGGAACTAAATAATGAAATCCACACGTAGAGCTGATTCGGAAAGTATAGCAAAAGAGATGGGAATGGGTATAAAATGTACCAATAGCACATCAAGAGCTCTATCAAGAGCCATCCTCGGATGAGCCACTGATGGCCTGGATCGGAAGTCGATAGAAAGAGTCGTGGTCTAAGAAAGCATAGAGGCAGATGAAGAACAAAGACAGGCGATAAGTCAACTTGTAGAGGAAACAGCTAATAAAAACTAGTGGTGCTCTCTAACAGGGAAGCCTTCTGTGTACCACACACAAAAATTAAATAAGTTCACTGAAAGTAATCTGCACATATAGTCCTTACAAACACATTATTTTCTCCTTTTCCACTTTTTTAGAGACAGTCTGCCCCTCCGGTCCCCCCTTGTGCAGATCACATAATGTTAGCGACCATGTGCTCAAATCGTTGTGCGTTGTTTGTGCGTAGGAAGGTTTGCTTTTTTATTGTCTTTTGATGCTCATGTTCGGTTTAGCTTGCTGATGGACAAAAATATGTAAGTCGTCGCTTTGTGTGTTTTTCTTTTTCTTGTAATTCAATATTTGTTTCAGTTTCGAGTCTAGCCTTCTGTTTTATGTAATTTGTTGCTGTACCGAATGAGAAGATTGCGTCCAGATTAAACATCTCCAGTTCAAAACATTTAGTCTGAGATTATCTTCAACACACTTTTCCACTCACTATGACTGAAACCATCTGCATTTTTATTTAGGGAGCAGCTCTGAGACTTCGAGATAGATGCAAAGGTTATGGCATCAGTTTCTTTTTCCAGTAACTCTTGCTTCTTTTAGATAGAGGTGCCTCCTGAGTAGAGATTCCTAGTACGGAAGGTTTCAATTGATATTTTTTCCAATAGCTCTTACTTCTTTTTAATAGTCAATTGTAAATTTTACGTGTGTTTGTTTTTTTGTTTGTTTGCTTGTTTGTTTGGTCGGTTGCTGTTGTTTTTGTTTTACGTTTGATTAGTATTGTGTTTTAGGCTATAAAAGAAATATCAGGGTTACGATTTAAATTGACGAGGCCCTTGCGCTAAAAATTTTATCATGTCTTAACTTGTCCTTATCCTGTACCGTGTACAATGTGTTTAACTCGGTTTAGCATCTCACAAACATCATGTCATTCATCCTCCTTTCGTATAATAAGCAAATGAAGAAGCCTTGACCTTACTCCGTTTTCTTGTAAAGCAAGCAAGAAGCGGCTAGAGCATAAAAGAAGTGTAAGGGGTGGAAATTTGGCAGACGAGTGTTCTTCCCTACTTCTTGACTGCTCTAAACGTTTCCTAAGTGCTGTACAACAGAGCTGAGCGCAGTCAAGGCTACTTTATCTGTTTTACAATAAAGAATCCGTGTTTCAGTTTTACTAGGGAACGTTACCTTACAATCTAACTGAGCGTAAAAACCTTCCAGGGCTCTGACAGCGCATTTCGTTTTCTCTTTGGTCATTCTCGTCAATAACATCAATTACGGCGCTTGGCATGTTTAGAAACCTTTGTTTGGTTCATCTGTTGCTACTTGCAAGCTCGCTTGTTCCGACATTTCACTTACAATAAACGAAGAAAACTTAGAGAAAAGTCCAGGAAAAAGTCGAACATTGTCCAAATTGCATATTTCCTGATGGCTTCGCCTCAGCTCCAAACTTTACCAATGAAAAGGTGAAACGTTTTTCCCACTGACTGTAATTGAACTCCGGTTTACCTTCGTAAGAGTAGCTGGGTTCTGGTGATACTCTTCTCTATATCTAGACTCACACACATTTTAACAATTTTCATGTGCCTTGATGTTTTCTCACCAAATATTGTCTCGACTATCACGTATCATCAACCTTGAACAGAAATCTATATTGACAATACATAGATGAATGCATTTTGCAGTGAATTTTAAATAAAAATCAATTGACCGTTGGTTCATGGTTAGCGTGCGTGTATCGCGATATGGATGCACGTGGAATGTTTTGATAGAAGAGGCAAAGCATTCGTTATTCGTCATGTTTTGACAAATATAAAAAACCAGGTCGAGGGTTCTGAATCTGTTAATTCCGATGCTTAGAAACCTTAGATGGACAAATGTTACCTGTGCAAATCCTGCCATCGCCATTAAATCCAACCTTGCAGCTGCAGTTAAAAGAACCTTCGGTATTGTTGCACTCAGCGTTGACATCACATTTGTGGATATTGGTGAGACATTCATCTATATCTGCACAAATATTGAAGTCAGTTTTAAAATAAATAAGCTAGCAATGAAGAATGTTCAAAAGTAACGAGTAAATGCGCTGTTCTAGTCACCAGTGCAATTTTCATCATCACCATCAAATCCATCTTCGCAGCTGCAGTGAAAGGAACCTTCAGTATTTATGCACCGAAAATTCACACCACACTTGTGGGTATTGGTCGCACATTCGTCTACATCTTAACAAGAGAGAAAAACATTTAATAAAAAGTTTAGTGCAAGTGTTTATTTCTCAACAAATTGAATCTATCATGTTAAGAGCAACAAAAATTATTTAGCCAGCACAAGGAAGGCTTCTTTTAGACAAATCATCTAGAAAAGACAGGAGTTTACTTAGATAGAAAGAGGGCGCGAGACGTAACGTAATGCTAAGAATGATTCCAAGGATGAAAATATAATGGTGCTAAAAAGAAAACAAAACATTGTAAACTTAACTAACCTCCAAACACGAAGGGAGGATTGCAACCAAAACTAAGAGAACACAATTTGCCGTCCACGACTCGAAAATCATTTGATGCCGGACTCGAAGTAGCACTCGAGACACGGAACGCGTAATAAAATGCACACTTCGACGGATGCCAAACGCGACAAACGTCACACTAACAGCCGACTGATCCCTCAAAATTACTATTCACAGATTTGTTGTGAAAATCGTTGATGTTTTTGATACGCTGGTCAAGTTTTGAGCAAATATATATAAAGAAAAAAACCTAGGATTATGGATCTACTGATTTCGATGCATGGAACAATTTAGATGAATAAATTTCATAGTTACCTTTGCAGCTTTTGCCGTCGCCATCAAACCCAACCTTGCAGCTGCAGTTGAAAGAACCTTCAGTATTGTTGCACTCAGCATTGACGTCAAATTTGTGGGTTTTGGTGGTAAACTCGTCTACATCTGGAGAAACAAATTCTTTCCGTTGATAGTGAAATTAGAAAAGAAATAAATGATAAAAGCTTTTTGCAGGTAAGAGAGATCAGGGTAAAATGGATGCAAAAGAGACGCATAATCGTAGCAAAATAACTCTTGCCTTTTTCACAGTGTTCTCCCGTGTAGCCAGGTGGACACACACACTTGTATCCCTTGTTTGTGAATCCAACCAGGCAAGTTGCATTGTTGTAGCAGATGTTGAAGCAGCACTTGTTCTGATGGGGAAAGATGTTGAGCCTTATTTTTCATAAAATAACGGAGATGCTATTCATGCAAGCCATTTATACTTTTGATCCATACGGGGCATACTTGGAGTTTTTTCTTTTTTCGCTTATCAAATAAAGAATCCGCGACTGTTCTCTGTTGTGTTGTAAAGTCGCATGAAGCGGCTAGAGGACGAAAGAAGTAAAGCAGAAAAAGTATCTCTTCTCGATACCCTGATAAAGCAGACTGTCTCAGCCAGTCAGAGCGAAAGTAATAGGGAAACTTTATGTTTTAATTTATTTATTCACCTTTTTTGTCGGCCGATTCAGGTGTTTTCAGACCTCATTTTGAAAAAAGGCTAAACGTTTCTAAAAAAACTGTGGTCCTGCGTCGGTGGGGGTAACAAGGTAATTTGGTTATATCAACTAAGTTAAAATTGTAAATTGGCCACCGTAACGAATAAAAAAGCTGACGTTTCGAGCAATAGCCCTTTGTCGGACGGAATGGAGGAATTGTTGGTTGTATGTGGATTTATATGCAGAAAGCGAAGCTACGCCATTGGTGGGAACGTGGCGGCGAGAAAAACACGAATAAATTAGTGGAATGAGAAACCTTCGTTGATACCTGAGGGATTAAGACTGCCAATTTGAAAGAGAAACTTTTGTTCAAGAGTTTTGCGGCTCTCCTTGTTGCCTAAATGTAAGGAAAGACCGCAGATTGCCATATGTTTTTTAGAATGATTGGGTAAATTAAAGTGTCTAGCGACTGGTTTTGATGCGTCCTTGTCATTGAAAGGAATGACAAGGACGCACAATTCCTCTATTCGCTCCGACGAAGGGCTAACGCTCGAAACGTCAGCTTTTTTATTCGTTACGGTGGCCAATTTGCAATTTTAACTTAGTTGATATAACCATATTACTTCGTTTTGAAAAGTTTTGAAATGATATTGCTTCATCTGAGTTTCCAAACACGCAATCACACACACACACACACACACACACACAAAACTTAATTATTACTTCCGTGCTCCTGTATATAAAGCCTGCCATCGGTTTCAGATCATTTGGGTGTTGTAAGTCGTCCGAGTCACTCAACTGACATAAAACTTTCTTTTTTTCTCCTGAGGGCCCCATGTTGATCGATTTACACCTGTCTTCCATACTGCACCCATTTTTACAGTGACTATGCATATGCATTCCGACTTGTAATGAAATGTTTTTAACGGCATGGCCCACCAATGCATATCCATCTCTGACTTCCAGAAACTTGAGTCTCCGACAGCTATCTGTATATTAGACAGGAGTAGAGAGATTTTGATTGGTTTACGGATCGGCTTGTGTGAGTTGGCAAAAAAAGAAATTCTGAAAACATGTGACTACAACAAAGTAAAGTTAAGGAATCGTGGATTTTAAAAATTCAATGGATATCAACCGCATCAGCTGAGAGTTCCCATTCAGATTCTATGCTATCTGCCAAAAAACTCGCTCTTGTACTAAATTGTCAGCCTTTGGTTCGGCGTAGGTCGGCATATCTGCGTTTTTTCGATTTAGTATTTTAGCTTTTATACATTTTCGAACAGAAATGGATTAATAGGAATGGGACGAGATCATTCAAAAGCTCGCAACCTCTGGGGTTTGCGAACGTCCGAGGCAGGTTATGACATCTCATCTTACTAGACAACGTTGCAAAGATAAAAAAAAAGCGTAAATGAACGTCTAATCGTTTGTCTCACGAAGATTATAGATTATAGATTGTTTAATTTTTTTTTTTTTTTTTTACTGACTTCTAGCAGTTTTTATCTTGTTATGAATCATTTTAAAATATCTCCCATTCAGACTAGTTGATCGAAACAGCATTTTAGGTACTCGCAGTAATGATCCATTTCTCCAAACCTCTATTTTACTCAAAGTCTACGAGAGAATAATGATAAAATATTCGATTTGCATTCCTTGTTTCCCTAAACCAGGTTTCTTTTTTAAAAAAACTGCTTTGCTTTTTTCGCTGCTTTTATCAATGAAGTTATTACTTAGATTGCTAATGCATGAGGTAACTGTGCTTCAAAAGTTGCAAACGTTAAAAAGAAGAACAAAACTGTTTTTCGTTGACCCTCAATTTTCTTGATGGCTCCCGTGATGTCTTTGTAAATTATATTACTGTTAAAGACAGCAGAAACATTGAAATCCATCTTCCAAGCATTGTTTAGGAATGAAACATGTGTACATCTCATCTTAAAACTAATCAAAAACATAAATAATCGATGTGTTTTTCACTTGGTATTCTTTGTAGAATTAATAGCAATACCTCATTTGCTTTTGTATCCCTCCTTGAAATACAATAGTCAAGTAGAAAATTTTAATTTTCTACTTGATTATTTCTACTTGTAAAATTCCTGTTGTCAAGATGAATGTTGATATCTAATGCTTCCCAACAGTTTTGGGTGGCATTCAGTTTACTTGAATTCTATTGCTCTTGATGAGAACCCTTCTATCGACGACTTAGTTTTTTTCTTTGCTTAGACATTAAAATTGTTAATGCTGCTTTGTTCGAGCAAGTTGCCGTTTCTAATAAAATTCAGCAAGGAAAGCTATTTATAGGACATTTGAATTCTCTGTAATCTTTTTTGGTCAGAAAATATAACAAAACGAATTCTTACAATAGACGCATATTTGCTTTATCTTTAGTTGGAATTGTATATGGATTAATCCCTTCGCTCATTTTCAAACAATTCCCTTCTTTATTTTTCAAAATATGATTCAGGGAAAACTTTTTTATTTCCGATACCAGATCCTGGACAGCGAGTTTGAGTCAAAACTCGTGAAACTCATGTAGTTAAAATAAATGACATATACACCCATTTCTTAGACTAACATTAAAAAACTGTTGCTTCAAATGAGATTTTACGGAACTTTAAGTTCTGTTATTATTTTTTGTTTTCGTATGTTAGACATATGAGAGTGTCTCTTACACATTCTGATCATTTATTAATCGGTATTTACCTGCGAGCCCGATCTGACCTCGGACAAACTTTGGGATTGTCGATAATAACCACAAAAATAGATTTTTTAGCATCTTTTTATTGATTGTTTCATGATGGATTTGATCAGAAAAATTCTCCTCAAAATTTGAACTGCCGCGTGTTGGCGTCCCTGCCCGTTGTTATTAAAACTTGTGTAGAAAGTTTCAAAAGGAGTTACCCTCTCTTAAAATCGTGTTTCGCTTTATTTCAAATTTCGGTGAGCAATAATTGCCGGAGAAAAATTCAATTTCGTTTTACCTAAGCTCACGTTAAATGTTCACGTTAGAGTTTAGTTCTGAGCCTCATTGATGAGCTGAAATAAGATATTCAAAGTGTTTAGTTAGCTTTCCTAGCTAAGTTGTGGCATCTTCCCACATTGCGTGAAACGAATTGTCCTTAAGAATTGATTTGAAAGCTGCAAGTCTTCAACTTTTCTGTAGATGCATGAATAAAAAATCATAACACAAGAACCAACTGAAGTTAGATCGATTTTTCACCGCCTATTTTAACTTTTTGGATAGCGAAAGGCAGAGCTTTCGATCTGAAATCGAAAGCAATGACCGAAGTGCAACCGCATCTCCCGCCAAAAGAAACCAAAGAAACAACCAAGAAAGTTTAAAACATGTTACATTAAAGCTGCCATGAAAAATTAATATAATCCTTCATCTAACCCACACTATAGAGTGTTCAAGTAAACTCACCATGGTTTGCAAATGTAAGGGCATAAAACCAGCCTCCATATAGAAAAAAAAGAAATAGGAAAGAAAACATCGGGAAGCGACGACACTTCATCTTCAGAGTCTGAAGAAAAACGAAGTTTTACGGAGAGTATTCAAATATGTTTAATCGTGATTAATTATTAACAAAAAGTTGTACTCAATCTTTCTGTTTATTACTATTATTATTATTATTATTTAAATACTTCTCAACATGATTCATTATTAACCGGGAGTTTTCTCAATCTTCCTGTTTATAAAGTTCCTCTCACGCCCTTTTGGCATGGAACTGTTCACTGATTGGTCTCTCCTTTTGGCTTAATGCGCAAACAAATTGACTAAAACAGGGATTAAAACAACGAAAAATTAATAAAAAAACAGAGAGCTGCGGCAGAAATTTTGTCCTTTTTACACTATTTCAAGTTACTATCATCATCATTGTAATTGCTTTAACCATAATTATTATCGTTATGTAACTTCTTCCAGCAAGGTTCAACTAGCAACTCCCGAGATGGGTTCATCTTGTATAAGCTGCGTCTTTTGTATTCTAGGTTGAAGTCAAAACGATACCATATTTTTATAAAGGCTGATAGTTTCTAGAGAAACTGTGTGGGGCTGCGTCGGTGGGGGTATCGAAATAATTTGAATATATCAACAAAGTTGAAATGGTAAATTGGCCACCGTTACGATTATAAAAGCTGTCGTTTCGAGTGTTAGCCCTTCTTCTGAGCGAATAGAGGAATTGTGGGTTGTGTGTGCTGTTAAAGGCAGAAAATGGAGCTACGTTATTGGTGGGAACATGGCAACGAGAAAAACACGAATAAATTAGTGGAATGTAAAGCGTTCGTTAATGCCTGTGGGATTTTTAGACTGCCGGTTTGAAAGATGAGCTTTTGTTCGAGAGTTTTACGGCTTTCCGTGCTACCTAAGTGCAAGGAAAGACCGCAGATTGCCATATGTTCCTTAGAATGATTAAGTAAATTCAAATGCCTAGCGACTGGTTTCGATGTGTCCTTGTCATTCCTCTCCACGTCGCGAAGGTGTTCTCGGAATCGGTCAATTAGTCTTCTGCCTGTTTCACCGATGTAAATCTTTTTGCAATAAGTGCAAGTTATGCAATAGATTGCATTGGCGGAGGTGCACGTGAAGTGATCGGTGATCTTAACGGATCGTTTAGGTCCCGATATTTTCTCAGTGTTTTTATAAACTGACTTGACGACATGTTTTGTTTTTCATGCTCACATTTAATTTGGTATTCGGGAGTTAAGACTATCATTTCATGAACATCTGGTGTGTTGAATGACTAAAGAGTCAAAACTTGAAAGTTCGAGAGAGTTCATGTACCAGATACCAGATATATTCTATTTGAAGCTTTCAAAGTCGAAAGTATTAGTTTATGTACGAGTTAGCTGTAGCGCTTTAAAATGTTTCTCAAGCAAGAGTGGAAAGGATTTCTACCATCTCCATTTGAAAACTTCCTTTCTGGCAGAAGCTTGTGTACAGCCATTCATACGTGATCTCAGATATACTTCCGCTTTGTTACATCACGCAAAGTATTTCAACAGCATTTTTCTCATTTTTGGTGCACGGAAATTCTGCCTACAACTTTATCCTTTATTTTCACGAGTGGCGCTAATGAGGCATCGAAACTGATGTCTTGATTTTTCTATTCTATGGCCGCTTCTATAGCTATCAATCACTATTTTACTTGATCACGACTTAAACATATAATATAGCTTGCATCGGACAAATGAATGACACACTTGGCCTCCTTCCCCATCCCACCTCTCCCTCGTGCTAACCCTAGCCCCACCCCCTCCCTCCAGTCCGCTTCGCCTGAGATTGCCGGATGCTCATAATTAAACTTGCTGGACCAATGAGCATGACTGTCAGTTGGCGTTACTTGTGATCAAGCCATGATGAGGCTTAATACTCGAATGCATCAGTTTAAACGAATCGATATCAGTTGCTGGACCCAGGACGCCCGAGTATCTGCTTGATGATACATCTCTAATTGAGATTAATTCGTTAATATAGACGGGCGCCAGACCGTGGTTAGCTTTAAAAGTAATTAAAAGCACTCTAAAGATTATTCTGTATCTGACGGGAAACCAGTGCAATGATTTCAGACGTGGCTTTACATGGCAGTATTTGCTTTCTTCAAATATAAGGTGCGCGGCTGTAGACTCAGCAAGTATTTGCTGCTGACCTCTTGTCCTCATTCACTTGCGTTGATCTCTTTGCACGAATCAGCTGCCAGCTTTTTAATTGAACCAAGTTGAACTGGAAGGTAAGAAAATAGCGCAGCATCATTCCCATCCAAGACAGTTCACTATGTAAATAATTTGATATTATTAACCGAGTGGTTAATAAGGCAGGTTTACCAACATAAAGAGCATCTAAATCCAATTTACGTTAATAACTCAGTTGACAAAACCGAATTATCTAGTAATACTCCCTCCTCCAGCTACCCCCTTTAACCTGCATGTAAATAGTTTCGCTTTCAGAGGACTCACCTCTGTTGATACCTCGTCTGAAGTAATATCTCTCAGAGTTGGGTATAAAATCTTTAGGTATGGCTTCTTTGGTGCGGTTACTCAGCTCACTCTTGTCTTGAGTAAGGACGTAGTTGAAGCTTTGGCATGTCATGTCACCATGACATTCTCTTAAACACACAACAACATATGCTGCTCTAGTGATCGTCTTAAAAGCGTGTCCTCGCAGCATCATATCAGAAATTGACGTCTCACTGCTGAGTTGTCACTTCCGGATTATCCAGTAACAATGGTGAATACCGAGGGAGAGGTGTAAGAAGGATCGGTAATTTCTCTTTAACTAAAAGTGAGATCATCCACATTTTTGTAGGTCATGGAGGTGGAATCAACAACGTCTGTAATTCAGCAGGAGGAGGCGGAGGCACCTTCGTAGTGAGAGAAACTGACAATGCGCCTTTTATAATCGCAGGAGCCGAAGGAGGGATAGAAACGGTCACTTTCAGACCTGAAGGATGTGATGCTAGTACGAGCACAACAATTCATGGTCAGCGGGGAAGCGACGGACAAGGCACGCATATTGCTAATATTAGTAATTCAGCTGAGCAGACACATACAGTTGTATTTCAGTCCCACTTTTATTCCTAATCGTTATCGTGTTAGCTTACTTCTCAAACACTTCGTTTTAGTTTGTTTTAATTAGGTAAAAGCTTTCAAGCACACCTTAAACCATGGAAATTCAGCTAAATCCTGTACCCCTTTTCAGTCAATCTATGTTGAAAAGAAGAGACAGTCATTGGATATATCCCTCCTATTATTTTTTCATTATTGTTTTAGGAGGTAAAGTAGATGGTTTCTACTCCGGCGGCAGAAGTTCACAGCACTTTGGTGGAATCATGCTGGGAATAAGTTGCAAAAATTACATCAAGACTTTCCCTTATCTTTTCTACAATCGCGTCCGTTCATTTGCTAACAACTCAACTGAATTGTATTATCTAGAGTTGTTATTTATTTCCAGCAAAGGTGAGGGAGAACCTACACCATACCCAAAATGAATGAGCTGCCTTGAGAAGAAAGAGAGAGGGAAAAACGTTTTAGCACTAAAGCTGAGAAAAAGAGGCCTGAAACTTGGCCTCTATGGACTTGAGTACTCATCACTAAGAATCCCGTATGTAAACTGACCCTTAGTAGTAAACATTATGAGGCGTAGCTAACTGCATAAAATAATTTATTCCCTATGGGGGTAAAATTTAACCAGTATCGTCGGAGTAATGTTCTAACAGTAATCAAAACTATAACGAAATTCTCGAGCGTAATAGGTCATCACCAGCCCGATTTGAGCACTAATAAGACAATGTACGCGTCCTCCTTCTCATCGGTTAGTGTCATAGGACAGTTGACACTTCATGCCTGTGTAAGTGGACAATACGCGTCATGTGCGCGCGCTACTGTCGCCCATTTTGCGGAGTTAACTGTTGTTATTTCATGAAAACGTATAACCGATGTCTAGTTTCTCTCTCAAATTTTGTCATAGTTTAGATTAATTGGTAACAGGACTTCGCGTCGTCCAATTCTGTCCTGTCACCAAAAGAACGATTAGCAGACTAGACTCCCTCTTCGCGTTCGTCCGATGATTACGGGCCGACTTGGACTCAACTCAGTTCTGTTACCATATAGGGGCTACAGAGAATGTCTTTAATTTATTCTTTCATATACAGAATCACGCATGGTAACAACTTATATCAAGTAAAAATGGTTAAAGCGAAAAGTTTAATTTTTGTCTTTCGATTAAGATGGGTACAACTAGCCTCACGCTGAGAGCGACGAAAATTGTAATGTATTAAGTTCTTCTTTCCGTACAAAACTTTATAACAATTTACACTGAAAGACGTGAAATAAATTTCATTTTTCCTGTGGATGAAATGATCCTGGTAGGCGTTTTTTACGCATCGCTAAAGTTGTCTTTCACCGGTGAGGATCAGTTTGCTTCATTTTCATCCGCAAATCAAATAAAATTTATTTCATTGTAAGTTCTAATCTAGATTTAGTAAAATCCCTGTTTTTAGCGCTGAGCTTGTAAAAAATTTAGATGCAGATTACATTTTATCTGGGAGAGCAAAATACCTTAATCACAGGAGATTAAATTACCGAACTATATGTTTGAATAGAGGCGGTGAAGGGAATATTGGGTTCCATTCTTCAGCAATAACAACATTGCCTGGGCCTTTCAACCCAGTAGAGAAATTAACTGCCAAACCATTTTCAGGTTTTTCAACGGGTGACCATGTTCGGTTTACAAAAGAATATAGTTTTCACAGTTTCACTGACTCTTTTTTATTCGACTTTTCTTTCCTTAGAAAAAAAAAGTACACAAGTATGCAAATGATACGATGAGGTTGTTAGAACTGCTGTGGCTATTTTTATAGTAAAACTGATTTGTGATTAAAAAATGAAACATGGATTGGCATAGATGTTTTCCTTTTAAACGGCCATCGACAAAAGAATACTTTTCAACAACCGAGTTAAAGAGAAAAGAAGAATGATTTCGGACGTCTATTTACTTTTACACGTAGGAAAACGTTTTCAAATTTACACCTTAGTCGTTGGTCTCATGATGGAGTGATGGCCATTTTACGGTTTACGGTTAAATTATTTCCTTTGCGGTTGCCAGAAGTATTTTTACAGTTAACCCATCGTGTACGACTAGAAGTTAGAATTTGTGAATTTTGACGCCTAACAGCTAGACTTTTAGCTATTAATCTCATTGAGACTCTCTTAGTCGTAATTTTGATTTTTACCTCTCATTATCTTATTTCAAAAATTAGCTGCTGATAAATAGTTTCTCCACTGTTTTGGCTTATTGATCTCAAACAAATTATACACTCTAACCTCTCCATAAAAATAAAAATGGCTGGGACTTAAAAAAAAAAAAATTATTATTAATCAGGGCTTCCTTCGCTTCAGAGTGATAAGCAAATTGCTTGAGGATGAAATCAGAAGAGGATTTGTGGCAAATCTATTTTGCTCACTCTACAAGCTAAACGGTCCCAGTATTTCTTTCTCTAATCAGCACCACAATATCGCAAATGACACGGATGCACTGGAGGCGTGCCGCTGATGTAATACACAAAATATCCACTGCAATTCCTTACTTGGATGTTGATGGACCAATTACAACATCCTCCTGACCAATGAAAACAGACCTGCCTTGTGACTATACCCTCGCTCACCGTAGGATGGGCCCCGTTTAACCAGCCAGTGGCATCAGTTCCACAGCGCCTGGTTGGAACACATGTGGTAGCCATTTTATTTCCAGCTGCTCCCTGGAAACGAAACCAATTTGGACCGAGTGAACTGTCGCATAAAAGAACTCCAGTGTACGTTTCTTTCCTGTTAGCATCTGTAAGGCTTGCTGGATTTTGGCATTCTGTTAAAGAAAACAGACAAAACAGTTACACTAACGCTACCTAATTATCGTTTGGGCTCATTTTATCCTTTTCCTTTCCTTTTTTATCAGTCTTGTATTCTTATTGACTTTTCTTTAAATACTCTTTAGGTATTTAATTTAATTTATTAATTTGTTAGATTCACCGATAGGCAGGGACACCGAAACCACTTGTGCCAATTACTGCGGGCCCAGTAAATCCACCCATCCCACCCCAATGGGAGGACATCCACCACACAGTAATCTCGTGCGTGGGAAATTAACGTCTCCTACCCCCTAACTCTGCAGGAGACGGAGCCTACGGTTTATTCGTCCTTATCCGAGAAGACTAGAATATCTATCCATTTCTTAACATCATAGAAAGGTAGAAAATTCTCCTCAGTTATTTTAAGACCCTGAGTGTTGATCCGGCCGGGACTTGAACCCTCGGCCTCCCTCGCAATAGTCCGGCGCTCTGCCAATTGAGCTAACCAGGACGCGGTATTTCCATTTAAGTCGTATCTTTTCTCATTCATTGTAAGAAAAAAAAAACTAACTGACCAGCCGACTCTACGTAACAACTTGTCCTTCCGTCCCCTACGTAACCATGGTTACAAGAACAGTTGTAAGATCCAATAGTATTTGTGCACGTAGCTGTTCCATCGAGACAACTGTGAACGCCAACTGCACATTCATCAATATCTGTGAAATATAAAAAAGTTACTTGAGTGTTTATACTGTACATTTCATAAACAGAATTATCTAAGTTAAGACTTTTTATCATCTCCTTTGTGCAAAACAAAGGGACAAAGATCAAACTGGTTTTAAATTGTCTGATCGGCAGATAAACTTTTCTCTGTAAAGGATAAAAACGAACTTCCTTGGGAATTAATGTAAGATATTTATTTCTTTGAAGAGAAAAATCTGTGGGAACATGGAAGATTTAATCGGTCTAATCCTCCTCTATGTATGTTCGCCTAAATTTTAAAAACATTCAATCATTTTTTGCCATTTCTATGGTACCACTAATCTATATGGATAACAAAACTGTTCTTTGCCATGACAGATAAGTCAAATTAGTTTCCAGCTTTCTTTAAATATATATGCTCCTGGGGATCACGGAAAAGCCAAAAGTGGTGGGAGGTGAAAATTATTTCCCTCTTGAATAGAGTTCAAAACTACCCTTATAGGAAATATGGCATGGGTTTGTTACAGTATTTGATTATCAACCAATAAAATAATATGAAAAAGGGAAACTAGATAATGAAACTCATATACGTGAAGAACTGATTCGCAAATTATAGCAAAAGAGATGGAAATGGGCACATTTGAGGAACAAATCAGCCCTGTCAATAGTCATCCTCGGATGGAACACTATGGCCTGGAGGGGAACTCGACAGAGAGAGTGGTGGTACTTTACGGAAAGCAGAAAGGTAGATGAAGATCGAGCGAAGGAAATTGAGTCAACTTGCATGAGGGGCACTGCCTATAAAATCAGCGGTGCTCTGCAGCAGGTAAGCCTCGTCTGCGTGCCACACACAAAAGTGAAACTAAGTTCAAAAGTAATCTGTACATATTGTCCTTACCAACACATTTTTTTCCACTTTTAGTGAAGCCAGAATAACAGGTACAGTGATATGAACCGTTGGTGTTTGTGCAGTTTGCATTAGAGCCACAAATATGGACGTCAGCGCTGCACTCGTCAACATCTGATGAGGCAATTTGCAAAAACATTACAGGCATGCAGACTTTCCATGTTGTATTGGGCAGTTAAGAGATTACTCTCTCACTATGAAGCATTTTTATATTTATATACAAGGAGCGCCTCTGAGACTTCCAGACAGATGCAAAAGTAATGGCAGCATTATTTTTTTTCAATAGCTCATGCTACAGAGATGCATTAAAGGAGAGGTTTCTGTTGATAGCAGTGTAACTGGAAAACATTCTATAGTAGCATAGCGATGTAAAGACATCCTCAGTACTTAATTCTCAGCCCTCCAAGCATACTACAATAACACAACTGATTGAACTTAGAAGTTCTCTGAGAGCCTTATCGAACTTCGCCGTAATCACGTACGTTGAAAAACCTTACCTTCTTCCCAAACTTCAGCTCGCGCTCAGCTAAACTGTCCCATAAAAATTAATAATTAATACGTAGCAGTAAAATTTCAGAAGTCCCGATATATTTCAAAAAGTCATGCGCAGCCGAATATCTGAACAGAGAGATTTAGCACCGATTTAGCATGCCCTTTCACGTTCCGCGTAAAAAAGCGTGAACCTTGCAGCTATGGCCTCGCGTAACTTCACGTTATGGTGGATTTGAAGGCGCCCTTGACTTACAATGAATACTTTTTGTAGCCTTTTTACGATAATTAACTTCCACTCTGTGAGAGAATAAGAAGAAAAACCTTAAGTACACAGCAAACGTGAAAAACTCGCGGAAAAACAAGGTCACGTGGTCACTGCTAAATCTCTCTTGTAGAAAATGCACCAACGTGGCGCTCTTCAAAAGTAAATCTATGCGCGGGTAAGACAATAGACAGGTGTTGTGTCCTGTTTAACTTGCCTTCTGTCTCCATATCACATTGAGCAAGAACGGATTTTCCAGATACAATAGAATTAAGCCAATATTTGCCACTGACTGCGTGACCTTCACTCAATTTGATTTCTTTACATGTCTCCGCAGGAAGCTCAGGTATGGATCCGAGAGGGACTGCAAAAATATAAAACGGATAAGAATTATGAAGGAAACTGGCAGGAGGGTCTAGAAGCCGCAAAGCAGCGAAAAAAACTAACAAATTTTAGCCGCGTATGTCGTACGTAAAGTCAACCGTATTTTTTTTTTCCTTTTTAGCACAACAATAAGAAATTGACCATTAGCCGTAAAAAGGCAAAAATCTTAACCGTTAACCGTAAAAGCGATTAACCCATTGAGGCCCTCCCAAAGAAAGTGCCTGAAGAAAAAGAACTGGGAGAGAAAAAAGTACACATGATGTATTGTTTGTAAAATTATGTAACAGGCCTTTCTAATGAACTGCTTTGCGGTACAAAGATGCTCACACATGTCCGGTCTCCTAATCTAGCGCCTTGCTGGCATAATGGCATCGTGTAATACCATAGAATATGCCGACGGATCTATATATCTTCGTATTTTGATTGGCTACATTTTTATAGTATGTATAAGAAAACAAACAAACAAACCTCACCCCTATTCTTGTATCGTGTAAGATAATACCGGGATGAATCTGGCACAAAATCCTCAGGTCTAGCCTTGTTTGTGCGGTCATTTAACTCACAGCCACCTTCACCGAAGACATAGTTAAGGCTCTGACAGCTCTCATCATCCTTACAAGCTTGATGACACTCCAATGGGCTAGAAATCTTTATCGTCTTATAAATGTGTCTTGTTAACATCATGCCGAAAATGGAATATTCTTGTTCACATTGATTAGCGGCTGTTGCAGGCAGCAGGTGGACAACGAACAAAGTTACGACGAGAAGAGTCATCCTTGGGCCAATTGGGCAAGTCTTTTTACTCTAAAGATGGTAACGTTAGAGGTTTCCCAGTTGGAGCTGTGCAAAGTGTTCCATATTCAGAGAAGAATAAAAAGAAGAGAAGGAAATAATAAAATCGTACCGTTAACGGTTTACCTATTAAAGCTGTGCAAAGTTTTCCGGCCATATTTAGAGAAGAATAGAAAGTAGAGAAGGAATATAATAGACTTTGAAAATGGTACCGTTAGAATTACGTGAAACTGAAGCTAAGTACCTTAGGTAGCGGCATAGCATCGGATTATCGGGGTTTCGAAGAAACCACTTCTTATCACGTGAACAGAAATAAACTGAGATCTCGACTACACTGCGTGAGCAAGCTCCTTTCATTTTTAGCGAATAATTACACGTCGGTTTCTCTTAGACAACAAGTTAAAAAAATATAAGTAGTCAAGACGGCGACGTCTAAAAAATTATCGACTAGAAAGAGGAAACTACATTATCCATGCCTTTTTTACAGCTCCAACGGCTCTTGCATAGTATATCTTATGCAGGCAACGTTATGATTAACATCGAGACGTGATCGAAGAAAGTAGCATGCGGGGCTATTATTTTCTGCTCATCAATAGTCTCTTGTTTCGCCGCTTTTCTATTGCCACTGTAGCCAAAGTGTCTCTAAGTCCCTGTTACTTATTAGTATTAATAAGAATGTGTGCTTTGATTGGCTGAAACGGCTATCGTTTGTTGTGCTGATAAACCCATAGAAAACTGAAATATCTTCTTGTCCTGAGAAATGGCACCACAGGGGACGAATTCCAAGACGATGCTGTGAACGCCGAAAAGAACGAGAAATATTCTAGGATCTTTCAAATTGTCTACTTGAAATGTTGACTCTTCACATTTTCTCACCACGAAAGAAAAGTCGAGGAGGAAATGTTGCCACGTTTTGACTTCAAGAAATAGGATCTTATTCGGAAATTTATTGGAAATTGGATATTATTCGGAAATTTATTGCAAAGTTTGTAGACCACTCTCAAATCAAGTGGTACAGTTTTTTTCCATTACAAAACAGATATAAGTAATTTAAAGGAAGATGCTTCCCCGACATATCACCTGCTAAATTCTAGTCGAAATTGACTGTGTATATGGATAGGAGCGAACAAAATAATATATATGTGAACGGCGGGTTGCCAAAGAAATATCAAAGCAATCTTCGCAGTAACGAACACTTCTTACGCATATGAATTTTATATTTTCACAGTCATTTATTCATCACTTCACGGGTTTATAACGAAACATCATGATTACCAACTCCCAGATTGCTTGTTAGCTCATTCGGTAGAGCACTGCACCGGTATCGCAGAGGTAGTGGGTTTAAAATCCCGTATAGGCCTGATATTTTTGTGCCCTATTTTGACTACTCTTCAAGTATTGTTTATTGCTGCGAAGATGGCTTATATATTCATTTCTAAACCCGCAGTTCAAATATATAATTTTCATGTATGATTTTCATATATGATTTTCATATATTCCCAGGCAAAACAAATAATGTTGATAATGATAACAATTATGATAATGATAACAATGTTGAAAATAAAAGGTATGGTAAGGGAATGCATATAATTAAAGCAGTCTGTCAGTATCTCTTTTCACATCTTGTTGACAACACAACTAAAGAAGCAAGAATTAACTTCAAGTAAGGACTTAATCGGAGCTTAAAATTATGACAGCTTTTGTGGTTTCTTTGTTCCCTCTGAGGAATCCACTGAGATACATCAGTTGTTAGTCTCCTTCGCAACCGCAGTTTCGGCTCGTCACGCAACGCTCCCTCCCCCAAGGCTGGGAAGGAGACTAATCAGTTGTCAGTATATACTAAAACTGCGGATAGCGTCGAAAGTGGGCTCTGATCGGCTACTCAAACTGCTGATATCCTTTGTTAGTATATACTAAAACAGTGGATAGCGTTGAAGGCACGCTCTGATTGGCTAGTCAAACTCCGAATATCCTTTGCTATTTACCTCCCAGCAACTCGGGAAAAAATGGAGTCCCGGTTTGCATCCGTGACAAGCGAAGAAATCACTCAAATTAATTTTTGGTGGTGTATATATCTTACTTTGTCAGTATATACTGAGACAGCTATTCACCACCGAACAAAGCGCGCGGGATTTGCACCCAAAAATATCGGAACCGTTGTAGGATAAATGGATAAAAATAATCGTTTTGTGCTATATTATCTCACTGTTTTGGTGTATTGAAACGACTATTCACCTCAGTGCCGGAGGTTAGCGGTTATTTACCTCACCCCTTTCGTGGCTCAGCAAAGATCCGCCATTAGCCACTTCGAATTCCACGT
Organism: Stylophora pistillata; assembly: GCF_964205215.1. NCBI lineage: Eukaryota > Metazoa > Cnidaria > Anthozoa > Scleractinia > Pocilloporidae > Stylophora > Stylophora pistillata. The sequence goes on from NC_142520.1 coordinate 13,287,168, forward strand.
CGGCGGTTAGTTGTTAATTATCATCCGCAGGTTAGACTTGGCTCAAATCCTTTTGAAACCTGAAGTTTTTACTCTTTTCAAATGCATTTTTATCAGAGAGGATCATCTGTAACTTGAGGATGACTTTAACTTTTATAAGGCACTTAGGTGTCATCAAAATGAAGATGCTGCATTGTTGCTCTGACGGATGTAAATATCTTACTTGTAATTGGCTACAAGCACGCTCTAATTGTGGCTATTTTTAGACGAATTTGTGTTGTAGTGACGTTCTTTTTACTAACATTGGTTTTTATGTTTGCGATTGTGTTAAAACAATTTTTGGATTCAGTTTGTGGATAAAAGTGAAAATTATAGAGGCCTTGGTTTGAGTCATCCGATTCATTCTCGGGACTCGACGGATAAAGACGTGCGGTTCACATTGATGTGAATCCCGCGACCGTAGAGTGACGCACTTTAGATTATTTCCTTTTTTCTGTTTTGTTTTGTTTTGTTTTTTTTAATTTTGTTTTGTTTTGTTTTGTCTTTCCTCTCCCTCTTTAATTAAAACATCGCAGTAAACTGTCATGTTATACGGTTAGTAGAGTACTATATAGTGTCAGAGAACATGATTGTTGTTTGGGTCAACCGAAAGAAATACGCAAATTATCGAGTCAAAGATTCCAAATTAAAAACTCAAAATTCCAATTTGATAACTCAATTCGTTCATATATTATCTATGCTTCAAATTGAGCGACCATTACCGACAGTTCAAGACGGTTGTTTAAGAAGAGGGCGACATAGCTAGTCGTCTACTTTAAAAATAAAGTTTCAAATATTATCATCACGCCTTATCTGTGTGGCACATACAAACGTAACTAAGACCGATTATTGGACCTTAGTTTACATGTTATATTTTCAATCTAACAATGATCAAAAACACTTTTGCAATGCCTCAGCAAAATCTGAAGACTTTTCTGCGCAGCCATAGCTTAATCGTAACATTTTCCGAAGTTAAAATATTTTTCCGACACTTTGACTAACAAAAGGAAAAAAGAGGGTGCGCTATACTTGAAATGAAAATGAAGAAAATTTAAAAACAATGCGGACACTGCAGTAAATCTTAGAATCAAAAGCGCTAACCTTGCTCCACTGAACGGAATTTGACCAAGATCTTTTCGTAGAGGTGAATCCCTTTAAAATTTGATATATTTTCGCACAACGACGAATTATCTAGACTACAACAATTACGCATTAACGAGAATTGAAAATGAGTGGCTCTAAAAGCTAACACAGGTGAAAGAGTAATAAATAATTCATCGCAGCAATATGTAAGAAGGGAATGGAGATGAACAAGCTGAGAATGTGTATATTGCAACATATTAAATTCATTTTGGTTTTCTAAACTTTGAGACATTCTCGGCGATTAGAAATTTAACAAAATGTGGTCCAGGCTACCTGAAAAATAGCACCAAATGTTTCCCACGGAGAGTTTAATTTTGCGTAGGCAGATCAGGTGTTGGTCATAGAATTATTTTTCTTTATAGATACTAATTCAAATTATGTTAATTAGAGGATTGCAAATGGAACGAAATCGAATGTGAAGGCTAATGGTACGTCATAAATCAAACAAACATAAATTATACAATTCCTGAATGTGCTAACAATTATCAGCATACATAATTCTTAAAATGGCTCGAGGTCTAACGTTAAAATAACTGGAACAATCATTTACTCAGCAGGACATTACTAATGGAGCTTAAAATTTTTTTTTTTCTTCCAAACTGCCTGCTGGATAAAGGTCTCATTACTTTTCGCTAATTCCCAGGCTGCTGTCGATAAACTAGTACAGACAACGCTGCTAGCGTCAAGGGGTCACGCAGCGCGTCACGCACTGATAGAATCGTTTTATTTGACATCGTGGTAAAAAAGAATCAAATCAGCAGTGGTTTGGCGTGGTCTGTACCCTCATCGACAACGATATTTGTCATCCCAGTAGTCAAATTTTTTGGCCGACTCACTCGGCTGCGCTTCGTGAGTGCACAACATTTTGACCACTGTAATGACGAACACTATTGTCGATAAGGGTACAGACCGCGATAACCCAACATTGGATTTCTTAAATTTACTCGTTGTTCCGATCTGTTTTAAGCTGATTTTACGGACTCTATCAGAGAGTGTTTTAAAACAAAATGAACGACTCAAAGCCTGACTATTGTGGAGAACAGGGCTACAAACACACGCGACAGGTGCCGATCTTATTTATTTAGCCATTGAGATGCCATGATGAACAAAGAATTTCTCCTTACAATATCCATGCAATATCAAGCAAACAGGAGACGAGAACAAAGAAAATATTAGCTAGGAAGTTATAAGTTACTACAACACCGACTTTCTCAAACTTAGATCATAAGAGTTGTGTGGCAAATCGTAGGAGGAATGATTCATGCAACTCAGGAAGGGGGAATTAGGGTTAATTAAATCCTTCGGTGTTTCCAAAAATTTCATCGTTTCCGATGCGGGTTTTGTGTAGGTAAGTGTTGCGTGCATTCGAGAGCAGCTTTTATTTCCGCACTTAACACTTATTACATCAGTCATTGCTCTTTCGGAGGGGGGGAGGGGGAAGGGAGAAGGAAAGGGGGAGTCATTTAAGGTTGTGAGACAATAAAGTTAACATGATTTCCCTCCCCCCCCCCTCCTTCCTAAGGCTCCGTAGTATTCTAATGCTCGTTCCTCATGGACAGTCAACTTCCATATTCCTCCTTTATAATCTGTTGACAACGACTGTTTCACCGCTCCGTTCGCATTCAAAACCATGTAATCCCTCCAAATCTTCCTTTCCCCACACCCCCCTCCCCTCAAGCAAAAAATAATTATTTTTTATGTGAACGCGGAGTATGGTTACAGTTCGAACGACTCAGTCATTTTCTCAGAAATAGATGGTGCATAACAAGGACACGAAGGATGGTGTGATTGTTGAGTTGTACCACACTTTTTCTTAAGCGTCTTGACCTGACCTCGCATATTTCTGGTTGGGTGCCGTGTTTCAGTGTTCGAAGGAAGCTTTTCAATGAGTACAAACGATAGTAATTGTTTCATCTTGCATGGAGCTCATTGTCAGAGCGTCGAAATAGCACTTAGTCTTATTGCTGCTAACTTTTCCAGGCATTCATCCAACAATTGGCCCATTACTTTCTTGAGACTTTTTTGAAAATACGAATATGTCCCTTGATGAAATAAAACAAGTTTAATCATTGAAGGTGAAACACACGCTATTTATTTAATAACAAGATTTAAAACGAGAGAGCTAAAGCTATTCTGGCCTCAGCTACAAATTCTGACAATTTGTGGTCCGTTGTCATCAATTCTATTTCGCTCTTCTTAATTATGTCTCAAGTCTATCGTAAGCGTTGTTTTTTTTTCCTTTGGACTCGTCATAACTTACTTATTTTTATTGCTATTTCCTTTTTTTATTCATACTGACATTATTTTTTTCTTCCTTGTTTTCAATCTAAAGGAGCTTTATCTAGCACTAAATAGCTGCTCTTTTCAAAGTAACATCAGGGAGATTATTACATCTATAAATTAGTTCTTCTCCGAAGGCCACTTTCCAGTTCCAAATCCTCCCGAGTTGTCCACGGGATAAGCACGGGTATGTTCTACGTTAACGGCAGCCACATTCTGTGGCGATCATGTTTCGGTATTGGCGTAGTATCACGTGACCATCTTTCTTAAAGTACATGATTCCCAGCATATCGGTGCTGAAGTTTGTCGCAACGCAGCAGTGATGGGCTACCTTGCCTACCCCATCCATCCTCTCCGCGGCGAGGGAGCGAACCATGGCATGCTTGCTGAAACTGGCCGGAGCAGCATTCAAGTCACATTTTCCCATACAGTTATAGGCATTAAATGACAGTGGAGCGATGAGGAAGCTCCCGAAAGTCTGCTTGGTGTTTATGAGCAAGTAACGTCTGGTGCACAGATCATTGTTATTGGCAGATGACTGGGAAGACGTCTTGTTCATCCCAAGAGGGAGCTTAAGCAAACACGACGACGAACGGAGGACGACGACCTGAAGTAGCAAGAACGTCACTGCGCAAGCGCGAACCATGAGTTCCGTCGTCGTCTTCTCGTGGACGACTTGAGATGGACCAGTTTCACGTCGTCGTGAACTTTCGAACTTCAAAGTAGTTTTTCTCATCAAAAGGTGCAGGTTTATTGTCAGTTTTTAGACAGTCTATGGCCGGCGGGTTGGAGTTTGTATTCGCTTCTTCGTTTGATTTAAACCACCCTGTTCAGTTTTCTAAACAAATAAAATTCGAAAACCCACCAACTCATATTCCTTCCTCTGCACAACAGATGTAAAGTCAAGCGATGAAAGCGACCACGTAAGGTTTAAATTTATTTGAGTATATTTTATGAAAGAGTGCTGTTTATCATTTTTATTGAATGAAAAGTTTTAAATGGCAGTGTAATACACCTCTGCGTTCGGTCAAAAGCTGTGTATGGAACTGCCGGATTATTGCTACTTAAAAATTTTGCGTGTTGCTGTTCTCCAATCGAGACGCTTTAAACAACAAATAATTCTTCAGATCGGTGTGTTAACATGAGCTTGAATACCTGTCAGGTTTTCCGAATCTATTTTCAAAATGTTTCATATAGATTTACAGCCATAAAAATTATTCCGACAAAATCACACGGGAAAAAATAGTATTCTTGGGTAAAGCGCGACGACTGCTATCTGTGCCGATCGCTAGCTAGCATTGATTAAACTGACAGACTTACGTCGTTTGCTCGCCAAAGGAAGGAGCATCAAAGGTAGAACATATCAGACTAAAGCATGTTGAAAATCAGACAAACCTTGTGCAAAATAGGTTTGTTTATATCAGCAACACTTAGAACTGAATTTAAATCTCAAATAACTTGCGTAAAATTTAATATTTTAAACTTTTGCGATGCGTAAATTATTGTAAATAAAGCTAAAGCTTAATAATTCCTTGGACTGTTGATGTTCAAGAATTGAATAACCTACTCTCGAACTTTCGATATATGTGTGGAAATTTGATCCATGAGTGAGAAGAAGAAGGTTTTGGACGTCTATGAACGATGTCATTTCTAAAACTGACGAGGCGAGAATAAACAAGATTTCAGACGTCGTCGTCCTTGAGCAACTTCACTAATTAAGTTTCATTTTCCCGCTAAAAACGACGTCTTCGCTCCAGACCCTCCGCAATTACTTGACGTCGTCGTCGTCCCTTTCGTCGTGGTTGCTTAAGCTTCCTAATATCTCGAGGAAGGCGACTAAAAGAAATACAAAACACTCAAGTTGTTGACAGAGCAATGATCGTAGGGCATATTCATAATGTAACGCCAGGGGGAGAAGGATATTGGTTTAGCCTCTTAGGGTCCTGCAGTATTCTGATCCCCCTCTCCATGGCAGTTGATTTCTGATGGTTCTCCCTTGCGTTTATTAGTGTTTGAGAAAGCATGTGAAGAGAGCAAAACTCACCTCCTCAAGAAAGGTGCATAGTCAGCTTCCTGAAGCTGTCTTCCGTCGGTGTAAATAACCATGAACACTCCATCTGAGTCCCCACTCGTTGCGTTGCAGATCAGAGCCTTTGGAACAGTGTTATTAGCTGAGGCTGTCACGACTTTGACGTGAACCTCATGGATTGCGTCAGTGGATTGAAACCATTGCACAACGGCTGTCTCGACCATTGCGAACACGATCCAGTTGGAATCTGCCCCTTGAAGTGCAGATTTGGTGATGAGCTTGCCTGATTTCTTGTCGTAGAGACCGAAAGTGGCTATTTCATCGTCACTAAGGGTCTTTCCGGCGATGTGAGAAAACTTTATCCTGATTTCGGCCTTTTCAACATGTTCTTTAGGATCAATCCTCTTCACGTCGAAACACATAAGTTTGCAAGCGGCATCAACTGCAAAATTGATAGAAGACGCATTGTATATGAATCAGGTGAGTGATTTGTGGGATTTACTGAGTTGGTTATTTTTGTTTTCATCTTTCCTTAGTGCTTTCTAGTTTAATCATTTTTTGTTTTCTTTGTCTTACTCGCTCGATGCAATTTGGGCGTATTCTTTGCAACGTATTCGACTCGCTTTGAAGCGAGTGACTTGCTACTTAGCTTTCGAGACCGAGACAAAATCTGGCAAATTATCCTAAATGTATAAGTTGGTAAAAGATAATAGCATGTGAATGTAGAGTTCATTGAGTGGGATTAGACATGAGGAAATAAGGATTTAGAAACGATTGAATATATACACGAACCCCGGTTTTCTTGCGATCTCAAAACGACTTTAGTTACCCTCCAAAATTTCGAATTCTTCCTTCCATGTGGAGCGGTAAAGAAAGTCAGTGCACAGAAGGTTGACTAGAACGAAATGGGTCTTGGACCAAACCTATGAAATAAGCATTTTAGAAACAATTCATACCTTATCTCACGATATTTTAGCGTTTGATGAGATGTTTGGATTCATATGAAATCATTCCAATTTGGCTCAATGTTATTACCAAGAACTGGGATTTTATTGCTATTGATAATAAAAAAATACTTCCATTAATATTCCTCTACACACCTCATACCATCAACAAACGATTAACCGAAAATCTCACCTATAAGTGCTGAAACAGATGGGTGGATTCTCATAAAAGAACATCAATTAAGCAAAATCTCTTTAAAGTAATTACCTTGTTTTTTTAACATAACTGATTAAAAAACCAATGCTTTCAAGAAAATTCTCCTAATTTAGTTGTGAACATCGAAACACACACATGCAAACACACACACACATAAAACTTAATTCTTACTTCCGTGCTCCTATATATAAATGAATAAAGGCTGATAGTTTCGAAAGAAACTGTTTGGGGCTGCGTCGGTGGGAGTAACGAAATAATTTGGATATATCAACAAAGTTGAAATGGTAAATTGGCCACCGTAATGATTACAAAAGCTGAGGTTTCGAGCGTTAGCCCTTCGTCGGAGCGAATAGAGGAATTGTGAGTTGTGTGTGCTTTTAAAGGCAGAAAATGGAGCTACGTTATTGGTGGGTGCATGGCAACGAGAAAAACATGAATAAATTAGTGGAATGAATAGCGTTCATTGATCCCTGTGGGATTGAGACTGCCGGTTTGAAAGATGAGCTTTTGTTCAAGATTTTTACGGCTTTCCGTGCCACCTAAGTGCAAGGAAAGACCGCAGATTGCCATATGTTGCTTAGAATGATTAGGTAAATTAAAATGTCTAGCGACTGGTTTAGATGTGTCCTTGTCATTCCTTTCCACGTCTCGAAGGTGTTCTCGGAATCGGTCACCTAGTCTTCTGCCCGTTTCGCCGATGTATATCTTTTTGCAATAAGTGCAAGTCATGCAATAGATTACATTAGCAGAGGTGCACGTGAAGTGATCGGTGATCTTAATGGATCGTTTAGGTCCCGATATTTTATCAGTGTTGTGAATGAAAGGACACGTTTTGCATCGCGCACGAGCGCATTTAAAAGTGCCTGGTTGCTCATTAGTCTGAAAAGAACTTCTGACCAAAAAATTGCCTAAGTTTTTGTCGCGTTTGAATGAAATGAGCGGAGGCTGTGAAAAGATAGTGCTTGTCTCTGGATCGTTTTGAAGTAATTTGAAGTTTTTAAGAATGATGGATTTAACTGAGTGGTTGTGAGGGTGAAACGTGAGAGTGAATGGAATGCGGTCGGAATCTTCCTTATGCGACGAATCTTCCTTATGCGACATCCAGAGACAAGCACTATCTTTTCGCAGCCTCCGCTCATTTCATTCAAACGCGACAAAAACTTAGGCAATTTTTTGGTCAGAAGTTCTTTTCAGACTAATGAGCAACCAGGCACTTTTAAATGCGCTCGTGCGCGATGCAAAACGTGTCCTTTCATTCACAACACTGATAAAATATCGGGACCTAAACGATCCATTAAGATCACCGATCACTTCACGTGCACCTCTGCTAATGTAATCTATTGCATAACTTGCACTTATTGCAAAAAGATATACATCGGCGAAACGGGCAGAAGACTAGGTGACCGATTCCGAGAACACCTTCGAGACGTGGAAAGGAATGACAAGGACACATCTAAACCAGTCGCTAGACATTTTAATTTACCTAATCATTCTAAGCAACATATGGCAATCTGCGGTCTTTCCTTGCACTTAGGTGGCACGGAAAGCCGTAAAAATCTTGAACAAAAGCTCATCTTTCAAACCGGCAGTCTCAATCCCACAGGGATCAATGAACGCTTTTCATTCCACTAATTTATTCATGTTTTTCTCGTTGCCATGCACCCACCAATAACGTAGCTCCATTTTCTGCCTTTAAAAGCACACACAACCCACAATTCCTCTATTCGCTCCGACGAAGGGCTAACGCTCGAAACCTCAGCTTTTGTAATCATTACGGTGGCCAATTTACCATTTCAACTTTGTTGATATATCCAAATTATTCCTATATATAAAGCCTGCCATCGGTTTCAGATCATTTGGGTGTTGTAAGTCGTCCGAGTCACTCGATTGACATAAAACTTGATTTTTTTCTCCTGAGGGCCCCATGTTGATTGATTCACACCTGTCTTCCATGGTACACCAGTTTTTGCAGTGACTATACATATGCATTCCGACTGACAATGAAATGTTTTTTAAGGCATGGCCAACCAATGCATATCCATCTCTTAGTTTCAGAAACTTGAGTCTTCGACAGTTATCTGTATATTAGACAGAAGTAGAGAGAGTTTCATTGGTTTACGGATATTTTGGGGGCCACGGTTCAAGCTAAAACCGTGGCCCCCAAAATATTTTTCTCACCTTGCCTTACACGTGTTTAATTTTTCACAGATTTTTCACAACTTCGCCTGTTCCTGTTCGTAAGTCCGGCCAAGCCTTTACGGTAATCGGCCCCTATAACTTTGGCTTATAAATACAGGCGTTTAGTCATACTTGTAAAACTCCGGATCCCCGAGGAAGTCTACAACAGTTAGACGAATCGCGTAGGAAAATACAAGAAGTTTTACAACTACCGTTCGCAGAAGTGCTGCTCACTAGTCTATAATTAAAAAATTAAAAAATTAATGCGCAAACAAATTTACTAAAACAGGGATTAAAACAACGAAAAATGGATAAAAACAGGGAGCTGCTGCAGAAAGTTTCTCGTTTTTACACTATTTCAAGTTACTATCATCATCATCATAAATATTTTTATCATAATTATTATCGTTATATAACTTCTCCCAACAAGGTTCAACTATCAACTCTCGACATGGGTTCATCTTGTATAAGCATAAGCTGAGTCTTTCCCTTGTACTAACTCTGGTCAAAACGATTCAATATTTTTTTAAACTGACTTGATAAAAACGTATTAAATGAGTGACATGTTTTGTTTTTCATGCCCACATTTGGCATTCGGGAGTCAAGACTATCATTTCATTAACATCTGGTGTGTTAAATGACTAAACAGTCAAAACTTAAAAGTTCGAGATAACTCATGTACCAAATATTTTCTTTTTGAAGCTTTCCAAAGTCGAAAGTATTAGTTTATGTACAAGCTAGCTGAAGCGCTCTAAAATGTTTCTCAAGCAAGAGTGGAAAGGACTTCTACCATCTCCATTTGAAAACTTCCTTTCTGGCTGAAGATTATGTACATCAATTCATATGTGATCTCAGATATACTTCCGCTTTGTTACATCACGCAAAGTATTTCCACAGCAGTTTTTCATTTTTGGTGTAAAGAAGTTCTGCCTACAACTTTATCCTTTATTTTCACGAGTTGCGGTAGTGAGGCATCGAAATTGATGTCTTGATTGCTCTGTTCCATAGCCGCTTCTAGAGCTATTAATCACTATTTGGCTTTATTGCGACTAAAACATATCATCTAGCTTGCATTGGACAAATGAATAACACACTTGGCCTCCTTCCCCCTCCCACCTCTCCCACACACTGATCCTAGCCCCACCCCCCTTCCTTAGCTTCGCCCGAGGTTGCTGGATGCTTATAGTTAAACTGGTTGAACCAATGAGCATCACTGTCAGTTGGCGCCACTCGTGATCAAGCCATGAGGCTTAATACTCGAATACATCAGTTTCAACGGATCGATATCAGTTACTGGACCTAGGACGCCCGATTAAACTGAACAAAATGACTCTCAAAACCTGACGCTAAGTTTTCTTCTGTTAAATAATTATATTACTAACCCAGAATGATTAAACAATTACTCGTAGAACAAGAATAAAGTGAGACCTGTATAAACTACAAATTGCTGTTTGTTTCCTGTTCTCCAAGCAGCGATTTTTACAGTATTTATAAATCCCTCTTTTTTTCGCCCTAATCTTCCGGAAGCAAACTTAATTAGATAAATGTAACGAGCACTTTCCTGTGTCCTTTTTACCTTGGGAAATGTAGTATTGTTAAATGAAATCTTTTCAAAATGGCAAGCGAAGAGTTGATCATTCACAAGCTAAATAACAACTCGTTAAAAAGGTAAAAAGTAGTTTTTGTTCTCGAGTAATAAAAAAAATTAAAAAATAATAAAAAGCGTGAATGGAGTGGAAACTGGGAGATTTCGGATCTAGTAACTGAGACACAACTCCTTCCTCCCGATAAAGAGTAGTTCTCTTGCATTTTAACTTTTATTATACGATAAAAGCTATCGTTGCCACTGCTCTTTTCAGGTTTAAATGAGCTTCAAAACCAAACTTCATTATCAGTTATCTTCGACCTTCGATCTTCAGGTGACAGTGAGCCAGTGTAGGCACCTCAGGTATGACAAGACTCAGCCAGTATTTGCTGCTGACCATTTGTCCTCATTCACTCGCGTTGATCTCTTTATACGAATCAGCTGGCAGCTTTTGAATTGAACCAAGTTGAACTGGAAGGTAAGAAAAGAGCGTAGCATTATTCCCATCCAAGACAGTTCACCATGTAAATAATTTGATATTATTAACTGAGTGGTTAATAAGACAAGTTTACCACCATAAAGAGCATCTAAAGCCAATTTACGTTAATAACTCAGTTGTCAAAACCGAATATCTTGTAATACCCCCTCTTCCAGCTATCCCCTTTAACCTGCATGTAAATAGTCTCGCTTTCAGAGGACTCACCTCTGTTGATACTTCGTCTGAAGTAATATCTCTCAGAGTTTGGCACAAAATCTTTAGGTATGGCTTCTTTGGTGCGGTTACTCAGCTCACTCTTGTCTTGAGTAAGGACGTAGTTAAAGCCTTGGCATATCATGTCACGATAACATTCTCTTAAACACGCATCAACACAGGCCGCTCCAGTGATCGTCTTAAAAGCGTGTCCTCGCAGCATCATATCAGAAATTGACGTCTCACTGCTGAGTTGTCACTTCGATAGTCAGGTCAGGATCACGACGGACAAGTCACACTGTCCAGCGGAATCCAACGTTGGATTGTGCCGTACACTGATGAATACAGAATAGAAGCAATAGGAGCAGCAGGAGGGTACGGATTACCCAGTAACAATGGTGAATACAGAGGCAGAGGAGTAAGAAGGATCGGCACTTTCTCCTTAACTGAAAGTGAGATCATCCACATTCTTGTTGGCCATGAAGGTGGAATCAACAACGTCTGTAATTCAGCAGGAGGAGGCGGAGGCACCTTCGTAGTGAGAGAAACTGATCACGTGCCTTTTATAATAGCAGGAGCCGGAGGAGGGATGGAAACGGTCACTTCCTGACATGAAGGATGTGATGCTAGTACGAGTACAACGCGCAAGTCATAGTCAGCGGGGAAGCGACGGACAAGACACACAGATTGCTAATATTAGTAATTCAGCTAAGCAGACTTATTATGACAACATACAGTTGTATTTCAGTCTCAGTGTTATTCCTAATCGTTATCGTGTTAGCTTACTTCTCAAATACTTCGTTTTAGATTGCTGTAATTAGGTAAAAACTTTCAAGCACACCTTAAACCATGGAAATTCAGCTAAATCCTACACACCTTTTCAGTCAATCTATGTTGAAAAGAAGAGAGAGTCATTGGATATATTCCTCCGATTATTCTTCATTATTGTTTTAGAAGGTGATATAGGTAGTTTCTACTCCGACGGCAGAATTTCACAGCACTTTGGTGGAAAGGTGGCAAAGGATTTCTTATGGGAGGAGCTGGTTTACAATCCTTGTATAACAACATCGATGGCGGTTTCGGAGGGGGTGCTGTACCGATCCGTGTGGAAGAGCTACTCTGGTGGGTGTAGTGGAGATAATGAGGGTCATTTCTGTGGAGGTGGGGGTGAATCTTTCGATGCTAGAAACGATCCGCAGAACGAATGTTGCTATAGAACATCTGGTCATGTCAAGTAACCATTAAATGAGAGAATCGTGATATCTCAATACGACTGGGATACTTTACAACCAAAGCTGCCTCGAATGTAAACGTGATTGACTAAATTATCAAACCACGATACTCTGCGCATGGACATGAAAGGATGCACTAAGGGGAAAGAGAGAGACAAGATTATAATTTCAGAATATTACATTCAGACTGAAAGAAGCGTTTTCTTCACATCCAGTGTACATTTTAGTAAAATTTTACTACAACATAAAGGGGTCGAGTGAGAATAAACTTTGTAAAGAATAAAATAACTTTACGCTTCTCGCTCCTTTATTTAAACTCATAGAGCGCATCGCTAAGGCCTAACTCTGTTTGCTTGGAATAAGTTGCGAAAATGAGACCAAGATTTTTCCTTATTTTTTCTACAATCGCGGCCGTTCATTTGCTAACAACTAAACTGAACTGCATTATCTAGAATTGTTATTTATTTCCAGCAAAGGTGAGAGAAAACCTATACCATACCCAAAATAAATGAGCTGCCTTGAGAGGAAAGAGAGTGGGAAAAACGTTTTAGCACTAAAGCTGAGAAAAAGAGGCCCGACTAAGATTTCCGTATGTAGACTGACCCTTACTAGTAAACATTATGAGGCGTAGATAGCTGCATAAGATAATTTATTCCCTATGGGGGTAAAATTTAACTTGTATCATACGAGTAATGTTCTAACAGTAATCAAAATTGTAATGAAATTCTCGAGCGTAATAGGTCATCACCAGCCCGATTTGAGCACTAATAAGACAATGTACGCGTCCTCCTTATAATCAGTTAGTGTCATAGGACAGTTGACACTTCATGCCTGTGTAAGTGGACAATACGCGTCATGTGCGCGCGCTACTGTCGCCCATTTTGCGGAGTTAACTGTTGTTTTTTCATGAAAACGTATAACCGATGTCTAGTTTCTTTCTCAAAGTTTGTCATAGTTTAGATTAATTGGTAACAGGACTTCGCGTCGTCCAATTCTGTCCTGTCATCAAAGGAAAGATTAGCAGACTAGACTCCCGCTTCGCGTTCGTCCGATGATAACGGGCCGAATTGGACTCCACTCAGTTCTGTTACCATATAGGGGCTACCTAGAATGTCTGTGATTTATTCTTTCACGCATGATAACAACTTATATCAAGTAAAAATGGTTAAAGCGAAAAGTTTAATTTTTGTCTCTCGATTAAGATGGGTGCAACTAGCCTCACGCTGACAGCGACGAAAATTTTAATGTGTTAAGTTCTTCTTTCCGTACAAAACTTTATAACAATTTACACTGAAAGACGTGAAATAAATTTCATTTTTCCTGTGGATGAAATAATCCTGGCAGGCTTTTTTTGTGCATCGCTAAAATTGTCTTTCACCGGTGAGGATCAGTTTGCTTCATTTTCATCCGCAGATTAAACAAAATTTATTTCATTGTAAGTTCTAATCTAGATTTAGTAAACTCCCTGTTCTTAGCCCTGAGCTTGTAAAAAATTTCGATTGAGAATACATTTTATCTGGGAGAGCATAATACCTTAATCACAGGAGATTAAATTACCGAATGATATGTTTGAAATATAGGCGGTGAAGGGAACATTGGGTTACACTCTTCAGCAATAACAACATTGCCTAGGCCTTTCAACCCAGTAGAGAAATTAACTGCCAAACCAGTTTCAGGTTCTTCAAGGGGCGACCATGTTCGGTTTAAAAAAGAATATAGTTTTCACAGTTTTACTGACTCTTTTTTATTCGACTTTTCTTCGCTTAAAAAAAACAGTACATCAAGTTTGCCGAAATGATACGATCAGGCTGTTACAACTGCTTTGGCTATTTATATAGTAAAATTTATTTGTAATTAAAAAATGAAACATGGATTGGCATTAATGCCTTCCTTTTAAACGGCCATCGCCAAAAGAAAACTTTTCAACAACCTAGTTAAAGAGAAAAGAAGAATGATTTCGGACGTGTATTTACTTTTACACGTAGGAAAACGTTTTCAAATTTACACCTTCGTCATTGGTCTCTATGGAGGGATGGTCATTTTACGGTTTACGGTTAAATTCTTTCCTTTGCGGTTGCCAGAAGTGTTTTTAGAGTTAACCCATCTTGTACGACTACAAGTTAGAATTTGTGAATTTTGAAGCTTAACAGCTAAATTTTTAGCTATTAATCTCATTGAGACTCTCTTAGTCGTAATTTTGATTTGTACCTCTCATTATTTTATTTCAAAAATTAGCTGCTGATAAATAGTTTCTCCACTGTTTTGGCTTATTGATCTCAAACAAATTGTACACTCTAACCTCTCCATAAAAAGAAAATGGCTAGGACTTCAAAAAAGATTATTACTAATCAGGACTTCCTTCGCTTCAGAGTGATAAGCAAATTGCTTGAGGATGAAATCAGAAGAGGATTTATGGCAAATCTATTTTACTCGCTCTACAAGCTAAACGGCCACAGTATTTTTTTCTCTAATCAGCACCACAATATCGCAAGTGACACGGTTGCACTGGAGGCGTGCCGCTGATGTAATACACAAAATATCCACTGCAATTCCTTACTTGGATGTTGATGGACCAATTACAACATCCTCCTGACCAATGAAAACAGACCTGCCTTGTGACTAAACCCTCGCTCACCGTAGGATGGGCCCCGTTTAACCAGCCAGTGGCATGAGTTCCACAGCGGCTGGTTGGAACACATGTGGTAGCCATTTTATTTCCAGCTGCTCCCTGGAAACGAAACCAATTTGGACCAAGTGAACTGTCGCATAAAATACCTCCAGTGTACGTTTCTTTCCTGTTAGCATCTGTAAGGCTTGCAGGAGTTTGGCATTCTGAGAAAGAAAACAGAAAAAACAGTTACACTAACGCTACCTAATTATCGTTTGGGCTCATTTTTTTCCTTTCCTTTCCTTTTTTATCAGTCTTGTATTCTTATTGGCTTTTTTTAAATACTCTTTAGCTATTTAATTTAATTTACTAATTTATTAGATTCGCCGATAGGCAGGGACACCGCAACAGCTTGCACCAATTACTGCGGGCCCAGTAAACCCACCCATTGCACCCCAAGGGGAGGACATCCACCACACAGTAATCTCGTGCGTGGGAAATTAACGTCTCCTACCCCTAACCCTGCAGGAGACGGGGCCTACAGTTTATTCCTCTTTATCCGAGAAGACTAGAATATCTATCCATTTCTTGATATTATAGAAAGGTAGCAAATTCTCCTCAGTTATTTTAAGACCCTGAGTGCTGGTCCGGCCGGGACTTCAACCCTCGGTCTCCCGCACAACAGTCCGGCGCTCTACCAATTGAGCTAACCAGGACGCGGTATTTCCATTTAAGTCGTATCTCTTCTCATTACTTCTAAGAAAAATAAAAGCAACTGACCAGCTGACTGTATGTAGCAACTTGTCCTTCCGTCCCCTACATAACCATGGTTACAAGAACAGTTGTGCGATCCAATAGTGTTTGTGCACGTAGCTGTTCCACCGAGACAACTGTGAACGCCAACTGCGCATTCATCAATATCTGTGAAATATAAAAAAGTTACTTGAGTGTTTATACTGTACATTTCATGATCATTTTTCTCTAAGTTAAGACTTTTTATCATCTCCTTTGTGCAAAACAAAGGGACAAAGATCAAACTGGTTTTAAATTGTCTGATCGGCAGATAAACTTTTCTCTGTAAAGGATAAAAACGAATTTCCTTGGGAATTGATATAAGATATTTATTTGCTTGAAGAGAAAAATCTGTAGGAACATGGAAGATTTAATCGGTCTAATCCTCCTCTATGTATGTTCGTCTAAATTTTAAAATCATTCAATCATTTTTTGCCATTTCTATGGTACCACCAATCTATATGGATTACAAAGCAGTTCTTTGCCATGACAGATAAGTCAAATTAGTGTCCAGCTTTCTTTGAATATATATGCCCCTGGGGATCACGCAAAAGCCAAAATTGCTGGGAGGTAAAAATTATTTCCCTCTTGAATAGAGTTCAAAACTACCCTTATAGGAAATATGGCATGGGTTTGTTACAGTACTTGATTATCAACCTATAAAATGATATGAAAAAGGGAAACTAGATAAGGAAACTCATTTACATGAAGAACTGATTCGAAAATTATAGCAAAAGAGATGGAAATGGGCACATTTGAGGAACATATCAGCCCTGTCAATAGTCATCCTCGGATGGAACACTATGGCCTAGAGAGGAACTCGACAGAGAGAGTGGTGGTACGTTAAAGAAAGCAGAAAGGTAGATGAAGATCGAGAGAAGGACATTAAGTCAACTTGCACTAGGGGCACTGCCTATAAAATCAGCGGTGCTCTGTAGCAGGTAAGCCTCGTCTGTGGGCCACACACTAAATGAAACTAAGTTCAAAAGTAATCTGTACATATTGTCCTTACCAACACATTTTTTGCCACTTTTAGTGAAGCCAGAATAACAGGTACAGTGATATGAACCGTTGGTGTTTGTGCAGTTTGCATTAGAGCCACAAATGTGCATGTCAGCGCTGCACTCGTCAACATCTGATGAGGCAATTTGCAATTCATTACAGGCATGCAGACTTTCCATGTTGTATTGGGCAGTTAAGAGAGTACTCTCTCACTATGAACCATTTTTATATTTATATACAAGGAGCGCCTCTGAGACTTCGACACAGATGCAAAAGTAATGGCAGCACTATTTTTTTTTCAATAGCTCATGCTACAGAGATGCCTTAAAGGAGAGGTTTCTGTTGATAGCAGTGTAACTCGAAAAAATTCTATAATAGCATAGCGATGTAAAGACATCCTCAGTACTTAATTCTCAGCCCTCCAAGCATACTACAATAACACAACTGATTGAACTTGGAAATTCTCTGAGAGCCTTATCGAACCTCGCCGTAATCACGTACGTTGAAAAACCTTATCTTCTTCCCGAACTTCAGTTCGCGCTCAGCTTAACTGTCCCATAAAAATGAATAATTGATACGTAGCATTAATATTTCAGAAGTCCCGATATATTTCTAAAAGTCACGCGCAGCCGAATTTCTGAACAGAAAGATTTAGCACCGATTTAGCATGCTCTTTCACGTTCCGCGTAAAATAGCGTGAGCCTTGCTGCTATAGCCTCGCGTAACTCCACGTTGTGGTGGATTTGAAGGCGCCTTTGACTTACAATGAATATTTTTTGTAGCCTTTTTCCGACAATTAACTTCCACTCTGTGAGAGAAAAAGGAGGAAAACCTTACGTACACAGCAAACGTGAAAAAATGGCGGGAAAAACAAGGTCACGTGGTCACTGCTAAATCTCTCTTATAGACAATGTACCAACGTGGCGCTCTTCAAAAGTAAATCTATGCGCGGGTAAGACAATAGACACGACAAGTGACATGATAAAATTGTACCTTTCTTTTTAGGTGTTGTCCTGTTCAACTTGCCTTCTGTCTCCATATCACACTGAGCAAGAACGGATTTTCCAGATACAATAGAATTAAGCCAATATTTGCCACTGATTGCGTGACCTTCACTCAATTTGATTTCTTTACATGTCTCCGCAGGAAGCTCAGGTATGGATCCGAGAGGGACTGGAAAATTATAACAGGGATAAGAATTATGAAGGAAACTGGCAGGAGGGTCTAGAAGCCGCAAAGCAGCAAAACAACTAACAAATTTTAGCCGCGTATGTCGTACATAAAGTCAACTGTATTTTTTTTTCGTTTTAAGCACAACAATAAGAAATTGACCATTAGCCGTAAAAAGGCAAAAATCTTAACGGTTAACCGTAAAAGCTATTAACCCATTGAGGCCCTCCCAAAGAAAGTGGCCGAAGAAAAAGAACTGGGAGAGAAAAAGTACACATGATGTATTGTTTGTAAAATTATATAACAGACCTTTCTAATGAGCTGCTTTGCGGTACAAAGATGCTCACATGGGTCCGGTCTCCTAATCTAGCGCCTTGCTGGCATAATTGCATCGTGTAATACCATAAAATATGCCGACGGATCTATATATCTTCGTATTTTGATTGGCTACATTTTTATAGTATGTATAAAAAACAAACAAACAAACCTCACCCCTATTCTTGTATCGTGTAAGATAATACCGGGATGAATCTGGCACAAAATCCTCAGGTCTAGCTTTATTTGTGCGGTCATTTAACTCACAGCCGCCTTCACCGAAAACATAGTTAAGGCTCTGACAGCTCTTATCATCCTTACAAGCTTGATGACACTCCAATGGGCTAGAAATCTTCATCGTCTTATAAATGTGTCTTGTTAACATCATGCCGAAAATGGAATATTCTTGTTCACATTGATTAGCGGCTGTTGCAGGCAGCAGGTGGACAACGAACAAAGTTACGACGAGAAGAGTCATCCTTGGACCAATTGGGCAAGTCTTTCTCCTCTAAAGATGGTAACGTTAGAGGTTTGCCAGTTGGAGCTGTGCAAAGTGTTCCATATTCAGAGAAGAATAAAAAGATAAATCGTACCGTTAATGGTTTACCTATTAAAGCTGTGCAAAGTTTTCCGGCCATATTTAGAGAAGAATAGAAAGTAAAGAAGGAATATAATAAACCCTTACTTTGAAAATGGTACCGTTAGAATTACGTGAAACTGAAGCTAAGTACCTTAGGTAGCGGCATAACATCGGATTATCGGGGTGCCGAAGAAATCACTTCTTATCACGTAAACAGAAATAAACTGAAATCTCGACTGCACTGCGTGAGCAAGCTCCTTTCATTTATAGCCAATAATTAGACGTCGGTTCCTCTTAGACAATAAGTTAAAAAATATAAGTAATCAAGACGGCCACGTCTAGAAAATTATCGACTAGAAAGAGGAACCTACATTATCCATGCCTTGTTTACAAGCTCCAACGGCTCTTGCATAGTATATCTTATGCAGGCAACGTTATGATTAACATCGAAACGTGATTGAAAAAAGTCGCATGCGGGGCTATTATTTTCTGCTCATCAATAGTCTCTTGTTTCGCCGCTTTTTTATTGCCACCGTAGCCAAAGTTCCTCTTAGTCCCTGTCACTTATTAGTATTAATAAGAATGTGTGCTTTGATTGGCTGAAACGACTATCCTTTGTTGTGCTGATAAACCCATAGAAAACTGAAATATCTTCCTGTCCTGAGAAATGGCACCACGGGGGACGAATTCCAAGACGATGCTGTGAACGC
Source organism: Stylophora pistillata (assembly GCF_964205215.1). Taxonomy (NCBI): domain Eukaryota; kingdom Metazoa; phylum Cnidaria; class Anthozoa; order Scleractinia; family Pocilloporidae; genus Stylophora; species Stylophora pistillata. The sequence continues at coordinate 13,306,662 of NC_142520.1, forward strand.
CGAAAACAACGAAAAATATTCTAGGATCTTTCAAATTGTCTACTTGAAATGCTAAATCTTCAAATTTTCTAACTACGAAAGAAAGGTCGAGGAGGAAATGTTGCCACGTTTTGACTTCAAGAAATAGGATCTTATTCGGTAATTTATTGCAAAGTTTGTAGACCACTCTCAAATCAAGTGGTACAGTTTTTTTCCATTACAAAACAGATATAAGTAATTTAAAGGAAGAAGCTTCCCCGACACATCACCTGCTAAATTCTAGTCCAAACTGACTGTGTATATGGATAGCAGCGGGTTACCAAAGAAATATCAAAGCAATCTTCGCAGTAATGAACACTTCTCACGCATATGAATTTTATATTTTCACAGTCATTTATTCATCACTTCACGGGTTTATTACGAAACATCATGATTACCAACTCCCAGTTTGCTTGTTAGCTCATTCGGTAGAGCACAGCACCGGTATCGCAGCGGTAGTGAGTTCAAAATCCCGTCTAGGCCTGATTTTTTTGTGCCCTGTTTTGACTACTGTTCAAGTATTGCTCATTACTGCGAAGATGGTTTAGATCTTCATTTCTAAGCCCGCAGTTCACATATATGATTTTCATATATGTCACGTTTACGGATACGAACTCTAATCTTTTTTACTCATGTAACTCTTCCGTTTTTAGCACAAAGACACTAAGAAACTTTCAATGACTTTCTATTTAATTTGTTAGCGCGCTTTGTTTGATTTCTGTTCCGTGACTAGCGAATATCCGCTCAAAGCTAGCTACATAAAGCTCTGTTCATTTCTATTTCCCGTACGTCAAAGTGTAAGAACTAAATTCGCCTTCTATAAGCAAGTAGCTCAGTTGCGAGGAGTCACTGTAGCGAAAGCATTTCGGAGCCGAACGAAGTTTAGGAGTTCTCTACCCCGGAGTCAAGATCCGATGTAAGTTACGCTTGTAATATTCCTCATTTTTATCATTTCTAGTTTCGAAGTCTTTCGGTTTTCCTTATCTCGAACCTTCATGTATCCGTTCTATAGTTTTTACCGCCTGTGCTGTACAAAGACTGCCAGCTTAAGTGAATAAAGAGTTTGATGCTGCTGCTTGTCTAAAGTTCAACACTGTGGTTATACTGGCGAACTCCGGTGCACAACACCACGTGTCTGCGGCATCGGGAACGCGACAATATATGATTTTCATATATTCCCAGGCAAAACAAATAATGTTGATAATAATAACAATTATGATAATGATAACAATGTTGATAATAAAAGGTATGGTGAGGGAATGCATATATTTAAAGCAGTCTCTCAGTATCTTATTTCACAACCTGTTGACAACACAAATACAGAAGCAAGAATTAACTTCCAGTAAGGACTTAATCGGAGTTTAAAATTATGACAACTTTTGTGGTTTCTTTGTTCCCTCTGAGGAATCCACTGAGATACATCAGTTGTTAGTCTCCTTCGCGGCCGTTGTTTGGGCTCGTCACGCAACGCTCCCCCACGGCTGCGAAGGACACTAATCAGTTGTCAGTATATACTAAAACTGCGGATAGCGTCGAAAGTGGGCTCTGATTGGCTACTCAAACTGCTGATATCCTTTGTTAGTATATACTAAAACAGTGGATAGCGTTGAAGGCACGCTCTGATTGGCTAGTGAAACTCCAAATATCCTTTGCTATTTACCTCCGAGCAACTCGGGAAAAATTGGAGTCCCGGTTCGCATCCGTGACAAGCGAAGAAATCACTCAAATTAATTTTTGGTGGTGTATATATCTCACTGTTTTAGTATATACTGAAACAACTATTCACCACCGAGCAAAGCGCGCGGGATTTGCACCCAAGAATATTGGAACCGTTGTAGGATAAATGGGTAAAAATAATCGTTTTGTGCTATATTATCTCACTGTTTTGGTGTATTGAAACGACTATTCATCTCAGTGCCGGAGGTTAGCGGTTATTGACCTCACCCCATCGTGGCTCAGCAAATATCCGCCATTAGCCACTTCGAATTCCACGTCGGCGGTTAGTTGTTAATTATCATCCGCAGGTTAGACTTGGTTCAAATCCTTTTGAAACCTGAAGTTTTTACTCTTTTCAAATGCATTTTCATCAGAGAGGATCATCTGTAACTTGAGGGTGACTTTAGCTTTTATAAGGCACTTAGGTGTCATCAAATTGAAGATGCTGCATTGTTGCTTTGACGGATGTAAATATCTTACTTGTAATTGGCTACAAGCACGCTCCTAATTGTGGCTATTTTTAGACGAATTTGTGTTCTAGTGACGTTCTGTTTATGAACATTGGTTTTTATGTTTGCGATTGTGTTATAACAATTTTTGGATTCAGTTTGTGGATGAAAGTGAAAATTATCCAGGCCTTGGTTTGAGTCATCCTATTCATTCTCGGGGCTCCACGGATTTGATGTGAATCCCGCGACCGTAGAGTGATGCACTTGAGATAATTTCCCTTTTTTTGTTTATTTGCTTTTTTATTTATTTATTTATTTTTTTTTGTTTCGTCTTTTCTCTCCCTCTTGAATTAAAATATTGCAGTAAAATTTCATGTTATACGGTCAGTAGAGTACTATTAATGTGTCAAAGAACATGATTGTTGTTTGGGTCAACTGAAAGAAATGTACAGATTATCGAGTCAAAGATTTCAAGTTAAATACTCAAAATTCCAATTTGATAACTCAATTCGTTCTCTGTTCAATGAATGCAAAATATATTATCCATGCTTCAAATTGAGCGACCACTACCGACAGTCCAAGACGGTTGTTTAGGCGAAAGAGGGCGGCATAGCTTGTCATCTACCTTAAAAATAAAGTTTCAAAATTATTATCATCACGCCTTATCTGTGTGGCTCAGATAAACGTAACTAAAGACCGATTATTGGACCTTAGTTTACATGTTATATTTTCAGTCTAGCAATGATTAAAAACACTTTTGCAATGCCTTTTCGGCGCAGTTAATCGTAACATGTTCCGAAGTTAAAATATTTCTTCCGACACTTTGACTAACAAAAGGAAACAAAAGGTGCGCTATACTTGAAATGAAAAAAGAGAAAATTAAAAAAACACAGCGGATGCTGCACTGAATTATATAGCTAAAAGCGCTAACCTTGCGGCACTGAACAGAATTTTACCAAGATCTCTTCGTAGAGGTGAATCCCTTTAAAATTTGATATCTTTTCGCACAACGAGGAATTATCTAGACCACAACAATTCAGTATGCATTATCGCGAATTGCAAATGAATGGCTTGAAGAGCTAGCAAAGCTGAAAGGGCAATAAATAATTAATCGCAATCAATATGTAAGAACGGAATGAAGATAAACAAGCTGAAAATGTGTTTATTGCATTTTAAATTCATTTTGGTTTTCTAAAACTTTGATTTGATTTGAGACATCCTCGGTGATTGGAAATTTAACAAATGGCGGTCAAGGCCACCTGAAAAATAGAAGCGAATATTTCTCCCGGAGATTTTAATTTTGCGTATGGCAGATCAAGCATTGGTCATAGAATTATCTCTCTTTATAGATACAGGTTGAAATTATTAGTGTTTTGCACGAAATTAGTTACGTAATATCCCTAGGGACATTTCTCTATAAAAATGAACATGCGTTTCGAAAATCGTAACGGGAACACAAGGTTCAAGAAAGGGAAAGGAATACAGAATTTTAAGTACAATTAGCTCAAGAACATTACGGCACAGTGCCTGAAAAGTAATTAGTGTAATCTATTTATTTCAGTTTGACTTCACATGCTCATAAGAAAGGAGTGCAGAAATAAAATTCCAAAATTTCCAGAGCTGTTAAGGTCTGAATACAAGTTCAATACAATTAGAGAATTGCAAATGGAGAAAAATCGAATGTAGAGGCTAATGGTGCGTTATAAATCAAATAAACATAGACAATCCCCGAAGGTGCTAACAGTTATCAACATATATAATTCATAAAATGGCTTAAAGTCTTACGTTAAAATATCTACAGCAATCATTTACTCAGCAAGACCTTATCATGGGAGCTTAGAATTTTTTTTCTTCCAAACTGCCGACTGGATAAAAGTCTCAATATTTTTCGCTAATTCCTAGCTCTACCATCAGGCCTTCTTAAAGGATTTCTTCATGCTTATCTTTTCATTTTTGAACGCATTAGGATATCTTTTCGTAAAGTACTAAATATAATTTTTACTGACGAATAGCACGATGCAATCACAGGCAGCCCAAGCTCTCTTTGAGAACCAGACAAGGAACACAATTTGCATATCGATTTATAAGGATTTGTGTGGGATTTTCTACAAGATAGCCATAGAGATAGTTAAAAGTGAAAATATTAAATAAAAATGGCTTACCTTATTCCATACGTGTATTGCTTGCTCCTGGTGTTGTTATTTTACCGATTTCACTTGATTTAATCGGTTTTTTTTTTAATCCTGGTTTTCTCTTCTAAAAGAGAAGACGAGGCCGAACACTTCTGTCCAGACAGCCTCCCGAACGAAGTAAAAAATCCCGAGCTAAAATGTACCCACGGCCACAAATCCACCGCAGAATTCAGGGGCAAAGGTTGGCCTTTCATTTCGATTCTCTAGCCACATAATCTCAGTCCTGCGATCGACGCCAGGCGGCTCTTCGTGTCCTCAGTGAAACGTTAAAACGTTTGTTGACATCCGAGTCCTTTTTAAACACGACACAACGACCGTTGAAATTGGTTTGGTAACCTCGTCATGTTGGCAAACCAAGACTCGCGGGGGTACTAGACCTCAACTTGTCAAAAAAACAAGTGTTCGGCCTTGTCTTCTCTTTAAGAAGAGAAAACCAGGATTAAAAAAAACCGCTTAAATCAAGTGAAATCCGTAAAATAATAACACCAGGAGCAAGCAACACACGTATAAAATAAGGTAAGCCATTTTTATTTAATATTTTCACTTTTAACTATCTCTATGGATATTTTTGTAGAAAATCCCATACAAATCCTTATAAATCGATATGCAAATTATGTTCCTTGTGTGGTTCTCAAAGAGAGCTTGGGCCGCCTGTGATGCAATGTTCTATTCTTATCACAATTGGCCGTGTCGATAAACAGGCTTCTAGCGTCAAAGAGTCATGCAGCGTGTCACGCAACATGTCACGCACTTAAAGAATCGTTTTATTTGACGTCGCGGTAAAAAAGGAAAAAAAATCGGCAGTGGTTTGGCGTGGTCTGTACCCTCATCGACAACGATAGATGCCATCACAGTGGTCAAATTTTGTTGCAGACTTACTCGGCTGCGCTTCGAGAGTCCACAACATTTTGACCACTGTAATGACGAACACTAAGAGTACAGACCGCGATAAACCAACAGTAGATTTGTTAAATTTGCTCGCCCGTTGGTTCCGATCTGTTTTTAGCTGTTTTTACGGACTCCATCAGGGAGTGTTTTAAAGCAAACTGAACGACTCAAAGCCTGACTACTGTGAAGAACAGGGCTACAAACACATGTGAAAGGTGCCCATCTTATTTAGTTAGCCATTTAGCTCGCATGATTGTACAAGACAGAATTTCTCCTTACAATATCCATGCAATATCAAGCAGACAGGTGACGAGAACGAAGAAAATATCAGCTAAGAGGTTATAAGTTACTACAATACCGAATTCTTTAAACTTAGATCATAAGAGTTGTGTGGCAAACCGTAGGAGGAACGATTAATGCGATTTAGGAAGTGAGACTTGGGGTTAATTAAATCCTGCGGTGTTCACAAAAATTTCATCGTTTCCAGTGCGGGTTTTATGTAGGTAAGTGTTGCGTGTATTCGAGGGCGGCTTTTATTTCAACACTTAACACTTGTTGCATCAATCATTGCCTTTTTGGGGGGGAGGGGGAAGGGAGAAGGAAAGGGGGGATGTTTTAGGTTGTGCGACAATAAAGTTAATTAACCTCATTTCTCTCTCCCCCCCCCTCTTCCTAAGGCTCCGTAGTATTCTAATGCTCGCTCCTCATGAGTAGTCAACTTCCATATTCCTCCTTTATAATCTTTTAGCAACGACTGTTTCACCGTCCCGTTCGCATTAAAAACCATGTAAAAACCATGTCCCCCCAAATCTTCCTTTTCCCGCCGCCCTCCCTCCCCCCAAGTGACAAATAATTTTTTATGTGAACGCGGAGCATGGTTAAAGTTCGAATGACTCAGTTATTTTCTCCGAAATAGATGGTGCATAACAAGGACACGAAGGATGGTATGATTGTTGAGTTGTACCGCACTTTTTCTTAAACATCTCGACCTCAATTCGCATACTTCTGGTTGGGTGCCGTGTTTCAGTGTTCGAAGGAAGTTTTTCAATGAACAAAAATGATAGTAATTGTTTCACCTTGCATGGAGCTCACTGTCAGAGCGTCGAAATAGCACTGAGTCCTATTGCTGCTAACTTTTAAAGGTATTCATCCAATAATTGGCCCATTACGTTCTTGAGACTTTTTTGAAAATACGAATATTTCAATTGATAAAACAAAATAAGTTTAATCATTGAAGGTGAAACACACGCTATTTATTTAATAACACGATTTAAAACGAGAGAACTAAAGCTATTCTGGCCTCAGTTACAAATTCTGACAATTTGTGGTCCGTTGTCATCAATTCTTTTCTCTCTTCTTAATTATATCTCAAGTCTATCGTAAGCGTTATTTTTTTTCCTTTGGACTCGTCATAACTTGCTTATTTTTATTGCTATTTCCTTTTTTTATTCATACTAACATTACTTTTTTCTTCTTTGCTTTCAATCTAAAGGAGCTTTATCTAGCACTAAATAGCTGCTCTTTTCAAAATAACATCAGGGAGATAATTACATCTATAAATCAGCTCTTCTCCAAAGGCCACCTGCCAGTTCCAAATCCTCCCGAGTTGTCCACGTGATAAGCACGGGTATGTTCTACGTTAACGGCAGCCACATTCTGTGGCCACCATGTTTCGGTATTGGCGCAGTATCACGTGACCATCTCTCTTAAAGTACATGATTCCCAGCATATCGGTGCTGAAGTTTGTGGCGACGCAGCAGTGAAGGGCTACCTTGCCTCCCCCATCCATCCGCTCCGCGGCGAGGGAGCGAACCATAGCATGGTTGCTGAAACTGGCCGGAGCAGCATTCAAGTCACACTTTCCCACACAGTTATAGGCATTAAATGACAGTGGAGCGATGAGGAAGCTCCCGAAAGTCTGCTTGGTGTTTATGTACATGTCTCGTCTGGTGCACAGATCAGTTTTGTTGGCAGATGGCTGGAAAGACGTCTTGTTCATCCCAATATCTCGACGAAGGCGACTAAAAGAAATATAAAACACTCAATTTGTTGACAGTGCAATGATCGTAGGGAATATTCATAATGTAACGCCAGGGGGAGAAGGATATTGGTTTAGCCTCTTAGGGCCCTGCAGTATTCTGATCCCTCTCTACATGGCAGCTGATTTCTGATGGTTCCCCCTTGCGTTAATTAGTGTTTAAGAAAGCATGTGAAGAGAGCAAAACTCACCTCCTCAAGAAAGGTGCATACTCATCTTCCTGAAGCTGTCTTCCGTCGGTGTAAATAACCATAAACACTCCATCTGAGTCCCCACTCGTTGCGTTGCAGATCAGAGCTTTTGGAACAGTGTTATTAGCTGAGGCTGTCACTACTTTTACCTGAACCTCATGGATTGCGCCAGTGGATTGAAACCATTGCACAACGGCTGTCTCGACCATTGGGAACACGATCCAGTTGGAATCTGCCCCTCGATGTGCAGATTTGGTGATGAGCTTGCCTGAATTCTTGTCGTAGAGGCCGAAAGTGGCTATTTCATCATCACTAAAGGTCTTTCCCGCGATGTGAGAGAACTTTATCCTGATTTCGGCCTTTTCGATGTGTTCTTTAGGATCAATCCCCTTCACGTCGAAACAGAAAAGTTTGCAAGCGGCATCAACTGCAAAATTGATACAAGTCGCATTGTATATGAATAATGTGAGTGATTTGTGGGATTCACTGAGTTGGTTATTTTTGTTTTCATCTTCTCTTAGTGCTTTCTGGTTTTAATCAGGTTTTTGTTTGTTTGTCTTATTCGCTCGGTGCAATTTGGGCGTATTCTTTGGAACGTATTCGACTCGCTTTAAAGCGAGTGACTTGCTACTTAGCTTTCGAGACCGAAACAAAATCTGGCAAATTATGTTAATTGTATAAGTTGGTAAAAGATAGTAGTATGTGAATATAGAGTTGATTGAGTAGGATTAGACATGAGGAAATAAGGATTTAGAAACGATTGAATATATACACGAACCCCGGTTTTCTTGCGATTTCAAAACCATTTTAGTTACCCTCCAGAATTTCGAATTCTTCCTTCCATGTAGAGCGGTTCAGAAAGTCAGAAAGTCAGTGCACAGAAGGTTGACTAGAACGAAATGGGTCTTGGACCAAAATTATGAAATAAGCATTTTAGAAACAATTCATACATAATCTCATGATATTTTAGCGTTTGATGAAATGTTTAGATTCACATGAAATCATTCCAATCTGGCTCAATGTTAGTACCGAGAACTGGGTTTTTATAGCTATTGATAATGAAAAAATATTTCCAGTAATATTCCTCTACACACCTCATACCATCAACAAACGATTAACCGAAAATCTCACCTATAAGTGCTGAAACAGATGGGTGGATTCTCATAAAAGAACATCAATTAAACAAAATATCTAAGGTAATTACCTTGTGTTTTTTTTTTTTTTAACATAACTGATAAAAAACCAATACTTTCAAGAATATTCTCCTAATTTAGTTGTGAACATCGAAACTGCCTATAAGACTGAGGTTAGTTTAGTTATCGGTTTCATTAATCTCAAATTAAATACTTCCTGAGAACAATATACTTTTTTATCATACCATTTCCCTGAACAGAGTGGATGATTTCTGAAACTGTAGAATTACTCGTTTTAACCTGCCCATCGTCATAGAAATGGTTCTGGTAAAGATTCCTAAGGAAAATCTCTGCAGCTCCACCCGCAGTGACAACTTTTCCGACTTGAAAACCAGGGTTCTTTCGTGTGTGGGAATTTGTTTTCACTTGAGCTCGCCCATTATCTTGCGGTCGCCCATATGAACAACTCAATAAGTATACCAAAACCAATAGAATACCGAAGCGCGACATGGTTTTTTGGGACAGAGACATGTACACTGGGCTTAGGGATGCTGCAAAATGAACCTGGGTGTTATTCCGTCAGTTATATATGCTCTCCCGGTGATCTAGGCTATCATTTGAAAGCTATTTATAATCAGTCAAACGTTAATAGATTTAAAGAAATTAGTTTATCTTAAGTGATACCCACACCGCGGAAGCTGTTTAATGCCGAAACGTTGCTATTTGAGATATTGCGCACTTTCAACTGAAACTAGAATATCTGAACAAGATCAGAATCTGGTGCGTGGCAACTGCTTAAATTAGAAATTTGTTGCGTGCTCAAGGGCTGCTTTCTGCCGACCCTTGTCTGACGGGGAAACCACAGTTACAAAGTTAGCACGTTTTGTAGGAAAAAAAAAAGTGATCTCTGGACACTCAGATGATTTACAATTGGAGATCACACAAACAAGGTACTGTTCCAACTAAGATATTTTTGTTCATTTTCCCCTTTTTGATTCAAGGAGACCAACTGGAGTAATTTCCTGTTTTTCTCGGCAAGTGTGTCCATTTTAGTTCAGAAAAGCATCTGCTCCATTAACTAAATATGCTACAAAATAACGAGGATTATTAAGTAGGAAAATCTATTAAAAGTTTACCTCAACAAACGGGAAAACGACTGCTGGGTTCAGCTGAGTGGCACAACGAGGGGATAGCATTGAGGCAAAAAACCGCTCGTGAATGTCTCATTGAACGCATATGAACGTGAATGTCTCATGAACGCATATTTCTCTGCGCTGCTTTTTTGTAATGACGCATATGAAAATGACGCATTTTTGTAATGACGCACCTAAAAAAGGACCGAATCATCGAAACCAAACCCTACCATTTTAAAGAAAAGGTTAGGTTTGTACATGCTTTGACATTGGATATCGTATTTTCGAGCTTGTTTTTCCCGGAAATAGGGCATATCAACCCCTTCCGTTGACAATTTCGACTGTGTTTCGAGTGGGCATCGAAGAGGGAAAATCTCAGAGAAGTTTGATGTAATCAGTATCACCTCCATTTTTCAGAAGGTTTAATTATGTTTCTGTTATTAGTTATAACTTATAGAAAGAATCTGTGAAATGCGTGACGTGATGTTCACCACCGCGGACGCAAACATCTTCCCACGCTTTCAAAATAGGTCAGACTTTACCGATAATATACTTTACGGTATTATTGTATCCTCTTATCGGAATTAAATCCCATTTTCCGGTGTTGAATACACGATTAGTAGGTTCTAAAACTGAGCAACTTTGAGGAACAAAGCAACCATACCGGCGGAAGGCTATGATTTTCAAGACTAGCTTTCGGTTATAGAAGCTAAGGAATGGGTTTTACATATTTCCTGATTTCTTTAGAAAGAAACGGAGTTGATCGCTTGTAATCTTGGAATTTTTATCATTTAAAAAAATTTATACTAAAATAGAATTTGCAATTAGTTCTCTTTATCCTTTTTATTGACTGATTGATTGAGCGTTGACTGCCCCCTGATTAATTCGTGGATCGATCCATTTAGCATTACTTCTGCTCTATATTTGTACCACGATGCTAACTATAATTCCAGACGACAAAATTAATAAGGCGTCAGACCTGTTTTTTTTTTATTTTGTTTTGTTTTGTTTTGTTTGTTTTTTTGTACCTTTTTGGGATTCAAAAGAAGACCTGTCGCGCAAAAATATTCGATGGCTGGTTGGCAACAGTAAAAGGTGCATTTAGCTCAAGTTAATTTAAACATTACATCTAATAGTGAAGTTGTCAACACAAAAGCAACACAGCATAGCTGTGGTTGTAGAATGCAATCATGTTTTCATTTCTCAATCGGATTTAAGGTCTAATTCTTTCATATACGGGGATTGTTTAAAGAAGATCGTCGCCCCTGCCCATATGGTGAAGAGATTTGCTTCTTTGTGTGGGGAAGTTTGTAATTTTGTTTTTCATTTTTTTACAGAAAGAAGGGCTTGCTAAAAAAAGAGAAGGTGACGCACATCGCCCACGCATTAAAGAAGAGCTGTATTTGGTATGTCTGTGAAAGACTAAAATTTCAACAAACAAAGTCCTCAAAACTCAAGTGTTTTTTATTTCTATAGCTTGGGAAGCCGACTTCTCAGGTATCACAAGAAATCCTGCCTATCGTGCGGTATTTTCTGTTCTAGCGCGAGACGAAAGCGGACGCTAATAGCACGAAAAAATTATAGAAAGATACGCTAGAGATAATTGGACAACTGGTGCATTTCCCATTCTATATCTAAGCTTTGGCCGCTAAGTTAAATAATCATATGACCCGTCCGGTCCCTCATACACAATCCCATAGAAGCCATAGCGAAAGTTGACAGTGTAGGGCCTGATAGATTGACGTGGCTGGTCCGGAAAAAGCCGTCCGGCCCTGGTGCACTGATATGGCAACATTTTTCGCTGTTGTTTCAAAAAAAGAGTGACAGCAGTGAGCAAAAATAAAAAGTTAAATCACGATTTTTGATTACCTCTGAGTTTCTTGTTCTGACGTACATTTTGTTCTTGAAAGACAAAAAAAAAAAAAAAAAAAGGAAAAGTTTTTATTGTATAATCTTTTTCATGGTTTTCCGGCGTGTGCCAGTCTGTCGCGTCCTATTTAAGCTAAAACAAGGTAAGCGAATTTTTCGAAACTTAGTCAATGGTCTTACGATAAAAATTATTGACTAAGTTAAGTCGGGCAGGATAGGAAAACATTTGTCTCTCGTTCATGACGTCATGATGTACGGACCTCCGCCTGCGCTTGGTCCGTACGTCACTGATGACCTCGAGCCAAATATTTTCCCTTTCCGCCCCCCTACCTAGTCAATAAGTACATATCATTTTTAGTGATAATGAACCGTTTGGTGTCTATTCATTGATCTTTTATACACCTAAATATACACATAAAGCTGGCTTGTCTGTTTGGCTTGACACCAAATCATTTCACATTATGCTATGTTACTTAAGACTTACCCTTGTTAATTTTACCTTGGAAACTACACGAGTTGTCGCGAGGGTTATCTAACTTTATGTGAACCTCACCAAGTTATTAATTTCAAAGAGCTGTGAGCTGTTTCTTCGCAAAATTATCATCAAGTTGATAGATTTTAGACTGACGTAGAACTGTAGCTAACTTGTCTCAATTTGTTTGTTGACTCGTTAATTGAGCTTTAGCTGATTAATTGTTGGGCTCATTAATTTAGCATTAGCACCGTTCTATTTCTGTATCTAATAACCCATTAGTTACTGGTCAACATCATGTCTCACCTTCTTTCAAATGATTTCTGTTTACGAAAATGATATCATGAAAAAAAACTAAATGGCTGGTTGGCAACAGCAAAAAAAATGCATTTAGCCCAAGTATAAGTATTATATCTGAAAGTAAAGTTATTAGCAGAAACAACAACCGGGAAATCTTTGGTGCATAATGTCATTATGTTTTCATTAATTAGATTTACAAATCATTATTTCTTTATGAATGGTGACTGTTTAAGAGATTGTCGCCCATAAGTTGAAGGGATTTGTCTTTGTGCGTGATACTTCGTAATTTTTTTCCTTTTTTTTTTTTTTGAGAAAGGAGAGCCCACCTTTTCACTTAATAATAGAAACTTTTTGTAAAAAGAGATAGGTGATGTCTAATAAAAGGAATGATGCTAAACAGTAAGTAAAAAAGTAAGCAAAAGTCCGTACTATGAATATATGAAGTTCATATATTTTGAACTGCGGTTATAGATACGTATGATGCACGACCCTCGCAGTAGAGAGCGCTATTTATGCAATAGCGAAAATCAGACCTGAAAAAAATCAGGCCTGTACGGGATTCGAACCACTGACCTCTGCGATACCAGTGCGTACTACTCACGTGTGGAAGTTTACTGTAATCTGAGGAGCCAATTTCTCAGGCCTACCTCGAAAAAGATGTCGAAAGGAACGCGAGACAAAGTCATCAACTGGTGTAGCTTTTACATTATTTTACATAACGCTGATAGGGAACCGTTTGGTGTCAATAGATTTAACTTTTGCACGGAATTCTTGTCTGTCTGGGAAGGCACTAAATAATTTTACATTATTCTAAACCTTGGAAGCTTAACTTCGTCACATTTACCTTAAAAACGACATCAGTTGTCGATGGGTTTGTCCGGTTAAAAATGTCTAAATGAACTGCATTTAATTGTTTACCGGCTGAGGCTTTGCCATTTCAGTAGCACTTCCGATCCGTTTATCAGTCATGCGGTTCTTGGACCAGTTCAACCAGGGTGACGATGCAATTTTTTAACTGTCTAAACCATTCCGCCATTTTTTTTTTTTTTTGTTAATTTTTTAATCGACCAAAGACGAGTTATTCCTTTGGAATTTAACTGTTTCCTTTCACAATTGATATGAAGTCTTTCAAATGCTCCCGAGGTTTTATCAATTCTATTATTCTGAACCATTAATAACGCATTTTGTTCCATGGCTGCCCAGGTAGATGCTTCAGACACTGCTGTTAATTACACGGAACTGATCTTCTGCAATAATTTCCGTTTTGAGTGTGGAGTAGAGGTACGAAAGTTCTCTTTAAGTTAGACTTTTGGATAGAATAATTATTTGTCTATAATGCAGCAGAACTGTAGGTTAATTATGAAAACGCTCCGAGAATTGGGACGAACTTCTCATTTCTCAACTTACATACGTAATTCCCTGTGAGAGTTTTCTTTCCATATTTAACCCATTGAAGATTTCAGAAGACAGAAGAAAATGTCAACGAATAAATATATCTAATCAGACGTTTTTCTGTGTAGTATCGCTGACTATTTTTACGACTTGTGCCGTATTCTTACAAGCCAGTAGGGCGAGTAAAAATACAAACAACGAGTAAAAATACTCAGCGATACTCCGCAACAAAACGTTTTATAAGGGATTTATTATCCAACCCGCCAAATTGTTATTTCAGTGCGGGCGAATTTCGCGGATATTTCTGGAGTACAAATATCGCGTGATATTTTTACTCGTCTCGCGCGTTATTTGTACTCTACGAAGCACAATTAAATCGTAAAGCTATTTAGTATATACCACACAAATGAATAGAGCTTTTCGCGCACGCTGTTTGGCGTGTTCGGGAGTGAATAGCAAGTGCTATTCACCACCGTAGAGCAGAAGAGACAAAATCGCACTTATAGAGTCGAATATCCGCCTATTTTATGCTAAATTGAAAGGAATAATCTAATTTTTTGGTATCTTTGTGGTGTATGCTAAGCCAGATATTGGGCATAACTAACAAAAAAAAGAAGGCTATAAACATCAAATAGGTTGTTTGTAAGACGAGTCCTATTATAGTATGAAGAATTTCGATATTGCGGTTTACAGCTTACGAGCTCTCTTTAGGTTGGAATATGTTTTCAGCTCTTTAGCTAGTTGATTATTGAATTAATTTATCATTAGGTTATGCTCTTCTTTTGCATTTTGTTCCCAGCTATAATTCCAGACGACCTTCCAATCAGTACTGATCTTCATTTATTTTCAGCCGTCTCAGGTATACCAAGAAAGATCTGTCATGAAAAGAGATATCGACTCGATGGCTGTTTGGCAACATGAGAAAGCACTTATATCTCAAGTACAAGTGTTACATTCGAAAGTAAAGTTGCTCACAACAACAAAAGCCACGGCTGTAGAATGAGAGCATCCTTCCATTTCTTAATTGGATTTTAGTCTACAACAATTTTCTAATCGGGGAATATTTAGGAGAGATCCTCACTCATAAGTTGAGGAGATTTCCTTTTGTGTATGGTAAATTATGATTTTTCTCTTTTCTTAGCGAAGAAAGAACTCACTTTTTAACTTTCGAAATAGCATCTTTTGGTAAAGAGTGCTAACGGGGAATGTGTAAGAGAGATTTTCACACATAAGTTGTAGACATTTCCTTTTCGTGTACTGCAGTTTGTAATCTTTTTCCTCATTTTCTTTGAGAAAGAAGAACTCACCTTTAAACTTTAAATAACATCTTTTGGTTAAAAAAATTTAGGTGATGTGGACTATTCTCCAATTATGCTTAACAGTTGGGCGAGCTGTGTCTGCTTTCTCTGTAAAAGAGCGAACTTGGTACAAACAGTCGCCTCTAGCGCTTAAGTGTAGGTGATTGCTACAACATGAGAAGCCAACCTCAGGCATTACGAGCAATTCTACCAGTGCTATGTTCTGTTATAAAGCTCGAAAGAGATATAGAAAGAAACGCAAGACAAATTCGACGCTGGTATAGTTTCCCATCATATAACTAAGCGTTTGCTGTTAAGTTATATCATTTTATGTGCCGCTGAACCGTTTGGTGCCAAAACATAGATCATTACAAAGCAAGTTTCTCTGTTTGGCTCGACACCAAATCATTTTACATTATGCGAAATATTTAAGGCTTAATTATGTCATTTTTACCAAGAAAGCCATGTCAATTTTCGCTAGGGTTTTTCCAGTTCCATGTGAACTGCACAAATTGTTATTTTAGACTGACAGTGTGCCGTTTTGAATAAGACTTGTCCATTTTTCTTGAACCGGTTCAACCGGGGTGAATTTTCAATTTCTTATACTGTCTATTTTATAAACCATGTGTTTGACATTTTCAATCCATCAAAGACGACATATTCATTTGGAATTTAAGTATTTCCTTTCGCATTGTAGGTATTAAGTCTTTCAAACTATAATTCCATCACTTCTGTATTTTTTCAGTGCCAGCAACAGCTACCCACAGGATGCTTCAGACACAGCTAACAACCACGATGAACTTCGGCGAGACGTTCGATTTTTGTTGAGTATCGAGCGAAGGTTTAAAGGTGTGTTTTTTCTTTAAAATTTAGGGATGAGATAAGTACTTATCAAGTCCGACCGAATTGTAGCTCACTATAACCGTTGAAATAAAGAATTTGAAGCGATTCTCTTCTTATACTTGAGAATTCCTTGTTGAAGTTTTCCATCCAGAAACTCAACCCATACTACCGAATAAAGCCATAAAGCTATATATTGGACAATACTGGATAAAAAGGACGAAAAATAGTCCTACAAGGACTTCCAGCTCACACTTTATCCATGCTTTCTCTAGGTTTGGATATCCTTTCAGCTCCTCTGGGGCATCTGTCGGACCGCTGAATTTTCTTTACTATAGTGCAACTTGTTGTAAAATTATGGAGATGTGCAAATGACATACGGTTGAAACTGTTTCTTTTCATGGCCTAAATATTTATCACACTTAGGAACTATTTTAATGCCTTACAGCTCATAAAAATGATAGTATTTCATGCCAAACGCAAAGCATCGATTCAAGATCCTGTAGAATTTCCATAATATACATCTGAACTGGAAAAGATAAGTTATTTCCAACAGTTTAACGCTACAACCATGACAAATTTCAAGAAGTTATAAAGGATCTACCTTGCGCAAAAATGATTCAACAGATAAGGAATTTTGAAGGCCCTAATAAAGCCTATTTTAGAGAAGAAAACTTATTTCGAAAGAAGAAAATAGCATGCGCTATGTCGACACAAAAACTGATTTAATATACATTGATCCATAATCATACTCTCAATTCGTAGGTTACATGAATGGCTATCAATTGAAGGTTTGATATTTTTAAAATTTTGAAACACAGAAAAAAGAGAGTACATGGAATGGATGTCAGTGATATTGTGGGTACCCATGTCTAATTCCAGTCGCTGAATAAAAAGGGACTGGATCTATGCAGTTGCTCGCATCTAAATTAGACACAGCCTCGTCGCAAGAAAACGATCAGATTCAACTAAAAAAATAAAAAAATTCCGACTTCAAGCCAATTTTCTAGCAGAGTAAGGATAGGTATTCTTTTGTCCACCAATACATTTGCAAAAGTGGATTGAAAGACAACCTGCAATGGAAAAAACAAAACAAAAGATATAGTTGATCTTGCTAGACCGAAGCGTTCGATTTCGATGGAAATTAATCGATTATATTAGCTTGTTGGCGTTTGAGAGTATATTTTGAACGAGTTGCTTTTGCCTGGCGGAGCTGTTAGTAATTAGTCTAAAATAAATGAGAAACAAAATTTTGACTCGTTAATTGAGCTTTAGCTGATTAATTGTTGGGCTCATTAATTTAGCATTAGCACCGTTCTATTTCTGTATCTAATAACCCATTAGTTACTGGTCAACATCATGTCTCACCTTCTTTCAAATGATTTCTGTTTACGAAAAAGATGTCATGAAAAAAAACTAAATGGCTGGTTGGCAACAGCAAAAAAATGCATTTAGCTCAAGTATAATAAGTATTATATCTGAAAGTAAAGTTATTAGCAGAAACAACAACCGGGGAATCATTGGTGCATAATGTCATCATGTTTTCATTAATTAGATTTTCAAATCATTATTTCTTTATGAATGGTGACTGTTTGAGAGATTGTCGCCCATGAGTTGAAGGGATTTGTCTCTGTGCGTGATACTTTGTAATTATTTTCCTTTTTTTTTTTTTTGAGAAAGGAGAGCCCACCTTTTCACTTAATAATAGAAACTTTTTGTAAAAAGAGATAGGTGATGTCTAATAAAAGGAATGATGCTAAACAGCAAGTGTCTGCTATGTATGGCAAGAAGCGAATTTGCAACAAACAAAGTCCGTACTACTCACGTGCGGAAGTTTACTGTACCAGAAGGAGCCAATTTCTCCGGCCTACCTCGAAAAAGATGTCGAAAGGAACGCAAGACAAAGTCATCAACTGGTGTAGCTTTTACATTATTTTACATAACGCTGATAGGGAACCGTTTGGTGTCAATAGATTTCTTTTGCACGGAAATCTCGTCTGTCTGGGATGGCACTAAATAATTTTACATTATTCTAAACCTTGGCAGCTTAACTTCGTCACATTTACCTTAAAAACGACATCAGTTGTCGATGGGTTTGTCCGGTTAAAAATGTCTAAGTAAACTGCATTAAATTGTTTACCGGCTGAGGCTTTGCCATTTCAGTAGCACCTCCGATCCGTTTATCAGTCATGCGGTTCTTGGACCAGTTCAACCAGGGTGACGATGCAATCTTTTAACTGTCTAAACCATTCCGCCATCTTTTTTTAATTTTTCAATCGACCAAAGACGAGTTATTCAATTGGAATTTAACTGTTTCCTTTCACAATTGATATGAAGTCTTTCAAATGCTCCCGAGGTTTTATCAATTCTATTATTCTGAACCATTAATAACGCATTTTGTTCCATGGCTGCCCAGGTGGATGCTTCAGACACTGCTGTTAATTACACGGAACTAATGTTCTGCAATAATTTCCGTTTTGAGCGTGGAGTAGAGGGACGAAAGTCTCTTTAAGTTAGACTTTTGGATAGAATAGTTATTTGTCTATAATGCAGCAGAACTGTAGGTTAATTATGAAAACGTTCCGAGAATTGGTACGAACTTCTCATTTCTCAACTTACATTACGTAATTCCCTGAGAGAGTTTCCTTTCCATATTTAACCCATTGAAGATTTCAGAAGACAGAAGAAAATGTCAACGAATAAATATTTCTAATTAGACGTTTTGCTGTGTAGTATCGCTGACTGTTTTTACGACTTGTGCCGTATTCTTACAAGCCAGTAGGGCGAGTAAAAATACAAACAACGAGTAAAGATACTCAGCGATACTCCGCAACAAAACGTCTTATAAGAGATTTATTATCCAACCCGCCAAATTGTTATTTCAGTGCGGGCGAATTTCGCGAAAATCTCTGGGGTACAAATATCTCGTGATATTTGTACTCGTCTGGCGCGTTATTTGTACCACTACGAAGCACAATTAAATCGTAAAGCTATTTAGTATATACCACACAAATGAATAGAGCTTTTCGCGCACGCTGTTTGGCGTGTTCGGGAGTGAATAGCAAGTGCTATTCACCACCGTAGAGCAGAAGAGACAAAATCGCACTTATAGAATCGAATATCCGCCTATTTTATGCTAAATTGAAAGGAATAATCTAATTTTTTGGTATCTTTGTGGTGTATGCTAAGCCAGATGTTGGGCATAACTAACAAAACAACGAAAGCTATAAACATCAAATAGGTTGTTTGTATGACGAGTCCCATTATAGTATGAAGGATTTCGATATTGCGGTTTACAGCTTCCGAGCTCTCTTCAGGTTGGAATATGTTTTCAGCTCTTTAGCTAGTTGATTATTGAATTAATTTATCATTAGGTTATGCTCTTCTTTTGCATTTTGTTCCCAGCTATAATTCCAGACGACCTTCCAATCATTACTGATCTTCATTTATTTTCAGCCGTCTCAGGTATACCAAGAGAGATCTGTCATGAAAAGAGATATCGATTCGATGGCTGTTTGGCAACATGAGAAAGCACTTATATCTCAAGTACAAGTGTTACATTCGAAAGTAAAGTTGCTCACAACAACAAAAGCCATGGCTGTAGAATGAGAGCATCCTTCCATTTCTTAATTGGATTTTAGTCTACAACAATTTTCTAATCGGGGAATATTTAGGAGAGATCCTCACTCATAAGTTGAGGAGATTTCCTGTTGTGTATGGTAAATTATGATTTTCCTCTTTTCTTAGCGAAGAAAGAACTCACTTTTTAACTTTCGAAATAGCATCTTTTGGTAAAGAGTACAAACGGTGAATGTGTTAGAGAGATTTTCACACGTAAGTTGTAGATATTTCCTTTTCGTATACGGCAGTTTGTAATCTTTTTCCTCATTTTCTTGGAGAAAGAAGAACTCACCTTTAAACTTTAAATAACATCTTTTGGTTAAAAAAAGTTAGGTGATATGGACTATTCTCCAATTATGCTTAACAGCTGGGCGAGCTGTGTCTGCTTTCTCTGTAAAAGAGCGAACTTGGTACAAACAGTCGACTCTAGCGCTTAAGTGTTGGTGATTGCTACAACATGAGAAGCCAACCTCAGGCATTACGAGCAATTCTACCAGTGCTATGTTCTGTTATAAAGCTCGAAAGAGATATAGAAAGAAACGCAAGACAAATTCGACGCTGGTATAGTTTCCCATCATATAACTAAGCGTTTGCTGTTTATATCACTTTATGTGCCGCTGAACCGTTTGGTGCCAAAACATAGATCATTACAAAGCAAGTTTCTCTGTTTGGCTCGACACCAAATCATTTTACATTATGCGAAATATTTAAGGCTTAATTATGTCATTTTTACCAAGAAAGCCATGTCAATTTTCGCTAGGGTTTTTCCAGTTCGATGTGAACTGCGCAAATTGTCAATTTAGACTGACAGTGTGCCGTTTTGAATAAGACTTGTCCATTTTTCTTGGACCGGTTCAACCGGGGTGAATTTTCAATTTCTTATACTGTCTATTTTATAAACCATGTGTTTGACATTTTCAATCCACCAAAGACGACATATTCATTTGGAATTTAAGTATTTCCTTTCGCATTGTAGGTATTAAGTCTTTCAAACTATAATTCCATCACTTCTGTATTTTTTCAGTGCCAGCAACAGCTACCCACAGGATGCTTCAGACACAGCTAACAACCACGATGAACTTCGGCGAGACGTTCGATTTTTGTTGAGTATCGAGCGAAGGTTTAAAGGTGTGTTTTTTATTTAAAATTTAGGGATGAGATAAGTACTTATCTAGTCCGACCGAATTGTAGCTCACTATAACCGTTGAAATAAAGAATTTGAAGCAATTCTCTTCTTATACTTGAGAAATCCTTGTCGAAGTTTTCCATCCAGAAACTCAACCCATACTACCAAATAAAGCCATAAAGCTATATATTGGACAATACTGGGTAAAAAGCACGAATAACAGTCGTATGAGGACTTCCAGCTCACACTTTATCCATGCTTTCTCTAGGTTTGGATATCCTTTCAGCTCCTCTGGGGTATCTGCCGGACCGCTGAGTTTTCTTTACTATAGTGCTACTTGTTGTAAAATTATGGAGGTGTGCAAATGACATACGGTTGAAACTGTTTCTTTTTATGGCCTAAATATTTATCACACTTAGAAACTATTTTAATGCCTTACAGCTCATAAAAATGAGAGTATTTCATGCCAGTCGCAAAGCATCGATTCAAGATCCTGTAGAATTTCCATAATATACATCTGAACTGGGAAAGATAAGTTATTTCCAACAGTTTAACGCTACAACCATGACAAATTTCAAGAAGTTATAAAGGATGTACTTTGCGCAAGAATGATTCAACAGATAAGGAATTTTGAAGGCACTTTTTTAGAGAAGAAAACTTACTTCGAACGAAGAAAATAGCATGCGCAATGTCGACACAAAAACTGATTTAATATGCTTTGATCCATAATCCTATTCTCAATTCGTAGGTTACATGAATTGCTATTAATTGAAGGTTCGATATTTTTAACATTTTGAAACACAGAAAAAAAGAGAGTAGCATGGAATGGATGTCAGTGAAATTGTGGGTACCCATGTCTAATTCCAGTCGCTGAAAAAAAAGGGGCTAGATCTATACAGCTGCTCGCATTTAAATTAGACACAGCCTCGTCGCAAGCAAACGATCAGATTCAACCAAGAAAACAAAATTCCGACTTTAAGCGAATTCTCTAGCAGGGTAAGGAAAGGTATTTTGTTGTCCATCAATACATTTGCCAAAGGTGGATTGAAAGGAAACGTGCAATGGAAAAAACAAAACAAAAGATATAGTTGATCTCGTCGGACCGAAGCGTTCGAATTCGATGGAAATTAATCGATTATATTAGCTTGTTCGCGTTTGAGAGTATATTTTGAACGAGTTGCTTTTGCCTGGCGGAGCTGTTAGTAATTAGTCTAAAATAAGTGAGAAAAAAAATTTCGATGGGAACCGATGCGTCATTTGGAAATAATTCAGCGTATAAAAAGTTAAAGCGATAAATTCATTATTTAGAAATTGGTTTAATTTTTTTTTTTTTTATTTGTGCCAAACCTTTTGGACTGCCGGTAAACCCAAGTTTGTCCAAATCTAATTTTTTACTTGTTATCAATCTCCTCTTTATTTGACTTTAAGAAAGATACTGGTCCTCAAATTCCCCTTTTTCTGTCCTTTTTCCAATTAGTAAAATACAATTGAACCATATGCCTCAGATCACGCAATGATCTACTTCTGAATAGAAAAAAATAATGAATGCGAAAGATGCACTTCCCTTTTGTGAGATCAGTTGTCAGTGTTGTTTTTGATTATATCGGGGAGAATGCAGATAAAAAAAGAAAACCTTAGTCCCACAGAAGGGTTGTATCAGACATATAAGCGGATTTTCCGCCCGATGCCCTGTCAAGTGGATTATATATCGCACAATTCGCTGGTGGGCAAGGTTATGCACTTATCACCAGTATTTACTCTCAGTATCAATTATGCCGATGTGTGTAAATACATTAAAAGAGGTTGCTAATTCGTAGCTTGGCCTGCGTTTCAAAAAAAATAAAGTGGCTGTTCATCTTACTGCATAATCAACCAGAATCCTTTTGGCACCGTCAAGTCTGTCTACTTAATTAAAGTAGGCTATCTTTTTCCTTGTTTGGACATACAATAAGACACTAGACAACCTTAAGATCCCTTTGAAATTACTAAGTATTACTCGATGAGATTTATTTATCTCATTGTTCCTTCGCCTATAGCCTCTTCTTTATTTTTCATGATGGTCATGTTTCTTTGACATTAGGTAATATAAGGAAATGAATACTCAGTCCAGGTGCAAAAAAGGGGGGTTGGATCTCATATACGAATACCCAAAAAATGGATGACTTGAAAAGACTTGACCGCGATCTAAAATCAAGGGAGACATATCTTGTAGTGATAGAAACCCTCGTAATGTTTTTGGTCACAACGGTGGCTTTTCTCGGTAACTTGCTGACGTTAGTGGTGGCTCTACGATCGCCCAGGCTACGAACAATTCCGAACAAATTCATCGTATCACTGGCACTATCAGATATGTTAATGGTTATGCCGGCAATCCCTTTGAATACATCAGTTTTGATAAGAAGTGAATGGTCTTTCGATCATGCAATGTGTCAATTCAAAGGATATCTTGGTAATGCCGTTGCCTTCGCCTCATCTGAAACCCTAGCGCTGGTGTCACTCGACAGATTTTACCATATCGTGAAACCGAACGATTACCGACGACTTTTCACAGCGCGGAGGACTTCATTAATGTTATTAGCCGCGTGGATGATTGCCTTCTTGGCTCAGTTGCCTTATGTTGCTACCGGGCATACATACAGCTTTCATCCTGGAAAAACATATTGTAACCAAGACGGCAAAGAACCATTTTTTATAACTTTGATTTTGATTTTTGGAGGTATCACTATGAGTGTTTTATCTTACTGCAGTTTTAGGATATTTCTGACGGTGCGCGCGCATAAAAACTCTAGCGGAGTCCATACCAGAGCAAATGTGGAAGAAATAAAAGTTTCCAGAATTCTCCTGGTCATGGTACTCGCGAATGTCATCTGTTTCGTGCCTGGTATAGTTATAGAAACCCTTGACTTTGTTAGAAATGGCTCTAATCAACCAAGACAGGTGTACTTGTTATATTCAATTACGGCGACCATGTCAAGTTCTATCAACCCAATTATTTATGGAGCCTGAACAGAAATTTCAGACAGGAATACAAACGTTTGCTTTGCCTTGATAGTGTGGAACAGATTATACCCGTCAGAACTGAAGGGCAAGCAAGGGGTGTTACCGTTAATCAAATGAGGATTTCATTGGGAAGAACCAATCAAAGTCCGGAAATAACCCCGGTTGAAAATTGAATGAAGGTGATGAGTTTCGATGTGTGGTGCTGCGTCGGTGGAGTGTGTTACAAGATAATTTAGTTTTGTCAACTGAGTTTATAGTGGGTTAATTTACTAATAATAGTGTTAATGGTGTAAAGAGTCACTAAAGCAGCCGTTGAGAGCGTTAGTTCTTTGTCAGAGCAAATGACTGTTGAAAGTCAAAACCCAAACTATTGAAGTTTTTCACGCGTTTTGATGATCCAAGAAGTTTCAAAACAAAGGAATGACCTACTTTAAATTATGATTTCAGAAAAATCGATGAAAATTAAAAAAAATTTAAAAATTACAAATTCAATTTATTATTGGCATCCATGAGCCAGCCATGGTTCCATGGGGTGGTGAGGGGAGAGACCCGTGGGAAGAATTTATTCGAGGGGGATGGGATATCTCCAAAAAGGTTCACTTTACCGGAACTCATCAGGAGTATTACTCTCCCTTCTCCCCCCTCCTCCCCCCCTTCCGCTGAATGGGATGTCAGTTCATCGCAGAGCTAACACCCGGTATTTCGTAAGGTTTCCGTGAAAGTTTCTTGCTATACCTCCCCATTCAAATGGTTTTCTGATTAAACTGAGGAGAACGTAGCACGTGCCGTAGGTCAAAACTCACTAAGTTAACTCAACTCACAAAATCCCTTGGGAAGCAACAACTTAAAATTTCGACCAGCATTTAACTGCAGGTCGAGTACTTTATAATCGCTGCAAATTTGTGAGAACCCCGCGTCAAGAAACTATTTATTTTTCCAGAGCTGTTATTGTTCTACTTTTGAGTTGGAAAGTACAGGTTTGCACCAAAATACTCACTGGCCTCCCTCGACCCTGAAATCGCCTTAATGATCCCCTTGGAAACATTTCGGGAATGTTGAGGGTCTCCACGGGAAAAAACTTCACTGCACTGTTTCAGTGGGGCCAGTCATTAACAGCTTATTGCCTTAGAACACGACGCAGCGAGCAATCCAGGGCTCGAGTTGACATTTTTCATGTGAACGTATGCAAACGGGAGAGGAACGTCTCTTATCCTTTGTGATCCCCTGGCTATGTCCGCGTGGAGACGCAACGAATATGCCGAAGACCGCGGAAACTGAGCTCAGTGGGAACACTGGGAACGATAATACTTTTTGCGAAGATTACACGGAATAAATTTTAGATATGTATTTTAAAAGCTCCGCTGACCCACTAGCCAGCGGTATCTGCTTCCTACATCCTTCGTAAAACACATCTGTTAGTCCTGCGAATCTGTGTTGCAAACACCTAATGTTATTGTTGTTTTACCAAATCGAAATCACAGATGTCTTGGTCTGCTCCAGAGGATTGGTCTCGCTGGGATCCAGATAAACTTATGGTTTGTCCTTACGACGAAGTACACAGAATAAAAGCGAAGAGGTTTCAACACCATCTTATGAAGTGCAGGCGGAATCATCCCGATAAAGACTTTGTTAACTGTCCTTTCAACGCAAAACATGTCATGCTGAGGCATGAACTTAGGCATCATGTAACCCGGTGTCCCGACAGAGTAAGTGGAATTAGCAAATTGACGTTGCGATTTGTATACATTTTTTTTTTTTTTTTTTTTTTGCTTGAGCTCTCAACCAGCTGACGAATAACCCTTTGCACGCTATAACAACATGATCAGTTTGCACATTCTCCACACGGTTCTTCATACATTTCTTAAGGTACGGACCGGGAGAATTTTTTAAACAATCAATCTTGAGCTTCTTTAATTGATGATCGTTTACTATGTTCTCATGACCCAAATGGTTGATACAGTGATAATTTTGTAAGGAGAAATAAGATGCAGAATTACAAGCCGCCGTTCCAAACTGTAGTCCTAGTCAGTTTTGACTATGAATAATACCAAATTGACGGATAGATTTTCAAATTTTAAGTACTTAACCTTTGTTTTCTGAAATACATGAAGAAATAACTAAATAACAGTAATTGACATTGATAAAAAACAAAGAAAATAAAAATTGAATGACAAAATGACAGTAAGAACATACCAGATGGTTACGATACCTGTGCAAAACGACGTAGAGACACTCATAGAAAAATTCTGACTCATGAGTAATTATTTTAATATGATAATACTGCATTAATACCACAAGATTGGAATCTAGGAAACTGCTGAAAGGCATCAAAACAGTGGGTCTTAATATCTCTAATCAGCTTGTGCTGTATAAGTGGTAAAGGGAAGCAAAGCTTGTGAACAGTAAAAGCACAAAAATTGGAAGGGAAGGAATTGTAGCCTTCCAGGAAAGAATGAAGAAATCCTTATCATGGTTTTTACAACACTATTTAACAGCTTTTTAGGTGATTATATTTTGGGGTCAAAATGCCAATCTTTTGATTGGATAAAGCATTCATCCTTTTTCATTTGAGAGAAATAAAAACCAAAACTTTTTTTTTAGGGTATGGACACTCTTTCATTTCAAGGTAACATGAATGAAAGTTTTCATCTCTATGAACCAGTTAACTATCATTTTGAATTTGCAATACTTCTAAAACATGATGTAAATAAAGATATACAAGCAGCACCAAAACTCAACTCCCAAACACCACCCAAAGAACCCCCCCTCCCTTATAAATTGCCAAATAGATGTGTCAAACAACCTAATATTATTTTTTTCAACTTTTAGTCTGCCATTGAGCAATATAATTATAAAGGTAAGGGATGAATTTTGTTTTAACTATTTTCATTTTCATAGGAAATGCTCTCTATTCAATTCTTAAAATTCTTTCAGCATTTGATGTGGGCCAGAACATTATTTTCTTTCAATGCCTGTAGTGTTGTACCTTGCAAAGCCTTTAAAATAGCTCCCAATTCTTAGCTTTGTTCCAGAAAGACAGGATTTGTTATCAGTCTGTTCAGTCTGTACTCTGGGTGAAGAGGTCTGGCTACCAGACTTGGCCAGGTCACTAAGTTTTGTTCTTGGGCATCGAAGACATGCTACTTTTACAGTGGCTCTTCATCCAGGAGAATAGAAGGGGGGGGGGGAAGGGATGGCACAGGGGTGAAAGTGCTCTCCTCACACACGTGTGTTCTGGGCTCGATTCCCGAACCTTGTGTCACATGTGGGTTTAATTTGTTGTTGGTTCTCGTCCTTACTTTGAGGGTTTTTTTCTGGGTCCTCTGGTTTTCCTCCCTCCCCAAAAACCAACATCCCAAATTCCAATTTGATGATCTGGAAACAGTGGACAAGAAGAGCCACCGAGTGGAATTTCCACTGCTAAATTTCCTATTTTCCTATTCTTAAATGGGTATTGTTCTCATGGAAATTTGACAAATTATGCATACAGGGTAAACAGCAATAGACTGGCCTCCCATTCTGGGGAAGTAGTAACACTTGCTGCTGTTTATTGCTTCAGAAACTGGAATAAGCAGCAGCTGAATTAGCCTGCCTGCAGGCATTAGTGTGTGTATTCACGTCAGTGCCAGATTCAGCACAGCGATCATGTGGTTGCCATTTTGGATGAGTGAAAAATTTGGGACGAGTGACAGAGCAAGGAAGAGGGAGAATGGGAGAAGAAGGGTTTTTGGGTTATGCTCTCCTTTCCTCCTCCCCCTGGCTAAATTGTGTCACTGGTGACAAATTTCCCACCCATCCAATATGGCGACCAAATATTTGTTGCACTGAATCTGGCACTCAAAAACACAATCTACTGCCTGGAAGCAGGCTACACAGACTAGGCTACCAGGCTGAGTACAGACTCTACCTTACAGATCTAAGCTATGTTTCTTTTTATGAACAGAGTGTTGGAAAAGTAAAAGAGTTGCAAATATATATCATTATGCTGATTTGTCTGTAACTTGTAGGAAGTGAAAAGGACAAAGAGGGTTTCTACTTCAAAGGAAACACTTCAGTTCCAAGTTACCACAAGACAGAAGACTTACAGTTACCATCTGAAAGCTGGGATAATCAGGGTAATTACTACATCTGTCAATCTTATAATTAGTGAATTCTCTGAAGTGCACCGAATTCATGGAGATTTAACTACACAATTACAGTTTAGTCTCATTAGTCAACCCTATCATGTTTAAAGTCCCTATTCACCCTCAGAGGTTTATAATTATATATTTCGATTCTTTGCATTATCAGGATTAATCTCAAAAAAATTTTTTTGGATTGATTAAATATTTCCCGAGATATGCCGCCTCAAAGTTCGTCCTTTGGCCACGCCCTTTTGATTTGGCCAGGCTAAGTTAATACTGGTAACGAAAAGTCCCTAGCAATGTCACAGCAAGAACATCTTTCGATCAATGTGCCTACATTCACTTGAATATGCCTTTAGATGAATCTGGTGTATTTGAGCAACCAGCGACCACCCAACGAGTCGGCATTTTCACATCATTTTACAGCAATAGACACATGTTCTTATACAAGAAGTTAACATTTGTTCTTGCTGTGACATCACTCGGCCCAGTAATTCTCTCCCAGCCAAGTCAATAGGGCGTGGCCAAAAGAGTAACTTTGAGGCGGCATATCTCGGGAAATATTTAAGCAATCGCAAAAATTTCTTTTTTAAATTAATCCTAATAATGCAAAGAATCGAAATATATATAAACCTCTGAGGGTGAATAGGGATTTTAAATAAACCGTATGAAATGAGATGAGATGAGAACTGGAACACTACCCACCAATGGTCATTGTTGCATAAAGAGAGAGCATCATCAAAAAATACCAAGCAATTATTTTGAAGAAGGCTTGCTCCCAACATTATGGCTTTGCAGCACAGTTGTCAGTAGTACCCAATTAGTACCAAGGCAGCACAAGTTTGAATCTTGTCAAAACCTGAATCTTTTTCAGGCTTCTTTTATGCAATTTCCCTAATTGCTGCTCTCTCGAATATGTTACTGTATAATTAGTGTATTAATAAGTACATTTTAAGATAATTTTTATTGTATAATGTTTTATTACAGTAACTTACTGTATAATTAGTGTATTAATAAGTACATTTTAAGCTAATGTTTATTGTATAACTATACTGTGTCACCAATTAGCACCTCGCTAGTCAGGAGCTAGATCCCTAACAGACACATAAATAAAGTTTCATCATCATCATCATCATCATCATCATCATCATTTCTTAACCTTTTTACCTTAATGTGCTTAATAATGAATCTTCAATATGATTTTGCTGATTATTTCTTGATGCACTTATGCAGTTGCTACTGGTAAACATTTAAACACCCCTCTTCCCTCCTCTTAGGCTTCCCCCCCCCCCCTTCCTGGGGGCAACACTAGTGAATAGGTTCAGTGTTTTGAAAGTATGTCAAATTATCAAAGTGCAAGTCCATGTGTACAGCTGATGACTTCGTCTCTGCTCATCATCTGCGGACTAAATAATGTGTTGACTCTGTAGACCTCTGTAGGGAGAAGGTAAATGTTACTTTGTGAATCACCTATGAGAATTAAGAGTTGATAAACAACAGTTTATTATGACTTGTTTCTTTAGAATTTCTAGAAGAAGATAATTTTCAACAGTTTCACGGAGGCGATAGTATCCTTCCCGGGCAGGAATCGTTTCAATCGTCTGATTCGACAGCAGTCACTGATATTCAAAGGTTTGTACCTTTGTAGGTTGTAAACCATCTAGCTCCCAAGATCTGATTGTTAATTCTCGCATCTATCTACTACATATTTCCCAGTAAATTAGTAGCAAGAATGTGGTGTTAGATCAAGATAACAACTTTACCCGATAAATTTGAGTATTCTCGTTACCTTTTTGCTGGGTAATATATGGATAATATAGGGAGAAGTTTCGTTTTAATCACGTCAGGGATTTAAAGGGTTAAGTGACAAGCGTTCTTTGTGCTCCGACAGTTTTCCAGCGATGTTGACAGCGTCCTGTGTGAGATACACTCTGAGAAGAATGGTAAATATTGAGCTGAACGCAGCGAACACTTTTCAAAAGCGAGAGAAATAGTGTGGAATAAACTGAGAAACCCTGTGATGAAAGTTAAAAACCGCTGTCTCCTCTGTGTATGATTTTGTTCCTTCTTTTTTATTCTTATAAGCTGGATAAAGTCATTTCTGTTTATTTTAGGTTAAGTCCAGAGGAACGAGAGAAATTCAAGCAACGAATGAGAAGAGAAGCGTTATTGAGAAGTGCAAGGTAACACTCCGAAAAACACTATGCCTGTTCTTTTTTTTTTTTTTTTTTTTTTCGAAAAGATGAGGAAGCCTGCGGAACAGATGTCATTTTTAGGCATTTTCAGTAGAACAGAGGCAACCATAAGGCGAACGCGAAATGCGAGTTACTCTAGATAGTACGAAGGGAGGACTAGAAAAAATTGATTACCAATGTGGGGAGGGGAGGGGAAGTCATAAGAATAAAACGGAGCCTAAGAGAGGGATAAGGTAAATTTTATTCTGACATAATCAAAGGTGCAAGGCCCACACCCTCTCCTCTCCTTTCTTTCGATGTTTGCCCTCCCATCCCCCTTCCCCCTTGGTACAAATTTCTCTCTCTCCCCAGCCTTCCGCCTCTGTAAAAATCAAAGGTGGCAGCTATGATTTTCACCAAGAAGCCACTGGGTGGTGCACTAGCTAGAACCCACTGGGTTTGGCACTAGCTAGAACCCACTGGGTGTGGCACCGAAATTACCCTGCTCACGCTCAGGTGCGTGGGACCGTATAGACCTTGCGTGACCGAAGCGTTACATCGAATTTGTTGATAGGTTCGTGACGGAAATACAGAATTATGATAGGTGATGTTAGGTGATTTGGGTTCATTGATTGTGAGATCGGAGGTTCTAATGATAAGAAGGAAAATAAAATTGTGTACATCAAACCAGTGTGATTGTTGGTCGTTTGTATCGTATTAAATATATTAACCAGTAGTTTCACTAGCAACCTTTGTGGCTTCCCTTGGTGTTGATGTATGGGATTCCATGAAAATGGGTTCCCACTCCACTGATGAGCAAACTCGTGATCAGTGGGTGAAAAAGGAACAAAGCGTATGCAAGGGTGGGAATGAGTGTGTAAAATGAACATAAAAGGAAAATAAAATTGTGTTCATCAAACCAGTGTGATTGTTGGTCGCGAGATCGTTTACGACAGACCTACTGAAATTTATTGATTCTTTTCTTTATTTCTTTTTTATAGTTCTACAGTGCAGTTGCCATCATCAATGTACAATTCTTCCCAAGGATTTAGCTCGCAAGGAGGATATCGTGGACAGCGTAGTTCGGCCTCAGACAGTCCCATCTTTCGTCGCTGTGTCGAACAAAGCGTGATTCCTAGTTCTTCTCAACAACGGGTTTTTCACGATTCGGATTTGCTTCGGAGAGATCCTCTGGTAACCAGTGTTACAACAGCAAAGAACCCAATATTCCAACACTGTCTTGATAATATGAAAGCGGAATCTCGATCCCCTCGTGAAAATTCAGTGTTCTGCAATGAATCAAATGAATCAAATGAACAGTATTCAAGAGAGCTAGCTCGTGATGATGGGAATATTACAAGACCATACGTCGTGAATGAAAGGTTTTCCTCACAAGACACAAGCAAAACCTCATCTTCATCGCTTACAAATGCGAGCAAAGGACTTGGTAACGAAATGCAAACTAGACTTAAGCTCGTTTCAAACGAAAGACCAGAAGTTGCCGTAATGTATAATATTCGTGGACAGCCGACCTCACCCAACTCCACAGGCGTGAGTTCTCCACATTTGGCTGGAGTCGGTAGGGCCAGACTCCATGCGGAAGCTCGAAGGAAAAATTTTGGCGGTGTCACTTTCAGTCCTTCAAAGACATCAGGTATTGGTGTTTTGTTGCTATTTACACTGAACATAAAGCATTTACACGAAGTCACAATTGCTATGCTTGAAAATATGTTACCAAAATATGTTACCAAGCAATCACGACCTGATCACATGGGTTCCACTCTCAACCAATCAGATGCTAAACTTGTAAACTAATCACGAGTTGGTCGCCTGCGTTTTCTCGCTCTTTAGACGCTCTAGACGTTTTTTTGTATTATACACTTTTGTGTTTGTTTCGCTTGATTTTTAATAATTTTGAAATGGAGGATTAACGAGCACGAGCAGACATTATGATAGCTATGACTTTAGTTAGGGAATACCACTTAAAACTGATAGAGATCTGTCGAGGGTGAAAGGTCACCAGAGTACGCCAAATCGACTTCAGGCTAACCCATACGTACCAGTTTACTTACAGCTTGAATTGAAGTTTGGTTTTTTATGTTTTAAATTGCCTAAACGAATTCGCGCGGGTTTATCTTTCCGAGAAATTGAGAATACCGGTGCCATCCATTCTTTGTTAGTCACATACAGTCGGAGGCGAAACGCGAAACGCTACAAGATGCTTTCCTTTGCGTTGCTCACTAGCTTTTGTCGAAGATTATGAAAAATAGTAAAATTGACAAAACATTCTTTGTTATCTCTTCAAGGAATTGGGGTGGCCGGCACTCCTTCGACTGGAAGGGGCAGGGGCATGTTAAGCCTCATGTAATCGTCATCATAAAGTCCACTTATCGGTGAGATGGCTTGAGCTGCGAAAGAGACGTGATTCTCTGTACGTGGTGGAAAAATAAAAGGAACAAATATTTACACGTTTATATTTCAGTTAAGATGATAGACACAGTTCCAGTTTCAAAAGTGATTAATTTATTTTTCGACGGATATGCTACTCGAACCCTCCCGTGGGTTGCAGGACGAGGGTCCCGGGGTTCCACCCCTTCTTTTGATACTGATACTGTGGACGTGACACTCCAAAAAGCTAAAAGCGTGTGTTACCGCACGTAAATACGTGACACGTAATAAACTGGAGACGGAAGTCAACTTAAAGACGATGGCGGTTAATTAAAGATCTGTCTGGTTCGCGCTTCAAAAATTTGCGGCTGAAGCGAAAAATTTGTTTGGTTTTTCTTTCTTTTTTTTTTTTTTTTTTTTGCTTAATATATTTAAAAAAATTCATCGACGCTTCTGAATCCACTCGTTGTTGTATTGATCTGGTGTTATTTCAAGTTTATCCTTAAAGTTTAATCCAAGAGATTACTTGGAACGCCCCCAACGTACTTGAATTCTGAACTTTGAGTATCAGCTGATACTGTAAAGTTTGTTATCAAAAAGTGTTTAATAAATCGAGAAAATAATTTGAGTTGTAAACAAACGCGATGAAAAAGCTGTTATCAGTGTTGTTTTGATGCTGGCTTTTCCGTAATTTTAAACTAGTAATCCATTCCTTGTGGAATAAAAACAATTGAAACCTTTGCATTTACATATGAATATTCAAAACACCTGTATAAGGGTATGGGGTAATGCAGCGCTGCTTTTGTATGTCACGTGTTGTTTTAAAGCGTTTTTCAATGCCATGAACGGAAAAAAGAAAAGTGGTCTTCTTCGGCGGATGAATAATTTCATTTCTCCCCGTTGCGCGCCCTCGAGATTATCAACCAATGTGATCTATATTTAAACGCGGAACATGCTGTTCACGTTGCGGATATGGTTCGACTGGACTTTGGTCGTGCATCATCTCGTTTTCACGTGTCGATTTTGAACTGACAATGTATATTATAACAGTCAAACACAGCTTGCTTGATTAGTCCTATCAAACGTTCTTCGTCTTCTTCAACATCTCAGAATATTTTCCCAAGAACACCGTAATTTCAAAGTAATTGGATCTCTGAAGGAATGGTTTCGCTGTCTATTATTATGTGTCGAGCGTGGGACCTTTACGTGATGAATGCAGCCCTAAGCGGTTGGGTTTTGTCGAAAATTAACACTTACAACTCCAGTTTGTTATGTGTTTGGGTCATATTCCTTTGTGATATGGTTTACATCTTAGACGCGCTGGCCAGGACTAGTAAGACTTCTATGACCTCTGGTAGGTGGGCGTCCTTCGCGTTAAATGGTTTACCAAGAACAGCTTTAGCGAATTTATCGGCTGTTGTCAAAGTGGTAACATTTGTCCCATACCATGTTTTAGTTATTTTGGAACTAGACGGTTGTAGTGTCTATCTGGTGGTATGCGTTCTTCGAGTAGCTCGACTCCTACTTTCGGGAAGATTATATGTTTCTTTTGCCTGGACGCTTTCAAACGTGGCAGAATACAAAGCAGCTCTGGTTCCTTGCCGGTCTAAGAGCCTTACTGCGAGAAAAACCTGTGGAAAAACACGCAAGGAATACGCAGAGGAATACTTTGTAGAAAGGACAGTTGACGCATCGCCCTTCTTGCGGCACATCAAAAAACTTATTGCCACAGAAATGGACAGAGACTTCTAGTAAAAAAAAGAACACTATAGATCTTTATTTTCTTCGTCTTACCCCTAGCAGATGTCGCCTGATATTGCGGAGGTTAAGAGCGGTTCATTGTCGAAAGTTTAATCCCATTTCTATCTCATTTCAAAAAGTATCATATACAGAATTTTTCACTTTCTCGATAGAGAGCCGTAAATTCTTTTGGAAATAGGGCTGATGGAAACATAAGAATATTCTGCCATCGCTCCTCACAAATTTCTTCTTTAAAGTACCTAGACTTTTAAAATTTGCGGAATTATTTGGCAGCCCAAATAAAACTTTGTGAGCCTTGAAAAAATCATTGAATGACTACAGATATTGAATTGTAAATTAGTTTTGGATGATTTAATATTGATCAGTCACTAAAGTGATCTATTTTTTTTAACATTTTTAGCATTCATTTGTGCTATGAAGCACAAATTTCACTGTTTACAAAGCCTTTGATCTGAAAGGCTAAATTCTAATGTATGCAAATTCTACGTTGCGATATTAGTGTCCACCTGTTTATCATTATTAGCTTCCTGTGGAACTCCATGCACAGGTTACCCAATATCGCGAGCTTGAATTTCAAAATATTTCAAAAGAAAAATGTCTGTTCGTGAATTTCACAATCTTATTTAAGGATTTAAAACTCCAAATAAAATTAAAGAAGTTCGTTTATTGGCCTGAGTAATTTTTCTCTATCTATCGTTTTTCTTTCTTTGTTTGTTTTTTTTTTTTTTTGGTTTCTTATTTAATCTAAACGAATGAGTCTTGAGGTAGAGAGGGCGTTGTGTGTTCCTCGCAAAATTTTTGCCAAGGTGTTAAATGTCTACACAGTTATGATGAGCAAGTTTCTTAATTATTATGTGACCATTGCCCACTTTCGTAAGGTGAAAGTCACCCAAGGTCATCAGGGTTAGTTAACACTTGATGATAGCTGGCTCTGGTTTTATTGTGAAGTGACGGTGAACAGCCTCCAGATTACAACTCAGCTGTTATGAAGGTCAAGGTCAGAAACTTGTGAGGTAAACTTCACGGTCCACTTCACACACTTTTATTCAATTTTTCCGATTATCAAAAATATTACATTGGCTGACCCGCTAAAGCTAGTATAAGAGGGTCAGTATTTTAAGACTAAGAATACTCGCTATATCCCCTAACTACCTAGATTAAACCGGATTCAGTGTTGGAGAATTCTGACAATTGAACAAATTTTGCTATCGAGACCGACCGACCGGTGACCGATTCCGAGAACACCTTCTCGACGCAGAAAGGAATGACAAGGACGCATCAAAACCTGTCGCTAGACACTTAAATCTACCTAATCATTCTAAGCAATATATGGCAATCTGCGGTATTTCCATACGTTTAGGTAGCACGAAAGCCGCAAAACTCTCGAACAAAAGTTCAATCTTCCAAATCGGCACTCTTAATCCCAGAGGTATCAACGAACGCTTTTCATTCTAATAAGTTATTCGGGTTTTTCTCGTCGCCATGCCCACACCAATAGCGTGGCTTCACTTTCTGCATAGAAACCCACACACAACTCACAATTCCTCCATTCGCTCTGACGAATGGCTAACGCTCGAAACGTCAGCTTTTTAACTCTTTACGGTGGCCAATTTACAATTTCAACTTGGTTGATATTACCAAATTATCGAGAAATAATTCTAAAAGGATATCATGAAATGATAGCTCAGATATTACATTATTTACTATTGTTATAACTGCTTCAATTTTTGTTGTAAACTTTCTTCGTTTGCGAGCGATTTCTAGGCCACAGTAAAATGAAATAAGAACCTCTGGTTGTTCTGTCTACTTTGGCTTTGTTGCGAACAAAAGGAACTGACAACAATAGAATTTAGACGACATGTACAGATAACAAGTTTTCTATTAGAAATGCAGCAAATTGACACGTGCATCGATCTTGTGTGCCCTCCCAAACTAAATTCTTCCAGATATCGTCCCCATGCCCTAAATGTTATGCAGTCGCTCTGACGAAGGTCTAATGTTCGAAATGTCAGCATCAGAAGCTCCTTTAATTAAGACGGTGGCCAATTTACAGCCGGCTCATTTGCGATAACTGACCAAATTATCAGGTAATACCCCCACCGACGCAGCAACACGTACAGTTTTTTTAGATACTTGCTCCCTTTATGCCATAAAGGGCTTTCATCAAGTGTATTTGATAACATTTTTCGTCTTGCATTAGTCGAAATAAACGCAATAGAATGCATACGTCAAAGCAAAGTTTCTTTAAACCTCGAACCAACATAGACCAACAAATGCTTCCATCTCAGGCAGGACATTTCTCATTATTTAAAAGACCTTAAAACATTCTCTTTTGCCAAAGAAGTGAAACGTTATTGCTGTCAAAATAACACCGTAAGAAACTTCACGAGAAACTCTAATACCTTTGTTACGTAGTCTGGTAGAAATACTATATTACCTAACACTTAATCTTTGTTAAAAAAAAAAAAAAAAAAAACCAATTCAGCGGGTAGGGGCTGGCTCGAAAAATTCACAGTTTCTCTAGCCTCTACACTCCAGTAATAATCAAACTATGCTTTTATTATTTCTCAGTAATACATCTTTTTGCATGCATGGTTATCATTTGCAAGTTCTTGTTGTCCTACGGGTTAAGTGACACCAAACAGACAAAAGTTTTAGGGGGGCAACTGTTTCAAGTGTTGCTCATTGGAAGAAACTTTTACACAGAGAGACTCAGTAACACGCCTTTTTTTAATCTTTCACTAATATTTTTAATCAAGCCAAGAGCTCAATTCAAGTAATCTAAGAAAACTGCGAAATCGATTGCATGCGGCCAAATAAGGGTGATGACAATGGCTCATAACAATTAACAATGCAACAGCAACAAAGCGGCGGTGCACCAAGTTTTTTTTGTTTAAAAGGAGACGATGCATCCGGATTTAAAAACAGCGAAAAAAATTCGATAGGTTTGGGATAGTGAAAACATACAGAAAACACGCCTCTCTGGTGTAATAACGCAAACTTTTGCTCGGAATTGAGCAAAATGAATTAATTAACAGATTTCTCCCGATCAGAATAAATGGTTAAGCAAGACACAAATTATTCGCAGAGAATATAGTGCGGGACCTTCTTTGCGGAGAGTTACGAGAATATCTCTGTCTAAAGTAGAAGTTGATGTATCGCGAGGAAAGCAAGATTTAATAGGCGAGTATTGCAATGCAAACCCAATTTGTCTTTGTCTTGACTATATCGAACACGATGACGCGTTTGCACTTTTCTGTATTCAGTTTTTTGAATGATGAAGGTTTCTTTTCTCACACGACCAGAAATGCTGCAGAGTTGCTTAATTCTTTTCGTACAG
This sequence comes from Stylophora pistillata, assembly GCF_964205215.1. Lineage (NCBI taxonomy): Eukaryota > Metazoa > Cnidaria > Anthozoa > Scleractinia > Pocilloporidae > Stylophora > Stylophora pistillata. Next base: position 13,344,125 of record NC_142520.1, read on the forward strand.
ATTTTAAAAACCCGCTTGGAAAAGCATGGTTGCATAACCTGCTTGAGCGTTTGGATGGCTATGTAGTTTTACATCAAGTAGTCTGAGCAGGCAGCGATTTGCAGCAGTCCCTTGAGCTTCAGAAAAAAAATTCTGAAACAAAGTGAATCCTCCCCTATCAGATTCCTTTTTCTCTTTCGTTTTTTAGGGTAGGGACGGTTTTAACACAGCCTGCGAAGGGTCGAAACAGAAAGACGGCGTGGATTAAAAATACGGACATATAGTTGAGACGAAACATACTTTTGGGATCACTGGCTTAGTCACTGGCTTAGTGTCCCTCTCTGAGAAAGTGTTCCCGAAGTCAAAAGTGGTAGCCAACCGATTTGGCTGAAACTTGGCACAAAAGTTGAGTGCGATAAGATATTTCAAAATTCACTTTGGCTCACTTCTCTGACCGTTTGTTTTGGAGTTTCAGGAGGGGTCCCATTTGTGGCCTATAGAGCACCAAAAATTCATCGTTCTAGGTGGCATTTTGAAAGTGCTACAAAACTCCATTGGCAAGTTGTGCTGCCAAATGAATTTGACCATGGACTCTACTATAGTGGAGCTTTTACTTCATAAATGTAACTTTGTTCTCAAGCGATTATACAGGGAGGGGCCAAGGGCTAAAGTTAGGTCAAATTTGAGGTCAAAATCACTACCTAAAATTGCCATTTTTCAAAAAACCATAACATTCACCTGCCATCCTGCATAACTTTCATACCAAATCTAGTATGTACTTTAGTGACCTATTTATCAAAATCACTTGAGAAAAATTTGGCTTGTTAAGCTTGGTTTGCTAAGCTTTTGGCACAAACTCTCCATGCCTCTCTAAGGCCAAGCAAAATGGAATTTTGAGCATAATAACATGGTATAAACAGACCAAAGTCTTGACATAAAGCCTTTATTTTGTGTTTGGTGAGGGAAAATGAAACATTAAAGCCAAATCAATGTCATTATCTAGAAATACCTCGACTCATAGCTTGTTATTACTCTAAGAAGGCCTCTGATCACACTGCAAACACCTAGCGGTTTAGCAAAATAAAGGTAATATTTTTCCCATGAAAACCTTGTACCCATCATAGAGCAACGTGAATGATGATGTTCGGACCTAGACATGGCAATGTTTTTCAAAAGATGATTGAATTTTCTCTGATCTATGTTTCTTAAGCCATATTTCCATACATATTTTACTCCAAGCATACAAAGTCTCTATATGAATGAATGAATGAATGAATTACTTATTTATATTGCGCCCTTTCTATACAATATTCAAAGGTGCAGTACCCCCCATCAATTTGACAGACAATACACAAAGATAGACCACAACACCGGGCACTACGTGCCCTACTCTTTTCGAACAGTGTGTGGGTTCTTTAACGTCCCACAAATTTTTTATCACATACAAGGGCTTTTGAGACGGGACCTCCATTTATCGTCCCTATCCGAGAAGACTAGAAAGTCTAACCATTTGCAGATATTATTACAAAGGCAGCACTTTCTTCTCAGTTATTTAAAGACCCTGAGTGTTGGTCCGGCCGGATTTGAACTCACGAACTCCCGCACAACAGTCCGGCGCTCCACCAAATGAGCTAACCGGGAGGCGGTTATGTTCTGTCAGGCCGTTTTTTTAATTGAAAATAAAGTGACCTTAACCCGGCCTTAACCATTAAGCTCAGAATAAAACGATCGTTAAAAGATGATCTACGCCTGACCTTTGAATAGACTGTGAATAGCTCTCGCAAATACCCATCACTTAGTGAGCATTGTACTGATGCCATCATGCGTATTTACAAGAGCTAGCGAGGTTATCAAAAGTTAACCATAGAACTTCTGTTAACGGTAATTTTCAGTTAAGTTCACTTCGATCATATTGCATCAAAAAAATGGGCCTGACGAAATATAGAGACTTTGCATGCTTGTGAGTATAGTATGTATGGAGATATGACCTGAAAAATATAAATCAGAGGAAATTCAAGCATCTTTAATTTAAAAAAAAATTGTCACATCTAGATCAGAACAGCATCATTTGTGTTCTATGACGAGTATTAAGTTTTTAAAAAGAAGAAAAATCACCTTTATTTTGCTAAACCGCTGGGTGTTTGTAGAGCCAATTAGAGGCCCTCTTCAGTTGGAGTAATTGTAAACTATGAGACGAGGTATTTCTAGATAATGACATTGATTTGGCTTTAATGTTTCATTTTCATTCACTAAATACAAAATAAAGGCTTTATGTCAAGACTTTGGTCTGTTTATAGCATGAATTATGCTCAAAAGGTCCATTTTGATTGGCCTTCAGGGAGGGGTATGGAGAGTTTGTGCCAAAAGCTTAGCAAACCTAATAATAAGCCAAATTTTTCTCAACTGATTTTGATAAATGGGTGACTAAAGTACAAACTAGATTTGGTATGATAGTTATGCAAGAGGGCAGGTGAATGTTATGGTTTTTTTAAAAATGGCAATTTTGGGTAGTGATTTTGACCTCAAATTTGACCTAACTTTAGCCCCTGGCCCCTCCCTGTCTAATCGCTTGAGAACAAAGTTACATTTATGAAGTAAAAGCTCCACTATAGCAGAGTCCATGGTCAAATTCATTTGGCAGCACAACTTACCAATGGAGTTTTCTAGCACTTTCAAAATGCCACCTAGAAGGATGAATTTTTGGTGCTTCATTGGTCACAAATGAGACCACCCCCCCCCCGAAACTCCAGAACAAATAGCCAGAGAAGTGAGCCGAAGTAGCTTTTGAAATATCTCATCACACTCAACTTTTGTGCCAAGTTTCAGCCAAATCGGTTGACTACCACTGTCTAATCGCTTGAGAACAAATTTACATTTATGAAGTAAAAGCTCCACTATAGCAGAGTCCATGGTCAAATTCATTTGGCAGCACAACTTACCAATGGAGTTTTCTAGCACTTTCAAAATGCCACCTAGAAGGATGAATTTTTGGTGCTCCATTGGTCACAAATGAGACCCCCCCCCCGAAACTCCAGAACAAATAGCCAGAGAAGTGAGCCGAAGTAGCTTTTGAAATATCTTATCACACTCAACTTTTGTGCCAAGTTTCAGCCAAATCGGTTGACTACCACTGTCTAATCGCTTGAGAACAAAGTTACATTTATGAAGTAAAAGCTCCACTATAGCAGAGTCCATGGTCAAATTCATTTGGCAGCACAACTTACCAATGGAGTTTTCTAGCACTTTCAAAATGCCACCTAGAAGGATGAATTTTTGGTGCTCCATTGGTCACAAATGAGACCCCCCCCCCGAAACTCCAGAACAAATAGCCAGAGAAGTGAGCCGAAGTGGCTTTTGAAATATCTTATCACACTCAACTTTTGTGCCAAGTTTCAGCCAAATCGGTTGACTACCACTTTTGGCTCCTGGAACACCTACTCAGACAGGGACACTTAATTCTGAAGAGTTTTATTTTTATTCAACCATGACAACAGACTTACTCGAAAAAAATTTATCTATACAGGTAAATAAACCTGCTTTTATAACATAACATCAGTATCCACTTCCTTCATATTCTTCCCTACACTCTACACCACTCCTTTGGTACTGACAAGGAGAAATTCCTTTAGCGGCAATCAAAGCTTCTTTAAATTGGCGATCATTTTCCTAATAGGCCATTTTACAGTTGTGTACTTAGTCGCCAAGCCTTTGATTCAGAGTGAGGCTAAAGATGACCTTGTTGTGATAGCGACCTGTATCTAGTTAGCATGATAACAAAGTGATTTACATTTGAAAGGCAGCAAGGTTTGTATCATAACAAGGTCATCTCTAGCCTCACTCCCGTTCAAAGGCTTGGCAACCAAGCACACAACTGTAAAATGGACTATTCCAATGATCCTAATGAATGACTAAGCAGCATTACTGTAAGGAGAAATTAGATGCTGGTCACTCTTAGGGTTAAGTGGATTAGTCAATCGATAAAATACGGCAAGGCAAAGCGAATCATATGCACACTGACCTTGATTCGTAACCGGAGAAGGAAAGATGCGATCTTTTCCTCTCAGGATTGCTGCTTTGCTCTTACAAAAAAAAACAGCTTCTGTTGGCCTAATATCAACCAGGCTTAATTGAAAAGACCATTTGTCTCGATAAATAAAGCATAAAAAGTAGAAGACCTTGATTCTCAACAGGAGGAGGAAGGTGCGATCTTTTCCTCTCAGGATTGCTGCTTTGCTCTTACAAAAAAAAAAAAAAAACAGCTTCTGTTGGCCTTATATCAACCAGGCTTCATTAAAAAGAGCATTTGTTTCGATAAATAAAGTATAAAAGTAAAAGATCTTGACTCTCAACAGCAGGAGGAAAGATGCGATCTTTTCCTCTCAGGATTGCTGCCTTGCTTCTACAAAAAACGAGCTTCTGTTGGCCTTATATCAACCATGCAGGCTTCACTGAAAAGGCCATTTGTCTCGATCCATAAAGTATAAAAAGTAGAAGACCTTGATTATCAACGGGAGGAGGAAAGATGAGATCTTTTCCTCTCAGGATTGCTGCTTTGCTTCTACAAAAAACGACCTTCTGTTTGCCTTATGTCAACCAGGCTTCATCGAAAAGGCCATTTGTCTCGATCTGTAAAGTATAAAAAGTAGAAGACTTTGATTCTCAACGGGAGGAGGAAAGATGTAATCTTTTCCTCTCAGCCTTGCTGCTTTGCACCTACAAAGGCGAACTTCTGTTATCGAAATTGAACAGGCAAATTTTCTCGATCCCTAACGCACAAAAAGTAGAAGATACATAAATTTTATAGTATTCAACTAACATACATTGACCATACAAGCTTCGTCGCAACGTATTTAAACGGATAGATTTTTTATCCCATGTTTACGGCGTTTAGAACAATTTTCGAGTATCGAAAGTAATCAGGAATTTCTTTAGTTTTGCTTTACTTCGCACTGTGATTGGTTTCGAAAACTCGCGTCATTATATTTCCTCAACCAATCAGATGTAACTAATCCCAACTTGATCATCCGCGCTTTTCCGCGCTTCAAATACAAGCAGGTTGCAAATGTCACCATTCGACTTTCAATTGAAACCTTCTATGCTAGTTTCGCTTTAAAATCTAAATGGTTTTTGGTCAAGAACTTCTTTCCCACATTCTCTCTAATGTTTCAGTTAAATTTTACGGCATTAAAATTAAAAGGTACTCATGTTGGAAATGTAGTGATTTAACTTATATGTCTGGAAACTTAGACATTTGCCTAACACTGAACAATTAAATTGAACTTTGTTCGTTTAGAAAGGCCAAATGGAGACATCTTTCAAAGGTTTTTCAGTTCGCGATCACATGCATCGATTGTGATCGGCATACTGAACAGAATCGGCCAAGATACACTAACTTGTGTCATTTACTGAGACATGGATAAACCAAAAATAAAACCACTCATGTCTGTGCTGAATAAATTAAATTTCAGACGTAACACTGACATGGCAAGTGTTTTTAAGATTCTGTGGGACCTCTTTGTCTTCTCTTCTATAACAACAGGTTGGTTTTTCTCAAAGATCAACAAATTCAACAGAAGTTTACTTTGTGCCTGGATGGTTTGCATGTGCGACTTTGTTTATAACATGGATGTTCTGGCGAGAGGTAGCAAACATGCTCGTCGTCTTTGGAACGTTCTTGGAAAAGTGTCACTACTGTATGTGCTACAGGTTTGCACGGTCGTGCCGCTGATCTTGGTGAGCTGTATTCCTTATCACGCTCTAGTCGTGCTGGAACTCGATATTTCTGGCCAGGTTTATCTACTCCTGTGTGCGCTTCGAGTTGGGCGACTTTTGATTAGTGTCAGAGTCTATTTGCCTTCAATGGTCAGCTTCTTATGCAAGAAACTGCGAGAAGCCCGCAAGAAAAAAAAGCCTGAGAAAACTTTTGGACGCAATGGCATGGAAACCGATGGAGGGATTGGTCGTAGTAATATAATTAACTTACGAAGGTTACGTAACAACCAGTATAAAACTTTTGTCCGTCAGCGTCACAAGATGATTTTCTGAACGCTCGAAACATTTCTCGTCCATTTCAATTCATTATTGACTGAAAACAATGTTTGGTTGGCTTAGAAGCTTTGACGTTTGACTGCAATGAAGTGAAACGCCAGAAGACTCTACAGTTTTAAAAGGTGTTACGCTGTCTTTGATCAGAAATCTTGAGAACTGTTCCATCGACGAGAAGACTAATGTCTTATTAAGTTACATCATTGCAATTTTTCTCTGTCTCAAAGTCCTTGCTCTGAGCTTTGAGTGCGAAGAATGGACGTATAAAAGAGATGTAAGATTATGTAACTTAGGGTTTTAATCCACGAGGTCGTTCAAAGGACAACCGACCATCCCTATTCAAACTGCACTGCAGTGCTTCTCACACGAAAATCGGAGCCTTACTATTTGTGACGTGCGTTTTCACAATTTAGTGATAGTCACAGCCTTTCACTCCGATGACTCGCTTTTCACTTCGACAGGGGGTGCGAACAGAAAAGGATTGCGTTATCAATCATTTATTTCGTTGGTCATTTCTTTTTTCCATTTGATGTTTCAGCGCTCCTCCCTTCTAGAACTAGTAACCCGAGCTTAGTTGCACGCGCCCTTATCACATTTGTCTCAGCGTGCCAGATTGGTTCCACAAGCGTTCTTTTGGTCACGTCTCCGGGTCTCAGACAGTTACCGAATAGCAAGAACGGGAAGTTTTTAGAGTTAGAGCTGACGCAAATAGTTATTACTTGCGAGTATAGGCCCTTTGAAAACCAAGCGGTAGTCACCCTCATCGTTCGACGTGATGATGCTTACAAATTTATGTATTCTGTTTTGCAAACTGACACGGGTAGAAACTTGTACGTGATATTAAAAGTTGGTCAGTTTTACCTCAGCCCATAAACGCCACAGCGCTGTGTTACAATACAAGTTACTGTAAGTTTCCCGCAGATAAATATTTCTTTCTTATGTTTATATATACCAATGTTGAACATTTTACGAGGAGGAATAAAATGAATCTTCCCATAAGATGGCAAATTCCGAGGATTTTTATTTAAAAACCTGTAAATAGAAACGAACTTGGATGACCGGAGGTCATTTAGAAAGATGACCTAATTCGAAAGTACGGGTACGGAGTCTAATATTTCTACTGCATGTTTCCTTTGGTAAGAATCGAGTTAAACCGGTTTTAACAATCTCTAATTATAAATGTTTTGGAGTCAAACGAGATAAATCAAACCCGGTTGTAAATATATCTGTTCACTTCTGATAGGGTTACATATCATACAATGAACAAAAATTTGTCAAAGTGAATTATGTATTTTCGTAAAATATTTTTATGAACGTTTATTTATGTGGAAAAATTTACCAGAATTCAACACATAAACGTGCTCTCTCATCGCCTGTAAGCGATTCCCCTTTATACTCTATTTGTGCGTTCCCTCACGAAAAGAGCCTCGTTACGTAAGCGAGTCAGAAATAACCCGCATCGATCTAGTTTTCTGGGGTAAACTAAACTTTACTTGTGAGAGAGGGTCGTAGTTATGGTAGACCTTTATTGTTTTTCAATGCCTTCACAACTATATGAATGAGATCGAGATTTACGAGTGCCTGGAGTCCGTTCATTTTTATTTCCCAATAACTTTGACGGGCACGAAAACGAGCATACTCGAATCACATGAGTGCCTCGTTCGCACGCACCCCGCCGTCATTTCGCAAACCGAATGACTCCCGCCTTAGAAAGCGGGTTTTCCTGAGATTTCGGCATCAGCGTTTTTTCTTGGCCAATGCAAGGAGAAATTAATGCAGTCAACATTGACGCATTCTGAAGTTGTTTTGGTTAAGTCGGCGATCTTCAGAGGTCACTGATTTTTGAAACGCCGGAAATTCAATGAGAGACATTTTTACGGTTTTCGAGTAGTGCAAAAAAAAAATTGATGTAATCGTAAACTTGATGTTACCTTGGAACTAAAGCGACGCAACTGCCATTGAGACCAAACTGAGTTAATTTCCTTTAAAGAAGATTTCTCAAAGGATATGAACAGAAGTCCGTTCAACTCGGGAGCGAAAAAATTAATTAATTAATTCAAGTTAATTTCCTTTAAAGAAGATTTCTCAAAGGATATGAAAAGAAGTTCGTTCAACTCGGGAGCGAAAAAATTAAACTTGACACAGTTAGTGGTCGTTGATGGGAAGCCAAGAAACCCGGTTAATGTTTCAAATCACAAAAAGAAAAAAAACGGAGTAAGCTAAAGTCAGTTAGCTGAATTTTGAACAATAACTGCATCGTCAAATTCGTCAGACTGTCGATTGCAAAACCCAAGGAATACTAAAGCATATTACGTTTTAACTAAACGTTTATACAGTAGAAATTATTTTCTACTAGTTAATAGCCGAAATAACTCACTGTAGGAAGAAATGTCAATGGAAAATTCGTTATTCACTTGCCATCTCCCTTGGAATCGCAAAATTTTTTCAAGTTCTATTATCAACATTAAGTAATGAATACGGCGGTCCCTTTAAATAAATGTACTAACAGTTTCTTATCAGAACAATAACATCAGGCAAATTGTGACGAAGGGCATAACATTTTAAAAAAATTGAGATAGAGAGAAAGATGTTTTTTCGTCTTGTTACGAGCGTGGGAGAAGAAAACATTCTAGATCCCCACTAGGATCCGAACCTCAGACCTTCGAATTCCGCTCTCCGATGCTCTACGACTGCGCCAGACTCCAGGCCAGGGTGAGCAAGGCCCATTACGAAGTTCATTTAAAAAATTGTTAGCTGTTCCGCTAAGTTTCAGGAAAAGTATATCAATGAAAGAAAAAAAAACATACACTAATGCTTTAACAAGGACACCAACGTATATAAGAGTGCAAGGCAACTTCTAACGCGAATGTAAAAGAGTGCAAGGTAACACGACATAGGGCCTTCTAACGTGAAGCGACCCAGGCCTCTCTCGTTTATTCACTCGATGTCAGTCCGCTACCGTGATCACGCCGTTTCACTAATTGCACGCCTGGAAAAGGTTAAATGCGCGAGTGTGGATGCAGCAGGATGTGGCCTCCGTTGAAACGGGAGTGTTGCGTGACCACCCGGCGAAAGAGGAAAGGAACAGCTGCGAAGGAGACTAGAGTGGATGGTGTCCGACTTCGACTGTCACGCATAACACAGTGCAATGTTCAAGGTCCAGTTTTCCGAGTCATCAACTAAAAGAGTTGTCGCGTGACTCCAACAGATACCAGATGTTTTGAGCAATGTTCCCGACTGCACGCGCTTGTGAGCGCAGTCAAATCACGAAACAATTCCTGAATACATCATTAACGCAAAATGCGCGCGCCATTTTTTCAAGTAAACAGCTCTTTGTCGCTGAATTTTGTTAATTTAACCCAACGAAAACAACAGTATTCTCTTCGCATTTATCACTATGACCGCGTTTGCTTCAATTGTATCCGGTCTGTGGGACTTCTACGTCACCAACGCTATTCTAGCCGGCTGGTGTGTCGCAAGAATGAACACGTACAACTCCAGTTTGCTACTAGCGTGTTTGGTATGCTTGTGCGACTTGGTTTACATAATCGACGGTTTCGCACGCACATCGAGACGTATACACCATTCGATTTTAACTTTGGATTCATCCTTGGTTATTGGAGATATGACTGCATCTACTGTACTGGGACTTGTTTTGTACCCACTGAAGATTTTTTCTTTGGTGCCATATCATTGTCTGGTCATGTTAGACGCGGAACATTCAGGATTGTATTTGGTGATTTGTGTTCTAAGGTTCTTGAAGATTTTATTATCTGGTAGACTCTACTTTTTGCTTACTATCTGTACCAAGATAAATTTAAATGATGAAGGACCTCAAGAAGCAGATAAGCCTAATGAGGAAGACTTGCGTGGTAACTCACAGACGGACGAAGTAGACCAGCTCTCGCAGAATAAAATTATCGAGGAATGAAATTGGGACAAACGCGAACCGGTGGAAAGTATTAATATTTATGATCTGTTGGTAACAATCATTCAAATTTACATTGTACATAACATATAAAGTTTTTCCAGAATTTCTCTGAAAGGAAATTTTGAAAAAAACAAAACAAAACAAAAGACAAACTCAAACTGAATCTTTTCAAATACATTTTCTCTTCTAAAATTTTGTGAAATTTTCTGTCTACTAAGGTATGAACGTCTACCTTTACCTCGCAGAAACACAGAAATATTAAAAATCCCCTGACGGAAAGACAAAAGACAAGTCGTAAGATGAAAAAGTAATAAGTTGCAAAAGGAACAGTTTTGAAAAATCGCTTTCATACACTTTCGGCTGCGACTGTCGACAAAATATCCAAATTCCAGGTAACCAAATACCGTGCAAGCTCTTGTATTTGTTGAGCAATTTATCATCACTCCAATCAAATCAAGGTTAGCTGCTTCAACACAAGTAAGACTCTCACTGAGTAGTGTATCAATTCGTCCTCTAGGTAAGCAAATCCTCCGTTTCGCTACTGTAAAGCGACTTGGCCGTTCACCATGAGGGCTGGAAAACTCTTTGTTAGATATCACCACACTCTTACCAGGTTTCGGCCTGGCAGTTTGCTGCGACACATTCCTGAGGGGTCTGAGCCCTTACAAGAATAGCGTACGAGTAGACCCTCATTAGTAGAGCTTCATCACGAGCATTTGACGCTTTAAATAACATCAACCTCGTTCCCAAGGTCTTTTATCTTCTTCCCCCAAGCGAGGAAGGGGACGGGAAGATAAGAGATCCTGGGAACGAGGTTGGAGCAACGCTAGGTGGGCAGAGGTCTGCAAGTGGTGCAGACCCCAAACTCGTCTAAAATCTTCCCAGTGACAGAGAAACGCTCGTCTTGCGGCGCTGAATTAGGGAAGGTGGCTAACAGGCTATTACAGGATCAACTCAACTTTCAACCCTTCGTTTTAATTAGGATTGCAATCCCAAACTGGACAAAACCAGCAGAATTTCGAGACAAAAAAGCGTTTACATTTTATCAACAACTAATCTTGCGCTTTCCACCGCAATTAAAAGGATGACACTTACGATCCAGTAAACGTACAAACTTCTGACGTTCTACCTCAAACTCTTAATGAACGAGTATTCCAGTAAAAAAGAAAATTTTTGAAGGTCATTTTTGAAGGTCATTTTGCGAGTCTACAAAAACCCACTTATTTGATAATCTGTACAAGTCAACCCCAACTGAATTAACGTCTGCATTTTTAAGCTGCTGTGGAGCCCTTCTCTTGTTTAGCGGCGTATTCTGCCATCCTCTCTTCCAGCATTGGCCTAAAATGGCGGATTAATCCCTGAAAAGACAAAAACAAGAGCAGTTTGTTCGGCTGTTTCAAACAAATCTAGCTTCCGTCTGTTGCCTTCGTTCTGCGACCCATTTCTTCCGTAGAGGCTCCCCTAGGACATGTTCGCTGAACGCAATGAATGCAAGCGCCAATCGAGCGAGTGGTCCGTCAGCAACACAGCGGTACAACGTCGGGCACGCGCGGGGGATTCAATTTTGGCCGTCCACGCGCCAGTTTCCCGCGCAAAATTTGAAAGGAAAACATTAGACAAAGACTGTCTCGCAAAATAACCGCAAGATAATTCAAATGTTCACATAAATCTGTAAAAGGAAAAAAAAAATAGGGAAAAAAGCTTATTCAAGCAAGGGAATCCTGTGGATTTACCATTCTGTTTTGAGCTTTACCAAAAACGTTATACGCTTCTAAAGCACCGCGACTTACTAGCTTGGGTAGTTGTTTGCAACTCGTGCGAGACAACTTGTTTCTCACAGCCTGAGAAATCACTATCTAGTCATTGCAACGTTTGTACATGTGCAGACGTTAGACCACAGTGCTGTCTACCACTATAATGTCTTTGTCCAAGTTTTCAAGGAGATAGTTTCGCTTTGTCCATCATGAAAAATATAGCCAAAAATTTTCGAGTCCACGATTTACGATCCTGTTTTTTTTTTCCCGCACCCTCTGTCATCCTTTTTTTTTTCTTCCGTATTTCTCTATTTTACTGAACATAAATCCTCGGTCTTAAGTGGCGCGCGCATCATCGCCCTGTTAACTTGAAACTAAAAGTGCGCGAAATTACAGCCTGAGGGTGGAGAAATTTTCCCGCCAAAACTTCCTCACCTGCACCGGCCAAGCAGCACCGTCACCCAATGCACAGATGGTGTGCCCTTCAATCTGTTTGCTGAGCTCCTGTTGAGGGTAACACAGTATGAAAGTGATGAAGTAACGGAAACCAAAACATGGGAGAGAGAGAGAGAGAAAATATCTTAATATTCCATGACTCCTCGCAAGCAAGGAAGCAAGTACGATCTATACACGATTAACAATCTCATTTGCTCATTTGGTTGAGCACTTAAACTCAGATATGAATCAAGTGTCCAGCGCGCCAGCAAGTTCACCGAAGCTCAGTTGATGGAAGACCCATCACGAAATTAGAAAAGGTTGGATTTCGAATGCTCACGCCGGGCTTAGAGCTTTCTTTATCACACACTTAAGACAAACGTAACACAATCTTCAGCAGTTACCATCGATAGCACTTACCCAAAGCATGTCAATTTCATCTGGTGTTGCTTTACCCTCGACTTGAAGGTAGAAAATAAAAAGAGTTAAATTAAAAATAAACCCACAACATTCAAACAGCCCTGAACAACACAGCAAGGAGGTGATACTTAGAAATAATTCGCCAACCCAAAAGGAAAAAATCACACTGCGGAATATGAGCCACAGATTTATTCTACATAATTTTGGGTGAAAACTGAATAATTTTTCAAATAGCTAACTTATGCGGGGAACGTGGGTTTTAATAAAGCACTCTCATTTAAAAGAAAAAAAAAAAAAAAAAACAGAAAAAAAGCGGACAAAAAAGGAAGATTTGTAACGAGGTTTGTGAGAATGACACGTAGCTGCCCAAGCAACGACACAGGGTGAGTATTTAGCCACTGTTTGGAATTGAGCCTGCACTACTCGAACAGAGACCGATCGAAAGTCCAGCGAAAATCGAACCTAACGACGAATAGGAGTAAGATTATAAATCATTCTGGCTAAAGGAGGATCTCGCAATGAAACGACAACTTACCAAATCTGTACATGATAGTAGTCATCCAACTACAGCCTTCCCTGCAGGGCGTGCACTGAGGAAAAGGAAACGAAAATGGTACAATCACTGACTTAAACCCTTAACACCCTAACATCGGTAAGCATATTCTCCATACTGTTCTCTACACATTTGCCAAGGTGTTGACAAGGAGAATTTGTTGAACAATCAAGAGCTTCTTTAGTTGGTGATCATTTCCTTAAGTGCTGACATGGAGCAGGGTTGGCGTAGTGGTGAGAGCGCTCGCCTTCCACCGATGTGTCCCGGGTTCGATTCCCGGACCCGACGTCATATGTGGATTGAGTTTGTTGGTTCTCTACTCTGCTCCGAGAGGTTTTTCCCCGATACTTCGGTTTTCCCCTCTCCTCAAAAACCATCATTATTTGAATTTATTTAGTCTAAGTTTATTTGTTGCTCGGAGATATTAGCACTTGCGTGCTACCTTGAAATTCGAGGATAAATAAAATTATTATTATTATTATTATTATTATTATTATTATTATTATTATTATTATTATTATTATTATTATGTTTATGTTTAACAATCAAGAGCTTTTTAGTTAGTGATCATTTCCTTTATTCCCATGACCTTACTGTGTGATTCAGGGGTACGGTGGCAAGGAGAAATTACATGCCCGTCACTCTTAAGTATTAAAGGGTTAAGTTTGAAACCTGATGACACAATTAATTCTCGCTGGCATGTTCACACAGACTTCCAGCTTGACGACTTGCAAGAATAAAGGGGATACGTTTCTAAAACTGTGGTACTGCGTCGGTGGGGGTAACAAGGTAATTTGGTTTTAACAACTGAGTTGATAACGCAAATTGGCCACCGTAAACAATTTAAAAGCTGATGTTTCAAGCGTGAGCCCCTTCATTAGAGCAAGAAGACTTGCAGGATCACTGCACCTTATATTAAAATACCGGTCATTTTGCGACAAAAGTGGTAGAGGGAGCGAATATAACTTACCTGACCACAGCTCTCGTGTTTGTAAAATTCAATAAGTCGCGCAATGGCAAGGATGAGATCGCACTGAGGACAAACGTGAGAGAAGGACATTACGTGGGAATGCTTGCTTTCGTTCAACAAGGGCAAACAAGTAAACGTTTCAGAGTAAGAAAATTGAAATTATAGTTCCAGGTATACCACTTTACATCTCCCTTGCAGTAACATACATTGAAACCGAATGACTTCTACAAGAGCAAAAGCTTTTGTCTCCACCCAAACATTGTGCTTCGCCACAGTTTTGAACCACTTGACAATTTTAAGTATGCATGTTTCCACCACTGCTTTTTAAGTAGTGTTCACTGATTAGGGCTCGACACTAACTTTTCAACTTACTGGCCAAGTGGCTAGTGACATCTTAGATGTTGCGACAATTTCAGTTTGTTTAACAGCCAAAGTGGCGAGCGGAAAGAGAAAACCACAAGCCAAAACTGAATTTCTACTGGTCTGTGAGTAGTTGGCTACCGCTAGTGTCGAGCCCTGCTAATGCGATGATCACTGTCATCTTAATTTATCAAACAGCAAATCAAATATACAATATTCATATACAAACGAATTCGAAACTACTGATTAGAGCTGACAAAAGTATTAACGAAAGGGTGTTTTCTTGAGTTATAACCAAACTTCCTTAAAATTCTTCGAGACTCATAAATCAAATCTTAGGGCTTGTAGCCTTCAGTTCTACAAATTTTAACTACCTGCTTGTTCATCACGATAATGGCAGCAGTTCCCAAACCAGTCTGTGCCTCGACTAAAGCATCGAAGTCCATCAGCACATCCTCACAAACACTACAAGAAACAAACAACGGCTCAGTCTTTTGCACTCTCACATCAGCAGGCGCATTCTCCATACAGTTCTCTATACATTTCCTAAAAAGCTGTCAAAGAAAATTTATCTAACAGTCAAGAGCTTCCTTAGTTGGTGATCATTTGCTTTATTCTCCTGACCTTGATGTTTGATTCAGTGGTGATATCGTAAGGAGAAACTAGATGTTAGTCACTCTTCAGGACTAAAAGGTCCACATCGCTTGATCGTGACATAGAGATGTACCATCCATACAACCAGTGAAAGAACCTCAGATACACTGTAGTAGGGAAGTAACTATTCCAATGGTTCATTGTAAGCAGATCTCCTCTAAATGTGCCAGTTAACCATCACTTAAGACAAGTTTCAGGAGAACCTGCCTAAAAACCTAACGTCTTTACTATCTCCAGAGTGCGAGAACTAGACTTTTTTGTACCCAGGGTTATATCTATCAAAGTTTAAAAGAGTGTCGACCACCTTCCCAGTTAGCTACAAAATCACATCATCTGTAACACCTCACCTTTTTGGAATAAGCGGGGTTGACGAGCCTCCTGGAATAACTGCCAAAAGGTTGTCCCAACCACCTTGAAAAAGAACAGAGAAGATCAGCAAACAAAAAATATTCATTTATGACTACACACCATTTTCATCTCGTAGTCTTAATTAATGTCAAAGGGTTGTCCCCACTAGATTGAGAAAGGGGAGAGAAGATCAACGAACCAAAAAACAAAGGAAACATTTATCATACACCACTTTCATTTCCTTTGCCGCAACGTTAACTCGCCCTAATACTTCGCCTGTACCGTAGACTAAACCGGAGCACGATTGCATGTATTTAAAGTGGATCAGCATTTTTAAGTTGCACTGCGATTGTACAGAAAATTTTCCAAGAAATACATTGAAATGCAACTTTGTTGCTTACTGCATCCAAGCGCAAAACCCAGAGTGTCACTCAAACACTTTTTTTCTTTTCAAGAAAGCATACCAAGTACTCCTCCGGCGTGCTTTTCAATGAGCAGCTTTAGGGGAACAGACATCTCTTCCTCGACAGTACACGGATTGTTAACATGACCAGATATGTTGAATAACTGGAAAAGGAGAGTAATAACAACGATTAAAATAAATACTTCAAATAACAATGTACCCATCTGCAATGCATAAACCGAAAGTATCACGATCTACGTGATAGCCAAAATCTGCTTTGAAGTGTGTGGTAAGAGGTTCACCTCAAACTTCAGAGTACGTGTACTTAAAAAAAAACAACAGCGCTTCAACCTGCGAATATTTCGATTTCCACGCCAAGAAGGGCAAAATTTGGCGGCCTTTTCCCTCTCACACGCGTGACACTCGTGTAGCGACACTCGATAGGCAAGTTTTTATACCCGTAATGCGTGGGAAATGCACGCACTTCAAGTGCGTGCAATGCTGCAAAACACGTAAGCGGTAAGGTAAATAGACTTTTTTGTAACACTTGCCTTGGTACCAGTGTTTCTTGGTCGACCAAACGAAGAAAACCAGTCACCTCCTCTCCTGCAAATGGCCTAAAAATTCCAAACAGAAAACAACGGTTTGCCTGCGCGACAGGATAGCCTTGCGATACACGGCAAAAGATAGCCGAAAGAAAACTCAACGAACTGGGGTAAAGAACCTGGACTCAAACAGCCCCGGCTATGAACGAGAATGAGATGAGTGAAATATCACATGTTATACTGTGAAATACAAACCGGTGCAACAGCAACAGTTTCCACATTTGCCACAGTAGTGGGGCAGCCAAACACTCCTAATAGGGAAAAAAGAGACATATCTAATCGGCAAATGTGAAAAAAAAAAAACAAAACAAAACAAAACAAAACAAAACAAAAGCCGAACCAACTCATTTCCATTTGATAAATATTCACATTCACAATACCGCTTGAAAGTAATTTAGTTTTATCAACCGAATAGTCCATTTGACAGTTGTATGCATGGGTTCCAAACCTTTAAACAAAAGTGAGGCAAAGGGCGACCTTGTTAACATACAGAAGTTGCTGCTTTTCGAATGCAAATTACTTTGTTATTATGCTAACTATAGACTGGTCTCTATCAAATCAAGGTCACCTTTAGCCTCACTCCAAATCGAAGGCTTAACAACTAAGTAAACGACTGTAAAATGACCTATTGATAATAGATAGATAGATACACTTTATGTAGAGAGGGTGGCCCGGAATAATTGAAGTAACTAATAAGCTTGTGGCCATCTATTTACAAAATTCTAACAAGCAATGTTTGTTGAATTCTAACATAACTATCAATAAAAACTAGGAATATCTATCTAATAAGAAGACGAAATACGAGTAAAAATAAAATATAACTTGAGAGCAAATGATGAATCATATGTTAGACAATAAAATGATGTAGTTTCTGTTGTTTCTATAATTGTTCTTAAAAGATTCTAATGATACAGAATTCCTGAGTTCTAGACTTAAGCTATTCCAATTAAGAAATGGTTAGCGTGCAGCGTGCAACCATCGAGTTATGGATGCACTTGGGAGGTTGCTAAGCATGCAAGAAGCGTAAGAGTCGCACGAGCCGATAGCCGAGTGCGACTCTAGCTTCTTTCGTGCTTAGCAAACCTCCCAAGTGCATCCATAACTCGATGGTTGCACGCTGCACGCTAACTATTTCTTTTATAACATTGCGACTTTGAAACATCTTTCGTTTCGGGTATGAATAATTAATTGTTCAACCAGCTGATCAAGCTCCTGCTCGCTGAAGTTCACAAAACTCGAACTCTCAGCTGGAGGCCCGACAAAAACATTGAGCTTGAAATTTGGCAGCTCACAAGAATTATCTTCCTTATCTCAGGAAAAATCACAAAATTTGTCCATATTTCACGAGCAAAATACCTACAAAAAACAGGAATTATGCTGTGTGTAGTGGCAACATCGACGAAAAAGTTGCCGTAAAAAAAAACAACAACAAAAAAAGCAAACCAAACTGACGTCAGCGTCCAACCCACGGGCAAATGGATCGAGCGTATGAGCCAATCAGAGCGCGCGCTTTTGTAAAGCAATGTTATAAAGTTTAATAAGCCACTGCAAAGAGTTTCTAAAGCCGATGTTTCAAGCATTAGCCCTTTGTCAAAGCGAGGATCAACTCCTTCTCCAGTCACTTTGCACTGCAGGTATCAGGAGAGGCCCGAATATGCAGGTGGCTTGGCCTGAGTAGGAAACGTTTCCTTTCCTCGCTTTCTAGGGGGAGGTAAAAGATGTGTTCCTGCAATGTTACAAAGTCTTACCAACGTCTGCAGGGAAAGGAGGCTTAAGTCTGGGTTTTCCTTGTTTCCCTTCCAAACTTTCAATCAACGCCTGGTTGAAGAGATGTTAAAAGCAATTCAGAACAATAATAACATAAAATTACACAATGTCCTCACATAATTATGTTTAAAAATACTTAGGGTGGTTCTAACGAAGGGTTTCAGAGATGTATCCCCCCCCCTCCTAAGACCTCAGCAGAGTACCCCTCCTAAGAAAAATTCTGGATCAAACCAGGACACTGTATTCGCAAATGGAAAAAAAAAAAAAAAAAAAAAAAAAGGAAAATTGGACAGTGGGTCAACATTACCGTTTCCTCTCCACAGATGTATGCTCCAGCTCCTCTGTGCATGTAAACATCAAAATCATATCCACTTCCGCATGCATTTTTTCCGATCAGCCCCTCCTTGTAGGCTTCGTTAATCGCCAACTGCATGTTGGATGCTTCATTGTAGAATTCCCCTCTGATGTAGATGTATGCTGTGAAGTTGACAAATATCTAAACCTTCTGTTTTGTTTTTTGTTTTCTTTATGATAGCATCACAGAGCTTTTTTCCATGAAAATTTGGGGAAAAAACTTCTATTTCTGATTTACCTCTAAAAATGCCTCTGACAGAAATAATCCTATCAAACTTTTTACCAGAAGGCTTGTAGAAACCTACACTGGCGACAAAATTGTTGACACATTGAATTTTAGCTCTTTTGACCTTGTTAAGTTAAAAACAATGTTGTACCATGATTTCATGAACTTAAAGGCAACATTGAACAGGAAGGGGGGGGGAGGGGGTCTGTAAATGATTCTGATGGTAATGAGTACAGAATTGTTCTTCTTCACTTAAATAGAACTCTTCAAACATAATGTAGCAACTAACTTTGACCCTGATTGAAGTGTCAAATCTTTAAAATGTACAGTGAACCTTAAGAGTATCTTGCGTGTCATTTCTCCAAACAGTACCACCCCTAAATCACACATTAAGGTCTTGAGAATAAAGGAAACGATCACCAACTAGGGAAGCTCGTGACTGTTCAGTCGGGTAGATTTTCTTACCAGCTCTGGCACCCATGCCTGCACCAGCCACCAGGCAACCTTCAATAAGTTTGTGTGGATCGTGTCTCATGATCTCTCTGTCTTTACAGGTCCCTGGTTCTCCCTCATCTGCATTCACAACTAGGTACTTGGGTCTTATGGGTAAAACAACGATAAGAAGATCAGAGGGGCAAAACTAACTTTGTTATCTGATGCTTTTACCAATTGGCTTACAGAGAACTCTTTGAATAATAAGAACAAGTTTCAAAACAAACTGTGGTGATGCATCAGTGGGGGGTATTTCATGATAATTTGATTTTATTGACTGATTTGATAATGCAAATTAGCCACCATAACGAGTTTCTAACACTGGCGTTTCCAGTGTTAGCCTTTTGTTAGAACACCTTTAGTCTTTCACTACAACCACATTAACTTGCTAAATATCATACTTTATTATATAGCTGGCAGCACCCATGGGCAATATGAATAATTATAATAATGATAATAATAATAATAATAATAATAATAATGATAATGATAATAATAATAAAAGATTTATACTGCGCCAGTATCCAACTGTTCAAAGGCGCCTACAAAAAACTTTAACATTAACACTTAAGACAGCTAATATTAATTATAAAAGGCTTTTCTAAAAATAAGTTTTTAATCTACTTTTAAAAACAGAAACAGACTGAGCATTTCTAATTTCACTTGGCAAAGCATTCCATAATGATGGTGCTACTACAGAGAAGGATCTTGCACCATATGTTTTCAAGTTATAAGATGGAGAAACCAGAAAGTGCTTGGATGATGAGCGTAGTTGACACGATGGGGTGTAAGATGTAAGCAAATCACAAATGTATGATGGTGCCAAGTTGTTAAGTGCCTTGTAGGTTATAAGTAAAATCTTAAAAATAATACGTTGATTAACGGGAAGCCAATGAAGATTGAAAAGAACAGGCGTAATGTGATCAAGCTTTTTTGTAAGTGTGACGAGGCGCGCCACGGCATTCTGGACGTGTTGTAGCTTTTTTACAGTGTAGGCTGGTAGGCCATACAAAAGGGAATTACAGTAATCCAGCTTCAAAGATACAAACATATGAACCAGCAATTAAGTAGTGGTCACTGAAAGATATTTCCTGATATAGCTAATAACCGCCTCCCGGTTAGCTCAATGGATAGAGCACTGGACTGTAGTGTGGGAGGTCAAGGGTTCGAGCCCCGGCCGGACCAACACTCAAGGTCTTAAAATAATTGAGAAGAATTTGCTGCCTTTCTATAACATCAAGAAATGGTTAGATATTCTAGTCTTCTCGGATAGGGACGAATAAATGGAGGTCCCGTCTCCTGCAGGGTTGGGGTAGGAGACGTTAATTTCCCACACACGAGATTACTGTGTGATGGATGTCCTCCCCTGGGGTGGGATGGGTGGGAGGGTGGACTAGCACGAATGGTTCCTATGTTCCTTTCTAGTCCTTCCCCACTGCAAAACTTAACCCATTGACAGTGAACCCATTGCAGTGAAAATGGACTAAATTAAAACTAAATTAAAAATTAAATTAATATTTCGCAAATGATAAAATGAAGATTTGCAAATGTCAGTAATATGATCCTTAAAGCAAAAATGGCTGTCAAACATAGTGCCAATATTCCTCGCCTTTTGCACGGAATGGATAGTCTTCACCAGCAATTGAAATGAAGCAAATCCTGTTTTCTGATAGGCTACTTGATTAGGCAAGATGGGTCCATCACTTCTTTGACCACTTTCATAAATGGCTGCTGGATTGATATTCTTTTGTTGAAATTCAAATTAGCCTTTCTGGCCTCGTTCTCCAGTTCAAAATTCAAAAGAATGCATTACCTCAAGTGAGGCTAGTGAGGCTAATTTGAATTTAAACAAAAGAATATCAATCCAGCAGCCATTTATGAAAGTGGTACATGCAACATAGTTTTTAAAGTTAAATTCTCATACTGCTATAATATAATTGTTCTTTTTTTAAAGAAAAAAATCAATGACCCTGGTGGGTTTACTGTGCTACAAATTCAGTTGGCTCTCCTTCCTGGTTCAAAAATTAAACAAGTCATTCTTAATTTTCATTAAAGTGAATGTATATCTTTTATTGAAAAAGCTTATTCAGTCAAGATGGCTGGATATTAACCTTGCTTTTTCTTTGTGTTTTTTGGACCTCAACCTCCTCTTGGTCCATAAAAAAACATATGCAAAGAAGTCCACCAATATCCAACCATCTTGACCTCCCCCTTGGTCAATGATACATACGTACTAGTTAACAATTATTCGCCGAAGGCGAGGTGAATATCATCGAGTAATCCCCGAGACGAAGTCGAGGGAATTATTCGACAATATTCACCGAACCTGAGGTGAATAATTGTTTTAGTATAACTTCAGAGCTGAACAACAGGAATTTCTAAATTCATAACATTTCAGCAACATTTATTAACATTTTAGTTTAACATTTTATATAAACTGTGCGGAGCGGTTTATATAACGTCATATATGGAACCGCTCGACCAATCAGATTGCTGGAAACTCTTTGCTCAGCTCCAAAATTATACTAATTGCTAATATTAATACCCTGAACATGTACACTATACCTTCCATCTCCTGGTTTGTTCATAAACCCCCACTTCATACCAGTTGGAAAACCTGAAAGCATGCACGAAAATTGATATACCATAAAAACTTGTGTAAAAGCTGTACCCCCAACTTTCAAAGATTTTGGGAAAAAAAATATCCAAAAAGGCACTCTTGTAAAAAGTTGGTCATTTCTTCGCAGATGTTTACAATAAACTTGGTGAAATCTAATGTTCTGAATTTGCAGCAACATAATAAGTTAATCAAATCTGAAAATACCTTTTAAAAGCTTTAAATTTCTTTAATCAGTTTCCCTATTCTCTGTGACTGACAACAGTTGTCTATGTTGCTTAACAGCTTATATGAAAGTGATGGAATTTGAACAAAACTAAAGTGCAGGAGAAACACACAGTCATTTAACAAGGGAAGTCTGGTTACTAGTGATAAATACTGAACTAAGCAATGGTCCCACGTATAAGACACCTGCAATTTTTTGGCCCATCACTTGGACAAAAAGGTGCAGCTTATACATAATCTTTACAGTATCTCTCTTACATTTTAGAAACATCAAAAACATGTAACCTCTTTACTATATAGATGTCAGCACATTGCCACAAAAAAAAAAAAATTAAGAACCAACCTGCCCCCCCTCGTCCTCGCAATCCAGATTTACTGATTTCCTTGATGATCCAGTCCTGCCCTTTCAGTATGATTTCTTTTGTTTTATACCAGTCACCCTGAGATTAACAAAACAAACAAAAAAAGGAAAACATTTTGACTTTTTGTTACAAGCTTTCTCTACCTGGGCCTGGTTGTTGAAACAGTGGATGGTGATTGTCCAGGATCAAAAGTTTAACTTGCCCTTGCCATTGCATATATCAGGGCTTATGTTTTAAGGGTATTACCTTAGTTAGCAGAAGACAAACTGAAGGAAAAGATATAAACATGTAAAACTGTCTGTAAAACTACAAACTAAATCTGTGACTGCATGAGCCTACTATTATGGAGTTGTAGAGTGCTGCAGTAAAAAAGCAATGTGGTGTAAAAAGCAGAAAAGGGTAATGCCCAGCCCTTGTCGAGGCCAAACTCGTGACAAAAAGGAGGACTTGGTAAGACCAGATTTGTACACTGCCAATTCAAAGGCCATGGTTAGGGCAGGAGTACGTACATGTATTAAATGTACATCAAATTTTATTTCAACACTAAACTTTGTTAATTTGTATACCCTGTGTACCTGGCACTAGGGATAAACCTGCTCCTCTTGGGTAAGACTGAACCTCTTGTGGAGACTGAACCAGGACAAGTCACAAGAAATGTTACAAGTGTCTAACAATAGTCTGCCATTTTAGAAATCTTAAGAGGGCTTGACGAGAGGTTTACAGAATTCCACAACACTGTAACATAGTACTTACAGCCTTCCTCGAAAGAAGGCACAGTAGGTACAAAAATAGTTTGCTTACTCTGACAGCACTCTTAGTCCCTTCATGCTACAAGAGTCACTAACATGAGTGAGTACATATATCTTATTAACCAAGCGCGAGGGCCGTACTGGGAGAATATCAGCCTGAGGTCTTGACAGTATGGACCAAGCGCAGCAAGGTCCGTACAAAAAAGACCGAGGGCCGATATTCTTCCAATACGGTCCCGAGCAAACTTGGTTAATAAGAGATTTATTATACGACTGAAGTTCAAAGGGACACACATGCGGTATCATTCGGGACCATTCGGGACAGTGCCCGGTCCAATACTGAGAGAATATTGACTGGCAATAGAGCATTTTGATTGGTTGATTTTAGTTATTGGCCCTCTGACTGCCCAAGTCATGTAATTAAGTAATTAACCTACCCTTTTACGTGCTCCAGACAACTTCCAATCATGGCGACCATACAAGTTTGTAAAGATACGATCTTCATCCTGTGAACAAAGAATTGAAATGATAACAGCAATTTATTAGCAAGAGATACCTTCCTGTATTGAGTATCGTATCATCACCAGCATCCTACTACTCTAGATATAATTTTGCATTTATTATAATTTATTATAATTTTGCAACTTATTAGCAAGAGATACCTTCCTGTATTGAGTATCATATCATCACCAGCATCCTACTACTCTAGATACATTTTTGCATTTATTATAATTTATTATAATTTTGCAATTTATTAGCAAGAGCTACCTTCCTGTATTGAGTATCATATCATCACCAGCATCCTACTACTCTAGATACAATTTTGCATTTATAATAATTTATTATAATTTGCAATTTATTAGCAAGAGATACCTTCCTGTATTGAGTATCGTATCATCACCTGCATCCTACTACTCTAGATGTAATTAACACATCCCCATTTAAAACTGTACTTCACCATTTAAAAATGTACTTGACATTTGAGGTATCTTAGTTCCTGAATGAGCCAATCAGATCTCAAATGCATTTTTAATGAGTTCTCTGGGAACTAAGTTCCTGTGTCAACCAATCAGATTTGGTTTGCAAAATGGACTTTGCTCTTTAGGAACTAAGTTCCTCAATAAACCAATGACATGGAAGAATACATGACATGACATTTCTAAATCAAGGTTTGCCTATTTTATTTATGTCAACACTAAATAGAGCAGACAACAATGTTACACTTTGGAAATGAGTCGAATACACGATGGTCTACACGGCAACGAAAAGGCATCTGATACTATACAATTCTGTAAAAAGTGCCACAACGGTTTTGCCGCGCTTTTTACCAGCGCTAATACATAATTTTAGAAGTTTTCTTGTGTAGTATCGCTAAGTATTTTTACAAGTTGTACCGTAATTTGACGAGCCCGCAGGGCGTGTGAAAATACAAAAAAGGAGTAAAAATACTCAGCGATACTATGCAAAAAAAACAGCTAATAAGTTATTTATTATCCGACACGCCAAACTGTTATCTTTGTTGTTCAGTGCGGGTGAATTTTGCGCATATTTACTGACAGGGAATGCGTGACAGAAGTATGCGAAGCGGTACCAAACTGACGCGTTCTTTTGTTGCTGTTTCTATTTTCTTCAATGAATTAAAGGAAGATATTTCCTGGAGGTCGAGCTGTTCTTCTTCGTTTGATTCATCTGGAAAACTTGGATCTATATTTGCCAGCCATTCTGACTCTTCGTCGTCGGATATTTGATTCAAATTGTCTGCCGTTTAGTTTCTCGTCATTTAAGTACAAATCCACCATTCTTCGCTTGCGCGATGCGAGAAAAGCTGTTTAACCGATACTGTAGATTACAAATACCTGGTGACATTTGTACTCAATCAATCGTTTTCTAACATTTTCAATGCTGTAGTGTATGTATAAAAGGGCAGAAATTTCCTCTCCTACCATTCAAATGTGTTGTTTACTTTGTTTCGGAAAAGTATTTTGCTACGCTTCAATGATCTCATCTCAGATTGGTCAAAAACTGACAGGTGTATTCATGCGTGGAAATGAACTTACAGTTGCAAAATGAGATGAAATCGGCATTGAGTTTTTTGTTTTCCTCTTCTCTCTCGGGAGTTAAAAAAATCCATTCCCAAAGGAAAATTAGGCAGATCTTCATTGGCTTATTTGCTTGTTGCCATGTCTAGTCTAACATTTTTACGGAAGTTTTAGCTGGTTTTTAATGAAAAATGCCGAAGTCACTCGCATGAAAAACAAAGTGTCGCGAGGCATTTGACATCACTAGCGTGAATCAGTGGGAAGCATGCTCATGCAATGATTGAGTTTGATTGCACGACTCTTACAAGCTATGTTATGATAAGCAACATAAACCGATCTAAAAACTTATCGCAAGAGCAACATTACTGGGGGAGACTGTTTTGACTTGTGTACATCACCATTTCAAAATGTACTTGACAATAAAGTTAACTTAGTTCCGGAATGAGCCAATCAGATCTCAAATACAATTTTCATGAGGTCTTTGGGAACTAAGTTCCTGTGTCAACCAATCATATTTGGTTTGTAATATCAACTTTGTTCTTTAGGAACTAAGTTCCTCAACAAACCAATAACATGGAAGAATATATGACATGTCATTTCTACACTTTAAGGTTTGTCTGTTTTATTCACGTGAATACTAAATAGAACAGACAACAATTAACAATTGGTTCATACGTCAGCGTGCGTTCATCGAGATATGAAGCATGCGGGAAGTTTGGAGAGCACGAAAGATGCCTAAGAGTTGCTCGAGGCGTATTACCGTGAGTGGTTTTGCCGCGCTTTTTATCAGCGCCGATATAGTTAAAAAGCGATCATATAAGTAATGTCTATCCTGCGGTTTTCATGTCAAAATTAACTTGCCAATTCTCTTCTTTCATTGTACTAAACTTTGTACCAGCAATGATAAAGAACATACAATCGAATTACACAGTTTATAACATAGCCGGTGAAATTTTGCAGCCGAATTCCGATGCGAATAACGGACAACGCTATCTTAGAAGTGTTTGTTCAGTGAAGCGAATCGTGACGGCGCTGATGCCGAGTCCCGTTTCCTGTTGTTTTTCTCTTTTTCTACCTCAGTTAAGAACTCTAGTCAAAGAGAAAAGGTTGCAAAATTGTCTTCGTTTTGGGATTGGTGGGCCGAGGCTGTATTTTTATTCATTGTTGTCGCGAAATATAATATTTTTCTCCATGTTCACAAATTCGCCGCTCATGCAAAAAAAATTTCTGGCGAAGCCATTTGCGCGCGCCAACAGCGTGCGCTATCGAGATCTGGAGCACGCTTACAGATACTGAGTTTGATTGCGCAGCTCTGTTATATGTTAGAAATTCAATTTATAACATAGCTAGTAGATTTGTCTAATCAAAAGCGCGAGCGTGCTTCATATTCCTATTGTGCACGCTCATGACGTCAGCAAACAAGTCCCTCGAGAAAAAAAATTTTTTCGCGCGAGTGACTTTTGATCAGCCTCTTTCATTAAAAAACCGGGAAAACTTCTGTAAAAAAGTTAACTAGACATGGCAAAAAGCGAACAAGCCGATAAAGATCTGCCTACTTTTTCATAGGGAATGGATTTAACTTTCGAGAAAGAACCCAGAGAAAGGGAAAACAAAACAATTGACGGTTTCATCTTGTCTCCCAACTCTAACTTCATTTCCACACATGAATTCACCTGTCACTTTTTGACCAATCTGAGACAAGATCATTGAAGCAGAGCGAAATACTTTTCCGAAAAAAAAAAAACAACAACACATTGAAGCGTGGGAGAGGGAATTTCTGCCCATTATACAAACACTACAGCGTTGAAAATGTTGTAAAACAATTGGTTCATACGTCAGCTGTGCGTTCATTGAGATATGAAGCACTTGCGAAGTTTGGAGAGAAGTCAAGAAGCTAGAGTTGCTCGAGGCGTAGCCTCGAGCAACTCTTAGGCATCTTTCGTGCTCTCCAAACTTCCCGCGTGCTTCATATCTCGATGAACGCATGAACGCACGTATGAACCAATCGTTAATTGTTGTCTGTTCTATTTAGTATTCACGTGAATAAAACAGACAAACCTTAAAGTGTAGAAATGACATGTCATATATTCTTCCATGTTATTGGCTTGTTGAGGAACTTAGTTCCTAAAGAACAAAGTTGATATTACAAACCAAATATGATTGGTTGACACGGGAACTTAGTTCCCAAAGACCTCATGAAAATTGTATTTGAGATCTGATTGGCTCATTCAAGAACTGAGTTACCTTTAATGTCAAGTACATTTTGAAATGGTGATGTACACAAGTCAAAACAGTCTCCCCCGGTAATGTTGCTCTTGCGATAAGTTTTTAGATCGGTTTATGTTGCTTATCATAACATAGCTTGTAAGAGTCGTGCAATCAAACTCAATCATTGCGTGAGCATGCTTCCCACTGATTCACGCTAGTGATGTCAAATGCCTAGCGACACTTTGTTTTTCGCGCGAGTGACTTCGGCATTTTTCATTAAAAACCAGCTAAAACTTCCGTAAAAATGTTAGACTAGACATGGCAACAAGCAAATAAGCCAATGAAGATCTGCCTAATTTTCCTTTGGGAATGGAATTTTTTAACTCCCAAGAGAGAAGAGGAAAACAAAAAACTCAATGCCGATTTCATCTCATTTCGGAACTGTAAGTTCTTTTCCACGCATGAATACACCTGTCAGTTTTTGACCAATCCAAGACGAGATCATTGAAGCGTAGCAAAATACTTTTCCGAAACAAAATAAACAACGCATTTGAATCGTAGGAGAGGAAATTTCTGCCCTTTATACATACACTACAGCGTTGAAAATGTTAGAAAACGATTGGTTGAGTACAAATGTCACCTGGTATTTGTAATCTACAGTATCGATGAAACAGATTTACTCGCATCGCGCAAGCAAAGAATGGTGGATTTGTAGTTAAATGACGAAAAACAAAACGGCAGACAATTTGAATCAAATATCCGACGACGAAGAGTCAGAATGGCTGGCAAATATAGATCCAAGTTTACTAGATGAATCAAATGAAGAAGAACAGCTCAACCTCCAGGAAATATCTTCCTTTAAATCATTGAAGAAAATACAGCAACAAAAGAACATGTCAGTTTGGTACCGCTTCGCATACTTCTGTCACGCATTCCCCATAAATAAATATCCGCGAAATTCACCCGCACTGAACAACATAGGTAACAGCTTGGCATGTCGGATAATAAATAACTTATTAGCCGTTTTTTTGCATAGTATCGCTGAGTATTTTTACTCCTTTTTTGTATTTTCACACGCCCTGCGGGCTCGTCAAATTACGGTACAACTTGTAAAAATACTTAGCGATATTACACAAGAAAACTTCTAATAAGATTATGTATTAGCGCTGGTAAAAAGTGTGGCAAAACCGTTGTGGCATTTTTTACAGAATTGTATAGTATCAGATGCCTTTTCGTTGCCGTGTAGACCATCGTGTAGTCGACTCATTTCCAAAGTGTAACATTGTTGTCTGCTCTATTTAGTGTTGACATAAATAAAATAGGCAAACCTTAATTTAGAAATGTCATGTCATGTATTCTTCCATGACATTGGTTTATTGAGGAACTTAGTTCCTAAAGAGCAAAGTCCATTTTGCAAACCAAATCTGATTGGTTGACACAGGAACTTAGTTCCCAGAGAACTCATTAAAAATGCATTTGAGATCTGATTGGCTCATTCAGGAACTAAGATACCTCAAATGTCAAGTACATTTTTAAATGGTGAAGTACAGTTTTAAATGGGATGTGTTAATTTTGCATTTCTGTTTCATATCCGTCCAAGTGAAAGGTTTCAATCATATCAAACTTGTCAATGACTAACCTTCAAGTTCCCAAAAGATGTTTTGGTCTGAAAATCAAAGACATTAGCAAATTAAGAGAGTTAAAAAAAACCTGAGGTTAATTTAGCACTGCAGTCAATCAAGCACCATTCCCTATCTCATGTTCATCTAAAAAACAAGAACACAAACAAACACCAGCTGGGATAGGAACTGCTTATACAAATGCAGCACTAACACATATCCATAAAATCTAGTTCGAAAATTAGTAGGGTTTAGTACTGTCTAAAACAGCCTCAAAAACCTACATGTATTTTCCCTGCAAAACAAGATGTTTCCTGAGTCAGACCACTATAACACCCTTCTCCTGTATTTCAGTAATGAACTTTCATCATGAAAGGGACAGTGGTGTAAAGTTTTCTGCTTAACATAGACCAAGCCAGTACAAAGAGGACGCCCGCTCTTTCTGCTAAAACTACATAGTGAATGATGACTTGAAATTTTTTTTGGTGCACTCCTAAACCAGCCTCACACCTGATGTTTAGAACGAGTTTTGGATATGTTTACT
Organism: Stylophora pistillata; assembly: GCF_964205215.1. Taxonomy (NCBI): domain Eukaryota; kingdom Metazoa; phylum Cnidaria; class Anthozoa; order Scleractinia; family Pocilloporidae; genus Stylophora; species Stylophora pistillata. The sequence continues at coordinate 13,373,784 of NC_142520.1, forward strand.
GCTTAATCAGCAGCACAAATTAAATCCAACACCTTTCACTTAAAAATTTTAAAGATGCTGCAACATTTAAACAAATAAACACTGTACTTCAAGAAGATTTTTGATTCAGACCTGAGGTGGAGCTGCTGCTGTAGAAGACAATCTTGTGCCAACCAAAGTACGACACAACGAGTGTAGCTGCCCTCCTTGCATGTTCAAAAACAAATAAACATAAATTAGTCTTATCAATATTATATACCAGGAAAACAATTGTTTTGAACAAAGAATTAAACACAGGAGTTTTTTTTACCATCAAACTCTCAAAATTTGATTGTCAACTCTCCTCCCCGGCTGCTATACATTTCATGACGAATTAATTGGGTGAATTAATTGGGAGAATTTGGTGTTAGATCAAGGTACCAATTTCTACCTGATAAGTTTGGCCATTCTCATTACCTGTGCGCTTAGAGATTACTGTGAGATGGATGTCCTCCCCGGGTGGGATGGTGGGTACAAAGGGGTTAGATGTCAATTGGGACGAAAGTTCTGTTCCTTTCTCCTTCCATTCCCGTGATGAACAAATTAAACTCCTCAATTCCTGAGCACATGCATGTAATTGTAGTCTTCACCATTTCACTCCTGGAGGTGATTAACATGCACTTTCTTCCCACATTATCAATACATTATTTAGAAAACAAGTAACAGAAATTCACAACTAAATTGCAAAATACCCCACCATTCATTTGCATGTCATTGAAAAAGGAATAGCATTTATTGTGTGATGTCTCGTTCTTCAAAGCCTCCTGATACATGCAAATGAGGTGAATCAAAGTGATCAGGCATGCTGAAGTTGCTCCAAGTACTCAAACTTATTAGGTAGACATTGTTTTCATGATCTAACACCAAATTCTTGTAACTTGTTTACAAGGAAATGTGTAGCAGCTAGAGGGGAGAATTAACAGTCAGATCTAGCAAGTAAAAGGGTTAACCATTTGTCTGAGCTGGGTTCAAATATCCATGTTTATTATCCGACTACACTCCGTAGAATACAAATGACACCTAAGACGAGTACAAATGTCACGTACTATTTGTACTCCAGAAAAATTCACGAAATTCACCAACACTGAAATAAGAATTTGGCGTGTTGGATAATAAATCTCTTGTTAGACGTTTGTTACGTGGTATCGCGGAGTATTTCTACTCGTTATTTGTATTTTAACTCGCCCTACAGGCTCGTCAAAATATGGCACAAATCGCTAAAATACCCGGTGATACTGCACAACAAACCTTTATCCCTGATTAGAAAGATCACGCCGTACTATGCCATAATCTCATTTAGAACCATCTCATCATGGACCAGTTATCGCACACGGTATGGAAACAAATATACGAGCTCAAGAATACACCGTTACGAATTCATTACTATGGTTTGAAAATTGTGCATCAGTCTCCAGAACTTTAAAGATCTTCCTTATAGCATGGCAAAACATACCAAAAAATCCAATCACACGATGCAAAGCAGCAAAATATTAAGACGACGCTGAAGATATCCCTCAGACTAAGCACTCCATCTCATATCAAAAGTAAACCTGTTTCGCGAGTGATTACAGTACAGTTGCACTGGTTCTTAAAACTTACCCTGCAGTCCACTTGAGTGCAACCTTGTTAAAGGCTTGGCCATGGTGATGGCTCCTAGTTGATATACAGAAGTTTAAATCTGAACTAACTGGTAAAAAACAGGGACTTCCACGAGTCGTAGCTAACAAATTGCATAACCAGACTTCAAATATGGCGATCCAGTCAACAAAGCAGATATGAATGACGGGATATTTTGTTCCAGTACTTTACGGATTAACCCAGCTGCGGGCTCCTGGTGCCAGTTCTCACTGGGTTTCACGCTTAAAATAGGAATTAGGAAAGCTGCAAATATGTTTCGGAAACGAAGTGTGCTTGTGCCTATTTTGTGCACTCCAATACCCCTGGATAGACGACAGATAGAGGCATTAAAGGAGTGGACTGTTTTGTCCAAAAAAGTATCTAGCTAATACAGTACAGTCAGCCAAAACAGAGTGCTCGGTTCCAGACCTCTCGACTTAGCTTCGACTATTTAACCATTGCGCCTTGCTCTCTCCAAAAAATCTTTTCTAATTCATCGCTTTGACGAAGGGCTAACACTCGAAACGTCAGGTCTCACTCGATAAAACCAAATTATCCTATTTAATAATTGCCTGTTTTTGCATGATTTGGGCGCGTTTTTGTACACAATTAATGTTGCATACATAATAAATCTTTGAGCGCGCGGCTAACGAAAATTTGTTTAGTTCCTCCCAAGCAACCGAACCAGTGGAGTGTTTTCTTCTCGCCATTTTTTTAAAGATCGTCCATACGAGGAAATTTTCCTCAAAGTTTCTTATCACACGTGAACTGAGAATCTTACGAGAACTATTCGTTTATTTCGCATCAGAGTTAATTCTGTTCGCATGAAGTTCTTCTTTGATAAAAAGAAACAATGACGAAAACAATAGATAGCCTTTGGGAATAAGGCTTTTTTGAAAGAAGATTATGGAATTACACGGGAATCTTAAAGGTTTTGGACTCGAGAGCTTAAGAAAGGGCAATATTAAGAACAGTACCTTACAAACACCCTGGACCATAAACATGCTGCATGGATTCGTTTGACCATCGCTACCAGTACTGCAGTACTGCAGTTTATGTTGGAGATTTAGCAACCATGCACAATCTTTTATATTTAATTTCATTCACTCATTGAGCGACGAAAATGAGTTTTTTGGGATGTCTAAAGTTGTAAGCTATGTGGGCTTCAAAACAAGAACATTAGCACAAAAACACAAACTAAAAGGGCATAGGCTTCTGCTATCACTCAATTAAGCTCCCAAAGTTCTCAGATGTACTTATCCTTAATGCAATGTCACGGGCCTATTGTTTTACTACAGCTGGACATTTCTTTAATTAGGTCAAGTGGCTCAAAAGGATTGGAAATCTGTCGAACGTTCTGCACGAGCAAGTCAAAGAATTGTACGCAACTTTGTGTGCCGTCCGAAAAATGGCTGGAAAACAGGCAATGCAAGGTCCTAAAAAGTCCCTTTTTTCATTTTTTTTTTTTTTTAATTGTATTCGACATTTGTGGAAATCAGAAAATGGTCAGAGAACAATCAATTGAGAACCCATTGTGCTCAAAACTGAAATGATAATAATGCGATACAAAAGAGGATTACGTATTACTTTTTTGACATTTGACGATTGTTCTTTTTTGTGTGTGTTGGTCGTTTGACTTTCTAAGGGACCAGCCTTTATTACCGGGGGGAGGATTTGGGAGGTCACATAGATTTCACAGGGTAGGGAGGAAAGGTCAAACGTCGCCAATAGTCATCCCTTGGTGTACAAAATGAATTCGGCTGTTTGTTGCCCCAGCTACACAATATCGATCTCCTTTCCTCACTGCCTTCCACTTGTTCTACGCCATGTCTGGTCTTGAAATAAATCGACTGACGTCACAAGAAAAAGTCACGTGGTTTTTTGGCCGTGCGTCCTTGCAACAATTTACAGGCCAGAATAGTAGTATTTTTGAGCGCAAAAAGCGGCTCGACAAAGTTTTAAACCTTGGAATAATTTTTTTACATATATCAAAGAGACAAAAAGCGGCGGAAGACATTTCGGGTCCTATGTACTTTAACAATGGAAGAAAAGGGGGCGAGTCATAAGATTACTAATAAGCGTAATGCAACGAAAGAGAATCATTCGTCAAGGAATTCTATGCATTTTTGAAATACAATGATAAAAATTCCAAAAAAGAAAACAAAAGTAATTTTACACCTTGGACAAACCTATAGCCCTGCATATCTTGAGCGACTTCATTCAACGCTTGCAAGTGATCGGAGCAAGTCTACCAAAACACAAATTATCCTGAAAAACGACGAGACAAACTTTCCAGGTAGCTGTCGTGGTTACTGCATTTCTGCTGGTCATTGTATGAGCTCGGAAAATTCCAAGTGCAGGACATACGCAAGATTCTCCACAGGCAGCCCAAGCTCACTACGAGAAAAGCGGACGTGACTCTTACCGTGTTGCGTAACGTTATATATTTATAAAGGTTTGTATGGGATGTTATCGGTTTGCCTTAAAAGAGAGAAAAAAATGTCTTGTTTTGAAATAAAATGGGCTCACCTTATTGCCTTGTTGTTTTCTTTGTTGATTCCGAACGTCTCAGGCCATTTTGAAGCGTTTTCGGCGAACACCAACATAGCGCTAACGTTACGCAACACGGTAAGAGTCACGTCCGCTTTTCTCGTAGTGAGCTTGGGCTGCCTGTGCTCCATCAAAATCGGTGAACACCAACATAGCGCTAACGTTACGCAACACGGTAAGAGTCACGTCCGCTTTTCTCGTAGTGAGCTTGGGCTGCCTGTGCTCCATCAAAACCGCCTTTTCATTTGCGCGGTTTTTTATAGCAAATTATCTGTTAGCCTGTACGCAAGAACTTGAACTGGCGTAGAGCTCCCCAGAACTTCAACCTAATGATGATTTTCAGCAGCGCGCTCAAAGACACAAGTCAAAATTCGTTGAAATCAGTAGCGCCAAGAACTGACGAGCGCTTACAACTGGGCCTAGATCGCAAATTCCTTCTGAACACGGGAAAAAAAAGAGCGTCCAATATACAGATTAATTCCTTTGGTGCTAGTTTAAAAGAAAAAAAAAGACAGTCGAATTTGAAATTGCTTGAATTTAATCCGCACTTAACTCCTCAGAATGTTGAGATTTAAAACTCCTGTTGCTCGTGAAACACGTATCACTTGGTCTCACATGATTATTTTATGTTTTTCCTCCGAAGTGCGATCTTTTAAGACTGGTGGGAAAACACCGTTGGCTTGGTTCTTCGAAAGAGCCATAATTCCAAAACAGGATGGTAAGTTACTGAATACTCGTGGTTACGACGCGCGCTTTAAGTAGAAATCTTTAATGTATGCTGAATCAGTAGCCTCTATCAACTTATTTAATTAGGAAAAAGGCAGACTGTGTGCCCAAACAAAAGAATTAAAAATCTCAGCCACCTTTGTGTGCCTTCTGAATTCTATGGAAATCAGCCTAAGAAAACAAAATAAAAAGGTGCTTTTGTTTTGGGAAAGAATACCTAAGAAAATGAGCCCGACATTTCGTCCTTATTAATGAATGGAAGGTATCAATAGAGTTAGCCGTTAGCTGTAAAACGGCCAAAAACTTTAACCGTTAGGCGTAAAAACTGACGTTTTTTACCGTTAGCTGTAAAAACGTTAACCGTAGAAATCTTTCTTTACTCCAATGTGTCATTTTGGGTTAACTGATACGTAAGATGGCCAAAATTTTAACCTCTAGCCGGAAAAGCCAGCGCCCCATTGGGACCCTCTTAATTGAATAGGGGTTTATCCCAGACAAAAAGCAAAAGTGTTTTGTCATGCTCCACTCAATACCTAACGTTTTGTGTGTGTTTTATTCCTCCAGCAACGGAATACTGCCCTTGTTATTTTTGTGCCTGTGACTGGGCCGAAAAAGATCCGGATTGTGATTGTGATGCACCTCTCCCTGGCGAGGAATGAAACACTTAAACCACGGTTGGTTTAGAAAATCGCGACACCCAAATGAATTTGTAAGACTGGTACCGAGTATTATGGGGATGGCTACCAAGCCTAAGCGCGGTAGCCAAGCCTGAGTTCAGATAAGCTGATTTTGCGCAATAGGCCATTTTACAGTTGTGTACTTAGTTGCCAAGCCTTTGATTCAGAGTGAGGCTGAAGGTGACTTTGTTGGGATAGAGACCTTTATCTACTTAGCATGATAACAAAGTGATTTACATTTGAAAGGCAGCAAGGTTTGTATCATAACAAGGTCAACCCTAGCCTCACTCCCATTCAAAGGCTTGGCAACCATGCACACAACTGTAAAATGGACTCTTTGCTGTACACTTTTGTCCTGTTCTCCTAATCATTCTAATGGCTTTTCAAAGTATAAAGCATTTTTTATCTCATAGACTGGTTGCTGATAACAAGTCTCACATGCATAATCGTTTGTAACAACATTTTCTTTACCCAGTGGAGGCTTGCTGTAAAAAATAGATCAAACGAGAGAGACCTGACTGGTCGATCTATAGACTCTACAAGGTCTCATTTGATTTGATTCAAACACCCTGGCTTTATCCCAAGCTGGCCTGCTGAGAACAATCTGACTTGCCGATCTCTTAATAGGCTGGTTGCTGATAAAGAGTCTCACATTATCGTTTGTGTTTTTTGACCCAGTCCCCGACCGCGGTCGTCCCCCGCTATGCATTACGGGCATGCTACCGTGCCTCGTGAGTGAGCCAAACACAACAGGTAGTTTTTTCGGGGAAGAATAAGACACCCTGTTGTCGTCTTCAACTTCACTCTGCTGGCGACTATATCCATAAAAAGCGAAAGTTTTTGATCTGGGAGTGTTCCGTTGTAAGGCGTCCCCAGGAATCTCATTAATAACCGGCATACTTGCAAAACGATTGAAAGTTCCGTCCGCCACGGACTGGATTCGATTTCGCGGTGACACTTGGTCGGTTGAGAGCCGTTCAACTTCGATTCCCGCGACACTCCGCGCGCGGGCTCGGGCTACCCCCCGCGTGGGTCCACGCTCAGCTTCACCGAAGCCATTCTCCTCCCGTTTCACACCATAGTTAGTATACTTGGAGGAAAACGAAAATGAACTGCTTCTTGGTCTGACCGGTGGGGGGAAGGTTTTTAACAATTCTTGCACACTTTCCTCCAAATCCTCGTCGCTTCGTTCTTCATCGCTTAGGATCCCGGAATCTTGTTTGGCATGACTTATTCTAAGCTCTCCCTCTTCGTTGCTTATGACTTCAACTTTGGTTACGTAACCTCGAGCATGGGTAGGTTTGGGTTCGGGTGTGTCTTGTTGGTTCTCTAGCTCCCACTCCTCCCGCTCGCTCTTAAGCTCCTCTCGGAGACTGGAGATGCTCGAACGCATAGTCAAGAGTTGCTTGTGCATGTCTCTGTCTTGCAGCTGCATGGCCGCCTGAAAAATTTGATAAAGTGACTCATCAAAATGCACAATTGTTTTAATTCTTTGAACAAAGTGGGTATATTTCCAAAGAAACAGTGGTGCTGCCTTTGAGGGGGATATATTTTTCCTTCGGGCGGCTGGTATGTTGGCTGATAATGCCCGCGGCTGAGAGATTGTCCGAAAAATGAATATTTGGCCGAGAAGCGAAGCTTCGAGGGAAAATATGAAATTTTGAGGACAATCTCTCAGCCAAGGACAATATCAGCCGATATACGAGCAAGCCAGAACGGGGTTTATTTATTTTATAACACTTCCATTACAAAAGCCAGTGGTGATCTGATGGCGAATGCGCGTGATTGAAGCAAGCAAGCAAAAAAAAAAGAAAGCCAGTTTGGTTTCCTTCCATGTAAATAGGAGAACTGAAAAGTTGAAACTCTTGTGTTGACTATGTTTGTTTTTCACGGAAAAAATCGGAGGACAAATATCGACGCGGATGGGGGTTATTGCGTGATAACTGTCCCCTAATTTTGCACCACGTGACGTAAAGTAACCAGTAAAATCGCGCCAAAATTAATGGTGGGTTATAACACAGGATAATTTTGTTTTATGAACTGAGTTAATAGTGTAACCATTGAGTGATAATTGCCACTATTGCCGCGAACGGTGACTAACCATGTAAATGCAAAACCTTTTCTCCAACATTCTTCAAAAGGGCTCCGAGAAAACTCGCAGTAAATGTTAAAGCAACAACACCAAAAATCGAGACAAACTGAAGACATAGAGAGAGAGTTTAACTCGGTGGCCTCGAGGCATCGTTCGAAGATGCCGCCACCGCGCATGCACGACGGCCTCGCATCGAACAGCCGCAACACGCCGAGAGATTTGTGCCAGCTTGAAGAGTTTCTAAAGCTGTCGTTGGGAGCATGTCGTTCAGAGCAAATGACGAAGGGCTAACGTGTTACTGTTTACGTGGCTGTAAGCCTTTGCTCGCTCCTGATTAACTAAGTATAACAACTTATGCTATTCCCATGTTAATGAACTAACACTCGAATCTAATGCGAATCAAAGACGGTGTTCTCAAAGTTCTAGAGAGGGATACTGAGGACTCAAATTCGGTCTTTTTGCATCATTTTGTTTATATTCTTATAGGTCACCGAGGCGCCGCCTGCTAACATTTTTATCTAACAGTATGCACATTTACCCAAGTTTAAATTCAGCAAAATGCACGATATAAATTAATACCGCAGCCTCTTATTTTTACTTCTCTAATTTACAGCACATATAAATCTGACACCATCAACTTAATATAAATATGTATGGTCAGGACCTGAATGTGGACAGAAGCCTTGGGAAAGCGAGCGAACTCAGTGTAATGTGGAAGTTACAGCAGTTTTCAATTAAGTGTAGAAAAACTAAAACTTATGTAATCACAAAAGCCAATCAGAGAGAAGGTTGACATCCTTATCAGCCAATGAGAACTCTGAGTAAAAACATGCAAACTGCCTCAAGCACGGGAAAATACGAATTTAGTTTTGCATTTGATTGGTTGAAAAGGTAGCGTGATTTTTCTAAACCAATCATGTTGCAAATTAAAGCAAAAACGAAGCCATCCTAAATTGCTTTCGACACGCAATTAAAAATTGCATCATCGCATTATTTCAATTGATTATTTACAAGCTGATTTAGTAATTAAAAGATTGTGAAATATATTCAAAGTACAGAACTTTTCCTCACTTCGCACCCGCTCAGCTAAACATGCAAAAACGTGGGGCTTTTTCTCTCATCGAGCTACTGAATGGTGTCAAATATCCTAAGGACTTTACTACCGGAAGCTGGAAAAGCTCTCTTTACAGTGAAACCTATATTAAACTGACACCCACGGGATTTGTAAATTGCATAATGACAGGCTTGACTTTTCGGTCTGTTAGTGGTCATTTCAGACGTCACTAACTGCTTTATTAAATTAAATGTTTAGCACCTTAATTCTTCTTCTGACTCTGAATGACGCGGATTGCTAAACGGAAATTGTATTGCAAATATTGTTGCAGACAAAGAGGGTGTATTTCGCTCATTCTAGTTTATGCATCAACATCCTTAAACGATGCGTTTTGGCGCTTTTAAGTCATTTCACATTTAAAAATGGGCACACTTAGAGGATAAGTGTTTTCCAAATCATGCTAAAATTCAAGAGAGATGTCCGCTGGACAGAAATATGCAGGGACAGAATCAACGACTAATTTAGTGTTCAAGTCACAAAGGATGGACTTTGATGATTTCAAAAGAAACTTTCTTGTTTGACGAAGTTCCAGCTTAGAGAAATTAAAGAAACTTTGAATGTGAAAATTGCACTAACACGTTTGATCGACTTGCACTTAATACTCTTACACTCTTTGACTCAGTCATCTATTCGATATTATAATAAAAAAAGTTTCTCTTGCGTGAGGTTGGTTTTAAACGCGTCTAGTGATGCAATATATCTCAACTTTACTGGGAATATCCACTGATATTCCCTGAGGGATATTTATCAATTCTCGGACTATGCGTCTACTTCGACTGAAGTATTTAAAAGTTGATTTAAGATAACAAAGCATGTAGCTTTGGTCACGGGCGGTGAGACAGACATGTTTGTTTAATAAAGTCCCTCCGAAAAATCAACTTCCTTTTCCACAGTAAGTTGTTTGCGTACGTATTATTCCGTAGACTGCAAAAAATATTGGAAGGATAATAAACAAGACAAGTGAGTTTTGGCTTGCAAATACGCTTGTATATTTGTTCTATTTCTCGAAGCTTCCAGTTTTCTCGAGCTTTGGGGGGGGGGGGGGGTAAACTATTCGTCGCTTCTAGCAACAGATAATATTTGCGAACAAATATTCGAACAGTATACGCGCTAAATGGAGCTTTTGATCACATATAAATTATTTTAGCTTGAATCGGTTGACTCCTAAGGCACGTACGTTTTGCCATAGGGATTAATGTCACGACCTAAGGATAAACTGTTAATCAAAACCGAAGCTAAATTCTCGAACGTGATTGGTTATCAGCGGTTCGGTCTTAGCACTAATGAGACAGTTGACGTTTCATGCCTGTGTAATTGGACGGTGCACACACATTAATTGCGTGCGTTGTTTATTTAATTATTCTGTTCATTCTCTTACTTGTGGAAAAATTCAACTATATTACTTTATTTTTTAATACGTGTAGCTTAGGGGTTGTCCTCTAGATTTTGCTTAATATGAGACTTCGCGATCGTATTGTACAACTTTGTCTCTGTTCTCTTTGCAGTCATCCAATTTGATGATCCTTTGTAACATCCCTGACCGAGTTGTGCGCCATTCTGTCCTATCCACTTTATTAATTTTCGACTCGAATATATTGAAGTACCTGCAAAATGTTTTAGCAATTTCAAATTCTACCAACTTCATTTTGCAGACATATTGTATAACGTGAACAAACACACGCGAAAACGATGCTGCCTCCACAAAGAAAAGCCTTAATATTCTAAATTAAAATACCTCCGTGAATGTCTCGACGGTACTGAGAAAACTAAATCCAAAGCATTGTGCTGCCTGCACGAAAATGAGTAATCGATCACAACTTAGCCTCCAACCTAAACGAGGCTGTAGGACAACAGCCAAACCTTTGTAATTAATCAGTGCTGAAGCCGGCAAAGTAAGAAAAATAATTTATTGCGTGCTTTTCGAGATCGAGTGTTCAATGGTGTGTCAGCACTAACATACTTCAAAGTTATTTGATGATTCTGGTGCTGTTGATGAATTTTGCGGTGCTTAGATCAAGTATTATTCATATTCAAAAATATACCGCGTTGCACTTTTTCCCCTACTGCAAAAAATATACAATTGTATTCCGGCTTTTACGAGAATGGGTGTCCTATATCGATACCAGTTCCATAAATCGATTTCATAACTTTTACGTAACTATTTGAGCATTCAAAACAATTTACACTTAAAAGTTGATCCCTGTATTCCTGTAGAGGAGTATTAAAAATACATCACTAAGCTTCTGACAACTAATATCCGGATATTTGCCTCAAAAATGAGTTTTCCATGGCTTGAATCTCTCAAATCCCTTCTTTTCGAAAATTTTTGGCCCTTCGAGGGCCGGGAAGTGAATTTATCAGTTCTATTTTTTTTCTGTAAAACGATGAAAAGGTAGAGAAAAAAAATTGAAGTTAAGGATACAACGCGCCACTTTGAGTTACTTTGCACTCCGTGTAAGAACGTAAATGCACTTTAAGTAGCCACTCCTGGTTACAGACTTTTAGGCAATTTAGAAGTTTCCAAACGACCATGTTTTGCCACCTGTTCTGTTTAAAACCCCAAAAGATATTCACGAGAAAATCGAATTCAAATGAGCCAAAAACAGTTATGTCTACGAAGTGAAACCAAACTGGCTGTTCTTTCGTTATATTGAAGACAACTTGATAAGGCGTTTGAAAATAAACTAACTTAATTGTGTTAGCTCTTGATATTTTCCGGTTGATTTGGTAAACTAAAACGATTTATCTCTGTAACGGTCAAAATCGCCCCTGTGATGTAAGTGTTTGGAATGTACGTCATAAGTAACATTATTAGACCGCTATATAAGAACACGTGTAAATTTGAAAAAAATGGTTATAAAAGTAGAAGTCTGATCGTGCCAATATCTTCTACAGTTCATAAAAGAATTTGTTTAAGCAGCTTTCGCAGTATTGATTCGAAGGACAGTTAGATCGAGAAGAAAACACACACACAAAATGATTGATGCACTCGGTTAATTTTGACATTTATCACTGAGACATCTTTATGTAGCTGAATACAGATCATAATTTCATTAAATTTACTCGGCAGTGTACGGTTTTTGCTCAATCATTATTTACAAAGCTTTGATTAAAAACATTCCTCTTTAGTGAGAAACGAAACATTATCGACATCCTTTATGTGCCCTTCACTGTTTCTGGAAAGATAATTGACTCGCGAGCGAAATGTAAGGTTTGTTCATACAAATTTGAGCGGCAAACATTTTCCATGTTCTTAGCACTGCGCGAAGCTTTATTTCGAATGTGCGAACTTTATCAGTTTCTGATCGCAGAAACACGAAATTTTTCGCGACCATCTCAGGAACATGGAACGAACTTTCGAACGGGATAGTTACAAAACATAATTTTTAATACACATTCAAGTTGAAAGTACAGCGGTAGTTTAAGTTACTAAATAATTTTTCACTCACAAACGCGCGATCAGTCTTCTAAAAATCCCAAATTAATACTTAAAAGCTAGTTTTTTCGAAGCTGATACAGGTAAAATCTGCAGAAATGATTTGGAACTAAATTAAAGTTCTTTCGTATATGGTTTGCTTGTAGAGAGACCCAAACAAACCTCAAATATCACACGTTAATGAAAGAACAAAAAATTTCGTCTTGGCATTCGGAAAAATTCGATAAAGAATTGCACTTAGAGAGGAATCCCTTGCGTCAAACAATGTATTAAAAGGTTTGATGTTTGCTTCGGTGAAGTCTTCGTTACGAACCTTTGGAAATAAACTGCAATGACATAACGCGTAAAATGAACACAGACTAGGGATAAACTATGTAGGCCATTTCATCTTTCATTTTTTACGAACATATGATCGATCGCTGCTTTTTGCGAGATATCATTTGGTTCCGGCTGTCCAAAAAAAAAATTAGCCATACTCGTGTGCATATATTTTACCACTGACAAAAGAATATATTCAATCGATGTTAAAGGCTCGAGAAATAGAGAAACGATATCAGAAGACAGAAGAAAAAGGTACTCACCAATTCTCTCCTAAGCCAAGCTAAAGCGGTATCCATGTTTGGGTTTCCAGTTTTTTTAATTTTTTTATCCAAATCTGGAACTCTTGGACCCAGCGGAGAAGGCCAGATCGGTGGCGAATCTGAAACATCCATGTTGTTTCCCCGCGTTGTTGAAAATGATACTTCAAACTTTTATTCGGTGCACCGTAATCATACAAAAACTTCAGGATTACTGGTTACCTTGAGCATTAAAACAAAACAAGGAACGAGTAAAACCAGTTCGCTGCGGTCCGTGCAACACCGCACTCTAAATTTCTTGCAACGATCACGCGCGCGCCAGTAAATACTGTCTATGAATAAAATTAGAATTCTTTGCGACCAATCTTTTGTATAGAGCCCTTCTTGTTTTCTGAACGATTTAATTGACCAATACTGTTTGCTATTGAATTTGCGGGTGACTTAACTGTAGGCTGTGCGACCTCCTAGCCAATTACGTGGGAACGTCCTCAAAAATTATTGTTTATAACAAACGGCAAGCTAAGTCTCCGAGGACCGCGGTTATTGTTTGGTCCTGTAACCACCGGTGTTGCGAAAAATTTGCATATCTAACTCCTTGGCTGCGTAGATATTGAATCATGTTGTTTATATTGTTGCTTCAGCCAAAGGAATCCTGGATTTTTATGAAAGCTTAAGTTAATTACATTTAGTCATAATGACTTTGATTTTTACGAGTTGACAAAACTCGAACTCGAACTCAAGCAATACCGTCTTGACAAGATAGACTTACAATACATTTTTCTTTCTATTTCGAGAATGAAATCTTCTCTTGAATTTGCTTTTCCAGTAACTTGTTGAACATTATTTACAAAACTCAAGCCGAACAAGAAATTTATCTCGTTTTTCTCTTGTCTATGAATGGAATAAAGTAGCTTGACAAAATCTTTAAACAAGAACCTTTGTATTTCAGAGTGTTTAGCCTTGCAGTGAAATTTATAATTGCGAAATCGTCTAGAGGCTAATTGACTAACAATGACAAACCGGAAAACGTACTTACCTCTAGTATGGAAACTGTGAAACAATAAAGACTCTTTTCAGAGCTGAACAAAGAGTTTCCAGCAATCTGATTGGTCGAGCGGTTCCTTATAGGACGCTATATAAACCGCTCCGCGTGGTTTATATAAAGTGTTAAACTAAAATGTTAGTAAATGTTACTAAATTGTTATGATTTTTTAGAAATTTCTCTGTTGTTCAGCTCTGAAATTATACTAAAACAATCAGGTTCGGTGAATATTGTCGAATAATCCCCTCGACTTCGTCTCGGGGATTATTCGACGATATTCACCTTGCCTTCGGCGAATAATTGTTGAATAGTACTAAAACCAGTCTTGCAGATAAAAATTACTTCACGCACAAAGCGAAGATGTCTTAAGCGCTACTAAAGATCATTGTAACACAGCCCTGAATTGGATAATAGAAAAAAAGTCAAACCTTGTTTATTCATCATTGCCAAGAGCACAAAAAGCGTTATATCGAATCATTCCAATCGTTGAATTTCTTTCAACTGAGTTTATTCATTGTTTCTTGAGGGGGTAAGGTTAGCATCGAACGCTATAGTTTTTAAACATTTGAACGCATGTGGCTTCCCATCTGAGAGAAAGAGTAGGCTGAAAGCGTTCACAGCATGCTTTCAGACTAAAAACCCATAACTGTATGTACATTGATCCAAATGAATCTGAAGAAAGATCAGTACAGTGTTGTCAGCGGTTGCTGGGGAAAGCTGAGCTCGGCAAGCGTAATAACAAGTTTTGCCTTCAGTTCTAATGAGAAATTTAAATGTAATGAACAAATAGACCGTCTCGGGGCTATAGATTACCCTATGGCTGTCAGAAAATCAGAACAATTTGAGCGAAGTCGTTGCCAACTCATCCGTTACACCTTACGGTCATCCATTCTACGTGACAAGTTAGGCGAGACGGGGCCTGCCTATTACGCGTGCGCTTGAATAACATGGACCAAAACGCGCGAAAGCAAGGAACTGGCGCATTTGAATTCTCATGCACGTTGCTTACATCGGACAAGCGCTACAGCGAGGGCTCGGTCATCAAGCACTCTTTCAGCCTTCAGCTGTAATTCTGTGAGGAGAAACAAGAATTTAATCCCTCCTTGGGGCGAAAAGATTAAAAGATGTCTCGTGATGTTCTCTTCCTGATCATCAATTTCAATCAATTTAACAGAATCCAGAAAAAACACACACAAATAATGAGGCGTTTTTCCTTCGAGATAAATACCGCCTTTATTTTTCTTAGGTACAAATTAAAATCCCCACACAAGGATAACAAAAAGTCAGTAACACTACTAGACCTGCACTCCTCTTGATAAATTATAACCTTTAACAATTCCATAACAATAGGGAGGTCTTGTCTGCAGACAATCCCTGATTTTTTTTTATACTCTGTTTTGAGTAATCCAATCAGAAGAATTTATACACCCTGAGCCCTGAGGAAAGTTTCTCAAATAACATTTACTCATAAAAGGTTTTACTCCTGCCTGAAAGATAACTGTATATTGAACAACTAGTCTGATGGAAATTGCACAAAGGCAGACTAATTAAGTGGGTTTTGTTTACTAGAATACAACAGATTTACTTGAACAAACCACTCAACTGGCCACAGCATCACCAACCCTATAACTTCAATGAAAAAGAGAATCACAAATAAGTGAAAAGAGTTTCCAATATGTGCATATTGTGCAATTCCTTAGCAGATTCTGGGCTCGACAATAACGGTAGCCCATTAGCCACAGACTAGTAGAAATTCAGTTTTGACTGGTGTTTTCGATTTCTACAAGCCAGTTTGGCTAGTAAACAAACTGAACTTGTCATAACATCTAAGTCGTCACTAGCCTCTTGGCTAGTAAGTTGAAAAGTTAGTGTCGAGCCCTGCAGGTTACTTCTATGTAGTACTTTCCCAAACTTGTGATCTTAAGTTATAAGAGTCTCTCTATAACTTTCTATATTCTATATTGAAATTTTCTATATTGAAATTTTCTATATTGAAATTTTCTATATTGAAATTTTCTATATTCAAATTTTCTATATTGAAATTTTCTATATTGAAATTTTCTATATTCAAATTTTCTATATTCAAATTTTCTATATTCAAATTCCCTTAAAAAGCTGACAGGTTTGTTTTCTTAGGCTTCTGAAAATATTCCAGCCTGCATGTTCTTCAGGTATTCACAGCGTGCTGGGAAATCATCCGCTGGCCTGTTATGAGGTGTCCAAACTGGCTCACCAACAAACAGCCGCATGACTTTGATGTAGTCCTGTAGAGAAAAAGAGAAACATTAGGACAAATGAGATATATATTTTGAAAATCCTGCACACCTTAGCATAAGTATCCACACATTCTCCATAGACTGTTCTCTATAAATTTTGTAAGACGCTGAGGAAACTTTGCTTAACAATCAAGAGCTTCTTAAGTCGGTGATAATTTCCATTATCTCTTTGTAACTTTTGCTTTTAATCCGTGTGTAGCGTTACAAGATAACGTACAAAAGCAAGGGAAATCGCAGAAACGCTTGCCTTACAATCACGATCACCATACTTTTGCTTTTAATCCGTGTGTAGCGTTACAAGATAACGTACAAAAGCAAGGGAAATCGCAGAAACGCTTGCATTACAATCACGATCACCATACTTTTGCTTTTAATCCGTGTGTAGCGTTACAAGATAACGTACAAAAGCAAGGGAAATCGCAGAAACTCTTGCATTACAATCACGATCACCATCGCCATCACGTTAAAAACCTATTTTGCAAACCAAAACAGCTACACGAAGGTAAAACTCTCCAAAAACCTCAAAGCACGTGCAATCCCCTTGAGATTGTCACGTGACACACAACGCAACGTAAAACCGGAAATTTATTAATTTTATTTATTTATAAACTTCGCTAGATTTAGCAGGAGAGATCTCACAGAACTAATATTCAAGTAATGAGACTCCTAAACACTCCACCCATCCCACCCCAGGGGAGGACATCCATCACACACTAATCTCGTGTGTGGGAATTAACGTCTCCTACCCCTAACCCCGCAGGAGACGGGACCTCCATTTATTCGCCCCTATCCGAGAAGACTGGAATTTCTAACCATTTCTTGATGTTATAGAAAGGTAGAAAATTCTTCCCAATTATTTTAAGACCCTGAGTGTTGGTCCGGCCGGGGCTCGAACCCTCGACCTCCCGCACAACAGTCCAGCGCTCTATTCACTGAGCTAACCGGGAGGCAAAATGAAACGGTAGCCACGCTCCTGACCTTAATATGTGTGATACTGTATGAAGAAATTAGATTTTAGTCATCCTCAAGGGCCAAAGAATGAACGCTCATCAGTGTTTGTGAATTTGCTCTGTTCTCCTGTCTAACAGACTCCCTGTTTATTTGGAAGTGAACTAAACACATTGTCTATTCAAGTGGAACTAAATTACCAATGCACACCTGCTTTGCTTTGTTAAGGAGTCCCCTGGTACCCATTGAGGTACAATGGGAATTTAAAATTACTCTCCTTCCCGTGGTTTTAATTAGAAATATAACATGTGCATGATCTTGACTATATGGCAAGCATGGTATGTTGCAGAGAAACCCTAACCCCTTGGGGGGGGGGGGGGAGGGAACCAGGGGCGTGCACCTCTAAAAAATGTGAGATTTTAAGCTCTCTAAGACAAGATTTCTAGCAATCTAGGAAATATTTGAGTGACACTTTTAGCCAGACATGGATGTTACAAAATAACCAGTTCAAAAATACTTCATTTCTGTAGTTGGTGACAATTCACAAAAGTCAGTGCTAAATGGACTGTCCAGGCAGTGCTGCCAAAATGTTTACACCATTAACAGTTCAAAAACATGTATATTCTATATTTGATGACAATTTGCAAAATAAGCCGGCGAAAAATCGTCTGACCAGGCAGCACTGCCAACAGACCCCTAATGACAACACCGCCTGCCAACAATTGGCAGTCCACCCCTTTAAATGGGTTCTCTACCAACTCATTTTTTCACATATGTACATTTTATAAATCAAACCAGATGCTGAACTTACTTTGTCATCCAAAGTGAAGCGATGATAAATTCCAGCTGGAAGAATTATCAAATCACCCTTTTCGACAAAGATGCGAATCCACTTGTCATCATAATTCCTGATGTCAAAGTAGCCACTGCCATCCAGAATAAATCTGATCTCCTCGTCAGTGTGAAGATGCTCTTCGAAAAATGACTTGATCTGCAAAAAATGCGCAAATTTGTCTATACACAATTTCTATGTAGAGAAAAACATGGAGAGTAATTTAAGTGTTTTGACAAAGAACACCACACAATGATGTAGCAGGGTCTTGATTGTGCCATGCCCGATTAAATGGCTCTACTAGGATGAAAACATGGCAAAAGAAAATGCTCACTTACTAAAAAAAGACACCTACTTTTTGCTCATAGTTGGGCAGCTTCTCTGGAGTGCAAGTAATGCAATCACTGTATGAATATCCTCTCTGCTCACGAAACTCTGCAAGTTTTCCTTCCTTCTCAAAATTATCAGCATCCAACTACAAGATAAAACAGTGATTGATGTTCCACTTTGTGGGAATAATGGAGCTACCGGTAATTGTAATTTAGATGACACTTTGCTGACCAGCAGTTGCAGGCTCATATAATGGAGAGCATGCAGTTCCAGGGTTTTCCATGGTAATTATTACTAAGGTGCTCTGTTTAGTGTATTATCTATTTTACTTATTTATTTAATATTTATATATTTGTTTATTCATTTAAATAGAATAAATGTTTGAAAAGAAAATTTGCCCTGAGCGGGATTTGAACCCACGTCCCCCTGTTACTAGTCAGGTGTGATGACCACTACACTATCAGGACAACCATGCTGGCAACACGGCAATCGAAGATGTTATTTACGTGATCAGAGAAGTGGTCTCCCAGGAAACTTAATTTTCAAGGTGACAGGGTAGGGGAAGCCTATAACCCCATATGAAACCCAACTAAGGATCTATTAAAGATACACTGCTCAGGGCAAATTTTCTTTTCAAACATTTATTCTATTTAAGTATGATTATTTGGGGTGTACAGGGTCAGGGTTTCCCTCTTATACAGAATTTGTTTATTTATTTATTCATTTATTTATTTGCAATATTTAGACAGGCTGGCCCTGTTCACCTAAAAGCTGGTTTAAATGGGGTTGTGTCTGTGTAAAAGCCAGACTAGGAAACTGGAGCTACATAATTTCCCCACAAAAGAACTCCACAATGTCCACTACTAACCACTACAGAGATGATGCACGAGATTGGGCTTGTGGTTTGTCATCCTTATCTGAGAAGCCAAGAATGTACAACCATTTGCAGATGTCACAGCAAGGGAAGCACATTGTCCTCAGTTATATTAAGACCCTAACTATTAGTCTAGTCTGAAACTTGAACCTGCCACCTCTCGCACAGCAATCCAGCACTAAATTTCATACCTTCCAGTACAATACTCCACAGTTCTTCAGATCTTTAAGTGAGACAGGTTGTGGAGGATCCAGTTGATGCGGCAGTCTCTGATCCGCATTAGAGGAATCCATAAACCAAGCTTGCACCATTCTGTAACAATCTTTATTACACGACTCGGGCAGTCAGAGGGCCAATAACTAAAATCAACCAATCAAAATGCTCTATTGCCGGTCAATATTCTCTCACTATTGGACTGGACACTGTCCTGAATGGTCCCGAATGATACCGCACTTGTGTCCCTTTGAACTTCAGTCGTATAATAAATCTCTTATTAACAAAGCTTGCTCGGGACGGTACTGGAAGAATATCGGCACTCGGTCTTTTTTGTACGGACCGAGCTGTGCAGCTCGGTCTGTACTGTCAAGACCTCAGGCCGATATTCTCCCAGTACAGCCCTTGCGCTTGGTTAATAAGATATATGTTTTGATAAAATTAAAGTGAGACCTGTATTATGTAGGCAGACCCATGATAAACTGACACACTATTTTTTAACAGAAACTAGCCTGACATTTGTATTTCAACTGATTAGCTTTCTCTTTGACCTGTTAAAAACTCCTTTGTGTGACTGGCTCAGTTAAAACCTTTAACACGATTATCACTACTATTATTTATTTTTATTTGCTCATTTATTTATTTATTTAATTGTTGCATGTCTGTGTGTGTATGTGTGTGTGTCTGTGTGTGTCTGTCTGTCTGTATGTGTCTGTGTCTATGTGTGTGTCTGTCTGTATATGTGTGTGTGTCTGTCTGTCTGTATGTGTGTCTGTGTGTATGTCTGTCTGTGTGTGTGTGTGTGTGTGTCTGTGTGTGTGTGTGTGTGCAAGAGAGCCTATACAGTGTCTGTTTAGGTAGCCCGGCCTAGAATAGCTTTGCTAACTGCGGGCTACAGAGGCCTTTATTTCTTTAATTTTAAATAAAATCAAGTCTATGTTGTTGTTGTTCTTGTTGACATCCTGATATCCCTGTGTCAATAATGACGATAATAATTTATAGTGACAATGAAGAAGAAGAAGAAGATACTTTTATTTAGCTAGGGTAACTCCTACAGTTACAAACACTGATGTCCTTAGAGGCCCTAGATAAAAGAAAATATAAAAATACTCAAAACTAATCCAACTAAGCTAATAGGGAAAAAATCCTAAAAGAGGTTAAAATTTAATAAAATTTATTATGATGCATATCAAGCGAGAGTGCAGTCTCTATATCAAGATGCTCTGATCAATGCACTTTAGAACACCTTGCAGGGGACTTTAGCCAGAATGAATTGAGCATTTCACAATTTTGAGAGGAAGTTTCACAGGTAAATTATAGGTTTCATGGCAAATTAAAATGATTCTAGGAAATTGCTTCACCAACGGACACGGCATAAAAATTGGTAGTTTATGTTGTTTCTATTGAGTCAACACCTGAATTTCATTGCAGTTTCACCTGTTTCAGTTGTCCTAAATCATCCCACAGAATACACAGACAAAACAACTTACATATAAGAACACATATTTTGACCCTAATAAATGTAGCTCCTACAAGTTACTAGGTGGAGGCATGGTGGCCTCATGGTTAGTGCGCTCGACTATGGATCAAGTGGTCTGGGTTCGAGCCCCGGCCGGGACATTGTGTTGTGTTCTTAGGCAAGACACTTTACTCTCACAGTGCCTCTCTCTACCCAGGTGTTTAAATGAGTAACGGCAATTTAATGCTGGGGGTAACCCTGCAATGGACTGGCATCCCATCCAGGGGGGAGTAGAAATACTCCTAGTCGCTTCATGCTACAGAAACCGGAGTTAAGCACCGGCCTAATGGGCTACTAGGCTTGTATAGAGACTTTACCTACAAGTTACTAACACGTAACTTCTCCATACCATATCTATACATTATCCAGCAAACTGGTAATGAGAATACTTTAGGGCTGTGGTCCAGCAGCACCCAGTGGCAACTAGCACCTTACTTTTGCTTTTGGGCGACTCAGGAATCTTAGTTTTTCATGAAAAAAGCATATACTGGGCACCCTGGACTACTAACTATGCTTATACTTAAACATGTCGGGAAGAATTTGTTACCTTAATTGAACACCAAATTCTTCTAACTAAATTACAAGGAAATGTGCAGAGGCTAGTAGGGAAAATTTATAATCAGACCTTACGAGTTAAAGGATTCGAAGGCTGGTCAAAACAATCCTCGCATATATGTGTGTCTTTCCTGAGAATTCAGACTCGTTTATCAAATCATGCTAAGTTGAATTAATTTTGTATGTTTGCATCTTTTAAAAGGAGTCCAAATTAATAAAAGCGTATCGATTTACATAGGACATGAATGATAAACAAAGCGGTAGTCTGGAAAAGCCGGAGTCCGGAATTCCGCCGGAATATTTCAACGTCTGTTTTTTTAATTAAAAAAGATTCCGATGATTTTCCAAAGAGTGTATGAGCTCCGAATGTACTCTGATGATCAACACAAAGATTATTCAATGGTTTCCAAAGTTACCCAGAGAGCCCTAAATGTTTGAAGGCTTGTTTTTTCAATTCTTCTTTTTTCTTTTTTCAAGATTTTTCCGAAGAGTGTACGAGCTCCAAATATATACTCAGAGGATTAATTGAAAGCTATCCGAGGGTCTCTGAAGTTACCTGGAGATCCTTGAGGAACAATCGAACCCCCGGCTTCATTTGTTTTTTATCGCCTTTTTTTATTTCATCTTTTGTTTATTTTTAATTATTTACTTAACTATTTTTTAACAGCCGTGAAACTAAATAATAAATAGCAAATCATTCGTCAAATTATAGGTTAACATGGCCAGCGTCCCTTTAATTGAGATCTTGATTATTCATTAAAAGGGTACAAAGAAAATATAGCAATGCCTTAGTCAGTCTGCCGTTTACACAATTTCAAGTCCGGGAAAGCACTGCTTAACGAAAGCGATAAGCTCTTCTGTTACAGACAGGCCTCCCTCATTCCTCCTTAACAGACCTTGCACATGGGTTTTCCAGCTTACCTTTCAAAAGAGCGTACGAGCTCCAAATATACTCGAAGATTAACCAAAGATTATCTGAAAGTTTTCGAAGTTACCCGAAGATCCCTGAATTTTTCGAGGCCTGTTTGTAATTTAAAACAACTCCGAAGATTTTCTGAGTAGTGTACGAGCTGTGCATATACTCCGAAGTTACTCGAGGATCCGGCCTGATGAACAATCGAACCCCCATGAACATGGTCGAACACCTATGAGGAATTAAGAAAATGCTGAAGAATCTATTTTTATGTTAGTTACACGGAATTTTTGATGGTGAATTTTGTCTTAGCCAAGTGAAAAGTGCATGGATATTGGGTAAATTCAAATTAGTTTGTTTCTGGTTGGACAGTTAACCACCCCGATATCCCACTCGTTTTTCCTCGTCCAAAGAACAAACAAAGATAAAAAATGCAGGCCTTCTGAAGACTTGGCATGCAGTAAAATACGTTAGTGATGCCATTGTCTAAAAATTGGTCGCAAAATTATTTTTTTGAGTTAAACTTGAATTAATAACTTGAATTTTGAATAAAAATATCAGATCTACAGCCACAGCATCAGGCTTTTGCCCTGACCAGCAAGGTTTCTCACGTGGCCACAGCAATGGGAGGGGCTGGTCAAAATCATCCTTTTGGATACCCAGGGCTGTTACCACTGTCATTTAAGACATCTATGTTTAGCCAAAGGCTGTCGCTGGCGATTCTTCTACGCAGCAGCATTCGTTTAGCGGTATGCGTCCACTCCAACCATCCGTGCCCCAAAGTTTTCCTTTACTGCTGAAACCCATCATTCCTGAATCTTCTAATCCTTTCTTTTAAATGAAGCTAAAAGGAAACATCTCAAAATGTAACGGATGTGAAGGAAGCTTTCAAAAAGACTCTCAACCTGTTGATAGCATGGCAGTCATTGGATGTTTAGAGGTGGACTGGTATCCAAATCTGTACTTAAATGGCACAAAATGTTGGTTAGGAAGACCACAAAGAGGATACTACCATATCAACATAGCAGGTCTGCGCACACATTGTCCCTACTTCCATACAGGCCACTTGAAAAGTCTGTTCAGGAGAACTCAGGGAGGCCTGTCTCTAACGGAAGAGCTTATCGCTTTCGCTAAGCAGTGCTTTCCCGGAATTGTAATTCAATAAATGGCAGACTGACTAAGGCATTGCTATATTTTCTTTGTACCCTTTCAATGAATAATCAAGATCTCGATTAAAGGGATGCTGACCATGTTAACCTATAATTTGACAAATGATTTGCTGTTTATTATTTGGTTTAACGGCTGTTAAAAAATAAGTAAGTTAATAATTAAAAATAAACAAAAGATGAAATAAAAAAGGTGATAAGAAACAAATGAAGCCGAGGGTTCGATTGTTCCTCAAGGATCTCCGGGTAACTTACGAGACCCTCAGATAGCTTTTGGCTAATCCTTGGAGTATATATTTGGAGCTTGTACACTCTTTGGAAAAATCTTGAAAAAAGAAAAAAGAAGAGTTGAAAAAACAAGCCTTCAAAAATTTAGGGCTCTCTGGGTAACCTTTGAAACCATCGAATAATCTTCATGTTAATCATCGGAGTATATTTGGAGCTCGTACACTCTTTGGAAAATCACCGCAGTCGTTTTGAATTAAAAAAACAGACGTTGAAATATTCCGGCGGAATTCCGGCGGAATTCCGGCAGAATTCCAGATTCCAGCTTTTCCAGACTACCTAAACAAAGCTTAGTGCCTCAAAACGTGGTAGTCTGGAAAAGCCAGAATCCAGAATTCTGCTGGAATATTTCAATGTCTGTATTTTTTAATTCAAAACGACTCCAGTGCTTTCCAGGGATTGAAATTGTGTAAATGGCAGACTGACCCTCGGATAGTTTTCGGTTAATCCTTGGAGTATATATTCGGAGCTCGTACACTGTTACCTTTGCGGCTCATATTATTAAAAAACGTGCCTTGAGCATGTGAAAGAACTGTTTCACCCTGACTGGGAATACATCAACTCATACCAGGACTACATCATATGTAACAAGCGACTTCAAAATCTAAATGCATGTGAGAAAAAGTCATGTGATATTACGTAATGAAACAACAGGAAATGAAATTAATGAAACGGAATTAAAATGGTAGCCATATACTCTCTTCGGAAAAACCTTGAAAAAAGAAAAAAAAAAAGAATTGGAAAAACAAGCCTTCAAAAATTCAGGGCTCACTGGGTAACTTCGGAAACCATCGAATAATCTTCATGTTAATCATCAGAGCATATTTGGAGCTCGTACGCTCTTCGGAAAATCATCGGAGTCGTTTCGAATTAAAAAAACAGACTTTGAAATATTCCGGCTAAATTCCGGCAGAATTCTGGATTTCGGCTTTTCCAGACCATCCTCGAAACGTGATCAGGACTGAAAATTGTTAAATCTCATAAATGCTGTCTCAATAAATAAAAATAACATACAATAACTATCGGATCTAGGTTTTAAAAGTTCTCAAAGATCGAGCTTGAGGTAATCCAAACTTCCTCCATTTGTATACACAGACAAGGTCACTGTGTTTACACAGTAACTATGATTTTGCCCTTTTGCAACCATAGCGAACCTGATTTGATTCTGTCCTCGTGTACCGGTTCATAAGAGCCGATTCAAAAGACCGAACAATACCCAACAGCTAACCAATGACTCCTAAACAAAGAAAGAACAATAGTAATTCCCTTGTGAACCAGCACACCAAGACAGAACCCATGATTTCTTCAAGAAAAAAATCAAACAAATAAATTCAAGGTGAGGAAACTTATGAAAAAACAGTATCGCGGTTTAAATTTCCGAAATAATTCTTTAAACCTAAAATACATGCACGTTAATTCACAGTGCATTCTGAATGGAATCGATGAAATGATTGCGTCACAACCAATTCACTAGAACATGACATCAGAAACTACAAAACCTTTAAAGTAACACAAAAGGTTAAAATAGCCACAAACAAACACTTTAAAATCCAAAAATGTACTTACGATGTTTGCTTCCGTTTCAGTAAAAACGAGTAAGTTATGCCGTCTTCTGGCTACCACGTTGTTACCACGTTGTTACCACGTTGACAATCTTGGTTCCCAAGCTCCCTCTCTCTGACAAACGTCTTTAGTCACGCGTCATTTGGTCACGCGTCATTTGGTCTCGCGTTTTCTTTATCAGCGCAGAGGGACACCACATAAGCCGATGGGCTTCTTGCGATTTTTCAGTTTATCGAGCAGCTCATATTGTTGGAAGAAAAGGCAATGAAAATTAACATTGAACATTTGAATGCCGCTATGTTTTCCTGAAATGTTGTCCTGTGTACATCTTGAGACTAATTTAAATGTCTTATTTTCCTTCTACTTCCACATCTCACAAAATGGTAAGAATCACAGCCTTGTAGTTTCAAGCCTTCCTTATGTGGATCACCCTTCCTTCCTGGCCAATAAAAGCCAAAGATCGCTCGAGACTCCCGCCAAGATTTTCTACTCAGTTTCAAATTCTTTTGCGGTCTCGTCACGCAATGCCAGTGAGATGACGCGTTGCGTGACGAGTCTTGGCACGCAATGCGTTTAAGTCAGCGAAGGAAGAACAAACAGCGAGGTAAGTTAAATATTTTGTTTTTGTCTTTTTCTTCTCTTACACCACGCCTTCAGCTTCAAGTTCGAGCCAGCCGATTTCTCGGATTCCGTCTTCGATCCTCCACCCTGGGAAACAGAGAATTTTTTGCGAGGACAACTTTTTGATTTTTACGCGATAAGAAAAGGAACACCTTGCTACAATACAGTAAAAGCTGATTTTCACGGCCACCCCGAACGAGAATCATAACAGATGGAATTAAAAAAACACATTGTGAATTGTGATCAAGATAACAGATGCCGACGACCCCCAAAGTCGAGAGCACCAAGGTTTTGGTTCTCTTATCAGTATAATTATGTTCCCGTCTGATTCAGGCGTCTGCGGCAACAAGACAACTAGATTGCAGGAAACGAAAAAAACTCGTTGGTAACCAACAAAATGCCCGCAAGCTGAACAGAAAAAAAAGCTCAGTTGAATGAATCAGCTTATGTTTCCTGCCAAACGGCTTCAAAATAAAGGAAAAACTGCTCGAGGAAAAAATGACTGAAAGGATAAACAACTATTAAGACTATCAGTAAGTCCTAAAACTCCTTGTGGAGATCAATTTAGCTGGAGAAGAATGAGATCTTATCTTATTTTTCACAATCATGCAAGCAAAACCGAAAAAAAAAATACCCTTTTGTTGTGTTTCCTTTCCGGAAAAGCAAACAGATAAGAACTATTCATTGCTTTGAATGTTTACGTAAAATACGCGAAATCTGTTTAGAACAACACACAAGATTCTTTATTACTAGAGCTGTGTATTTTCTTAGTTTCATTCCGCATCTCAGGTTGCATGTAGAAAGATATTAAATATATCCGTATTATATGAAGAATATGTCAAATAGCGTGGTATCTTACAAATATTGCCAAAATCGCATGGTATTTTATTCTGCCCGTCCCATGTAAACTTGTCAATCAATCTAACTGTTAACCACATTAACCGCTTTTCTCAGTTTACAAATATCCCATACCGCCTCTCACCGCATAGTGTCAAAAAATTAATAGTGTCTTGTTGTTCGATTTTGTTCGGATTGGAAGACAGTGCACGTTTCTTTCAGCGAAGTTCAAGAGTATTCGACACATGCCAAGCGATCGAGGAATTAGGGAGAGAGAATCATTTTAAGGGGAGATTTCCACTCACGTTTTCTATCATTGTTCAAGAATATTGATGTCAACAGACAAGTTGCCGAGAAATGTCGGAGTTATGGGTCATGTTAGGTAGGTGAATTTGTTTTGTAGAGTGTGAGTAGTTCTACTTCGAGCGGCACCCACTCAAAACATAATTACCATTTCATCATGGTGTCTTCTTTGGGTTTTCAGGTTTATTATTCTGTTATAAAAGTGTACCTCAGGGTTTCGCAACTGGGTTCTCAGATTCTTCGCAAAGCAAGAATACTTCGAGTGTCCTACTCAACACCTTCGTCAAAGTGGAGACTTATGACAAAGAGTTTTCTTCATTCTTTACTGTATCAAAATGTACTACAACAACCGTGCCCTCGAAAATGAAGGAACAATCGACGATTCCTTCATCGCACAACAGTGAAGCTAACGGACTTTTGTCACCTGAAACGACTCTACCAATCTTGCCTTCGTTATCAAGGGTTGTTGTCGCTCTATCAGGGACAAATTTACCCACAAACGGCACAATGTCTAAAAACGTTTCACCGGAGAGCCGTGCGAGGAGAATTTCCTCGTTTAACATCCTAACTGGATTTCCCAGTGTTAGTGATTTTGTATTAGTATCATCAAAGCCTGCTGTTACCATTCCAGAAATTGCTACAACCATATATCAAGTAATTTTTCCGCCTTCTACGTCTGAAGGGAAGAAATATTTGTCTCCTTCTCAAATGGGGGATTATTCCAATGCAGATAACCCCTCGGCTTTATCGGATTTACAAAGTAAAACAGTCATCGATCAAAACACTCACTTTTCAAGCGAGAATTCTATTTTGGGACGTGATAACAATGGTCACACCTCTGTCGGCGGAAGCAGATTGTTCACAAAAGGACCGCTTTCGTTGACACAGCATAATACTAGATCTTCCGTTTTTCTAAGCTCATTGAGAGTGGATATCGAACCCACAGAATCACACATCACTAAAAGTGTTCCAATTCCTTTCTATTCCGTGAAAGCTAGTGCTTTGTTGACTCACGCAACGAGAACATGTGACACCGGTATGAGAACCACATTCGTGAGAAGTTTCTCGTCTTTTTCCGGAATCCCAAAGGTTACTGGGAATAAATCGCCTCTGGTAACTTCATCGTCATCCGGCACAGCTCACATGGATGCCAGTTCTGTGGTGCATTCTCCAGTTAAAAAAGAGATTCCTTCCTTTACTTTAAAAGTAAAACCTTCTGTTTTGAGCAGAACAAGAAACCTAACTCCACACACATTAAATGCTGCGTTGACCATTTCGGAAACTCCGTCACTGAAACAGCCTGCCGCTAGCGACGCAAACAGCATGGCTTCTTTAATCGACGAAAGTGAATCCGCACAGCCATTGAAGAGCCGTTACTCTAGGGAGTTGTCAAGCCAAGTTCCTTCTACAATTGTGCACGGTCTACGAAGTAATTCTTTAAATTCCTCAGCTAAAGA
The DNA here is from genome assembly GCF_964205215.1 of Stylophora pistillata. Lineage (NCBI taxonomy): Eukaryota > Metazoa > Cnidaria > Anthozoa > Scleractinia > Pocilloporidae > Stylophora > Stylophora pistillata. Next base: position 13,402,326 of record NC_142520.1, read on the forward strand.
CATTCCTTCTATTCCTTTCCACGAAACTGTCATTTCCGTTCTACAAGTACCGGCAACCACTTCCCAAGACTCATTTTCACTTTCCTTAGTAACAGACATTTTTGTGCTATGGGAAAGAAGAAGTCCTTCCCCTACCACAGTTGGCCTCTTACGCACTTCCGTTTCTACAAGTTCTTCAAGGACAGCACAGAAAATCCAGTTCTCAAGTCAGAGGTCAACAAAACGTTTCACACCTCCATTATCGACTGCCCAGAGCAGTTCGATACTGCCTTTCAAGAGACATTTGGCAACCACAGTTAGCCTCAACGAGGGTGATATGTCCAGCAGTACCTCAACAACTGTACACCAAATCCGTTACTCTTCTGAGAGGCTCGCTTTTCAAAGCACAGATATAAGACTTTTGAACAGTAGATCAGAGATCATAGATCAGAACCTCTCCCCGTCTTTGCAACTATCGGCAAAGCTAAGTGACACAGTTCTAGATCTGCAAACCTCAAACCCTTCGGTCACGGCGAGAATCTCAAGGTTACCAAAGACAAACGATCCTTCTACCACTCCTATTTACAGCCAGGGACGACTCTCTGTAAATACCTCAAGGGTTGAAGATGGAATCTCCTCTACTTCCCCTTGGAATGCTGTCATGTCAACTAGACAGCTTACACCTTCGTCTCCCGACTTTAGATACCACCCCCGGGAATCCCTCAGGCAAACTTCCAGTTTTGCTGGTATGAGCAACTCCAGCACTCAGATGTTAAATTCAACGATTTCCACCGAAAATCGACATGAACCTGTTTTCTCCTCCCTTGTGAGAAGATCTACGTCGAACAGTGTGATTACGTCGTCATCTCCTGTTTTCAGGAGCCCTTCCCAAATGTCACAACAAAAAAATCCCATTTTGAGGGGTGTGAGCCTTACTACACGCCAGATCTTGCTCACAACGATAAGTAACAAAAGTGGACATCACACAATCTTATCATCCTCTTCTGTGAACAGATTCACATCGACAAGAAAAGTTATGCCATCGTCTTCCAGCTTGGAAATTCCCTCAAAATCTCACGGGAAAAGTTCTCTTTTTGCTGGTGTAAGCCATCCCACCCCTCAGATAATAGTTTCGAAGATTTCCTCCGAAAATGGACAGAAAGTTCTTTCTTCTTCTTCTTCCACTTTGAGCCGATTTGCGTCGACATCGTTTGCATCATTTCCTGGCACGAAAGGCCCTTCTCAAGAGTCTCACAGGAGAAGTTCTGTTCACCAACTTGCTAGTAGCTCCACTATCGTCCACACTCAGATTTCAGCCAATGCGTCATGGACTGGGAGTGGAATGCTTTTTTCTTCAAAAATTTCAGCGTCCTCTATAGAAAGTGCCTTGCCTGAAACCTCCCACGCGAAGAGCTTCTCCCAATTATCAGACATACGCCGTTCCGCTACATCCAAAGATCAGAACAGCATCTTATTCTCCAAGTTCACAGTGGCAACATACATCGATAAAAGCAAGTTGCAGACTTCCCCATCAACGGTGTCAACTACCTTATTAGAAACAGAAATACCCTTTGGAACGATTGTGAGTATCTTCGTTTGTGTTTTGTAAGTAGCAGTGCTTGTAGTAACAGGGTGAAAATAGGGGGGAGGAGGACGGGGGTTGAGTGGGTAAAATGCGAGATCTATCCCCGCCCTTTTTACGTTCAGTTAGTCACTTAAGACTTTGAGTAAATACGATAGCACACTGACACATCGAGCTTTCCTTTGAAGTGGTACCTTTTTTAGACTGGGAACAATGCGAAAATCCGTTAAAAAAAACCTTCAGGTATGAACGAAAGCTAACATCTAATAAGCACACATGTAACTCCACGGACCCGTTTATTAAAACACCCGTTACTTTAACTGGAAGAAAATCTGAGTTTCGTTTGCTGTATTACATTCAAGATTGAGATATTGACAGTTGAGAAATTCAAATCGCATAAACATCGGAAGTTGACAAAAAAAGGAATTTTTTTTTCTCACCGGTACCTGCACTATTTGATAAGCACATCACTATCCCGTGATATTTGACGATGGCAAAGCACGAATGAATTGTCACGCACGGAAATTGAAAACAAATAATCCGATTTTGTTTAAAGTATAAATCTGCTATAAGTAAAAGATTATGTTATTCGGTGAGTGACACAGGAGTACGCGGAGAAAGAGAACTTTGAGTGCTCCTTTGGGAGTCAAACGTACGACCTTTTGATTAGTACTTCGGACGCACTACCACTGAGCTGTGGGAGACTCGTGACACGCTGGGCTCGTGTCACGCTCGTGACACACTGGTCCATGCTGACCACTTTTTTTGCATACTGCGAGGATATAATATAATGCTTCTACGCAATGATGTTATCAATGAAGATGGTAAATTTTAAGCCTGGTGACTGTTAAGTAAAAGATGGGCTTATCCAGTGAGTGATACAGGCGTGATCGGAGAGAAAAAAAAAAAAAACAGCAACAACAAGAAAGGTTACTCACTTTTACTCGCCGTCTACTTAACCTTTTCATTCCCAAGATTTCATCAATAATTCTCCTTACAGTCTGCTTTACAATTCCTATAAAGTTAGTTTGGAGAATTTGGTATTAGATCAACTCATGACCCCTAATAGATATTTTTCTTTATTCTCATCACTTGTCGGCTTGATATTGTATCGTTATTGTAAGGAGAAATTCTATCTCGGTCACTGATGGAAGTGAAAGGGTCAACAATTAGACGGTGTGCTTGAGATTTCTATCTCATCACAACTGATGAACCATCCCGCATAGAAATCTAATTGTTGTAGTATTTATCTACTAGTCGTCTGTAAAACTTAGCAACGAAACAGGCTTATATATTTTTTTTATTTCGTATTGTTCGCAGCGACACGCTGTTAGGCTGTTAACTCTACCTTGTAACTTTTACGGAGTAGATAACGAGCAGGGTAAACAATCAGGTAGCAGTATTTGAGATAGGTAGCAATAGATTTATATTTAGTATTTTCTAGAATTATATTTGAAAATATCACTTCGAGACTAGGGCTTTCGATCGAGAGACAAACCCTCTAACTGGCAATTGAGATAGCCTCAAAACGGTAAAGTGGCTGAGCGCTGCCATCTTACCCGCCTCCATCCATTCTTCTTTCTACATGCAAACTGAATAAACTGTTCGGCAAGATTAACGCAGGATATCGTTAAGCCAATATCTACTTTCCTACAGTGATTTAAGCTTACTAAAGAGGCCGATCAGTGATCTTTGAAAAGCATATAAATACCCGGAAAGGCTCTGCAGATCTTGAATCCTTTGGCAATCTATTTGGCAAGATTTAGAAGCTTTCATCGTTTAAAGCGATTAGTGCTAATCCAGATCAGAATCAATTAAAGTTTTGCGATATTCCGAGGCGCTTTTTAGCGGTCTGAATTTAACAAAAAAAAATTAACAAAAAAAAAAAATTCATGTTGCCCTGTGTTTGTTCTGTAATGAATCAAAATGAAGGACAAAAAAATAAGTGGCACACAAAGCGCAAACGAGTGTGTCATTGTTGTTTTTAACCACATTATTAGGGACCTTAAGCAAATTACGACGGCGACAGCAACGAGGACGTGGCGAAACAAAAGATCTAATGGGCAGAACAATAGCTCAGCATGTGCGTTTATAAACTTTGTTAATTTCTGAGCCGTCCTCTGCAAAACAACAGTGTGGAATCAGTACAATTTGCGTCGTCTGTGAACGGAAACCGCGAGGGCAAATTATTGTAATTTCCATTTGGAAGTCAACACTGCTTATATACATTATGTTGAAGCTGAGGTGTAGCGCCGAAGAGACGGCAAACAAGTGAAGCCATTTCCGAAAAACTAAACATAGATGGACGTCTTCCTTCGCGTTGCCGTTCTGACCGTAGAAGCCTGGTACCTATCATGTCGTCTTTTGTAATCTATTACTCTACAGGTCCACGGAAACATGTAATGTATGTGTTTTATAAGATTGAAGAGCAAAGTGTTTTTAATTAATGTTTGCGTTTTCTCTATGCGTCTGTTTCCGATAGTTCATACGTAAGAACCAATTAAAATGCGTGTAGGATTCATTTCAAAGTAGCCTGCGGTGAGTGACAATCACGTGACAGTTATGCTGTCACGATGTCTTATAAGTCTTTCGAATTAATCTGTGACGAGTGACAATCACGTGAAAATCAAGCTGTTCCAATATCGTAGTTCGTGAAATCCGAGTAATAGGAGGGGAACTTTAATTCAACCAGACATTAAAAAGCATTTCGAGGTTGCTGATTTGGAATAGCTAGCAAAGTCGAATTAAGCAACTGTTGGAAGTGGAGTCAATTGGCTGACTATTTATCTTTGCTTATTGTATAATTTTTTTTTAAAAAAAAACTAGATCATTGCATAATTCAATTCAAGACTTTTTATTGGCTTAGCTATTATGGTATATCAGCCAATATACCATAATCTACAAATATGGTAAGCGTACGTGTCAGCTTAAGATTAAAAGGGCGTTAAAAATTTAATAATTTAATTCAACGTTTTTAATAAAACAATTATTCCACTCGCGCTTGTTGGATATGAGATGAGTATAGCCAACTCGGCGCTACGCGCCGCGTTGGCTATCTATCATCTCATATCCAACGCGCGCTCGCGGAATAATTGTTAAATATCTCATCGATCACCATGGTTTACGCAACTGTTATCTAAGAAGATAAGTTGGCAATGAGATTTTTTTTTTTAATCCAAATTGGATTAGGGGTTAAGACACACAGTTCTCCTCCAACGGTCCTCCATTCAGAGCATTCGTACCAGCCCGGTTGCTAACTGAGCTGACAACTAATGAATAACTTTTGATTTACGTCCATAGTTACACGGGCTTTCCAGGGGAAACGCTCGAGTTGAAATTCCGGCTGGGTGTTTCTTTGTTTTTTTTTTTTTTTTTTGTTCAGTCACAAATCGCAGTCAAGTCCTTAAAGTTTTGACTGACGAGCATATGGTAGGGTGAAATAGTGGAAGAAGAGGAGTTTTTTAGGTACAGAATCAGCATAGATACTGTGTATAATGCGCTCATAACGCGTGCAAAATATGCGCACAGCGTTTGCGGTAGACGCACACTAAAAGATGTCGAGCGTTTTCGGAACTGGTCGGTCCGTGATCCTTATGGGAAATCTCTCTCTGATAGAACATTTACGAGTGAACCTTTCATCGAGAAACATGCTATGTCAACTGAACTATCTAATGTTGATCGGGAGAAGTATCAACGCAAATTTCATCGTGTATGTAGACGTGATCGTGAACCAAGCAGAATGGACAAATGCAAATAAACAAAGTTTCTTTCCAAGAGAAAGCCCGAGGGAACACAAATATGCGTCTAGTTGAAAGAAAAATGAGCTGATATGACCCAACAGCCCCCCGAAGTGTTTGAAATTCTGATAATGCAGTATACATCTTTGTTTTGATTGTGTTTTGTAGGTTCTTATTCCAGGTGTAAGCTCAAAAAACCATGAGGCAACCGAAACAGACTCAGTGGTCCCAACTCGGACGAGGTCACCTACAGATACTTTAGTCACACTCCCTGGGAACATTTCCACAGAGCCTCCGACAGCTGTATCAAGTGATTTGGGTCAAATTAAGCTCCTTATCATAGTTGCCATCATTCCAAGTGTCCTCTTGTGTGCATTCTTCTGCGCCTTCCTTGTTTATCGACGCAGTCGAAAGCGCAGAAACAAGTCCGTGTACTCTATAAAACTAGAATATGCCGACGAGAACAGCGGTTTTCGAAAACGATGCGTAAACAGTCGGTTAGATTTGAGTCTAAAAGGAATTCACATAGACTTGGAATTTCCATACGACTGTGAACGTCGCGGAAGCTATGTGCGGGACAGTTATTCCCGCGGGTCTACCTTGAGCGAGACCCAGATGCGGGAATTGCAAATTCTATCTCAAGAATGCAAGGAAAATATGGAATGGATCAGCGAGGTGATTGCTAGAGAGATGGAGGCCTCTATTAGCGGTCGCAATCTGCCTTTAACCCGTAATAGTGTTTGCTCTGTGAAAGAGAAAGAGAATTATGAATCGAACGAAAAATTACGCAGTATTGTGCGAAGGGAGTCCTCTAAGAGAGGGAGAGAGATAGTGAAATGGAAGATTCCGGTAGTACAGCGGCGAGATTCGGAGGATTTTGATCAAAGGGACTCCATGTGCACAGATGACACGACATTAGAGTTGAAGGATGGGCAAAGATCACCACCGAGAAACTGTGGAGAAAATAAAAGAAAGGTTTGTTCAAAATCAAATCATGCTATGCAGGACCGCGCAGATGAGACCAACGAAGACAAAGGATTTCAAGTCCAGCTATCAAAGAAAACATTTGACAATAAGGTAACCCAAGAAACTGGTAAAAATGAGAAAGATATTGTGGAAAATACGCCATTAACATTTGATTTGAATGCTGAAAAGGATGATTCATCTCGAGAGAAACGTTCTTCGTGACCAAAGAGATTTGAAACACTGTAAATGACATCCACGTCCTCGTTAGAAGTAGTTAGAGGTTCACGTTAAAGTATCTCCATGGAAAACGCTTTTGAGTCCATTTGTCGATACAAATGGAGTGGACTAGCTCGATATCGCGAACCTATTCTTTTGACCATTCCGTCAGGTTAAATTCACTCTTCAAATGGTGTAAAATATACAAAGATATAGGTACTTTTCCCATAAAAAATGTCTAGCCGTGACGCGATGTACCAGATTACATCTACAAACGAAAAAAAAAATAAATACGTTCTGCAATTTCCGTTGCAATTCTATTACTTGTAATAAGCTGCTAATTTTGTCATCTTTATCTGTGAACATTGCTCCTCTACCTACAGGACTTAGGCACTTTAAGACTTTCGTTTCGTTGATGCCATCTAGTGGATGCAAACTAAACGATTTGACAACCTTTAATCACGACCAAACACTCATGTGTAGTCTCAGAGACAATCCAACTTTTCTCGATTTAACATTCTGCGGGTCAGAGCTTCAACATGCAGGTCTAAGAGATAAAATTCTTGGGCACTGTTTCCTTCCCTATGCGGTTACTTCCTTGTTCCAAACACTAAGTTTAACGCTTTAGACTAGGGATGGCTGGAGGCGTTCTATGACAAACTTTTGAATAAGCGCGCATTAAACCAAGCCTCGCCATAGTTTATTTGTACCAGTTTCAAATATTAAGTTGATCAGATCAAGGTAATCTTGGACTTGAATGCAAGTATTTGTCACAGTAGATATTTTTTGCGCACGGAAAACAAACCGGACTTTCACACCTTGGAAAAAAATTTCGTTGCTCCTCAGTTGCATGTTGATTCCCGTGAACTATTTACTGAAAAAGTTTAAACAACGTTAACTCCAAGGTGTTGTTTTACTTTCGTGCTGAAAGAAAAGCTACTACTCAGCGGAAAACTTTCCGCCGGTAGAAAAAAAGTGAGCCCCTCAGCGCTGATAATGACACTCGTGCAATGATAAATTTCTGCAATTGAAATTAAAGTCTGATTTAACTTGTAAGAAAAAATTCAGATGGATTGCAAATTAAGGACATTTTTTCAAGATTTAAAACGGTCTTAAATCTTGCATTAGTCTAAGGACTTCTGCAAGAGTCATCCAACGTATTTTAGCCAATTACACGATGATGAGTTTGAAACAAAATAGTCAAAAGTTCATTTCAGACTTGAATTTTCTAATCAAAACAGCTTAAGTAGGTGATATGGACTTTGACATTTGATTCAACGACTGAACTCCACTTTACAAAATTAGATTTAGGCTTTTATCAATCAGCAAAACGCCATCATAAAGCTATGTCGTGGCGTACCACAAGAACTTTGAAGGCGCGTTCTGCTTTAAAGATATCGAACGACATGACCGCCTTTCGTAATGTTGGTAGGTACACATTCTCGACCATCCTTGGTGAATATGTTTGTGTTGGGTCGAAAATGTCTGAAAATCACTGAGTAAGGAGGCTATATATTTTCAATGGGGAAGGGGGAGAGGGCTTGGAAACGAGCGCCAAGGGGGTCTGTGGCCATCCTCCCCCCAGAAAATTTTAAGAATCGCTATGTCGGGGATAATGTGTGCTGAACCGCATTTCTTCCGTCTTCTCTTTCTTTCTCTTCTATTCTTCTTGCGTATCTTATACTAGAACAAAATGAATGTCCTCCTCACAAAAAGTGAGAAAGGTAAAGCTACCCCTCCTTACCGTTTCCAGCTTTGCCGTCTTTGGTAATGCGTATTAGAACCGGAAGACCTTTACTTGCTCTCCAATTAGCCTTAACTGTTGAGCAATGTTTGCGATTCGTGCCATCTTCGTTGTGGTTGATGCTTAAAAACGACACAAACCGGTCGAGTGATTTTTTCCAAATCTTCTGTACATTTAATCTAAATTATTTTCAATCTCCCTTGCTGCACTGTCCTTTAATTTGGATTAATTTGGTCGAAGTCAAATTTTTTGCCTAGTGTATCCGGAGAGAGGAACTTATGAATTTACTAGCGTATTATCAATCGGAATTCTGTATCCAAGGTTAATTTGGTCATCAAAATCGTTAAATAATTACAAAATACGATGCTTTGGTTTGTCAATTCAATGTGACATTTCAAATGTTTCAAATGATATGCAAATACATCATGTACATAATTGTAGTGCATATAATATCGGATGACACTTTAAAACTTTGTTTTTTTTTTTTCCATATTATTTTCTTCAAGTTCCCAGAGAAATATATCTATTATTTTTTTTTTAACCCTCAATTTCGTGACGACCGTGCTTGCGGTGTCTTTAAAATTGATTGAAAGTTGACGTTTAAAGTGGCCAACATGTTAACGACTGACTTCGATCTGATGGTAATTATTTTAAACGTAAAAGTGGGTCCTTTGTTTGTTTTGTTATCTTTTTTTTAGCCACCTTTATTCCGTACGCGAGAAGTGTGTATAGCGCTTATTACGCGAAGGCGATATGGTAATTTTCGATGACTCTCGCTCGACCAGGATGGTTTGAAAAAAAAAAAAAAAAAAAAACTGGGCTTTCTATCTCCTAAGAATATTGCATTTAAAGGTCTGATAAAACGACTTTCTTGAAATTGGAGAAACACCAACGTAGAGAAGCAGCGATCTCTACAGCCCGAGGGAATATCAGTTGTTTATGGTCTTCTAAGTAGGGAAAATCAGTTGTTTATGGTCTTCCAAGTACAATAAAATAGATATCTGAGTGGAGAATGCCTCGCAGTCGAGCGACAATGGAAACAAAACGAGAGCAAGGTATGCTGATTCTTATTTAGTATTTCAATTGACTTAAAATGTATATCTGATGTATATTAGTTATTTTGAAAAAATATGGGGTAAAATGTAGAACCGTTTTGCACCTTTGACCTCAGCTTGAGTTCTGATCTGATCTCGGGTTTATTTCCGCTTATCTTAACCATTTGAAACGCGTACCTTTTTGGAAAAGAACGTGGCAAGTAACTTTTAGAAGGAGTAATGTTCCTTTTATTTTGAAGGAAAATTTTTTGCGAATTCAAATTTTATTTAAACACCTGTCCAACTTTCGGACGACTTCGCTGGGCGTCGGCAAAACTCCGGCAAAAGTCGCCGTTAGGGAATTTCCGCAGGCCGAACAAATCGCGGGCATTTTGACTGTGAGGAGGCTTCACTGGATTCATCGAGTCGTGCAGTGCCGCATGTGTTGAGGACAGCTAGTGTAGGGATGTTTTGGGTCACAGACTGAACATTTTCTGCTATGATGTCTCAAGTAATTTTATACCTACTCGTCGAGCTAACGAAGAGGTTAAGGCATATGATGTTCTCTTCTGGTGCCGGGAAACAACATCTAAAGCGGAAAGCTGAGGATGTCTCGTTCGATTTTGACACAGATGGACCGGTCGCTAAGAGGGAGGCCTTTGCACGATCTCGATTGCCAACTTTGTTGAATGTTGAAGGAGCCGGTCAGTGTATTGCTGTTTTAACAAGCGGTGGAGATGCACAAGGTATGGAAAAGCTAATCTGTCTACGAACATCTTTGATGTCTGATTTTCGAGCCCAAGCGATATAAACTTTGCTCCGCCTAAAAAAATATCCACTTAAAACGATATTACATAAAATTTGTATGCCAGGGAGTGTTTACATTCTCTCAGATTGCGCGATGTTTTATTTACTGGAGAGCTTTTCCAGGGAATTTTATTCATTTTTCCTTGGGATTTTTCTGATGATGTAATGTTTTCCATCGAGGAGTACATTTTCATTTTTCGAACGATCTGTGCCGCCGGTTCAAAATATGTTAAATTACTTCTTCGCTAACGTCAATTCATGTGAGCTGTTTGATACTTTTTTACAACCGCTGGAAAATTTTAATTCATCGGGTCAGCTGGCGTCAGTTATATAGTAACTCCAGTGTTAAAATCCTTATTTTACTACAATGGAAGCCATTTTATACGCTTTTCTCGAAACAGTAGTAATCAGTTGCAATTAAGTGCATGAAATGTACCAATCGAAATTAATTTGACACCATCGGAAACAGGATACTGATATGCATAAAGTAGGAAGAGTGGCCATAAAAACATTTCGTTTGCACGGACGCGAGGAAAAAGAACAGTGCATTAAATTTTGAAGTCATACAGGTAAACCACTGAAGAAAAATATTTTGAAAAGTAAAATTTATCCTTTTTTTATTTTTTTGTTATGAAGACCAAGGTCTTACAAAGCCTCACAGGATAATTCAAACAGCTATATGTCTGTCCTAATAGATCATAAGCAAGAACCAATGGAAGTTTGTGTATATCTCAGCTCATTCAGGGCTCAACACTAACTTTTCAACTTACTAGCCAAGTGGTTAGCGACAACTCAGATGTTACGACAATTTCAGTTTGTTTCCTTGCCAAACTGGCCTGTGGAGATCGAAAACCACCAGCCAAAACTGAATTTCTACTAGTCTATGGCTAGTTGGCTACCGTTAGTGTCGAGCCCTGTCATTGTATGAAATAATTTTGGTACATACATATCTCATATGATGTTGTTGCACACGGTTACTATTCTCATACTCTATTTTAGGTATGAATGCTGCCATCAGAGCTGTAGTAAGGATGGGTATCTATGCAGGAGCCAGGGTGTTTACTGTTTGGGAGGTAGGTTTTACTTCCTGACTTGATTTTTTGGGTTACAAAAAAAAAGGTGTCAGTTTAATGCCTACCATGCCTTAACTCTTTAAATTCCTAGATCTGATGGTTAATTCTGATCTCTAGCTGCTACACAATAAATTACCACCCGGTTAGCCCAATGGATAGAGCACTGGACTGTTGTGCGGGTGGTAGAGGGTTCAAGCCCCGGCCGGACCAACACTCAAGGTCTTAAAATAATTGAGAAGAATTTGCAGCCTTCCTATAACATCAAGAAATGGTTAGATATTCTAGTCTTCTCGGATAGGGACGAATAAATGGAGGTCCTGTCTCCTACAGGGTTGGGGTTAGGAGACGTTAATTTCCCAGGCACGAGATTGCTGTGTGATGGATGTCCTCCCCTGGGGGTGGGATGGGTGGGATTTAATGGGTGGACTACTCGCATGGATCGCATATGTTCCGTTCTAGTTCTACCCTACTGCGGTAATGCAGTGAAAATGGATTCTAAAGAGAAAGTGTGTCTTTAGGCAAGACACACTTTCTCTCTTTACTCAGTAGAATAAAGTAGTACTGGTTAGTTGTCAAGAAAATCTAATGAAATATGAAATACCACAGGGGAGGGGGGAAGGGGCTGAGAGAGTTGAGAGGGCTACCTGCAAATGATCAGCATCCCTCCAGGGTGGGTGGCAAATTGCTCTAAGTTACTGGCTATAAAATTATAGAGGGGGAGTGGGAGAGTTGAGAGGGCCACCTGCAAATGATCAGTGTCCCTCTGGGGTGAATGGGAATGCTCTAAGTTACTGGCTATAAGATTATGGTTTTTTTTTTTCTTTTAACATTAAACAAATCCATACCATTATGATTTTATTGTCCTAGGGTTACCAGGGATTGGTAGATGGTGGTGATAACATCAAAGAAGTCAGATGGGAGGATATGTCTGGGATCATCCAGCTGGTGTGTATTCTACACTAGGTGCAAACATTTTTCATTAAATTTGGATTGCAAGTGAGAAAATCTGCATAGTACATTGTGTTTCATTTGGACTTAGTTTATGGCCTTAATTTGTCCTTAATTTTTGTAATATTAGTTTTTCCCAGGTGGATTTGTAGAGCAAATGGTTTTTAAATTCAACTGTAAGACAGCCAAGTCGAGGTGGTGATCAGTTTGGGTTACAATTCTGGTGTTACTTTACAATGTATTTTACTTTGTGTGAGGAAATGAACTATCACGAGTTTAATATGAAACTTTGAAAAATAATTAAGACTGATGATATTAGGCATGTTGCAGATGATCCCTGATCCTGGTACGTACTGTATAAAAGGTGCAAAATAGCTTTCTTCTTGTGTCTATCTTTTCTAAACTCTTTACACTGTTATAAGTAATTTTCACTACTGATAGTTAATAGATATTTAATATTTATATAATTTTAGGGAGGAACAGTCATTGGAAGTGCTAGATGTGAAGATTTTAAATCACGCAAAGGTCGCTTAACAGCTGCCAAGAACATGGTGACTTTAGGCATAACAAATTTAGTAAGTATGCGAACAGTTAGGTGTGGTTATGAGACATTTTAGCTTATTTATTCCTTTATAATGTTTATAAATTGGTCACCACAAATAGTTTCTGAAGCTGTCTTTTCAAGTGTCGACCCTTCATTAGCCATTTATCAGAGCAAATAACGAAGGGCTAATGCTCAACTCTCTTTGATGGCCAATTTAGATTATCAAATGAACTGAATTGATAAAACCAAATTATCTTGTTATTCCCTTAACCCCACCCCCCCCCCCAAAAAAAAAGAAAAGAATGAAAAAAAATAAATCAGTCAGGAAGGCATTAAATTCAGAGCCAAGTCAGTTAAGCAGGTAAAGTAATCAGTCTGCTAGGCAGTGCCAGTCATTCAATTCAGTTATTTGTACAGTCAGTCACTCATGTAGTCATTCATTCAGTTATTTGCACAGTCAGTCACTCATTTAGTCATTCATTCAGTTATTTGTACAGTCAGTCACTCATTTAGTCATTCATTCAGTTATTTGCACAGTCAGTCACTCATTTAGTCATTCATTCAGTTATTTGTACAGTCAGTCACTCATTTAGTCATTCATTCAGTTATTTGTACCGTCAGTCACTCATTTAGTCATTCGTTCAGTTATTTGCACAGTCAGTCACTCATTTAGTCATTCAGTCAGTTGCTTAGTCAATCTGTCAGTCAGTCAGTCAGTCAGTCAGTCAGTCAGTAATTCAAACTGTAATGAACATGACTTGTTGTCTTAAAGACAGTAACTTATAGGCATTCAAGTATACAATCATTCTTTTGGGTGTAATTAGGTAGTCAAGCTCTGGAACATGCATTATGGTTAGTGAAACATACAGGTCGGAGTAATATTGTTAATACACTGAAAAAAATTCCATGCAATTTTGTGGCAGATTGTTATTGGAGGTGATGGTAGTTTAACAGGTGCTAATCTGTTCAGACAAGAATGGCAAGAGCTTTTGGAAGAACTTGTGGAAACTGGTAAAATTTTGGTTACTTTATATTTAGCATTAAAAGATTGAGAACTAGGTGGTTAATTGTTTTATAATGCTATGTGCCTAAAAACTTGATTTTGTTAGTCTGTCTTCTGTCTGTCTGAATAGGATGTTATTAAAACCAGGAAAGGGTACTTATGAGTAACCAGAAATGGTTGTCTAGGAACAAAAGTACAGCATTTATCTGCATGACAAGAATGTCAAGGTGGAAAAAGGTCTGAAACCTGTTTTGAGCAAGAGTTCTTTAAACTTGGTTGTCATACCAAACAGCATGGACTATCTATGAAGTTTTTATCGAAGGGTTTTGACTTGGTCTTTGACTTCAAAATTGTAGATTGACGCTGATGTAAATTGCAGGTGTGGAAAAAAAAAAAACAGGTCTTTGGACTGTCTATTTTTCTATCAATATATTATTTAATATTTCTTAATTAATAATTTCTTAATAAGTATTTCTTTATCTTCCTATTTGGTTATCATTATTTAAAGTAATCAATAGAACATTTTTATAGGTGCTGTGACAGAAAAAATGGCTAAAGAAAACAATCACTTAAATATTGTGGGAATGGTAAGTCATGTTTCACTCAGAATATGCTGTGCAATAAGTATGAATGGAGTTTAATAATATATAGATTTAAGTTTCAAAAACATAGTTGCAGGGTTACTGTTTAGTTCAGCCTGCAGAGCAGGGATAATTTTGGCCAGCAAGTGCTCACTATTTTCTAGCGAAAAATGGCTGCAATCTTAGATTTTTAAAGGCAGCGGAAGGCTGGGGAGAGAAAGTAATTTGTACCAAGGGGGTGAGTGATGGTCAAGAATTAGGAGAGGGGCTGGGGTGGGAGAATGAATATGACTTCACACAGGGGTTTTAAATAGATTTTGGTCCAATTGCACAATTTTGAGTACCACACAGGAAGTTTTTTTCGAGGGCCAATAGGACCTTGTATTTTTAAAGGAGTCTAAGCGCTCATCTCCTGAGAAAAAAAATTTGACACTGCAGACTCCTGCCAAAATACTTTGCTACATTTTTAAGTTTATTTTTTGCATTGCCCAATTTCATTTTTTGGTTTATCTTTGTGCTGCAATACTTGATTTTTTAGGTTGGCTCAATTGACAATGATTTCTGTGGCACTGATATGACTATTGGAGCCGATTCAGCACTTCATAGGATTTTTGAAGCCGTAGATGCCATTACAACAACAGCTTCAAGGCATGAATTGAAGTGTTTGGTCATTTTCTGTGTGCTTTTTGTTTTCTTTCAGTTCTGTTGTCTATGTTGTTTGAATCAAATTGTAGGCAACTTCCAGATTTTTACCGAAAAATGGTTTGATTGTATGGAATTTTGTGCTTCCCTCAACAGCCATCAGAGGACTTTTGTCCTAGAAGTGATGGGGAGACACTGTGGGTAAGATGTTTTGTGTTTTTCTTGAGTGGCAAATGATCTGTCCAAAAAAACAAGGGTGTTGCAAAACATTTCCTTTTTTTACTGTTGTGCACAGAATAATTTTTTGATGTTTTCTTTCTGTCACTGAGAAAGTTAGTCATACAATCTTGCATAGTCTTTCATGAAGAATTCAAGACACTTCCCAAATGTATGATAGGTAACCGAGAGCTTTGTTCTGCTATATGTTACTCAAGTTTTGTATAATTACTTTTTTTATTTCTACAGATACCTTGCTCTTGTTACAGGCTTGGGAGTTGGTGCCGACTATGTAAGTTTATTGTTTTAAGCAAATTGACCACAAAGTGTACAGTCGTATTTTTATCCTGCAAGGTACATCTTAATGGGAAATGTCAGAGGCTTTTAAATTAGTTACGGTTTATTCGTGCATAAAAAAAGTCAACTCTTTGGCAATGCTGAACGCATTTAACCTGACAATGACCAAGACTGAATTTCTCCTTACAATATCATTTAGAAGCAGAGAAGTGATGAGAATAAAAAAATATATCACTCGTGTCTTTCAATTCTGTGTGTTAAAAAAATATACTATCAAGTGCCTCTCCTACTTCATGGTTGTCCAATTTTGTTAACCACTTGTCTGATTGCAACCAGAGTGGACTCCAACTTATTGTTTTGTTTTAGATTTTCATTCCTGAATGGCCAGTTCAAGAAGGATGGGAGGAAACCATGTGCAATCACTTAAAAAAAGTAGGAGTCCTTTTTATTATCGTAATGGTATTTCAACATTTATAACATGAAGGACAAAAATTCTAAATGCTGATTGGCTAAGACCCAGGACATTTTTCATTAAATTTGGTAATTACCCTGGGCAATAACCAAAATTTAGTAAACATTAAGGCAGCACAATTGAATTATTTTGTGAATCTCTCCAATTTTTTTCATAATGCCAGCTGACCTTACACCTGAAATTTTCTGTCAAAAGATTAACAGTACAGCAATCTTTTTTTTTTTGCTTGTTAGGTCAGGAATAGTGGTAGACGCTTATGCATGATTATTGTGGCAGAGGGTGCCCAGGATGTAGCAGGACATCCTGTCACTGCTAATGGTATTAAGGAGGTACACAATGCATTGGTCATAACGGTTATTCAGAATGATGTTTAGTTAAGGATAAAGTTCTTGCACAAAAACTTACATTTTGTGTGTTTCTGTTTGACAACTGGTAAGAAGGTGCATTGGCTTCATGGTCAGTGCACTGAACTCCAGATTGATCTGTGGTCCAGGTTTGAGCCCTGGCTGGGGACATAATTTTGTGTTCTAGGGCAAGACACTTTACTCTCGCAGTGCCTCTCGTCACCTAGCTTAAAAGGGTACTAGCAAATTTAATGCTGGGGGTAATCCTGTGATGGACTACCGGTAGCATCCCATCCAGGGGGGGGAAGTAGAAATGCTCCTAGTCACTTCATGCTAAGGAAACCAGAGTTAAACACTGGCCTGATGGGTTAATTGGCTCACAAACAGACTTTACCTATTTTTTATTTGACAGCTTGTCAAGACAAAGCTTCATCATGATGCACGAGTTACAATTCTCGGACATGTCCAGAGAGGAGGGGTCCCATCTGCATTTGACAGAATTCTGGTGATTGTTTCGACAAATGTATTGCCCTGTAATAAGTCTGGGAATTTTTGTCCCTGATCAACATTGTTTAACAAAGATGTCAAAAAAATAAATTGCAATCCTGACCAAGATATTTGGAGACACACTTCTTTGTCTCAGTCCTTTTCATGTGTAAAGAGCAAGATTTGTTTGTTTTAGTCACTGAAACAGACTTGGCGAGACTGTTACCAAGACAATTTGGTGCAATGTGCACAACAATCTTTAGCAGTTAAATTGTACTTGTGAAAATATAGTATATTTATAATTCAATTTTGCAGTCCTGTCGAATGGGAGCAGAGGCAGCCCTTGCTGTGCTGGATGCCAAGCCAGATACCGCTCCATGTGTAATCTGCCTAGATGGAAACAAAGTCACCAAAAGACCACTCGTGGAGTGTGTTAATAGGGTAAACATATTTATAACAGAACCTTTGTAATTCATGTGGTCAAATTAACAAATCTATTCAATGTCACTGTGCATATCTTTAATAGTGGATCGCAAATGAAGGAAAAATCTGGTACTAACATAAAAAGTGGCACACTCAAAGTGCAGCTGAGAGTGTCACTAATGTCCTCACTACATTTTGACGTCTTCTGTGATCTATTACTGAAAAAAGCCTCAACAGCATGGAGAAAGCACTACCCACATCTCTGCAATGTGTACCTATTTTTCATAATCAGCGTGTATCATTTTGTGTTTACAAATATTATCCTGCAGACTCTGGCTGTCAAGGAAGCAACGAAAGCAAAGGACTTTGAAAAAGTTGTTGAACTAAGAGGAAGGTAATATTACTGAAACTTTGCTATTTTCCTTGAATTCTTTCATTTTCCTTGACTATTTCCCACTAGCCAGCTGGCAGTAGTATGTGATTCAGTGCGAAGAATATTCGGTCGCCATGTTGGACGGGTGTAATATTTGGGACAGGTGACAATATGAGGGGGAGGGGGAAAGGAAGAAAAATCAACATTGATTTCCCGAAATACTGAAGAAGATTAGTTAGCGTCACCTACCTAGTTGTTATGTGAAGGACTCTAATGAAAGTTAACACTTTATGAGATGCTTATCCCCCATGCCGATTGATGTTGTTTTTATTTCAGAACCTTCCGGAGCAACATCGAGATTTTCAAAGTGTTGAAGGAAGTCGAGCCTCCAGCCTCCAGCCAGTGTGACATTTCTGGCAATTGCAAAGTATGCGTGCTTTCTTTTTAAAATGTTTGATATCAAAAGCAGTACTTCTTAATATTGAATTATTAGAGAGAGTTTCGTCACCCTCAGTGAAGGGAGTGAAGAAAGAAATTATACTTTCCACCTTGACTCCATCTTCAACTATCCTTTTGTGATGCTACATGTTCTGACTCCCTATTCTTTTCCTGGATGTATTTACACCGTTCTCATCTTTCTGGTTCCTTCTATTCATCGTCTCAACTTTCTTCATCTGCCCTCATTGGTCACTATTTTCCTCATACTTTCCCTTCCTTCCCCTTTTTCCTCTTTTCTTTTTCTCTTGCCTCCTTGATTGTACCTCAATTTTCTCTCATCTGTACATCCCACCAACTCATTTTTCATTCTCCTAGCCTTCCATCCTTCCTTTCTTTCATCTCCCTTTTTTCAACGTCATCCCTTGTCTCCCCCTTGTGAAGACCCCCAAGCACCTGTTCCTGCCTCTAACCCGATTCTGTCTTGTTCAGTCTGGTCACACCCTGGCAGTCATCAATATTGGTGCCCCCGCAGGCGGCATGAGCACTGCTGTCCGTGCCTTTGTCCGCTTCTCACTCTACCAGGGGCACAGGGTTTTGGGAATCAGAGATGGCATCAATGGACTCTTTGATGACAAGGTAATGAATCAATAAAGTCAAAATGCAAAGTGATGTATTAATGCCTGAACTATTTCCCAGCTGTAAGAAATACCGTTAGGTCACTGCGTCTCTCACTGAAGCTTTATGGACAATGGGCATTTTCATAGATAGTCCGCACTGCTGTACAGTTCTAGTCGGATGCTCTAACCACTGAGCTACAGGAGACTCTATGGTGAGCAAGGGTCAATTAGTGGGTATTGACTGGAACCGCATCACGTGGCCACACAGCCAAACATCAGCTAGCGCATAGAAGCTCACTAACAGTATCCCACTGTCATATTAAAGCATCACATGCAGCCAACCAGCCCCCAAAGTGAGTATGTAAAGATGAAATAAACAATTTTTAATATAAGAGAAAAATCCCATCTGGAAACTCGATTTTTCTCCAATATTAAAAATTGTTTATTTCATCTTTACATGCTGTACAGTTATGTTTTTAAAAAAAAATAAGGCTCGCTCGCCATGCTGGCTCAGAAGAGAGGGGTGGGCTTGTTGTCGTGAATGCCTTTTTGACGTAGCTGAACATGCTCACTCCATTTGATAATAAATTCAAACAGGTGGAGCAGCTGGGATGGCTTCATGTCGACGCCTGGGCTTGGGCAGGTGGATCCAAACTGGGAACTACAAGGTTTGTGCACACCTCATTACATTATTTTACATGCGACTACCGCCGTCTTTTTTTTCTATTGCTATCATCTCTTGTGCATGTTTTATAGTCGCGGAGAACTTTTATAGCATGAAGAAAACTTGCCATGCAATTTCCTGAAGCCAGTGGGAAAATTTTGTAAGAACCCTATGATATAGAGAATCAAGAATGTCCTTGCATTGCTCATTAGAGCTAAGTTATTTTCAAACCGAGTGAAAGGAAAATTTTGCCTGTGGGTACAGATTGGTCCATTAGAGACGCTTGTGGTGATCATGGCCATGCAACTCTAACAAGTGTTAACACGATTGCAAACTTTGTCCCGACAGAACCTTACCCTCTAGAGATATGCAGAAGGTGGCAGAAAAGCTTTCCAAGCATGGTATTCAAGGGCTGTTGGTTATTGGAGGCTTTGAGGTAAGGCTCCATCTCGCGTTTTAAATGGCCTCGCTTTTAAAATGTGGCTAGGAGAAAAAAAATTTTGTGAAAACGACTTTTGCTTTGTAGTAAAAATCGTTTTTGTATCAAAGAATTCGCATTTGGCGAGGTTTTGAAGCAGGCGCTATTGGCATCTCGCAATTGACCAATTATCGTAATAAAGCGCTTTTTAACTTAGGGTGGTAAAACCAAAGTTTTAAAGAATGAGAACAGTCAATCAGAGAAAGGGAACTATCTTAAAGAGCCATTGAGAACTCATACTGTAAACAAGCAAACTGTCCAAAGCGCGGGAAAACGCGTGCAACCAAATCGTGATTGATTTTATTTTTGCCTCTGATTGGCTGAGATAGTGGCACGAGGTTTCTGAACCAATCACAGAGCGGAGTGAATCAAAGCTTAACTCAGATTAATTTCAACCCTCAATTGAAAACTGTTCCAACTGCCTGTTCTTTCTTTCCAAGGCTTACAACGCTGTTCTGGAGCTTGCAGAAGCTCGTGACAAGTTCCCAGCTTTACGCATTCCAATGGTTATCATTCCTGCCACAATAAGTAACAATGTGCCTGGCACAGACCTAAGTTTAGGAGTAGACACTGCTCTTAATGTGATAACAGAGGTAAGGCTCTCGAAGTAAGTGCCTGAAGTTTGATCTCTGGGTTTCTTGTCATTGGTTTTTAATTTTCATAGCTTCGCCAATGCATACCAGATTTCATCGGTGGCGGTCAAATTCCTTTTTTGTATATGGGAGTCTTTGTGTTGACTGAGGCGGAGGCGAAAGACTTGTTACCTCAGCGTGATGCATTAGTTTGTAAAAGTACTTTTGTGCTGGGTATGTAGGAAAGAAGAGAGTTCAGTTCCGTAATTATTAAATAGAAAATAAAAGTCGATAAACCGCCTATTGAAAATTTGTACAATTTCTTAAGTTATTACATATTTGGGCTCGCTGACCCAAGCCATTTTTCCAATTTCCCACCCAGTGTGAGTTGTGATAAGATGGTCATTTCGTGCTCTGTCGTCAAACACAGACTGATTTCATTTCACTTTTTCATTTTCATCATTTCATGTCATTCTTTTCTTTTCATTTCATTTCAATTCATTTGATATCATGTGATTTCATTTTAACCCATTTCAATTCATTTCTCCTCACTTCATTCCACATCGTTCCATTCCTTTTCATTTCATTTTCTCAACTCCAATTCTTCTTTATTCATTGTTTATCATTGCACTTCCTTTGATTGTTTTAATTTCATGTATACTGAGATTTACCTTGTGAAGTCCTATCATTCGTGTCTCTGATCAGACGAACGATGAATTTCCGCTGTCGTTCGCTTCCAATCTTTGATATTTCTCTGTCAGCCAGAAAAAAAAAATTGTAAATGAAGTAAAAGTATCATATCATGGAAATTGCTCGAAAGATTTTTATTCACTCGTTACGATGCATCAAAAACTCACTCGTTCGCTGGATTCCCCGTTCGTTTCCTTGATGCATCGCAAGTCGTGAATAAAAATCGTCCGTGCGCACTTTCCATGTAGTAATCTCTATTTCTTTCCCTGACAGAATTGTGACCGCATCAAGCAGTCTGCTAGCAGTGCAACAAGACGAGTGTTTGTTGTTGAGTGCATGGGTGGTTATTGCGGTTATCTAGCAACCATGAGCGCCCTTGCGAGTGGTGCTGACGCAGCGTACATCTTCGAAGAGAAGCTTACTCTTAGAGATTTAAAGGTGTGTACCAGCGTGGCAACTTTTTGAAGACGCCTGAGCACATAAATTTCGCTTATTATTGATAACTCTTTTTTTTTTTTACGTTCAAGTCTTGAGAGATCTCGACGGCTGTAGACTTTTGGCTTATGTGGTGCATTGAAACGAGGCTGAGCACTGCAGCGCATCACACTTTCCAAAACTTTATCACCGTTCAGTGACAAAAAACTTTATCACCGTCACAAGATGGCAGTGCGTGATATTGGTCTATTGTACCCAGGAACGCCAAGCTTTTAAAGGGAATCTCCACTCTTCTAGGAAATCGCGCACAAAATGTTCCAATTGTACTACTGATTAGTCTGACATAAATAAATTTCCTTACCAAGCTATCTGATTTTTTTTTTTTTTGTATCGTTTTCTAAAGAAGGGTCTCACATCCACTTCGAATGTCCTGCGGCCGCCATCTTGAATAGTGCGCAATGCACCCTGGGGTGATGACGTGTAATAGTTGCTTGGTGCACTCGCGGTGATGTGTTTTACTCATGATGATGCTAAATTGCTGTCGTCTGAAGAACGTTTTATTGAATACGTCACAGATCTTCCCCATATTCCTGTCTCTTTTTGCTTTAAGAGTGCTCCGGCTCTAACTGTGCGAAGTGAAAAACCTTGTATGGAGAATGTGCATACTGTTGTTAGGGTGTAAGGGGTTAACAATTGTGTTGTATTTATAGATTTGGGAAAATCTTTAGGTTAGCGTTGTCTTTGTTATGCTTTGTTTTTTCATCAGAACAACATCGAGCATTTAATCGACAAGATGAAAGGTTCTGTCCGAAGAGGACTCATCTTGCGGTATGAACGTTCATTTGTTTTTCTGCGATATTTAGACAGGCTGGCCCAGTTCAGCTTTTAAGCTGGTTTAAATATGGGCTTGTGTAGCCAAAACAAAGTCAGATCACAACACAGGGAGCCACTTTCCCTACTCTATACGAGGGGTGCGTGGATTCTTTGACATCCGCAAATGGTTAGACATTCTTATCTTCTCGGATAAGGACGATAATTTGTAAGCCCCGTTCCCTGCTAATCCCTGCTAAGTACAGAGAAGATGCAGGAGACGGGGCATACGGTTTATCGTCCTTATCCAAGAAGATTGGCCATTTGTTTTAACTGTCTGCGATTGTCTGGTCATAGCTAAGGTAGCACATTTTCCTCAGTTACTTCAAGACTCTACTGCCAGTCTAGTCCCTCCCTATACAACATAACCTAACCGAGCGCGGTTTATTGCTGGGTGCCTGAAAACTAATCGGAGCCATACAGTTAATGATGTATTTTGACAGAAATGGTCATATCTGTTTTGCCTTTACGTAGAAACGAGAAATGCAGCGAAAACTACACAACTGACTTCATCGCGGCTCTATATCGGGAGGAGGGAGAGGGACTTTTCACTGTCAGAACCAATGTGCTCGGTCACGTTCAGCAGGTGAGAGATTGGTACTGATTCTGATGCTTGTCCACGTGATATAACCGTGCTTAATCACGTGGAGCATGCTTATTAAGCGCTGTACGACTGCATTCCATTTCTGGACAATTTTGTACACAGCCGGCTCTCTGGGCTTTTCCATCGCATAGCTTTCATCTTACATTATTCTGATATTGGTTTGCGTGAAATTCCAAAGAAAAACTGAAGAGGGCATTTGTTAGCTACAATAAGCGCCAAAATTGTTTTCACATTTACCGCTGAGCTCGCGATAGGTTGGAATGGCATACCAATTTTATCCCCAGTATACAATGTTGCACTTTGTTTCCTTTTCTTGCACGACCTTAATGATGAAGGAGGTGTTTGTAGCGAACTGCAATTCGTTCTAAATTTGAGTTCATAAAACTGAGGCTTCATTAAAAGTTGTTGGGAGAATTTTGTCGCAAGAAAATTTGGTTTTATCAACTAATTTATTAATGTCAGTTGGCCATCGCGAAGAGTTTACTACTCCACTATTTACAATTTACCCCACGATTTACACCCCAACGTTTTACCATAATGTGTTCGGGCCAGTTTACCTTGACGAATAACTAGCTTGCGTGGGTTTCTGGAAATTCTTAATCATATAATTTTTTTCTTCAACTTTCTTGCGACTGATTTTCTTCAGCAAAAGTTAGAATGTGACGGTTTTTCATCGACAAGTACACTTGCCAAGTCAAATGTGCTAGTATAAACACGGCTCTGAGTTTGGACGATGTTGAAACTGAAATTACTTACGTATGCGACATTATTAGGTCATATTTCCCAACAGCTTTGTATTCTGTATTTTCCATATTTGCCAGGGAGGATCTCCGTCGCCTTTTGATCGAATCCAGGCCACCAGACAGGCAACTTTGGCTGTTAACTGGCTGACCGAAAGGATTGGGGAGAATTTGACGGATCAAGGTAACGCAGTGACCTCAATACTTGTTCGGGACCCATGAGAGGAGGTGACAGTGAACCTTGCTGCTGTATCGCGCCGTTTAAGGCGACAGTTGCGGACAACTCCCGTTAAGACAGTTTGTTTAGAAGCATATGATAGCTTCATTGCTCATAATATTACTACCTGACATAAGATATTGAACATGTAGGATGTCCTTTCAGCATAATCCGCAAAAAAAAGTTTCGTTGATGTTTACCACTCCAGGATATTGCTTCTCGCGTTCGCTGATTGGCTAGCTGGGAGATGATTCGCTAAGCAATATACCTATTCGCTCTGGGGACTTATTAGAGATTGTTCTATTTCTAGGGTCTGTTGAAACTTCATCTCCAAGCACAGCTTGTCTATTGGGCATCAAGAAATCTGCGAATCCTTTCACGCCAGTTCAAGATCTCAAAAGTGTCACAGACTTTAAGTAAGTTATTTTTCATTCATTTTGTTCAAGACACATAAAAGGGGCTATGGCGCGCGGTGAGTTTGCGCACTGAGATGTTCAACCGTTGTACTAAAAACTAAAAATTAGGAAAAACGTTTTTCCTCAGTGCAGTAGAGCGTACCACATAGAAGAGGAACTCGGAAGCGTCCTGCTAAATGCGTCGAAGCCATTTAATCTCGTGGACAAAAGCAATTAATGTTATCGTTGCTGTTGTTGTTGATATTTTTTTTCTTTTTTATCTAAGGAACCAGTGATTGTTTATCTCCAGGGGGGAGGGGTCAGAGGGCTTCTGGGGGGATAACTTGGTCTCAGGGGGAGGGGAGAGGGGATCAGCCGCCGCCAGTAGAGTCTAAAGGAGGGAAGGACTTTAAAAAGTTGACTGCCAATGAAGGGTGTATCGCAAGAATATTACAGAGCCTTCTAAGGGGGGGGGGGGAGAACGGGTAAATTTTATCACGACTCAACCAAAATCCTCAAATCCCTTCCGCCACCCGCTCCCCAGCCCCTTCCCCCCTCCCCCTCCCCCCTCCCCCTCCCCCCTCTCCCCCTCCCCCCTCTCCCCTCCCCCTCCCTCCTCCCCCTCTCCCCTCCCCCCTCCCTCCTCCCCCCTAGGTGACAAATGATGGCTGGTCCCTAACCATGGGTCATTTTGTTTTTCTTCAGACATCGTGTCCCCAAAGATCAGTGGTGGTTAGAGATGCGTTCCTTACAGAAAATATTGGCCAAGTATCAGCAGCACTTTGACTACCACAGAGAAGACGATTTATCCCCTCTTCCATGAAGCGCACGTGATGTGCACGGGTTTACTGGGTTGTCTTTGGTTCTGGTCACGTGGATTTGTGTCTCAGATGAAGTGACTTTGTGCTGATTGAAAAAAGAGAATTAAAAATTCGAAGTGAGGTTGATAGAGCTGAAAAACGTATGCGCACGCGCTAGTTTTGGCGCGGAAACACGGATTCTGAGGCGTTCGCATGGTTGATTTCTATTCTTTTGGTTCGAGGCGTTGTTTTCTTGCCGCTTTTCTTTTGCAGAACAACTTCCAAAAACTTTTTTCAACCCCTAGATATTTTCGAAAATTAATTTTCTCCTTAAAAACTTTGGAAATAGGAAAATGCCTTCGACAACAAAATACCTCGGTTATAATTGCCAGCTCCGTATTATTTTCGTACATTTCGCTCAATTCTAAACCTCGCACTCCTGAGCCCGCGTTGTTGACGGCATACCTTCCAGCTCTGTTAGTGAGGTTTACTTCGTTGTAAGATGCTAAAATGAAATATTTGTGTACAGCGGTCAAAGAATGAATCAAGAGGAAAAACTTGTTTTGGTTTAATAGTCACGTCTAGCTGTATTGCATATGGTGATTGATTTCTCAAACGATTGCCCGAGGATTGCCCGAATGATTATGTATAAAAAGCCAGGAAAATATTCAAGAGACGGGCGAAAATGAAATATATCTAGAAGTGGAACTTGAAAGATATTGATGAAACTATGTAGAGATGTAAAACTAGACTATAGGAATTGTAGACTATACTACGTGTAATATAGACTATATTACGTGTAAAATAATTGTGTAACTGATAGGTCGATTAATGTCTTCCCTATAACTTGTCTAAGATCTTGCATTAAATTATTAGTCTCTAAGCTTCGCGGGAAATGTTAACTGGTTTCATTAAAATCGTTTTACGAAGCAAGGGGGCAAGGTGTGTCACTCGCTGTTTTCACCGCTGAAGTTTTCTCTTGTAAATCCATTTGGATGTGCACTCCTTGCGTTCAGCGGATTTCTACCCTTTGGGGGGGTGGGAGTGGGTAGAGGAAGGGAATAACTAACTCCTTGAGCTGGTGGGTGGGGGGGGGGGTGATGGTGCCACAAATTTAAATAGCTAAACTCAAAAGTGACAGCAGAATCATGTGTCACGTGGCTCACTCTGTAGGGGCGTAGTCTGGTTTTAGTGACATGAAGCGACTTGAAGTATTCGACTTTTCGTACTCCTGCTGGATAGGATGATAGTCCATCATAACCCTATATAGTTTACGTTGTTGGGGACCTGTCGGGCGATTAATGAATTTAAGGCAATTAAGCTGCAAATAGTCCCTATGAGTCTTTATCAGTCTCCCTCCCCCCCTTCCCCCCCCCCCCCCTAGCTCGGGTGGCCTAAAAAGACCTTTGCGAGGGAGACTCAGTTCGTCTCCCTTCATTGAAAGAAATTGCGCTTTGGAAAACAAATGATCAGAGTGTGAAAGACTCCTGGGACGCAAGGATGATGAATTACTCTTTAACCTGTGAGGGCTTTGTGTTCTCTTTCTTTGCCTGCGCTTCCAATTTCTCGACCCAGGGTTTGGACGAGAACTTAATATTCAAAATGGCGGTGAAACATTCGGAATATTTTACTGGTTTTAATGTTTATGCAGAAGCTTTTTCTTTCTGTCGTCATTGCCAACGCTTAGGTTATCGCCATGGTGGGTGTAAAGGACTTGAAAGCTGCGAGGCTCATTGCCATTGCCCACATTGTGGTTGGAATACTATTGGTGATATTCGGAATTGTAGACCGCGTTGAGGGATATTTTTGGACAGGAGAAGGATGCTTTGGAATATGGTGCGGAGTGTGGGTATGTACAGTGTAAATGCAATACTGTAGCCAGAAAATCGTCGAAGCTTTTAGAAAAGAAATGAGAAATGAACTATGCAGCTTGTACAGAAAAATGTGGTTGAAGGAAGTGAATTGAAGTATAAAATTGGGTCCACCACCAGTAATAATTTTTAAATTCTCGGTCGTTTCAAATTTGGTGATCGGGTGAATTTGGTTGTTCGAATTGAATTGCCTTGTAGATTTTCGAATTGTCATGCAAAGAACGAATCAGGTATATTTTCAAACCTCCATTCGTTAAGTGAAGCATGGATATTTTGTAACCCTTTCATCAATTCATGGAAACGAAGTTTTTTGCATTTCCAGACGCAAGTTCATCATTCTGCAAAACATTTTAACATTTGTTTGAAGAAATCTTCAAATGGGTTGCAATATAGGACAACGTTATCTCCATTGTACGCGTGAAATTACATAGTATAAAGCTATCCAGAAAATAATAAACCAACCAAAAGGGAATAATTCCGAATGTACATGTAGCTCTAGCCAGCCAATAGAGTGGTGCATCGAGTTCGTTTATAACAAGTTTATTTAAAAAAAAAAAAAAAAAAAAGCCAAAGTTTTTATAATTGTTTCTGGAACTTTCCGAGGTTAAAATATCTTTAAAACCGACGTTTTGACCAGTTTTACTGGTCTTCCTCAAGCTGTTTAACTGTTGTCAATATGGCGGATTGTTTAGTCGTACAAATTTGAAATACAAACTGAGATAAACACTGCTCACAGTTAGCTACAGCTAGTCTGTTTCTAAGCGGCTTAATAATATTTGTAATAAAGTTCAGATATAACACGTGCTGTCATTGGTTGAAAGGGCGTGCTCTATCAGAGTATAGAACATGGAGTTGAAGCTGTCACGCCATCTGCCAATTTGTAACATGGCGGACCAAATGCCGAATTTTTCTCTTGGGTTTTTACTCGACCCAGAAGTTTTCTATGACCTAGAAGACGAAAGAGAAAACGAGCTGTTAGCGTCGATCAATTTAAAGGATACTGTCAATGACAATGTGACGTACCCTTTAACTGAAAGTGTGGTTTCCAACAAAGTTAATTACGAAAACACTGAGCGCGGCGGCAATTTAAACCGGCAAAGATTTGAAAACATGTCTAGTGCTGCAATAGACGAGATAATTGTAAGAGCAGAAACAAAGAAAACCAAACAATCCACCAAATGGGCTATCCGAGTTTTTGAAGGTGAGTTTTTTCGTTGCAAAAATATAATAAATACCATATGAACACCTCGAATAGAGTGGATGCACATTTGCTAAACTTTCTTACCAAAAAAAAAAAAAAACAATCAAGGAAAGTGGATGATTTTAAAACTAGCTAGCACACACACACATTTCTAAACAGCAGCTATAACTTTCTCTACAAAATGAACACCAAAATACAAATAAAAATCTTTTTTTTTGTTGCCATTTTTTAATAGCTTGGTGTAGTGAAAGAAAAGTTGCCAAGAACCTTCATGAAATGAGCAACAAAGAGGTTGACCTATCCAGAAGTTAAATCCTGCCTGCGAAGCACTTTTTCAGTACCCAAAGTGAGCCGTGAAATCTTAAGTTAAAGTTTGGTATGACAACTAGCCTCTGGGGGTCAACAAAATTGAAGGAATAATGAAAGAAATTTCTAAACTAGCATATCTCCGAGAATCTACATTAACCATAGTGTCAGTCAGCTACTGCAATCACGCTGTGGCCTAATGCGCAAGTTCCATCGTGGCACATAATGGCTATCTCTCGTCGTCGCAGTGAAGCTAGCCTGAGGAATTACAACAGTCGTCTATCCAGTGAACAGCTAAGAGCTTGTTCAGATATCCTCTCTGGTGCATTGAGTGGAAGACCATCGCAGCCAAGTTTCTCTGATGCAGCCACCAGTTCAGAAAATCCTCATGCTGCTGTAAATTCTACCGTTGTTTATTCATAGAACAACACAGTGCAGCAGTTTGTCAAGTTCCAACCACAAACTTTAAGCAGTTGTTTTCAAATTGTCACGTTGATAACGTCCAGGTTTTCATGGACCAAAATTCGGCTGAATTTCATTAATCATGTTACTACAGATACTGGTTTCTGTATGCAAAAAATGCACCTTTATGCATTCGAATTATTTTAAGCAAGATTTGCGATTCTTTGTGATAGCTTTTGATGGTTTGACATTTTGACAGCTTTGGTCTTGTTCATCCAATCAAGTTAGGTTGCCCATTCTAACAAGGATTCTGATTGGCTTATTGTAAGCATCCTCTGTCAGAGTATCGAGCATGCTGATGACACTGTTGTTCGCTTTGAAAATAAAGTTTGTTTGGAAATCGCTAGTGATGTGTGGGGAATTTAATGGATTCTTTATTATAAAACAAATAGAGAAGCCTTGACTGTGCTCTGTTCTGTAGTAAAGCACTTAGGAAGCGGCTAGAGCACTCAAGAAGTGGGGAGAAACACTCAACTACATCTCGTGTTTCTCCCTACACTTCTTTCATGCTCTAGCCGCTTCCTGCATGCTTTGCCACAGAACAGAGCACAGTCAAGGCTTCTCCATTTGTTAAACATGAAAAAACCTCCTAGTTCTGATTGGTTAAGATGAATGCAGTTTTCAGTGAATTCAGTGCAGAAGAGGGTTAATTCAGTGCAAAGAAAGAAACAAATCAGACATTCCGATTGGTCAGAATGACTGGTCAATGTCAAGATCAATGTCAAGATCAATGTCAAGGTCAAGGTCAATGTCACTTGCAGGGTTTGAATAAATTATTTTTGCACGTGATGCACGTGTTTTTCTTCTGCGTAGTTTTGAGAAGCTACCTCGTATTTTTTCATGTATATTATTATACATAATCTCATGATTTTTGTGTGCAATTTGGAATAGATGAGCACTTTTAAATGTTTTCAAAGACCACAAATTGCACTTGCCCTATGGGCAATTTTGTTAGTCTTTGAAAAGATTTACTCGTGCTTATTTATTCCAAGTTGCACTCAAAATCATGTCATTACCTATACAAATCTAATGAGAATACACATGTTTATACAAAGTGAAAAGCACATCACAATAACTGACTGATATTTTCTTAATAACAGAATAATTAGTATACAGCACAATGCTGTGCTTCCATGCTGAAAATTGAGCCACAAAGATTTGAAAAAGCTGGCTCATTTTTTGGAGCAGACCCAGCTGAAATGGTCCAGTTGCCAGATTATTTGAACAAGCCTGTTTTTTAGTCCCAAGGAGTTGATAATGGCTGTTTCAGGGGTTTTCCCACTTTTTCTGGTTCTCTGTCTTTCTCCCTTTCACTTATCCAAGACATCATGCAATGGGCCAGCATCTGACTCAGCAGAAGTAGCAACACTCCATTATTGGTTTCATGCTACAGAAATCAGGATGTGCTGTGGCCATAAGAAACTTTTGCTTGATTCAGCCGACCTCACCTTTTTTCCCTCTTAACTTCTCATCCCACTTGGTAAGATTGTTCTTCAGAAGCCAAGATACTAACTTTTAACTAACCTCTGAGAATGTTTGACAATGTATTCTCACTGTTTTCTTGTTTCTTACTTCCAGATGATTCTCACAGGATCTCTTGGGATTCCAGGAAGTAACAGAGAAAGGAACTCATCAAGCCAAGCTTTTGTAAGTTGTTGTCTTTCAGTTATGATTGTCTGTGTGATTGTATCAAAGGCTTTGAAGACCCCAGTTTACCTTCTGTAGGTGCCATGAACAACATAAGGGGGAGAGGGGAAGGGAGGTTACAGTTATAAATTTTGGTACGACTCAATTTGTCAACTCTCAAATTTTAGTGAGCGTTACAAACTGAAACCTGTCCAAACCCTTTGTGATTGTGCTGCAGAGATGCTAATCTGAGTAAATTTGATCATCTTGTGTAGAAGATCTTGTTTGTAATAAACTGCAACCATCAATTCATTTGCAATGAAAGTGTGGTTTTAAGTCTCCTCAAAGCATTTCATTTGATGGATTCTATGTACATGCAGATCAAAGGTTAACACTTAGTTCTAATTTGTCTGTCCTTATCACTCACTTTTCAGGACACTGTAAAAAAAACATTACATAACTGTTCTTCATGATAAACTTGAAAATTACTTTCATTGTAACAGCGAACTGCATATGGGTTCCTGGTAATAATTGAAACATAACTTGTAAAAATTCTCCACCACCCTGTCCCCTAGCTATTTAACTCCCAAGATCTGATTTATAATTCTCCTCTCTATAGCTGCTACTTGCATTTATGAGACAGTTATGAGAATTTGGTGTTAGATCAAAGTGCATGTATGTGTATACAGCAACTTCTATCTGATAGGTTTGAGTATTCCCTTTACCTGTTTGCTA
Source organism: Stylophora pistillata (assembly GCF_964205215.1). NCBI lineage: Eukaryota > Metazoa > Cnidaria > Anthozoa > Scleractinia > Pocilloporidae > Stylophora > Stylophora pistillata. Next base: position 13,433,514 of record NC_142520.1, read on the forward strand.
GATAATGTATGGATATGGGAGAAGTTACATGTTAATCACTTCTGGGAGTAGTTAAAAGCTGGTGTAGCCACGAGAATTAGTTTTTATCGGTTCTGTCGTTCGTCTTTGTTAATTGTAATTAGTGTAAAAAGTTCTCGTCTCGATAGTTCAGTTCTGTATTTATTAGTTGGTATTTTTTCGTACTGTTAAAATGTAAATTAAGTTTGTCAGCGTTGCCTCATGTAATCGCCTTTGAGTATTGTGTAGCCTTGTTTAGTCTGTTGTTTTAGCCTTTATCTGCTATATGATGTCGTAGTTGTAATTTTCATTCAGTCGTTGTTATTCTGGAGTGCCGTACAGATCTTGTAAGTAGTTATGCTTTCGTTTGTATTTTCTTGTGTTTTTCATATTCCTTTCGTTGTATTTAAGTTTCATGGCAGGGTTTAAGTTCGCATTGTTAATTCTGTATTTTTTTTTGTGTTATGTACAAGTGAATTGTTGGGATTAAAGGAACGCATTCAAACTGTGATGGAGTGCCAGTTACAGCTGGTGTTAGCAATAAATTGAGTTTTGTTTCTTCAGGCTGCTGCTTTCATGGGTTGTGCAATCACCTCTGCTGTGTTTGGAGGAATAATAATCCTTTGTTACAGTATTGCCATTGGGATGTACCACACTTCTCCTTGGTATGAAGATGATTTTCCTGAGCGCTACTGGTACAACTATGATGCAGAAATGGCTATCACAGTGATCACATTGATTCTTGGTATTGTTGAGTTTGGCATTGGAATATGGGCTGCCGTTCTCTGCTGTAATATGAATCCTTGCCAGTGCTGTGCTGTTCAAGGAGGCCAGGTATTATCTTCTGTATGAGTTTTCTTTTGTCTGCTTATAATATGATCATCATCACTGACTGTCATCATTTTCACTGCCACTGTTTTGATCACCGTCATCATTAATGTCATTTCATCATCTTTACAATTGTCATCATATCATCATTGATCATTTACTTCAAATAGCTTGACTTTTAGCAGGGTTGTCAAAAAAAATTGGAAGAACTGGTTTGTGATACAAGTAGGCAGCACAAAGTCATGCTTCCCTGTTGAAAAGCGATCCACAATCATTTAGAATAATTGGGGCATCATCATCATTAGTAATCATATCATTGTTTATCGACTGTATATAATAGTTATTGTATGCTTCCTTGTTTTCCTGTTTCACTGTATGCTTTTTGACTGTCTGTGTGTCTGTGGTCTACCTGTTAGTTTCTATGTGTTACTGGATTTGTCTTCCATCTTTCTCCATTTGCTAGTCTGTCAGATAGACATTTCTATACTAGTGAAGTGCTGAGCCTGCAAGCTTTGTTAGAAAGATAATTTGGTTTTATCAAATGAGTTGATAATGTAAATTTGCCACCGTAAAGAATATACAAAGCTGATGTTTCAAGTTTTAGCCCTTTGTCAAAGCAAATGATGAAGCTTTACATTGAAACTCTTTATTGTAGAAATTTGCATTTATTTATCAAATCAGTTAAGGTATCACAGACAAAAAAATAGCATTTTCATTCAAACTGAGCATGAAAAATTATGCAAGTTAACCCTGTAGATATACATTTTCTTTAAGCTTGATTAACACTGATTTATATTTATAATCTTTGCCATTGAACAGAGTGGGAGCTTACTGTTCCATGCCTAAATGTTTTACAAGTTTATTTGACGACGCATTTTGATCAACATGTTTCTTTTTATCAGAATGTGACCTGCACATATTGAGCTGAAAAAAGATGTCTGGAATTTTTTTTTTCCTTCAGTGATACCTCAATAGAACCAAATTGCCTTGTAATACCCCCTTCTGAGCCAGCGCCACAGTTTCCCTAGGGAGTTGATCCCTTCTAAGAAAGAGTTTATTTTTCCTTGTGTACACTGTTTTGTATAAATGTTGACATCTAAACAGCATTATGAATGATTCCTGAGACCCAACAGCCCTGTGGGTACACATGCAGACATGTACATTGTAACTGCAATTAGTTGCATGTAGTTGGTTATACAAACCATCCATCACGCATGAAATACTCATGATAAGAATGATTAGAAACAAAGATTTTCCACAAAGACTATGCAAACCTCTTCCATAAAGCTGTTAGGTCTAATCGTTCATGAAACATGCTTTTTAGGTGTCAACCCTTTTGCAATTGAGAGCATACATCTGATTATACAAGATGATCCATAACGATGATGATATTTGTGTACTCTTGTAGGCACCTTCAATGGTTTATGTGAGCAACCAAGGCATGGTCTATGGTGCTGGTGCTGCTCCCATGGCAATTCCAATGCAAACAGCAGGTGGTGTGGTAATGGTTCCAGTATCTTCATCAGGGGGCGTTGGAGGCCATCCTCAAACAGTTCAAATGCCAGGTGGTAGTGTAATGCAAGTAGTTAGTCAGCCACAGATGTACCAAGCTCCTATGGCTGGAGCTGTCGTCCAGGTGCCAACATCTGGAGCTGGGGGTCTGGGAGGTCAAGCTCAAATGGTCCAGATGCCAACATCTGGGGCTCAAGGAGGTCAAGCCCCAATGGTCCAGGTGTCACAAATGGGAAATCCTGAAGGCCCCCCAGAATTTACCAGGGTCACTCCTGATGTAACAGTGCTCGCAGAGAAGGAACCACTTCCTTAAGTATTTACAGATTCCAATTAGTAAGTAAAATTAAGTCCCTTGACGCAACCTACAAACTGTTCCTTGAATTGTCTTTGCTGAGTTGTCTATATTCCCTGTTTTTGATAGCGGGGGTCTGGTTTACAATCGCTTCTGTTTGTAACAAGTTATGATTAGTTTAGTAGCCTCTCAAAGGATGAACAACCATCTTTGAGACACCCTCCAAGAGTTTCTTCTCCACAAAGTATAGCTGTGTTCTTATATGCGCACAGTGCTTATAGAGATGGGTGGGAACTCGTCTGAAAGTATGAATGATGATAACGCAATGAAAAATTCTTAAGGACTTGCTCTCACACAAAATGTTCTTTCTTTCCTTGTAGCTCTTTGTCAAAATCAACGGACAAGCACGGAGATTGTTTTTCGTTATGATGCTCACTGTTGTTTAAAAGCACTACACGCAGCAAAAGTAACACAGTTATCTTAAATGATCACCTTTCAGTTATTAAACGTGGAGTAAATAACTGAAAGGTAGATTTGATAGACTGAAAAGCAAGTATGCAGCTGTTTCGTGAAAGGTTGTCAGAAAAAAAGAAACAAATACACGCAATTACCCCCAAAGGTAAAGTGGAATATTTTCAGGTCGCAGTTCCTTTATCTCAGGATTTCAGGGAAATCCGCCTGAGAAAACGGAGGAGAATATTGCGATTTGATTAATTTATTTATTTTTTACTTATTTGGCTTATAAAAATTAATTGATTACCGGATACCCAGATTGCCTACGTCACGTCCTTTTTTCTGACCAACTATCTCAAAACAATTGTTTCCAGTATAGCTTAAGCACGGAGTGAACATTGCTGAAAAGGCTTAGTGTTCCCTTAATATAATTTAGGTGTAGTATTTATTTATAACACCTAGGAATGAAGCGGCACTTCTATTTAGAGTTATTAATTCCCACTTATTCGAAGGAAATTTTACTAGACTGTAAAGCTGGTCGTATTAAAGGCTGGAGTGAACATTTCCATGAAACAAAGGCATTGCAGAAGCGTCTCTGTTAATTATTTGCTAATCACTTTTGGTGTTATTTTTTGGAAGCGCTGATGAAATTTTTTTACTATTAATTACGAAGAAACCAGCATAGACATTGAAGCATCAGAGAGGAACATACAATCTTTTACAACTCTATCTGCAGTAGGGGGGCCAAAAAATAAAAACTTCAATTATTGGTATTGTTTAAAACTTTTCACCCTATTACGAGATCGTTTTCTGCAATGGCACGAAAGTTGGCCTTCGATTGATCAAGTTTGAGAACGAGTTGAAAAGTTTTGATCATTATTGTTGAACGGTCAGAAGAGATGTCTCGCACGATAATGTACCCTAACCGAAGGAGCGAATGGTTGCTGCTCTCAGGTTACCGGGGGCTTTTTCATTTTGTTATTGACTTTCCCTTCCCTTCTAACAGAATGTAAAATATATCCATTTTGTGACATTCAGACGCTTCTTTATTGCACTTATATAGTTCGTTAACAATCCAATTGAAGTGACTAGATAAAATCATTTCGCTCCAACTTTCTCGCAGTCTCTGAGCTTCTTTCGATGCTTGGTAAGATACACAATTTTGAAGCTGCTCAATAAAAGAATTTAAAAATAAAATCTCGTTCCACCTTTGGACAATTAGTTTCAAAAGCATGCTAAAAATACGTCGAAATACTTATACAAAAAAGAAAAAAACACAATTCATCACATTCAGACATAAAAGAAAAAATATTAATCTCAAGACTGACTTATGGCCATGAAGGTCACAATCTGTTCTTTTCCCTGAAATTAAAATACCTTTAAGCAATGACTTGATAAAAATCCTCGAACCGTTATCTGCAATTTCCATCTGACATAAGTAAGATAATTGAGAAATGGGACAACTGATTATTCTCCAAGTTCAATGGAAATTCTCTATACATGCAAATGGCTGTAGCAGTCTTATCACTCATAAGAAAAAAAACTGATTGAGAAAAAATCTGTAAAAACAACATCTGGAAACGTTTTCAATACGTTTTCACTTCGACGTAAATGTTACGCCTGAAATCATGTTAATAGAACACTAATTAATTTGTGTTACATAAAAAAATGTTACCTTTTATATAGCTAATCGGGATAATTTCAGAACTTCTCATTAAAAAAAATGTGTATAGGAATTAGTTTGAGCACGATATCAATATTAAAATACTTAAAAGTTCTCCTTTTGAGTGTCCAAAATTCTACAAGCTCCCAACAGCAGTCCAATTTTTTGAGGCAATGGGAGTCCTTGTTGAACTTGAGGTTGGCCGTCTTTTGGTTCTTCCTGCTTTACAAAGAAGACTCTTGACATAGACGTCATCGGTATCTTACTGGTTTGTAGGTAGCTGCAAACTCCCCCGGATTCCAATGCTCACTTCCTTAGCTATAAAAATAAACGTATCTGAACTTAAAGAAGATCGTTGAGTTGCCATAACATTTTCTTAAGACATGAAAAGAAACACTGTACAAAAAGAGTTTCATATAAGATATTTCCTTTTTTACTCCTTTCATCTTTTCTAAAAAGATTGTTGTCATCGTAGATTTGTCCACTCCATTGTATTGTATCTCAATTTGCTGGAGCAAAAAGAAAATAAACTTTTAACCCCATTAGAAGCAAAATAACAGCAAAAGTATGATCGCTCAAATATAAACAATAAATTATGATTTAGAGTTACTTTTTCATTCTTATGAGAAAAAACTATGAAAAGAATAGTTACTTGCTTCAGCATCGAAATATCCTTGAGATCCAGGCTGACGTCATCACCAATAAGTACAAATGGCGCCCAGTATTTCACCTCCTTGAACACTTCAAATTCTCTCATACACTTCATGGCCTGATTGAGAGCTTCACTTGTCTTCTTTCCTTTAGCAAGCGCATCATAGAAGAAACTCATAAACTCCAGGGTTCCCTCGTCGTCAATGGCCCACAAGGTTACCACAACAGATCTAGCACCAGCTCCTAAAAGTGCTCGCGCGATGCCTACCACACCCTCATCCATGATCTCCCCTCGAGCAGTGTAACAGCAACTCAATACAACAAGTCGTGCCCGCAGCCCAGCTTGTACCACATCCTCCATCGTCATGAGGTAGTCCTTCTCTTGAGGATTTGGGTTTTCTCTTGTGGTGTTGGGTGCCAGGAAAACCTCTCCAGTTTCCATCTTACCATGCGTTGCAATGTGTACTAACGCCACAGATGACATTCGTTTTAACACATCATCTTTTGTTGCCATTTCTCCAGTGAGAGGGGCGATATTGAGGATACGTCCGATCATCTCCACTTCTTTCTTTGCTCCAGGAAGTTGTATCAAACTTCTTCTCTCATAAATGATATCTTTGAAACATGGGTCTCCAACAAGCAATGCACCAGTCGTCGTGTGGAATTGAGCTGGGCAATCATGAATTAATTGTAACGTCGTCAAGGATGGAAGCACACGAATTCTGAAAGAATCACTTAGATATGTTGACTTGGAGTCTTCCAATGCTGCGAAAGGTACAAGGCAAAATGGTCCCTCAGGAACAAATGTAAGCTCTTTACTTTCGTTGATCAAATCAGCAATAGGAGTAATGATGATGTCATGAAGCTTCTGTAAAGCCCTGGATTCCGAGTACCACACATTAATTGGGATGACATCGCTCGCCATTTCCTCCCGCTTCGGCGAATCAAAGGAAGGATTTTCGCGTTTCACACTTTCTTTTACACCAATCTCCTCAAGCGCAGTTGTGTTAAGTTGCTCAATAAAAATTTCCAAATCCTCCTCATACTTGAAATCATTTACATGTACCTTTCTCATCTGGATATTATCATTACTGAGGATTACCCAGAGGTGAACGCAAGGACCACTTACAGCAATGAAAACTGCGCTCGATGGAACACAACTCAGAAAAGTGTTGTCCGAAGTGCTGTTTGTTGATGAATGTCCAGGCTGATATATTGTGTCCAGGAGATCTCTCAGAGACTGAGCACGTCCTTCTTCTGCGGTAAGAAGAGCCTCTACGACGTTGCCTTGCATTAGATTTGTACGCCACAAACCTTTGTACGCTTGTTGGTGTTGATTGCGATACGAAATCTTCCACTGATCGTTGAGATGAAGACTGGCCCTGATATAATCATACACCTCTACACTCATCTGAAAGCACACAAACGCCTTCCAAACATTTCCTAGGCACTCAAAAATTGAACCAAGAGAAGAGAGTGAGCATGCCTCTGCAGTCGCGTCTCCCACTTTTTTAGCAATCTCTAGATGACGTTGATAGTACCCCATTGCTGCTTTCAACTGCTCTAGACCATGATAGTCGCTGCCCAGATGGCAATAACTTCTCCCCTCTCCGGCCTTGTCTCCTACTTCTTTAGAAATTTCTAGAGCACGTTGATGGTACCCGATTGCTGTTTGGAACTGCCTTAGACAGCGATGAATAATGCCAAGACAGCCATAACTTATTCCCTCTCCAGCCCTGTCTCCCACTTCTTTAGCAATTTCTAGATCACGTTGATGGTACCCGATTGCTGTTTTGAACTGTCCTAGACCTTTATAAGCGTTGCCGAGATTACAATAGCTTTTTCCCTCTCCGGCCTTGTCTCCCACTTCTTTAGCAATTTCTAGATGACGTTGATGGTACCCGATTGCTGTTTTGAACTGTCCTAGACCTTGATAAGCGTTGCCGAGATTACAATAGCTTTTTCCCTCTCCGGCCTTGTCTCCCACTTCTTTAGCAATTTCTAGATGACGTTGATGGTACCCGATTGCTGTTTTGAACTGTCCTAGACCTTGATAAGCGATGCCGAGATTTCCATAACTGATTCCCTCTCCGGCCTTGTCTCCCACTTCTTTAGCAATTTCTAGATGACGTTGATGGTACCCGATTGCTGTTTTGAACTGTCCTAGACCTTGATAAGCGTTGCCGAGATTACAATAGCTTTTTCCCTCTCCGGCCTTGTCTCCCACTTCTTTAGCAATTTCTAGATCACGTTGATGGTACCCGATTGCTGTTTTGAACTGTCCTAGACCGTCATAAGCGTTGCCGAGATTACAATAGCTTTTTCCCTCTCCGGCCTTGTCTCCCACTTCTTTAGCAATTTCTAGATCACGTTGATGGTACCCGATTGCTGTTTTGAACTGTCCTAGACCGTCATAAGCGTTGCCGAGATTACAATAGCTTCTTCCCTCTCCGGCCTTGTCTCCCACTTCTTTAGCAATTTCTAGATCACGTTGATGGTACCCGATTGCTGTTTTGAACTGTCCTAGACCTTGATAAGCGTTGCCGAGATTACAATAGCTTTTTCCCTCTCCGGCCTTGTCTCCCACTTCTTTAGCAATTTCTAGATCACGTTGATGGTACCCGATTGCTGTTTTGAACTCTCCTAGACCTTTATAAGCGTTGCCGAGATTACCATAACTGATCCCCTCTCCGGCCTTGTCTCCCACTTCTTTAGCAATTTCTAGATGACGTTGATGGTACCCGATTGCTGTTTTGAACTGTCCTAGACCGTCATAAGCGTTGCCGAGATTACAATAGCTTTTTCCCTCTCCGGCCTTGTCTCCCACTTCTTTAGCAATTTCTAGATGACGTTGATGGTACCCGATTGCTGTTTTGAACTGTCCTAGACCTTGATAAGCGATGCCGAGATTTCCATAACTGATTCCCTCTCCGGCCTTGTCTCCCACTTCTTTAGCAATTTCTAGATGACGTTGATGGTACCCGATTGCTGTTTTGAACTGTCCTAGACCTTTATAAGCGTTGCCGAGATTACAATAGCTTCTTCCCTCTCCGGCCTTGTCTCCCACTTCTTTAGCAATTTCTAGATGACGTTGATGGTACCCGATTGCTGTTTTGAACTGGCCTAGACCGTCATAAGCGTTGCCGAGATTACAATAGCTTTTTCCCTCTCCGGCCTTGTCTCCCACTTCTTTAACAATTTCTAGATGACGTTGATGGTACCCGATTGCTATTTTGAACTGTCCTAGACCGTCATAAGCGTTGCCGAGATTACCATAACTGATTCCCTCTCCGGCCTTGTCTCCCACTTCTTTAACAATTTCTAGATGACGTTGATGGTACCCGATTGCTGTTTTGAACTGTCCTAGACCTTGATAAGCGTTGCCGAGATTACAATAGCTTTTTCCCTCTCCGGCCTTGTCTCCCACTTCTTTAGCAATTTCTAGATCACGTTGATGGTACCCGATTGCTGTTTTGAACTGTCCTAGACCGTCATAAGCGTTGCCGAGATTACAATAGCTTTTTCCCTCTCCGGCCTTGTCTCCCACTTCTTTAGCAATTTCTAGATGACGTTGATGGTACCCGATTGCTGTTTTGAACTGTCCTAGACCTTTATAAGCGTTGCCGAGATTACAATAGCTTCTTCCCTCTCCGGCCTTGTCTCCCACTTCTTTAGCAATTTCTAGATGACGTTGATGGTACCCGATTGCTGTTTTGAACTGTCCTAGACCGTCATAAGCGTTGCCTAGATTACAATAGCTTTTTCCCTCTCCGGCCTTGTCTCCCACTTCTTTAACAATTTCTAGATGACGTTGATGGTACCCGATTGCTATTTTGAACTGTCCTAGACCGTCATAAGCGTTGCCGAGATTACCATAACTGATTCCCTCTCCGGCTATGTCTCCCACTTCTTTAACAATTTCTAGATGACGTTGATGGTACCCGATTGCTGTTTTGAACTGTCCTAGACCTTTATAAGCGTTGCCGAGATTACAATAGCTTTTTCCCTCTCCGGCCTTGTCTCCCACTTCTTTAGCAATTTCTAGATGACGTTGATGGTACCCGATTGCTGTTTTGAACTGTCCTAGACCTTGATAAGTGTTGCCGAGATTACAATAGCTTTTTCCCTCTCCGGCCTTGTCTCCCACTTCTTTAGCAATTTCTAGATGACGTTGATGGTACCCGATTGCTGTTTTGAACTGTCCTAGACCTTTATAAGCGTTGCCGAGATTACAATAGCTTTTTCCCTCTCCGGCCTTGTCTCCCACTTCTTTAGCAATTTCTAGATGACGTTGATGGTACCCGATTGCTGTTTTGAACTGTCCTAGACCTTTATAAGCGTTGCCGAGATTACCATAACTGATTCCCTCTCCGGCCTTGTCTCCCACCTCTTTAGCAATTTCTAGATGACGTTTATGGTACCCGATTGCTGTTTTGAACTGTCCTAGACCTTTATAAGCGTTGCCGAGATTACCATAACTGATTCCCTCTCCGGCCTTGTCTCCCACTTCTTTAGCAATTTCTAGATGACGTCGATGGTACTCGATTGCTGTTTTGAACTGTCCTAGGCTATTGTATGCACAGCCGAGACTGGCATAACTGTTTGCCACGACTTTTAGTTCAGGATTAGGTTTGTTTAGTAAATGAATCAGGCGTTCGTTATTGATTTCGATCTTAAAATTTGTCAAGGATGGATAGATAAATTTGTAAATGGATGTGGGAAAATGTGGTGAAACCCACTCAAACATCGGTTTCTTTTAGAGATTTGTTGTCTTTGATTATATTAGAATGACTTAGCCAACCTTGAGGCGCAGTGGTTTGTTTAGTTCTGAGTGTCAAGGTGGTACTGGTCTAGAGTCAAAAATTAGGGTTCTTTAGCTTGAAACGTTTGAATGAGTTTTTGAAATGAAATTTTTTTTAAAGTGGATTTTGTACACTAATTAAAATACGCCTTTGACGGAATACTTTAGATCCTAATAACTACTCAGTGCGGTGTAAATGAAAATCGCTTGCATTAATTGTAGACGAATCTGAACGGAACATGGCAATTTCCCAGAAACATTTCTTGCGTAGCTTCTTGTAACACGTTTGAAACATTCGTCAAAGGATACGGCTAATCCCATATGCAGCCAGCGTCTTGCTTCTTTATACAAAGAAAGCTCGAGACAAGCACTGGCTCCTAAAAAGAAGGCAACAATTAGTGGTGCAAGGTAGCTATTGACGTTAAGGTACAAACGCATGCAAAAAATGAATAAATTTTTATTAAGCTCGAAAAAACGAATTGTAAAAATGAGGAGAATTAAACTGTAGAATTACTGAAAAATGAATATAAGGAGTTAATGCAAAGCGGCTTCCAACGAAGGTTCAACTGAAAGGTTATGGATCTTTAATAGTTCTTTTTACCTATATAGCAGACGTTAACACCTCAGTTATCATGGACACATGGGGTGCAGTCGCCTGCCGTGATTCACACAATTTCCTTTGGAATCATAGAAAAGAGTTTTGATGACCTATGGCTGAGAACCCACCTTTCTTGATAGCTTTAATTAAACTGGATTCCAATTGAACGGCAACTGTTGCATCATCAAGACACTCCTGGTGGTTTCCTATGGAATTCACGAAGTGATTTTTATTTGGTCATTACGCGCAAATGCAGAAAAGGGGCCTAAAAAAGGCTGCAACCGCTTAAATCGAAGTGCACCTGCAAGGATCATTTCTTTGATCGATTTTTATCCGGTGTCATGAAAAACGAAATTTATTTATTTAATTTTGTGATTAGAATTCCCTTACGAAAAAAAAAAACCTATAAAATTTGCCTCGCTCCCAACTTGTAGTCTATCCCAGCTAGTATCTGGGGTGCACTGGCTCGGCTTCTTTGATGCAATTTTTCAGATTGCGGTCCACTTGCTAGAATCACGCCTTTGATTGAAGGAGGCTGCGTATTCCTTTATCTATCGCTGCATGACAAGTTTAGAAGTTTGAAATGGAATGCTTACCCGAATGAAAATGAGCTGCCGCCCTATTGCTATAAAGCTTAGCGTTTAACCGTTTATCTTTGCAGTTGACTCGAAGTCCTTCAGAGTAGGAGTTAATCGCGTTATTCATTTCTCCATGTCTGTATTCTTTGTTTCCTGTCTCGAGACATTCTTTTGCTATCCCTGAAAACAAACCGGGTTCAGGGTCGGATAATTTGTTTTTTCTTTTTTGAAATGTTTAAATGTATCACTGATAAGTAAAACGCTTCTTTATTTTTTCCCTATTTTTTTTTTCGGTGTCAGTTATTTGTTTCTGTTTTCCTTTTATCTGTAGTGCTATTGATTTAGCGTCGATATTCAATCCATGTGTCTGCATACGACTATACACCTTGAACAGATTGCGCGTGGTCGAGCGATTTTTTCTTTTTTCTAATAGCGATAAACTTTGATACAAATGTGTCAAAGACTATACTGGGGCATCTTTAAAAAAATTCTGATTTCACCTTGTTTTCTCACCTCTCAAAAAGTCATCACATACACCCAGTTTAGAGTCACATGAAGTAACTTGAATTTCTTCTGTTGCTGAAATTACCAAGAAAATGTTTTAATCTAATCAGTGATCACAATCATGTGCAATTCCAAGCATTGATCAAATACACTTAAGCCCTCCACGTCACATATAATACAGGCGTGTTTTTAAAATTCCTTAAAACCTCAAGTTGATGTAGTCTTAACTAACTTCAAAATTATCATAAAAAAGACCTTCCCTGTCGCCTTTTGAGTTAATTTTTTTTTCTTTTTAAAAGTCTTTAAATTATAATTCTTTTCTCTCTCCGTTCAATGTATTTTCACTTATTTGAAAAGCAGAGACCGCAAAATATCTTCGGTTAGGGTCTCCTAAAGAGAAAATGGATTGTTTGGTTTGCTTACTGCGGTAAAACTTTTAAAATTAAGTTTCGAAGCATCAATGATGAAAGCCTACTACCCAGGCCTACTCGCAAGCTAGAGAAATCTCAATGGCATCCGCTGTTTGGTCTCGTCACTTCACGGGGGACAGAACAGGTTGCGTGAAAAGATCAAACAACAGCTGCAGAGGAAACTACAGTAAGCGGGGCACAAGCGTAGTTTACTTCTGCTCAGAATTGCTCGAAGAACAGTGACATCAGACCACAAAATACCTGTGTCTGGTTTGATTTCATATAAATTAGAAGGGTCTCTTTTTCGCTCTTTCTTGAACTATGAATTTGTTGGAAACTTTGAAGTTAATAATCTTTTTCTTATACAAAGTTGAGAGGAACTGTCTCATCCCAACCCAAACATCTAACAGAATACCTCTTGCATGCATTACAAGCCTGTTTCTCACCTGTGGCCAGAAGCTCTTTTTTCACCTCCAGTTCCTCTCCCGTTTTTGGGAGGTTACTTTCTGCCATAGCTGGAAATGAAGGAGAATCGATTGTACTGCGTTAGAAAACATGATTAGGAATCAAAAGAGGAGAATCAAACAAAAGTAATTTAAAGAGAATATAGTACAACCGTATATTTGATTGTAAAGAAAGAACGAGAATCTCAAAGTTTCCTCCGTCACGCTATTAATGACTTTAAGCAAACCACGGCGGCTACGGCAACGAGAACGTGGAAAAACAATAGATCTGATTGGCAGAACAATAGCCTGGCACGTGCGTTTTAAAACTTTGTACATTTCTTAGCCGTCCTTTGCAAAACAACAACGTAAAATCACCAAAATTTGCATTGTCTGCGAAGCTAATTATTTTAATTTATATTTGGAACTTAACGCTACTTTTATGCGTTAGGTCGAGTTTGAGGTCTGGCGCCCGATGAGACGGTAAAAACATGCAGCCATTTTCGAAATTCTAACTAAAAGTAGAAACTCATTTTTAAATCAATGTCTTCTGTAGCGTTGACGTCCTGACTGCTTACAGTCCCTATTGTTGCAGCGTGACAGTCAAGTTCCGCGGGATGTGTCATATTTGTTTGTTACTTTGTTCATTTGTTCGTTTTCGTATTCTTATCTGATCACCCAAGGCTCTCCGTAATCATAATGATTGTGTTCTCATTAAAAACGTAAGTCGAGGCTCTGCGTGACCGTCAAGAACTCTACCAAAATCCCGGGAATCATTTACGTCCAAAACAAACGCGTTTATTTACAGCCATCCAGAAACACCTCTAGACCAAACGAAGTGAGTGTGAGATCTTACTTTTTCATCAATTGCATGCGTAAAATTTCCCACAAAGCTATCGAGAATCCTACATTTTTTTTCAAGGAGTTAAGAAAATATGAACAACTGGAAATAGCTGGCTCTTTACCAATTATGTTAGCGAAACTTTCGCTATTTCATTTGGAATCCATTTTTTTTTTCCAAAAGGCACTGAATAGGAGTACATTTTTGGGAACTGGAGAAATATCACTGGTTGTACTTTCCATCAATTCCCCTGTTATCAAGAATTAACCATCATTATCAACTAAGAATCAAAACCAAATCGAGAACCGCGCGTTGCAGTTAGACTCCTTCATAGCCTAATCTTGTGGGCCAGTGGAGGGGCTCATATTGCCAGAATATGGAAGCATTTGGCGATGGAAACAAACTGAAACCAAAAAGAACTATTTTTTGACATCGCAAAACTTAGGAGAACTTTGAAAATATTTGAAAACGCATTGCCATGAATGCAATATAAATTTAAGGGAGATATTTTGGAAATTTCTTTTAGCTCGTTAGATGGTTTTGTCTTTCAAAACCATCATCAGCAATCACTGAGCCCACGTTTTTACCTTTCAATGTACGATATAAACAAACAGACCTCTGTGCTAATCTAGTCCGTTACTGAGCGAAAGGTATATCTACTAAAACCGAACTCCAACTGAAAACGAGTGAGAATTAACATGATTAATCACCTTGTGGATACGTAGTTCGAATATTTGATGACAAAAAATTAGTTCCTGTCGCAGACCACAGTACTGAGCGGGTCAAGTTTGAATGATGTTGGCAAGTCTTATAGTAAAAACTAAAATAATTAATCATGACGTTGGCGAAGGTTCGTCTTCATACGCGAACAAGATTTAGCGGATTTAGAAAAAGTAAACAGGAATCGATGGAAGGAAAAGGTGAATATTCCATCCATACCTGTATCTCGAATTAATGAAAGGTCATTATCCGAGTTACAAAAACCAAAATGACTAATCGTGATGTTGGCGAGGATCCGTTTTAATGCATGAATAATTAAGAATTAGACACTTTAATCAAATATTCCTTTTTCAAAATATTGGGACCCAGGAGCGAGCAGGATTAGGCGAGATGAATTCGTAATAAAAGGCGAATGTCTATTGATTGCAAATTTGAATCAAAGACAATTTTGAAACACATTCTAAGAGCACTGAACACAGAGATCTGCTGCATCGAAAACTCAGCTCGCCCGAAAACCACTATATCAATTTCTCATTACAAGGACTATTTCCTTTAAAACATATTTGGTTCAGTCTCAGAAACGTCGTTAGATGTAATTAAAGGAAGTTGCATGGAAACTGAAAACCGTCGTGTTGATTAAATCTGGTTGTGGTGACGACATCGACATCTTTACATGTGAAGATATAAATGATACCTTTACTGCGTGCGATGAAGATGTCATGGTTTCGAAACAGAAAGAAATGCTTGTATTTCATCGACAACTACATTACCATTATTATTACTATCGATCGCGAATGTTGCGAAATCAAAACTGTTGCCGCGAGTTATAGACAAAGAGGAGAAACATAGGCATTTTGTTATTACTTCACCTTTTCTAACCTCAAGCTTTGTTTCACACTTCGTTTCATTTACTAGAAATATTGACTGGTTTGGAAGTTGAAAAGAACTGTAAATAGATATTACACCTTAACCAGTTCTGTCACGCGCTTACGACGCGCTTTTGCCACATACTGATCCTGACGTACATTTTAAGCTTTAACTCCCAAGATCAGATTATTAATTCTCCCCTCTTGTTGCTACGTCTTTCTTCATAAATAAGTTACGCGAATTTTGTTTTGGATCAAGACAACTTCTACCGGATAAGTTCGAGTATTCTCATTACCTGTTTACTGGATAATGTATGATTATTATCCAACTACAGCTTGACGAGTACAAATAACGCCATAGACGAGTACAAATATAACGCGGTATTTGTACTCGTCTATTGTGGTACCGGTTAAACAGGTTTTCTCGCATCGCGCAAGCGAAGAATTGGATTGTAGTTACGAAAAAAAAAGAAAAAAAAAAAGTGGGGCACAATTTGGATCATTTTTCCGACCACGAAGAGTCAGAATGGTTGGCAAATATAGATCCAGGTTCATTAGATTAATTGAACGAAGAAAAACAGCTTGACGACCAGAAAATTTCTTCATTTAATGAAGAAATTAGAAACAGCAACACAACAACGTGCCAATTCCGTTCCGCTTTGCAGACTTCTGTCACGCACTCCTCATAAATAAATATCCGCGAAATTCGCCCGCACTGAAATAACAGTTTGGCGTGTTGGATAATAAACAACTTATTTGACGTTTTGTTGTGTAGTATCGCTGAGTATTTTTACTCGTTATTTATATTTTGACTCGCCCTTCGGGCTCGTCAAAATACGGCACAACTCGTATAAAATATGTCACGACATATTACACCACAACATATTACTCCCACAAATATGTCGCGACGTTTACACAACGGGCGTCATGGAGGTCTCACTTGTGCGACATAAATGATATTTGAAACCAGACGGTCAACTCTTATTATTTCACGCGCAAAAAGAGCACTAAATATAATTTTGTAGACATGAAACTGGTGCTAGTTTTATTAGCGACATTTCTTCAATCTCTGTTTAATTTGTTCAATGTACAAAACCCTATTGGTTTACACGCATTGTACAACACTCGCCAACGGCAAATGTTGGTTCTTGCCGCTTTAAATCTACGTCGATGGATGCAAAAAAATGGGAAAACATCTGCGAGCCAAAGGGTGAAAACAAGCCATTCCCATACTGAGAATAATCAGGTGAATAGTGTAAATTTGTAGATTGGTATGGGTTGAAATTCGCCCTAAGGCCCAGATGGAACGTTGTGAAGAAAACTGGTGACGTGTTGTCTTTGCAGAATTTCGAGAATCCAATTTTTGCCAGTATTTCGGACTTGATTGACGTTGCGACAGAAAAAAAGCAAAAAATTGTTATTTTAAGGCCATTAGACAAGATATGACCTGCTTCCAGGCAGGACATCGGCTTTTTTGATCTTTAGGTTCTTCGGATATAGTTATGTCTGGTCGCAACAAAAGGGTCTCACTTGTCGCAAGCATGCGATGACAGATTTTATGTCCAATATAAACACCAAAAGCGTTAGTGTGACCCCTGCCTAAGATGTAAATATTGCAGGGCCAGAATTTACATATTAATCACTTCCGGGAGTTGAACGGTGAACGAAATTACAGTGAAACGAACTCAACCGGGGCCACCCAACGTTTTTTAGCCAATTACAAGACAAGTACGGAACAAACGAATGGGAGTTCGTTCCCAGCGGTCAAATTAAACTGCTCGTTTGACTGGAGTCGATGTGAAGACATGCGATAGTTTCTAGTTTTTTTACGGTGAAATAAATATGTTGTTTATTTCGTTTACGGTAGAAGCGAATAAATATTTACCTAATAGCGGCCAGTAATTTTGAAGACTGAACAGCCTCAACGTACGTAAGTAACGAATAATGCTGGGTAAACCAATGAAATTTATTTTTCGAAACACGGTCTGGAATGTCGGAGACAAGAACTTGTATAATTTACCGAGTATTGCTGACGGGAATTTTGAAGACTGAACGAACTCAACGTAAATTTACTAAATTACGGCTGAGTAAACTTTTATAACAAAAATTTTTCGAAATAGGGTATGGAGTTTTGAAGAAGAAAGCTTGTATAACTTACCGAATTTTGGGGGCCGGGAAGTTTGAAGACTGACTCAGACTTAAAGAAATTTACTAAATTACGAACGAGTTAACTTATAAAATATATATTTCGAAACACGGTCTGGAATGTCGAGGATGAAAGCTTATATAATTTACGGAATATGCGGCTGGGAATATTGAAGACCAAACGGACTCAATACAAATGTATTTGCGGAATTGACACGGCCTGAGATTTTGAAGACGAAACGGTTTCACCTCAAATCAGTAAATGTTTGAAATACTTCGTGACTTTCAAACTACAACGCAAACGGAATCAACCACCGGTAATGCATGCAAAAACTAAATTTGAAATTTTCTTTGTCCTTGTGATTGGTTACTAAAATTCCCGGTAAAATTGTAGATACGGCCGTTTTTCAATGATATTTTAAAAATATACTTGTGTTGAGCCGGTTTCGCCTTGAGGTTTAGCCGGCCGTAATTTGATATATTTATTTACATTGATCGAGCCCGTTTCTTGTTCAAAATTCGCGGCCGCAATATTCAGTAAATTACATAAGCTCTCGCCTTCGGCATTCCAGGCCGTGTTTCGGAAAATATATTGTATAAAGTGAGTCGGCCGCAATTTGGTAAATTTAACTTTAGTCAGTTTAGTCTTCGAAATTACCGGCCGCCATTCGGTAAATATTTATTCACCTTTACCGTAATAGAAATGAAAAATATTATTTTTTCTTTTGCTTTAAAAAAACTCTAAGCTTTCGCATACCTTCACATCTGATCTAGTCAAACGAACAGTGAAATTTGACCCTTATAGTGATTGATCCGCTGATGAACGAACTTCAATTTTTCTGTTCTAAACTCGTCTTGTGATTGGCTAAAAAACGTTGGGTGGCCCCGGTTGAGTTCGTGTCACTGTAAAACGCGCGGACTATTCAGAGGTGAATCAAATGAGGGAAACCAATAAGAATTTATTATGGTGATATACGTGAAATATTTTAAGATCTGACAACAATAAACCGGAAAATCTACTGAAATAAGACTTAGTTCAGTTGTCGGGGGGCAGAAACATAGGATCACGCTCTTCCATAAATAACATGTGTTCTGAACAGCTGTCATATATTCCAAAATAAAAATTGATTTTTACCTGTTAAATTGTCATCCTCTAAATCTCTCTTTCCACCAAAAGATTCCATTCGTTATTTCTTCATGCCCGAAAATAGCAAGAATAATAGCTTTCCTTTGAACAATTTCGATTAAAACACGAAAGATTACATATTCCCGAGTTGAGAAGATCCAACCCCCGTCTTATGCCTAGTTTCGTGATTGAAATTGCTATACTGTTTTTTGTTTTTTTGTTTTTTTATTTTTCATCGTCGAATTCATTATTTGTTTACATTTTTCTGCATGATGATTGAAACATTCATTCTTCGGTTTAAATGCAGCTATTTCCCTTCCAGCAGAAAACATTCGCAAACCGTAAAATTATTTTTCTCCTCAGTGCAGGATGTACACTCTGTGCCTTAACTAAATCGATAAATGATGAATGCATACTATGAGTTATCTTTTACAAGCAGAATTTCTCTTAGATTAATTAACTCGAAATATCACTCATTCGATGCGCTCTCTGGTGAGATATCAAGTCGATAACGAGAAGTGTAACTCCATATCCAAGAGCAACCATGTATTATTTTGTTTACTTTTATAGACACTATATGCGTTTACTGAAAAGAAAAGGCGACTTTATTTAGGAATGAGAATATGCCCCTCACTTATCACCTGACAAAGAGGCGCGAAAAGCGAGTGACGTATCGGCAGTTGATTAGCGATATCAATCAGTACAAATTACATGGTCAAGAATTTTTTATCATCTTTCCACGAGAAAGCTAAAGGTTTTTTTCACATTTTCATTTTTCGCTATCACCATTACAGTTTCATAAATATTCTAAAAATGATAAAGGTGTACCTTTTTTTGTCAATAACTCTCGCCAATCTTGTACCAAATTTGTTTGTAGTCAAAAGTAAAACGTCTGCAGTGAAATTCAGTGACGCTATAGATCTCAACCCAATACAATTAGTTTTGGAATGATAAAATCTGTTCTCTCCGAACATGAGAATGATGTTGATTTGCAAAATTAGAAATATGGTTTTGTTCGTACGTAATCCAGTTCCGAGCAAGATTAAACGGACACCAATCTTACTGAAATTCATTCGCTGACTGCCTCAGTGTCTTACATGGAAAGAGAATTTGATGTTACATCAAAATACTTCCAATAAGCGATAGTGTTCTAGTTTTTCAACGATCAGAATGTTTTGTTTTGAAAATTAAAAAGCTAAACTAGAACTAGATAAGAATAGAAACCTACTTTCAGTTGACAACGCATGTTTAATTAAAATGCATGTTTAAGCTTAGATTTAAAGCAAAAAAGTACAGCGGTGTCACGTATATCTTGCCTTAAAGAGTTCCAGTCTACGACACTCTGATACGTACAACGTTGTTTGCCCCAGTTTGTTCTTACGCGAAGTAAATAAAAATCGTCTTTGGAACGCGTGTTGTAACTATGATTTAAGTTATTTCTAACAAAATTAAAATCAGATTCAATAAGACCACTCAAACACTTGAAGATCGTTGTACAACGATGGGAACGTCGCCTGAGATGCAGTGGCTTCCAACCAAGAGAATCAAGAGCTTCGGACGCCGAGTCATGCGGATGGCGATAAAGAATTATCTTAGCAGCTTTATTTTGAAGAATCTGAAGATTTTCCATGAGAGTGGAGTTGTTCTTATCACCCCAAACAATGTCACCATAATCAAACAAGGGAGGGATGAGACTATTGTAGAGAGTTAGATGGGATTGGAGTGGTAGCATCTGCTTTACTCTTCTCAGGACACCGAAGCGTTGGTTGAATTTGTTGACAACCGAAGAAACGTGATCTTGCCAAGTCATATTTTGACTGATTGTAACTCCTAACTACTTAAAAGACTGAGTCAGTTCTTTCTAAGGGTGGCAGCATCCTTCGCATGGAAAGATAATTTGGTGTTATATCAAAATACCTTGGTTAAGAGATAACCTCCTCGGTTCTCAACGATTACAATTTTTTTTTTGGCTGAATCAGTTGCATTGATATCTATTCTGTGAGAACAATCTACACAGGTTCATCACCAGAGGGAGACACAATGCTAAACAACATCCTATCAGCAGTGGCCTTTTGGTAGATTTTTTTTTCACAATTTTCGATAATGATATACCATATATCATTTCACTATCTTTCTTTACCCAAGGAGTGCCGTAATTAAACTCCAATAAAGCTCTTTTTCAAGAAGGATACTTTACTTCTCGTCAAAACTAAGGAAAAAAGAGATTAAAATCGTTTCTGCTGAAGTCATTCAAGTGTTTTATCATCTGTGTATGTGTGTAGAAATTCTCGTTGTATCGTACTGGAATTTTAATAAATAAATTGTTACTGGACCAGCTATAAGCTGGGACCGTGAAGAAGAAATCTGAGTCTTTCTCTGTCGTTGATCCACCGAGTTTTTTGCTGCATTTAGGATGCCGTAATGCAGGCCAATATTGTGGTTCATAAAAGACAAGCGTTGCACATGATACTGGAATCAGTAATATTGTAGTTTCATAGATCCTTCTGGGCAGAAAAAATCAGCTAATTCAAGGTCTGTTATTATATTCTTAATGTCAGCATCGAGAAATAATTCTGTCGTTTTAAACGATAAAAGAGTTGGGCAATGTTTTTAAAAAAGTATGTTTTTATTTGTCACGATGAAGCTCGAAATTTATTTTCCTTTGTTATGTATATTAAGATATTGACGCTTTCAACATTGATGACTGCAGCAGTATGGAGGATGATGTCTTATATACTATTATGTACCAAGGGTATATTTTGGCTTATTAATGAGAAATCTATAGCTACACGTGCGAGAACTTCAGATCGTACAGCCCGAAGGCCTAAGACTCGAATTCTCGAGAGGAAACTGACTCACAATGTTTTTCTTTCGCCCACGTTCGTCACGAGTAATTAGGATCGATATTTTTCTCGTTCGTCCGTCTTATCATCCAGATAATTTACATTTGTATATCTAGTCAACAACCTCTTATCTCATTCACTGATTTATTCAGTTCTCACCTTAACTCCTCTGATAATGTGATTTTCCCCGCAAGTATGTAACAAAATGTTGTACTCGCTCACACCAGCAGTTTAGAGGAAGCTGAATATGAGCTTATCGAACTCGAAACAGAAAATCTTGTATCATTTGTTTATTTTGGTGATACCTGATTCTATTTTGTGGCTATGATGTTTCACTATTTACGTAATATCTTTCAGCTTTTCATTTTCATTCATCCTGGGTATAGCACAATAGCTGCACAATGGCTGGGGTTAGCCACTCATTATTATTCAATTGTTTTGGGAAAGGGGTCGTTAAGCTACCGCCTGGTTATGTTGATGTGTTTACGAATCAAACAAACTTAGCGTTAAAGTGTCAGTTAGGCTTGGAAGTCCACTAGTGCAGAAACAAGCTGAATTATAAGGAGCATTGCTTGAAAATGACGAATATGAAAGCTTAAGACTCTTCTTTACAGTTATCATCCGCATTATCATCGTCATCATTATCACCATCATCATCATCATTATCACCATTATCGTCATCATCATTATTTCTTTGGACACAAAAATGTATTATTCATTTACGGCTTCTGCCGAACATAGGTGAAATCCTAAAAAATACCCATTTCCACGAGTACTTTTTGTTTCAATCCATCGTATATTTTTAGTCTCATGCGATTGTTCTAAATGCTTGACCGAATACCCCCTATTTAAACAGAGGAATATCCAAGGATATAATCCAAGTGATATTCCTTCAAAGAGAAATTTTAAACTAAGAGAGATAAATTAGTATTAAAAAGCAAACGGATGCCATCCGCTTTATTAATATACAGATATTGATTGCAAATTTAAATCAGAGACAATTTGGAAACACATTTTAAGAGCACTGACTGCAGATGTCTGCTGCAACGAGAACTTAACTCACCCGAAAACCACTTTAACCTTGGACATAAAAAGTTCAACAGTTTCTCATTACAAAGACTATATTCTTTAAAACATTGAATTTAGGCTTAGAAACGTCCGCAGGTGTAAACAAAACCTTTGCATGGAAAGTAAAACCGTCATGTTGATAAATCTGGTTGTGGTGACGACATCGATATCTTAACATTGATATATTTACGTGATATAAATGATACGCTTATTGCGTGCCGTGAAGATCTCATGGTTTTGAAGAAGAAAATAATGCTTTTATTTCATCGACAACTATATTGCCGTTATTATTACTATAGACCGTGAATGTTGCGAAATAAAAAGTGTTGCTGCGATCTTTAGACGTGGAGCGGGTACGCCGGCATTTTGTAATTATTTGTTCCTTTTTTAACCTTAGATTCTGTTTCACACTCCACCTCATTTTCAAGAACTTTTGGCTGGTTTTCATGATGACAGGAGTTAAAATTAAATAAAGCGCGTAATCTGGCACTATCACGTCCTAATCACGTACAGTTAATGCCTTAACTCCCAAAATCTGATCGTTAAATCTGCCCTCTTGCCGCTGCATGTTTTATTTTTAAATTATTTGGTCTTCGATCAAGATAACAACCTCTACCTGATAAGTTTGAGTATTCTCATTACCTGTTTGTTGGATAATCTATGGATATTACGACGAGAAGTTGCATGTTAATCACTTCTGGGAGTTAAAGAGTTCAGGAAATTAAAACGCGCGCAGACTATTCTGAGGTGAATCAAATGAGAGAAACCATTAAACATTTATTTTTGTGATGCACAGTAATTGAAATATTTCAGATCTGACAACAATAGACCAAGAAAATCTACTGAGTTTATATTTAATTCAGTTCTCAGCGGGTCAAAGATAGGATCCGCACTTACACAAATGACATGAGCTTTAAACAGCTGTCATAAATTCCAAAATAAAAAATTATTTTTACCTGTCATGTACTGTCATATCCTCTGAATCTCTCTATTCTCCAGAATATACCATTTGTTATTTCTACACGCTTGAAAACAGCTAGAATGATAGTTTTCCTTTTAACAATTTTCTTTCGTATTCATATTTTTATGTGCGTTGCAAAAATATTTAAAGCATAATAGCCTCCAGTTTACATCAAAATAATTGCTCGCTTTCATAGTCGTTGTGGTTTCTGGGCCAATAATTTCACTTTTAGCTCGACTGAAAACCACTTTAACTTTGGACATAAGAATGCAACAATTTCTCACTACAATTACTATTTCCTATAAAACACTTTGGGTTCAGTGAATTTTCCGCAGATATAAACAAAAGCCTTCCATGGAAAGTGAAACTGTCATGTTCATAAATCTGGTTGTGGTGACGACATTGACATCTTTACATGTGAAGATATAAATGGTAACCTTGCTGCGTGCGATGAAAATGTCATGGTTTCGGAGCAGAAGAAAAGCCTGGTATTTCATCGACAACTAAATTACCGCTATTATTACTATAGATTGTGAATGTTACGAAATCAAGACTGTTGCTGCGATCTATAAACCTTTTTAACCTCACGTTTTCTGTCACGCTTGAATTCATTTTCGAGAAAAATTGCCTGGTTTTGATGTTGAAAAGAACTATAATTAAATATGCAGCAAATGGTTTGAACGCGGGGGTAACACGTGAAGGTGTAGTCTGATCGTCCGGGTGAGTGTAGTCCTGAGAAGGACTGTTGTCGGTGGTAGTGACTGACGTTTCGACAACCTGTGCGGAAGTCATCATCAGAGTCAAGTGAATGATTGTTGTCAATAGAATGTTCTTATTCCAGTTCGTATGAAATGATCGGCTGGTTTTGCCGTGATGTTATTGGCTGTAAGACTCAAGTGACGTAAGTCGGTCGTGATTGGTCTGTTTCGATCTGTCGGTAAACTTAGGTCGTTCTTTTTCGGTCGTTTGTGATGTTTATGTCGTGAATGAGTCGTTTGTATGGAGCGGGTAGTTGTTGACATCTGTTTAGGGGAGTCTGTTCTAAGTTAGTAAACCAGCTTTCCAGAGTCAGTCGTTGAAAATAGTCAGTGCTGTAGGTTAGACATTGCGCAGAGTCCCAGTCAATGTTGTGGTTGGTAACAACGACTTCATCCGACGAAACACTCACCGACCCACTACCACTAACGAAACAAACGACACCGCAACCCCTACGACTACAGCAACCATACCGTACATAAAAGGCATGTCTGAAAACATCTCGCGCATCTTACTACCCTTCAATATCCGCGTCGCCCACAAACCCATCACCACACTACGTCAGTTACTAACCAACGTTAAAGACAAAGACGAACCGAGGAACAGACACGGAACGATTTATAAGATCAATTGTTCCGACTGCCAAGCCTCCTACATCGGTGAGACTGGCAGAAACCTCACAACAAGACTGACTGAACACAGCCGGGCGACGAGGAAAGGTGATGTCAGCAATCACATTGCTGAACACCATCGACTTACCAACCACAACATTGACTGGGACTCTGCGCAATGCCTAACCTACAGCACTGACTATTTTCAACGACTGACTCTGGAAAGCTGGTTTACGTGAGTCTAGAACAGACTCCCCTAAACAGATGTCAACAACTACCCGCTCCATACAAACGACTGATACAAAGCTGGTTTACCTGAGTCTAGAACAGACTCCCCTAAACAGATGTCAACAACTACCCGCTCCATACAAACGACTCATTCACGACATAACATCACAAACGACCGAAAAAGAACGACCTAACTTTACTGACAGATCGAAACAGACCAATCACGACCGACTTACGTCACTTGAGTCTTACAGCCAATAGCATCACGGCAAAACCAACCGATCATTTCACACGAACTGGAATAAGAACATTTTACTGACAACAATCATTCACTTGACTCTGATGATGACTTCCGCACAGGTTGTCGAAACGTCAGTCACTACCACTGACAACAGTCCTTCTCAGGACTACACTCACCCGGACGATCAGACTACACCTTCACATATAATTAAATATGTCACGTCACCCAGCTCTGTCACACGCTCATCTTGCGCTTCTGCCACATACTGATCACGTACAGTTGAAGCTTTAACTCCCAAGACCTGATTTTTAATTGTTAATTGTCTCCTATTGCTGCTACATGTTTCCTTTTAAATTACTTACGTGAATTTGATTTTAGATCAAGATAACAGGTTCTACTTGATACGTTTGAGTATTCTCATTACCTGTTTGCTGGATAATGTACGAATATTGCCGGGAGAATTTACATGTTAATCACTTCTGGGACTTAAAAGGTTAAGGAATTTAAAACGCGCGCAGACTTTGTTTTCGTGATCCAAATTGCTGCTCTACCTCGGGAAAGTCATAGTGCTTTTTTTGCCGTTTTTATATTTGGCTTTATTATCTGCTTACATTTTTCTGCTTGACGAGTGATTAATTTCTCTTTTAGCGGAAAACGCACGCAATCCCTAAAATGTCTCTTTTCTCCTCAGAGCAGGACGTACACTGAATCGAAAAGGATGAACTCATACCGTGAGTTATATTTTACCAATATTATTTCTCTTGGAGTAAAAAAACTCGATATATCACTCGCTCGCTGTGCTCTCTCGTGAGATATCGAGATGATAACGAGAGAGTAATTCCATATCCACAAGCCTCCATGTATTATTTTGTTTACTATGTACGAACATAGGCCTTTACTGATAGGAAAGGCGACTTTATTAAGGAATAAAAATTTGCTATCTATTCATTAAACCGACCAAGTGGCGCGAAAGGCGAGTGACGTGTAAGCAGCTGATTGGCCACTTCGATCAGTGCAGCTTACATATTTTTCCATCATCTTTCCACGAAAATGCATTACGTTTTTTCCAAATCTTTATTTTTCGCTTTCACCGTTACAACTTCATAACTGTTCCAAAAATAATAAAGGTGTACTTTTTGGCGTGTCAATAGCTCCCGCCAAATCGACACTAAATATATTTGCAGTCAAAAGTGAAAAGTCTCCAGCGAAAATCAGTGACGCTATAGATCTCACCCCAATACAATCAGTTTTGGAATGATACATGCAACATTTTCTCTTCCAAACATGAGGATGATTTTGATGTGCATAATTAAAAATTTGGTTTTGTTCGTTCGTATCGAGTCCCGAGAAAGATTAAACGGACATCAACCTTACTGAATTTCATTCACTAACTGCTCTCACACGGAAAGAGAATTTGGTGTTACATCAAAATACTTCCCCTAAGAGATAACTTTCTAGGTTCTCAACGATCACAATTTTGGTTTCTACTCCGTGAGAACAATCTACACATGTTCATCACCGGAGGGAGACGTAAAGCGAAATAACATCCTATCCGCAATATAGTGGCTTTCTTGTATATTTTTTTTTCATAATTTTCCGAGTTTTAATTATAATGTGCCACATATTACATCACTACCTTCTTTACGCAAAGAGTGCCACAATTAAAATCCAATAAAGCTCTTTTCCAAGAAGAATACTTGACTTCTCGTCGTAACTAAAGGAAAAAGAGATTAAACTTGTTTTCTTTGAAGTTGTTCAAGTGTTTTGCTATCTGTGTATGTGTGTAGAAACCCTCGGTGTATTTTAAAGGGGTTTTTAAAGACATGCGGTGTACATGATACTGGAATCAGTTATGTTGTAGTTTCATAGATCCTCTTGGGCAGAAAGAATCAGCTAATTCAAAGTCTGTGATTATATTCTTTATGTCAGTATTGAGAAATGATTCTGTCGCTTTCAACAATACGAGAGATGGGCAATTTTATTAAAAGGTTTTTTTTTATTTGTCACGATGGAGCTTTAAATTTATTTTCTTTTGTTATGTATATTCAGACCTGACACTTGACACTTTCAACATTGATAACTTCAGCAGTATAAAGGATGATGTCTTAGATATTACTTTGTACCTAGTGTATGTTTTGGCTTAATAACGAGAAATCTACAGCTACATGCGGCAGAACTTCCGAAGGCTTAAGACTCGAAGACAATAGTTTTCTTTCGCCTACGTTTCGTCACGAGTAATTAAGATCGATATTTTTCTCATGCGTTCGCCTTTTGTTCCAAATCATTTATATTTGTAAATCTAGTCAATAATCTCTTATCTAATTCACTTACTTATTCAATTCTCACCTTAACTCCTGTGATAATGTGAAAAAAAGTGGACAGAACCTTGGTGGAGGCAAAGAAAATGGTGCAGAAGGTGGTAAGGGATTTCTTTAGGGAGGGGGGGGGGGTGGAAGAGCTTGGAAAAACTCTATCTGATGTTTGGTTTGGTGGAGGTGGTGGAGCTCCCGGATGGAGAGGTTGAGAAGTAGGAAGAGGAGCAGGAGGAGGAGGAAACTCTGGGGGGGAGGCGTTGGAGATAATGCTTTTGATACCTGTGGGGGTGGGAGAGGCTCCTAGAATGTTGGAAACAATCAGCAGAATGAATGTTGTTACAACACGGCTGGTCATGGTAAGGAGACCATTTCATTATTGTAGAACAGACAGAGCATGTATCGCCAAATCATGAGAAAATGAGGAAATAGAGAAGCGAGAGACTTTCTCCTCCGCAGCCGTTCCTCATGATGTCACGCTATACTTCCCCCGCCCCAGTATAAAGAGTGGCTTTAAAAGGGACTGTGAAATGTTGAGCAGGCAACCGTGGACGATACTCCTACTCTTGTGCGTTGGATCAGCGATGATCTGATCGGCCCAAAATAACGAATATGAAATCTAAATATAGAGGCAAGACCGATACAACGTAGATAAGTAAATTTTAAGAGGGACCACTATATTTCGGCTGGCCAAAAGAAGGCTGGTTTGGCCAGCCGAAATATAGTGCTCCGTCTTAAAATTTACTTATCTACGTTGTATCGGTCTTGCCTCTATATTTATATTTAAAAGGGAGCATGATACCCCGGAGAACGACTTCGAAGAGTGCAATACCGCCTTTATATTACTTTCACTCTGATCATTGGGAAACAGCTTTCAGCTCAAGAAATTATCTGTAAGTATATACCATCATAATATGATTAGATTAGATTAATTAGGATATTGATTTAAACCATGAATATTGTTTTTAATCATAATTCTTTTTCTTGCGTACTTTTTTCAGTAAGTGGGGGAGGGTCTAGAGGTGGAGTGGGTCAGGGAGAAGTTGGATGCAGATGACAGACACACTAAACGGTACTAAATGACAGTCCGTTCTTCCATCGTTAAATAAATATTTCTGCATGGTGAGTCGAATTCTTAAGTGTCATCAGTATCCAGTTTCTGCCCTTTCCATTCCGTTCCACTTTAAAAAAAGATATTGAATAGGGATCTTTCTTTAGTGACCTTTAAGATAGTTAGAAGAGATTGCAGGCAAAGTGCCCGTCAGATCGGAATAGTCGGAAATCAACGAGGGGGACTATTAATACCCCAGTCGCTTCATGCTATACAGAAACCGGGATGAGCCTTAGCTCCATTGGCCGCTTAGTTCGGGTAACTAGCGAGCGAGGAGTGAAATGTTGGCAATAACGACTCTCTTATCAGTTTTCGCGCGACTTTAATGGCTATTTTACTGGTATTAATGGTACAAAATCGCCCTACACTTATCACGCATTATATATAGTTCACCAATAAATTTTTTTCGATTCTTATTGGTTTAAATTGATCACGTGACGCGATAGTGTTCATCCGTGGAGAGACACTATGAGCCCATAGTGCCCGTCCGTGGAAAGTACCCGGATGGATAGTACTCATCCGTGAAAAATTTTGAATGGTTTGACTGCCGCGAAGTTAGGCAGATCGGAAAAACAGTGACTTTTCAATTCCGACAGCTAATGTACGGTTGCGACCTACTGACATCTGTGACAGGCTGTACGCATGAATGAATATTTGATTGATATACACTTATTGGGTTTTGATTGTTTTTAAGCTGGCGCGCGCGGATGAAAATTTAGTGGTGAACAATAAAGACAATAGAGTGCTTAGGTCTCGGAACTATCGGCCTGATAGTTCCCCCTTGGAAATTTGATGTTCTTAAAACTAGCATATTTGCCCTCGAAGCTTCGCCTCTCGGGAAAATATTTGTTTTAAGAACATCAATTTTCCACGGGGCAACTATCAGCCGCTGGTTCCTCGACAGAAACACTCTATTGTTTAAATAGCCCCCGTTTAGGTCGATATTTGTTCTCTTTTTAAGAAAACAAAGTCAGCAGATAAAAGCCGGCTTAATAGTCTCACTTCTTTATCTTTATTATTTTACGTGGAACAAAAACAAACTCGATCGTTTCGTAGAATCCATGGAGTGATATAATAAAGCACTGTCCAATTACAAGCATGACGCGTACACTACCCTATTAGTGCTCAAATCGGGTTGGTGATGACCAATCATGTTCGAGAATTTTGCAATAGTTTTGGTTAATGCTTTATATTGTGTGTGTAATTTGACGGTTAATTTCCCTGACTATGAGCCTAGTAGTTGTCTTGAGCGTCTTCATAGGTGATTGCGCCTCCTCGAGGTTCGAATACGGTACATTATATTATATTTACTCAGCAAACTTTAAATCAAAACTAATAGTACATTGTAGATGATACTAGGGACTTAATGCAAGGCTATTAATAAACAAAGTTCTCTGGCAAGGATAATATTTGTGAGTTCTTGACTTTAGGGGTAGTGGTGTTGCAATAATATTAAACTATTCTAAATTTCCTCAGCTTCGATGGATATAACTGAAGGGGAGCTACCTTCTAACGATTCTGTGATACCGCGTCGGTGGAGGGTTTAACAAGATAAATTAAATTGGTGTTATCAACTGAGTTGACAATGTAACTTGGTGAAGAGCTGAAGCTCGAATCCAATGCTCGTGGCCAATGTATTTACATGCGAACGATTCTAACTCTCATTTCCCAGTTGATGTAAACAAATAAAAAAAAAGAAAAAGAAAAGAAAAAAAAAAGAAGCTGACAAACAGACGATGCAAAAACTCAAGGACAAAGGCAAGGCTAAAATGACAGCTTTAATGAAGTGAGGGGTCTCTCTTTTCTTGGAGGAAAACGCGCCTCACTAAGATGCCCTCTCCCATACCACCCCCCTGAGTATAACAGTTGGAAGAATTAAGAAGTACAACTGTTATAACCGTGTCAATAAGACCAAAAATTGGTTCATCTGTGGGACAGACACTATAATTATATCACGACTAGGAGGTTTGTATGGAGAAATTTTTGATTAAAGAAAATATTGAAGTTTAGAATTTTGATGTCCCTCAACCCTTTCACGCATCATAGGCTAGTACAAAAACTATAATTGACCATTCTCGGTAGGCTGGGTACTGTCAGGAATGTAAGTCCGGTATTTGGGGCTTACACTATCTAAGATTTTGGATTGATGAAAAATTTTGAGCATACTTTTGGCATAGTGGTATGTTATGAGGGGCCTAGGGTGACGCTCAAAAGTCAGTGGAGCATGATTTATCTGACCCTACCCCTCTAATGTAACGAGGTCAGCGGTTAGTTCATCATTCTAAAGCAAAACATTGGAGTTCGTGACTTCTCAGTGTGCTCACTTCTACCCGTTCGCCCTCGAATTATTGATCGATCGAAGAAAATGCCTCTCACAGTTAGGATAAAGATTCTTCGTGCTTTGTCTGTGATCCAATGCTGGTTAGCTTTGTGGCTGATAGTGCTTGGAATTGTGGAAGTCGCGCGGGTAAAATGGAGATTCAGTGGACTGGGAATGCCCATTTGGACCGGAGTGTTGGTAAGAACATTGTAAACAAATTTGTTTAGCTCGCAATACATCGGTGGATCTTCTTCAAGAAAAAGGTTGCTAGGTTTCTCCTTTAATCAAATAGTTTGTGATTTATTTAATTTCATAAATAATGGTAATTGAATTGAGTGGAGTGCAATTTGGGCTGAAATCATACGCATGATTTCAAAATCGAACGAGCGCACAGCGCAAGTTCGATTTGAAATCACAAGTATGATTTCAGACCAAAATATTGCCCGACACGAGGTTCAATTACCAATTTATTACATCCATTTCGAAATCGCCCAAATACAGGACTTGGTCAATTCAAATATTTTTATTGATGCAGTATTGAGCCGGTTTTTAAATAAGAAGCAGAACCAGAAATGCTTTCACCTCTTATTTTGCATGCAAAACAGAAAGTCTTTGACGTAAGTAAGTAAGTAAGTAACTTTATTTAGCCACATTTCGCATATGAGCGAATGGCTCGTTTAAATGCAAATGTGCTATAAAAATTTGACATAATTTACATATATAAGTAATAAGTAATAGGTAAGAAATAAAAATTAATTATCTAGAATGAATAATTGCTATTTGTGACTAGACTATTTGTTTACAAAACAAACAGCTGCAGTCATACGATGAGGACAACTGTATGTCTTGCAAATTTTTCCTAAATATAGAAAGGGATTCCGACATCCTTATTTTGTCTGTCAGATTGTTCCATTGTCTGCTAGCCTGGTACGTAAAAGAATGTTGCATATAAGATGAGGTTGGTCTTGGAAGAACAACCTTAAGATGGCCACGTAGGCTGTAACCATTACTTCGCAGAGAAAACAATTCCTGAATGTAGTTCGGTGTCTGGTTATGAATACTTTTATATACAAGTATAAGTGCTTGTTCTATGCGTCGATGTTCTAAACTTTTAATATTTGCAGTTTTCAATAACTCTTCGTAAGCAGTCGACTTAGAATAATTGAGAAGAGTCCTCAGAGCGAATGCATTGGTTGACTCCAGTTTCGCAGACAGACCCTTACTTAGACCTATAAACAGTGGTGATGCATATTCGAAGTGAGGGAGAGTGAAAGCTTTGTACAATTTAATCATCACATCTGAGGGTATAAATTTACGAATGCGACGAAGAATTGAAACTTTTGTATTCACTTTCCGGCAAACTTCTTTAATGTGTACGTTGAAAGAGAGTGAATTGTCGATGACTACTCCAAGAAGCTTCATATGTTTAACGTAATCCAGTTCATTACTGTCAATAACAAAGGGCGTTGGTAAAGTTGCTCTGTTGAAAACTATGGATTGAGATTTACTATGATTGATCGCCAGAAAGTTCTCACAAAACCAGGAAGCGAGTAGACCAACGTTGTTTTGTAGATTTATTTGCAAGGTAGATGGACAGAGGTTTGAAGAGTACCCAGTAGTGTCATCAGCATAAAATCTTAGAGAGCACGAAATATCTGAAAAATTCACATCGTTCATGTATATATTGAATAGAAGGGGGCCCAAGATTGAGCCTTGAGGAACTCCACACCTCACAATTTGCCAATCCGACAAAACACCGTCAGTCTTGACATGTTGCTTGCGGTCAGTCACGTAAGAACGTAGAAGTTGTAAGGCGTCTTTAGTTACACCATAAGCTGACAGCTTTGCAAGAAGCAAATCATGATTGATAGAGTCAAATGCTTTGGAGAGATCTATGGTAATTGCTGCAGAGTGTTCGCTAGAGTCTAATTTTTTCCTAATGTCTTCGAATGTCTTGAGAAGGGCTGTCGTACACGAGTGTCCTTTCAAGAAACCAGACAAATTCCCGCTGAGAAAGTCAAGAGAAAACTCATATAACTGATCAAAGATAACTCTTTCCGCTACCTTTGAAACAGCCGATAATACAGATACAGGACGATAATTAGATTTTAAAGTCTCAGTTCCTTTTTTATAGATCGGGGAGACAATAGAGGTTTTCCAATCTGTAGGCCAGGAACCACTAACAATGCACTGGTTAATTAATTTTGTGAGAGAACTGAAAATTCTTGGCCCAGCAAGTTTCAGCAGGCGTGGAGAGATTCCGTCAGCACCGGTGGCTTTGTTGATTTTGATAGTAGAAAGTATCCTTTTGATATAGGAGTCCTGAACAGGAGTAAATGAGAAGCTCGTTTGTCTTCCAAGCTTCCGTCTAATGGATACAACACTTGGATGTGTCTTGAACTCTTCTAGCTGTAAGTTGGGCATGTGGCTAGCCGGTCTAGGTACTGCATTAATGAAATAATCATTTAGAAGATTGGCGATATCAGTACTATCAGTGATGAGGCGCCCGTCTTGTGTCAAAATCTCAGTCAAGCGTAAAATGATGCCATTTAGAGCACAAAAATGGTGCGATTTGTGAATAAATCGCACCAATTAAAGCCAGTCAAATTACAGGGACCACCAGTGATTTCAAAATGGATGTAATAAAGCGTAAAATCAAAGCTAATAATAGGTTCTCTTTTTATTATTTTCTAACTATACTGAGAGAATTCTAGATGCGATTGATTCGATTGTAGATATTTTGACAGGACTACTTAGGGGTAGATGCAAATGTAACATCGTGGAA
Source organism: Stylophora pistillata (assembly GCF_964205215.1). Classification (NCBI taxonomy): domain Eukaryota; kingdom Metazoa; phylum Cnidaria; class Anthozoa; order Scleractinia; family Pocilloporidae; genus Stylophora; species Stylophora pistillata. The sequence continues at coordinate 13,467,178 of NC_142520.1, forward strand.
GATATATATTTAGATCACCAAGATGTATCCTGCATGAAATTGTTATGTTTATAACCCAAGTTGTTGACCAAAGAGACCTCTTACTTTGAAGACAGGCGACCTATATTGTTCGTTTGTTTTAGTAGGCAAATTGGACTTTTTATAGGCTAATTTTTCACTGAATTTTGGTATAATTTGCGTCTTCATGACTGTTATGAACTGTTAGCACCCCATTCCCTTCCGTGTGGTTTTTATCAGTGTAGTAGATGGATAATGCAACGGAATTAGATCCTGTAAGGGGCCGACCATTTAACTCTTGAGGGGGGGGGGGGGGGGAAGGAGGAGGTAGGTGATTTTGAAAAAAAAATTTCCTGTTAGTGCTTTTAGGAAGAAAAAAAATTGCATGCAGCCCAAATGTAACAGAAAAAAATTCTTGCGTTGCTGTAAGAAAGAAAAAAAAAATGTGGAAAGCTGTTTCATCACTCCAGGGGTGGCTTTACAAAATCGCAGCAAAACTGCAACCATTGCTCCTTTTGATGACGCTGAAAAGTTATTGCTTCATACATGCAATGCATTATTAGCTATCTTCAGCAGTATTATTCAGCATTTACCAGGCGATGAGCATTTCTAAACTGCTTTCTGCTATTTTTGGCTTTTTTTTTAATTAAGAAACTAAACGTTTTCACATCTGCCTGTGGTGCATCACTTTATTTGATGTAATATAAAATGATTGTAAAGAATGACTTTCCGAAAACATAGCTATATTAGAACTATTGCTGCAATGACCACAATGTAAATGTAAATACATTTTGTATATGTAAACACATCACCTTTTTTTGAGGAAAAAAAAACCCTGCAGAGAAATCAAGAGGGAAAAAATATCCAGCAGAACATTGAGAATGGAAAAAAATATCCTGCCGAGCAGATTGCTAGAAAAAATTTTTTTTTTGATGACCAGAAATCACCTTCCCCTCCCCCCCTCAAAATTTAAATGGTCGGCCCCTAATTCAACATGGAATGTAGTTGTCACATGACCTATGCCCTGCTTGGGGTACTGGGTAGCTATCTCCTCCACCAAACTTCATCAGTCCTTGAGGGAAGCAAAATTACTGCTAATCCAAAATTCGTGAATTCTGTAAAAGATGGGCGTGATTCATTAATTTATGAACCAGTGCGAGGCATGATTAACCTCTTGAAATATGTTACATGTGCACAGATTTGAAGTCTTCTCTCCATCAACATTACATGTAGGTGGGAATTTTTCTAACATCTGTGCTTGAAACAGTGAAGATCAGCATCTCCCCCTCCTCCATTTTGTTACCCATATTTCCTTGTAAAGAGCAAGGTATTTAAGATTTAATGGTAGTCACTGTCGAAAAATCTCCAGTTTTTAACAAAAGATGTAGCTCAGCAGGCATCAGCTCTTTGACCTGTAAGAGTGACTATATGAATAAAGGAAATGATCACCAACTCAAGAGCTCTTGATTGTTAAACAAATTCTCCTTGTCAGCACCTTAGAAAATGTATGGAGAACAGTATGGAGAATATGCATGCTGATGTTAGGGTGTAAAGGGTTAAACCTTTCACTCCCAGAAGTGATTAACATGTAACTTCTCCCCATTATACCCATACACGATCCAGCAAACAGGCAATGAGAATACTCAAACTTATCAGGTAAAATTTGTTACCTTGATTGAACACCAAATTCTCATAAGCAATTTACAAGGAAATGTGTAGCGGCTAGAGGGGGGAATTCATAATCAGATCTTGGGAGTTAATTGGGTTAGAAGATGAAAATATTTTTAGTTTTCTGCTGATTTTCTGCTGTTTGAACTTGCAAACAACATGATAATAAGCTCCTTAAGGATGAGTTCTGTTGTAATTATTGTCTTTAATTGTAAACAGTTTACTTTAAAAGTATACTTTAAAAGGTACTCAGCTTACACATAGCCATAAAATGAAAACTACAAAATTTGTGAATTTTGCACCTAATTTTTTTTTAATCTGCAGGTTGCTTTTACTGGTTCATTTGGTGTTTTTATTACTTTGAAGAAATTGCAGAAGTCACCAGGAAATGTAACTATTCCTCAATACTTAGTAAGTGTAAACTTGCATTTTAGTTACTCATTTTGAACCTGATGTATGCATCATAATGTGGTTACCATGAGTATAGAATTCATCAATGTTTACTAAAGAGTAAACACGTCTTCACAGTTCCCTTGGTGCCATGTGTTTTCCAGTGAACCCTTTCACTCCCATCAGTGATCAAGACAGAGTTTCTCCTTATAATGCCAATAAAATATCAAGAACACAAGTGATGAGAATAAAAAGATATAAACTAGTGGATTATTAGTTGATCAGAAACCAAGTTCTCTTTAGAGAAACATCATAAGAATCACATCACAGACAGTAGAGAGAATTACTAACTGAGATTTAGAAGTGAAAGGGTTATAAGTAGTGGTTACCTCAATATTTTTTATCTTTTATTAAGTGTAAACTTAGCTGATCATTTTATTCTTGTTATATATATGCCATTTATTGTGGTTGCCATGATCAAGTTCTTCAACAGTATGCACTGTACATACATATATACGCTAATTGACCACTACCCAGGGGCTTTTCAGGGTCATTCGTACAAATACCCACCCACCCCATCCCAGGGGAGGACATTCACCACACAGTAATCTTGTGTGTGGGAAATTAATGTCTCTTCCCCGTAACCCTGCAGGAGACGGGACCTATGGTTTATTCATCCTTTTCTGAGAAGACTAGAATATCCATTTCTTGATATTATAGAAAGGTATCTAGCACATTCTCTTCAGTTATTTTAAGACTAGTTATTTTATGAGTGTTGGTCCGGGCGGGGCTTGAAGCCTTGACCTTCCGCACAACAGTTTATTTTGTTCTTTGTGTATGCCATTTCATCAGTTAAACTTTTAGTTTCAGAGTAGTCTTGGGTTCTCATTTTAAACTTGATGTAATTGCTTTTCAATGTGGTTGCCATGATAGACTTCTGCAACATGTAGTCATCGTTTAACAGTTACAACTTGTTTTAAATGGTCATTTTTACTTTGTATAATGCTATCTAAATGGTTAGCCCGAGATTCTTTAACTTCAGTTGTAAGCTAATACAGTAGTTGTTCATTGCTGCATTGTTTAAAGTTAGCTTAAGATAACCCAGGGTTTGTGTGAAATGTGATTTCAGATCTAATAGCTAAAAAAAATTCTTCAGTATATTTCTTTTTCGTCTAGAGTTTGATTATTGGATGCTCTTAAAAAAGACTAACAGAATAATGCCTAAAAGGCTTTTGAATAAAAGGCTATACTTACATAGTAGAAACCCAGATTACAATTTCAACCGCTGGTTAGCTCTAATAGGCCTTCCCCTAAAAGAACTGGGTCAAGATGTACACTATTTATTGTGGTTGCCATGTGTGACATGTCTGTTGTCGCAGTGTTATTTGCATGTAACTTTACTTTTGAAGGGGGCCAGGTTAGAGCACATACCATTGAGAAATTCTGTTGTGCGTGACCATTAGAATTATATCATGCCTTCTGGAGTATTAGTGAAGGCACAGTGGCCTCATGGTGGGTGCGCTTGACTCCGGATCAAGTGGTCTGGGTTTGAGCCCTGGCCAGGGACACTGTCTTGTGCTCTTAGGCAAGACACTTTACTCTCACAGTGCCTCTCTTCACCCAGGTGTTTAAATGGGTACCGGCAAATTTCATGCTGGGGAGTAACCCTGCGATGGACTAGCATCCCATCCAGGGGGGAATAGAAGGTCACTTCATGCTAGTCGCTTCATCCTAGTCGCTTCATGCTACAGAAACCGCAGTTAAGCACCGGCCTGATATGGGCCACTAACTCATAAACAGACTTTACCTCTTTTTTTCTTTTTTTTTTTTTATTTCTGGAATATTAATGTGTTGTGCTAAGTATTCTTTTCTTTTAGACAATTCTGTTAAGCACATAGTTCGCATAGAAAATAGGGCTTTTTGGACCTACATGTGTAGCAAAGTTTGCTTCGGCTCTCAGAGAACTTCCAAGTTTAATTAACTGTGTTATTGTTATTGTTTTTTTTTTATTCTTCTTGAGAGTCTGTAAATTAAATACTGAGGAAGGTAAAAGAGTGAAACTTTTGCAAACTCTCTTTTTGTATTTTAGGTCATGACACTGATGGGTTTCTCCCTGACCTGTGCTATTCTCTCAAGTATGATCATGCTTAGTTATGGGCCAGAATTGGCTACGGCAGGCCATAAGTCATTTCTTTACTACACCCCCAAGAACTATCATGATGGTAACATGATGGATTTTGTTGTGGTTAAAGCACCTCTTACAGTTGATTCTCGTTTCAATGAGGAGCATGCCTTGGTGGGCTCCATCTTTGCATTCACTTTTCTGGAACTGATAACAGCATTATGGTCTGCTGCCCTTTGCTTTGTCAATGATCAGAAGCCAACAGACAAGAATGAGGATGTAAGTTTCACATTTGATGATTCATTGATAAAGATATTGATACATAGGTAGAAATGAAGAAATAATTCAAGCAGGTAAGCTGAAATTTTAGCCATCGCAGAAAAGAAATACTATAAAAGAGGCCTAAAAAGCTCAGGCTTTGACAAGCTTCAAACCCATGCCGTATAGATACTGGGGGCTGTTACTGACTAAGCTACTTATACCAAGTTTAACAGATAGGTATATATGAAGTATGCATTTTAGTTGAGATTTCTCGATGGGAAAGGAGAACCCTCAATGTTGATGTTTGGCTAATTCTAGCTGATAGTCATCAGTATCTGGGAGGCACTGGTTTTGAATCCCATCAACGCCTAAATTTTATTGTCTTTTCCTCTCCAATGTCTTAAATTAGAACCCACCAGCGAGCTAATTTCTTTACTTGATTGGATTGCAGTTTAGTGACATCCACTCCATAGTCAAAAACACATATTAATCTCATAAATTAATACAGGATGGTCAGTACCAATATTTCATTGCTTAAGTAAATCAAGAGATAACTCACACTCCTGAAATTAAGAGTTACATAAGTATCATATATGAGTTCAAAATTTTTATAAGACATCAATCATACAATAAAAACGTGACGCTTGTCAAAAACTGGTAATTTTTTTAAGGCTGTTGTTATATAATGATACCATAATAAAAACTGTAATAATAATAATGTTGATGATGATAATAATTATAATTATAATAAAGGTAAAGTCTGTTAACGACCCAAGTGCCTTGTCAGGTGGGCACTTATCTTCGGTTTCCGTAGCTTGGTGATAACCCCCCCTGGATAGGATGTCAGTCCATCGTAGGGTTACCTCCAGCATTAAATTTAACCATGAGGCCACCGCGCCTCCCATTGTTTATTATTATAGTAATATATATCGATAAGTAATTCAAGTTTTTCTGTAGTTCTAATTCAGATTGTGTCCTCCATTCACCTTTAGTTTGAAGTTGATCCCTTGATGGACAGTGTTGGACAAAGCCAACAAGCTGGTGGTGCATCCATGCTAAATGTGTAGTTATCGACTAATAGTTTGCATGTTGCCGCGCCTCTTTTCAGTAACAGATCATAGATAGCATCAAAATGTGGTTATAGGACAAATTTACGGGCTAGCTACACTTGGCGAAATAACCACGATAACTCGTATGTGTCTAGATTCTTTGTAACGTAATACCAACTACAACGATTTACATTCATCTATCTAACGATTCGAAGTTATTGGACTTATTGCTTCTCCGAAAAAGAAACTACGAACGCACATGACGTGGGAAACTGCACCCTCGATGCATGTCAGCGGCACTTATCACTTCACGTGAACTTAACGAATCGTACAGCAAACACTTGGCACACGAGGTGCAGCCGAGTGTATCACTAAAATAAATATGTTCTTACCACATTTGAAGTCATCTCTGATCCACGGCAACAAGATCTAATTGTTTTATACATGTATGGGGAAATTGCAAGATGTTCTTAATGGTGACGTCCTCTGTGCATCTGTCCTCCAATAGATCACTTGTAAGATGCAATTAAAATGCATGTATGATTTAGCTTTTATAATGATAACTAGATCATTATAGTAGTATTGTGACTTATGGGCTTTACAGTGAGCAGTGTCTCTCATCATATGCTGAAATCAATTGCGCCACGTAGGTCACAAAAAATCGTTGTGCAATGCATCGTGATGTTTCCAAAATAACTATTGTTGCCATTATTATTAGACTTATTGCGTAGCATCATCTAAATTCTAAATTCCAACCAAATTCTTCGCCATCCTTGCTTAGTGTGGTGCTAGGCAGAAACTAGTGTTTGTTTCTAACAACGCGTTGTCCAGCTTCCGGCCGTTTTGAGATCGTAGATGTTGTGACTTCTTATCAGTACACGTGCAGGGATTCACCGCACCCTAAGGGTGCAGCAACCAATCTTAAAAGTAAGTTCCCCACTATCTGATAACACCCCAGTATTTTACTTCGAGTTAAAAGGAAAAAAAAAAAAAAAAAATATATATATATATATATATATAAACCCTCTGCCCATCCTTATCCATAAACAAAAACATTAAAGTGGTAGTTGTGTTGTTTACTCGAGCTGGTTGGTTTTTTACAAAATATATTTGTTTGAAAACTCTTGTTGTTTTTGCTTAATTTCGTAGGTTTTTTATTGGTTAAGTTCTTACTGTGTTAAATACTCACCACAACTGGCCAGAAGTTAAATAGAAAATGATTAAGTTACATTTTGATCTTCGAAAAGTTTTCAAGAAGCAAAGCGAGAAGCCAGCGACTCGGCAAGTTTCAATCGTACATTTTTCAGAATTATCGAGACAAAGCTAAGTAGTTTACTGGCCGTGAATTTCATCAGTCTTCTACGCGGCTCTCGTATACGTACATCCAAGAAATTTAAACGTGTTTCGCTGCGAGGCAGCAAATTTAGTATTTCTTTTAGTTTAATTTTAGGAATATTGCTTGGTGGCTTTTTCCTTTTTTCATTTACAGTTTTCGAATTAGTCTGACTTGATTGTGATAAAACCGATTTTCGTCGTGCACAAGTGTTGTCCACTATGTTGTTGTAGAATGAGTACATGCTTTAAACTGTGCGTATGTCTCCAAACTCCAAACTTCCCGCGTGCATCCATATTTCGATATTCGCACGCTAAGCATGAATCAAATCAATTCGACAATTCCACAAGAATTTCACAAAGCTTCCACTACACCTTTCCTGTAAGCAGAATAGATGTTTGCAACAATTTTTTTTTTAACTTTCTTCCTTTTTTATTATTGAAAGTGTGTGCCATTGATCAGAGCCACATGATGAAACACGGGTAAGTGTTTCTGACGGGTAACTGATTTGCAATGCGTAAAATTTCCGCTGTCTGTTCCCGAGGTCTAATACTTAGACTGGGAAATCATTCAACATACTGGATACCTGAACAAGGTTAAAATGAAGGTTTTTAACTTCTTCATGAAAAGTGAGTAAAACGACACAAAATATGTAGTCTATTGTGTCCACCAAGGAGTCAGTTAATAAAACTGCGGAGTTGTTTTGGACTCTCACCAGAAAACACACTGAAAGGCTTACTATTAACACACAAGGTTCTCACCGAAAACTGACCATCCAACCAAACTTAAGATGGCTATTTGTGGAAACAAAAGCAATAATTGAATTAATACAAGGACGACAAACCTTTTTGAGCAGCTCCAGATTTTCTGTTGTATTCCTTCATAGTTTTTGTTGTATTTTTATCGTTGTTTTGGTAAAATTGTTTCTGTCATAGAATAAGAGACAAGTTACCAACACTTTTAAAGACAATTGCTTTTGAACTTTGTAAACCTTGACATAGAGAAACTACTGGAGGCTAATTTCTTATTTTTTTAGGTGCAGCTGTTATTACAAGGAACCAATGAGAACTCAGAGATTAAACAAGCACACTGCTTGAAGCGCGGGAAAACGCGACTGACCCAGTTGTGTTCAGTTTAAGTTTTGATTCTGATTGGTCAAGAAGGGTTGCAAATTTTCTAAGCCAATCAAATGGCAAAATAAACCAAAACCCAGGTAACTCTGTTATATTATTGACACGCACTGAAAAGTGCTATCAAAATTTTGTTCAATAAGAACCAATCATTGCAAGAGATAGGTGACTAAAAGTCGTTGAAAGTCCTATAAAAAAATAAATTATCGTGGGAAGAAGACTGAAAACCTTTCCTGAGGAGAACCCAAAGATGAAGCCTCACTGCTGTCCATTGCTTTCCTCTCCTATCGTTCTGTTACAGTTTCTTTATGGAGGCTGGCTTTACACCTTCACAGTTGCAAACCATGCTGAATTCATTTGACATTCCTATATTTTAGTTAAATAAACATCTTATTGATCTTCCAAGGGAGGCTTCTTAATTTTCTTGGTTGTTTCTTGAGTGTCTTTTGGCGGCAGAAGCGTTGGTCCAATGGTCATTGCGTTCGACTTCAGATTGTGAGGTCCAAGCCTAACGCAATCTTAAAATGTTCCTTACGCTATGAAAAACATATTAAACAACTCAAAGAAGAGTTTCCTTTGACTACTAAAGTTAAAAACTTATGGATATTCGTATCTGAGGAAATAAAGGAGCTCTCTTCAACATCCTGAAAAAGCCCCTTTGGAGAACGTTCCTCAATACATGATCACTCGCATGGTGTAAATCCACAGCAGGAAAAATTCTAAGGTATGGTGGACCTGGAACTCAAAGAAAACAACACCAGCCTAACCTTAACCGGCACAGTTTGGCGGGTTTGCTTGCCGCACTGAAAGCGCAAGCTATTAAAATGCTGAAGCCGATCTAGGTTTTTAAGGAAAATTAACTTGAGAAACATAATGTAAGCAGTGGAGGCAAGATATCTCCTGTTTATCCCTTCCATTAAGTACTGCGTGTAATTAAGAAGATTTTAATCAATGTGCCACGTTTACGGATATGAACTGTAATCGTTTATTTATGTAACTCTTTCCTTTTTAGCACAAAGATACTAAGAAACTTTCAATGACTGTCTATTAAATTTGTTAGCACGCTTTGTTTGATTTCTATTCCATGTTTAGCGAATATCCACTCGAAGCTATCTACACAAAGCATTGTTCATTTCTATTTCCCTTACGTCAAAGTGTAAGAACTAAATTCGCCTTCTATTAGCACGTTGTTCAGTTGCGAGGAGTCTTTGTAGCGAGACCATTTGGGAGCCAAGCGGAGTTTAGGAGTGCTCTACCCCGTTGTTAAGATTCGATGTAAGTTACACTGATAATATTCCTCATTTTTATCATTTCTAGTTTCGCCCTATTCGTTTATTTGTAGCCTTTCGGTCTTCCTTATATCGAACCTTCATGTATCCGTTCCATAGTTTTTACCGCCTGTGCTGTACAAAACCTGCCAGCTTAAGTGAATAAAGAGTTTGATGCTGCTACTTGTCCAAAGTTCATCACTGTGGTTATACTGGCGAACTCCGGTGCACAACACTACGTGTCTGCGGCATCGGGAACGCGACACAATGTGTCATTAATAATTCACAGAAAGAGCCAAATACTGTTTAGTTCGATGAGGATAAATGTTAAAACTAATAATAGGGAAAAGTGCTCAGAGTTCGTCACCAAAACGTCATTAGAAGTATCTGAAGGCTGTCTTCCTTTAAAGGCTGATAGTTTCGAAAGAAACTGTTTGGGACTGCGTCGGTGGGAGTAACGAAATAATTTGGATATATCAACAAAGTTGAAGTGGTAAATTAACCACCGTAATGATTTCAAAAGCTGACGTTTCGAGCGTTAACTCTTCGTCGGAGCGAATAGAGAAATTATGGGTTGTGTGTGCTTTTAAAGGCAGAGAATGGAGCTACGTTATTGGTGGGAGCATGGCAACGAGAAAAACATAAATAAACTAGTGGAATGAAAAGCGTTCGTTGATCCCTGTGGGATTTAGACTGCCGGTTTGAAAGATGAGCTTTTGTTCAAGATTTTTACGGCTTTCCGTGCCCCCTAAGCGCAAGGAAAGACCGCAGATTGCCATGTGTTGCTTAGAATGATTAGGTAATTGCGATATAATACTGGGCGATTGTCAAAGCGTAAAATGAAAGAGTCTGGAGAGATTAATGGTTGCAATGGAATGTACTTCCATTCGACTTAGCAGTGCAATAGCTCCCAAGGGATGTTTTAGGAGTTAATTAGAAGACTTGAAAAATCTGTTGCAAAGAACCTTAAGCAACTCATAATAATTTACATGTTTTACTGTGCCCATTGATATCCCAAGGGCGATTATGGTTACGGTCTGGGCAACATTACATAACATTACATAACATTACATAATATTACATAGTACTACCTACGAGAGGATTGAGGTATCCTGTAATATGACAAGTCATTTAAGGTCATTGCCACATCGAAGGTAATGCTAGAAACTTAGTAAAAAGCTATTAATGGTGAAAATTGTAAGAAAAAGAAAATTTCCTCTAGCATATTGTTACTTACCAATTGAAAGAGTAATAAAGTATGAGCTGGATCGTCGCGAGTAGCTCAAAATAGGATGCAACAAGACTAAAGCAATTGTGGGAGTAAGTATGTGCAAGATTTTGTCTAATTTGGATATGAATCACTTTGGAATTCTCACACTGTTTTGGCTTGAATTCCTAAGAGATGTTTTAGTGGCTCTTATTCAGGTTTTTAATTACAAAGGGAATCAAAGTCGAAAAACTTCTGAATAATCGATAGTGAACGAAATGAATAAGTAAATAGATATATGGAAATAACGGAAGAGAAATATTTCAACGTGCTCTAGAATAAAGGTATTCTAGATTCGAGACGATGTCAAACGATTTGAAAACAATTAGCCGCAATGAGACTATTATTCGGTTTTGACCATGAAGTGGTCTCTGTTATTCCCGATAGTTGTCTCGACTTAAATAACAACATCTTTCATCATTGATACCATCAAGGGTTTTTGGAACACAACAGCTTAGTTACCAGCCCTGTGAGGTTGTCGAGGTTACTATGACAACATGTCACCTGGGAAATGTAAATAGGGTTTCCTCCACACAAAAAAAATCCTCGTTCGATAACGCTTCAGCCGTTTCACTGTATTAAGCTACTGTTTCCTTGACTTTCATTCGACTCATTTAAACAATGTTACAAGACATTTTCTAGACGTTCAGCTCCTTCCTGGGGGAATCAAATAGTGCCGCTCCTGTTAGAAAGCTACCCTCGACCTCTTGCCGAAAAAGCCTTCCTTTCTTGGAAAGGAAAAGGGACTTGGAAACAAACTTATCAAATAATTTGTATTTTCGAATTTTCTCTATTGCATCACCGCAGGCCAAAAAATCGCTGAATGATAAACCGCCTAAAACTTCTGTCGCACTTTGTAATAATCATCGCACTTTGTAATAACGAATGATGCACTGTATAATTAAAAAAGCTGTTGCATTTGTCGATTTACCTCGTTAAAATGCAAATCGAGTGATCTAACTAAACCGGAGAAAATGTTTTTTGACTTGGGGAATTCTGTGGTAGAATTTTATGCATACATGCATGAACGTATTACAGAATCGGTCCATCCGGCGAAGTTAATGACATATCGGTTTCAACGAATAGCTTCATCTTTTCGATGGGAAGATGGTAATTATTTTCATTCGTGCAGATGAACAGCTGGAACACTCGCATTAACTTCCGGAGGGCAGGATGCTTTTTGCAAGTCTTAATTGTGTGATGGCTTATGCGACTAACCGTTGAAATTTGGCCGTTTTACGGCATACGTTTAACTGATTTCTTTTCGTCTCGTTAAAATGAAAAATCATTAGTTTGAACATTTTTGTTCCACCTATAGCTAAAACAAGTCAATTTTTTACGGCTGACGGCTAATATTTGTTTGCTATTTCACAGCCAAAGGTTAACCCTACGGAGACCCTACTAATTCATTAGGCAAATATTGTTTCAAGCGAGGTTCATGAATTCGTTTTTAAAAGAAATATTAATAAAAGCCTATTTCATTGACTCACCATAATCTGCAGTGCTACTTCAAGCTTTTTCATATTGTGTTTTTTCTGATCGTTATTACGTAAAACGGCACTCTGCACCTGGTGAAAACAGTCTCATTGGTCCGTTTATGACAGAAAAATACAGTTGAAATACACTCACGTCAGAAAAAAAAAACGATGGAGTGTTGTTATGTCAATTAACTTGTACCTCCTGCTAATGAGTTTGAAATTCGCCGAAAATTTTGCCACAAAACGGTTGCGGACCAAGTTACGAACCGTCCGTAACTTATGCTAGTTCTAAACCTAGAAAATTGGGTGGTGGATGAGAATTACTCTGGTAAAATGCTCACAGCCTTGCCTATATGTTGTGTTCTGAGTAAGTAGAACTTTTCTTACATATCTTGGTTAGGCTTTAGGCAGTTAGCGACTGATTAGGTAAAGATATCTCGGTATTAGAATATTCCAGAGCCCGGCCTCAGCAGATTTGAACCAGAAAAGCAATAGCTAAGAGGACCTCTTCTAGCTTACTGATAACAAATTAACTTGAGAAACGTCTGCAAAGTTTTTTCATGAAAAATAAATGAATTGGTAAGTGAATAAATAAATAAAACTTTTAGAGGAGAAGTGTGCGATGCTTTTTTTAGAGTGGCACTGTACTTTCGATACGATGTAAAACTCGTTGTTAAATTGGTAAACCATAATGACGCAATTTTTGGGTTTAAATTGCTATTCATGATTGTTTTGTGTTGACAGTCTGTGCAATATCTTTGCGCAGCGAGATTATGGATCAAGGAAAAATAGAATGAATAATAATATTAGTAATGATTAAAAAAAAAAAAAAAACAGAAAAACATCACCCACGGTAAACAGAAGGCAAGTTTTCTTCATAAAATCGATCGGTGGAGTATTTTGCAATTGTTCTCTGAACAAACACCACCTCCCAGCAAAAAAAGAAAAAGAATGAAATCCAGCCCACAAAGGGAACATATGTGGTGTTTTCAATGTTTTCCATTGTTCTTACGAGTCAGATAAAATTAAACGTCTTAATAAACTCATCCTTAATAGAGTTTCAACAACTGCCGCACAAACTGGTAAAGCTGGTAATCTTTAAATCCGTAATTCGTACAAAATTTACATTGCCGCATTAAACGTAATATTACTACCACGATGGTTAATGTATCTCTTGATATTCTTCCCTGTAGTTCTCGTGATAGTGAGCTTGGAAGTAGCAGGTAAGACTGCGAAACTCTAAAGGTGGCTTATTTGTAGCATCCCCCCACCCAGAAAAAATTGACTTAAGAGAAAACAAAACGAAGAAACAAAAGAACAAACAAATCGAACACCCGAGAAAGGGCTTAATGTGACGAGTGGAAGAAGGCTTACCTGTTATAGCACAATTAATGCGAGATTCCGATATAGGTGGGTTGGCACACAAAGCAACATAGATCATACGAAGACAGCCATCAGTCAGATTCCAAAACTACCCCTTATAAGGTAAAAGAACTAGAAAAAGCAAAACAAAAACAAACCAAGGCAAAAACAAAACAACGGAAATGACAAAACGAGAACGAACGTTTTAGGTTCTATATTATGGGCAGAGGCCATTTCTTTCTTTTTGAAGGGGGCAGTGTATCATCCTACCAAAAATAGAGCCTACAAATGAAAGTTTTGTTATATTTTGTTTTGTTATATCTGACTGATTTTGATATACAGTTGAAATATGTGGAAAAGGTGTGTTGTTGTTTTATTCTCCATTTTTTCTCAGAATGCCAAAAAAAAATTTTTTTGGAGATTCCTACTACGTGTTTATGAAAGAGAAAAATACGTGGAATCAGTCCAGAACACTGTGTCATAAACAGGGAGGCGACCTAGTTTCCTTTGAAACCGAAGAAGAGTGGGATTTCATCAAAAGCGTCATTGAGTATTACAATAAGCCAAACGGGACGACTCGGTGGCAGGTTGTTTTAGAAAAAAAGGCCGGCAGCTGGATCTGGCTGACTGGAAGACCTCTTACCATTAGCAAATGGGGAAAAAAACAGCCAAATGGAAAAGGAGATGTAGCTGCAATAAGATGGACACGAAAGGACAAGGCCATTATTATTGACGTTCCAAGGAATAGGTCTAGACCTTCTATTTGCGAAGTTACCAAAGGTAAGACAATAAACGGAAACTATGGAGTCTTTCACTGCTAAGATCAAGTTTCTGCTTCGGACATGAACTTGGTTTTGAGTAGCTATGGTTGTGTTACTAGCTGCGATACGTATTTTTCAGTAATGCAAAAAGTAGCTGCCGTTAACTCTAACTAAATCATTGCTTTATTGCAAAATATTGCTGCTAAGGGATCAATTTGTTCTCTTCCTACGTTTAAAATTCAACTTCTAGATCTTTTGTTTATCATTTGCAACATTTCGCGTGTTATTCAGGTATTGGACATAATTATTCGCAAGGCTGCGGCAAGCACGTCGTAATACCTTGCAAACTGGAATATGGCAAGAAGAGCTGGGTACAGAATTGTACATTTTCTGCCTATAATTTCAAAATAAACTGCACTGTTGGTACTTGTGAGCCCTCTTCCGGCGAACTTCATGCGGAAAAAATGTGTGCTAAGACTTTCAATCTATTGGTACAACAATGTACTCACGAGTCACACGTGGCCGTGGGCAGTACCTATCACCAGACTTGCAACGCTACAATGTGTATCATAACAGAGCGCGAACAGAAATGTACCACCAAACACACTTGCCATTGTGAAGGTGATCAGTGTAATCACAATTGCAGTCGCATAAGGTGTACGCAAACTTGCAGAGGAATAAAAACCGGTTAGTAGAAAAACAAAGCTAATAATGTTGTTTATCACTGACATGTTCAAAGTGTTAACTAAATGAGCAATTTGAAATAAAATTCAGAACGATTTGTTTTTGTCAGATCGTTTTATTGTCATCGTTTATACTTGCGCTAATGTAAAACGGAGTGGTGTTTCCTTTAGGAGCGAAAAGTTGTAACGAAAGAGGTGCCTTTGAGAACTTAGAAGGCTATTTTGATTTCAGTCTTGTCTCAGTTTTCAGGGATCACTATTTTAGACTCGAGCTCAATTGGAGCATGCGAGCGTGTATTCAAAAAAGTAAGTTTACGAAAAAAAAATCAACCTACATTTTTACTTATTTAATAAAGCAAGCAGACAGGTAAGCGGTATAATTGTTGATTTTCCTAATATACGAGGGATAATCTGTAAAACGCACGGAAACAAATGCAAAAATAATAAATTTGCTACAAGAAATCATAATTTAGTCCCTCTTGATTGCACTTTCTAATTTCAACATTTTCAGGGGAGGTCTCATCATGCTCGCTGTCGCCGTCACCATCACTGTCACAAAAGCCTAACACGCCGTCGCCGTCGCCGTCGCCGTCGGCGTCGCCGTTGCCGTCGCCGTCGCCGTCGCCGTTGTAGTCTCCGTCGCCATCGTCGTCGTCACAGATACCACCAACAGCAGCATCATCACTTTCATTGCCGTCAATTCCAAAGTTGGTGCGTGTTTTAATAAATCGTAGTCCTTGTACTTCTCATTTTTTTGGATTTTCGATGGCGCTTCATAAAACTGATTGCCAATCTATTTATCCTAGGCAAATGAATCTCTTTCCAAACTTTACAGCATAGACATCACCAAAAATACTTCTCTGCAGGTATCTGAGTTTGATATTGACTTATTTATCATTATGCAAAATGCATGTGAGATAATTGGTGACATGCAGGACAATGACGAGTAAATGATTTGTTGGAATCAAATTTTCAAATGGGAAGATTAATGATGTTACGAAATATTACATGAAATCAAGACATCAAAATAAGTGGATACTTGATCCTTAGGGTAGACCTCTACGAAAAGGAATGGAAGGTAAATTATGCAAGGTTAATTTCATCCTACTTCATTATCTTTTTCTGGTTGACGCTGTGGATATCAGTCAGTGGATATCAGTTGCGTTGTTATGGGAATTTACTAGCTTTTTTAATTTTTTAAAAATTTCGCTAATGCTCAAATGAGGCCGCAGGATGTACTTTGATATCTAAAGGTAAAAATACAGGAAAACGAAATAATAGTGGAGTTATAAGGCATTTTATTCATCGGTTTGTATATCATATGAGCAGACATTTCGCTGATTGTTCGTTTCTCACTTCTACTATAATACTACGCTGGACGCACTGGTAGGCTTGTGCGAAGCTAGCGTGGACAGATAAACCTCTTTAAAGTTTTTAACTGTCGAATTTAACTATCACTCGCCAGCTAGGCACAGAACACTTGGATCATTAATTTGACTGAAGCTCGTTACAACTGCTTTGCATCTTCTCAAATGAATTTTTAAGTAATTACAGAAGGCTATGGGGATCTTTGAAGACTTCATTACCAGTATCGAAAACGTCACAAAACTTGTTGACGGCCAGTTTGATATGGAGGAAGTAGGAGAAAGGAGAGAATCCATCTTTAAAGTGGGAGTCATCATCGAAGAAATTGCTTTAAATTATACCAAATATCAGCTGGACAGAAGAAGGGATTCAAAAAAGAATCGATAGCCAGAAAATGGGTGAGTCGGAACACAGATACCTATTAAGATTTATGATTATCAATTTCATATTTCTAAGATAAGTGCTGTATTTTGACGAGCCTCTAAGGTGAGTCAAAATACAAACAAAGAGTAAAAATACTCGGTGATCCTACACAACAAAACGTTTAATAAGAGATTTATCATCCAACACGCCAAATGCATTTCAGTAATTTTCTATTGCGTATTTATTAACTTTGTTATTTGGTTATTCAACTAGTTATTTTAGTGTGATATTTATGTAGCCTTAACTGTAAAAAAACTGAAATACCCTCGTAGGGAGTTGCAATAATGTATGTATGTATGTATGTATGTATCTATCTATCTAATTTGGATATATCAACAAAGTTGAAATGGTAAATTGGCCACCGTAATGATTACAAAAGCTGACGTTTCGAGCGTTAGCCCTTCGTCGTCGCTCCGACGAAGGGCTAACGCTCGAAACGTCAGCTTTTGTAATCATTACGGTGGCCAATTTACCATTTCAACTTTGTTGATATATCCAAATTATTTCGTTACTCCCACCGACGCAGCCCCAAACAGTTTCTTTCGAAACTATCAGCCTTTATTCATATGTATCTATCTGTTGTTATTTCAGTGCGTGCGAATTTGGCCGATATTTATTTCAGGGGAGTGCGTGACAGCAGTATGCGAAGCACAACGGAATTGGCGCTGATTCTATTTTCTTCAGTATATGATGCAATTTCATTGTCGTCTGGCTGCTTTTCTTCGTTCGATTTATCTAAAAAACTTGGATCAATATTCGCCAGCCATTTCGATTCATCGTCGTGAGAACAAGGGTTTGAATTGTCCGCCATGTTTTTTCGTAACTTCAATCCAATTCGTCGCTTGCGCGATCTGAGAAAACCTGTCTAACCGGTTCTCTGAAGTAGAATACCACGAAATGTTTGTATTCGTCTAGGGCGTTACTTGTACTCTACGAAGTACAGTTGGATGATCATAGGTTATATTGAATGCTAGGGTCAACATAACTCTAGCTAGGGTGTTCTTTCCTGAATGAATGAACTATCACCTACATGAGCTAATAAATATGGCAACTGCTAATTGAGAAACATCACTGTCGGATCAAATCGAGCCAACAAATTCCTTTATTGGTACTTTGCTTTTTCTGTAATAACGGGAGAGAGAAATTAGGATATTAATAATAAATAAATAAATCAAATGAAAAAAGAGTTGACTAAAGGATAAGAATATATATAACGAAAAGAAATGACCAATTTCTATTGTTTACAACATGCATAGTTGGTTGTTTAGAGAATGGAATTCGTTGAATGAAAGATGCTGCGAAGAAAAGCGTGTACATAGTCTTGGAGCAATAATACCAAAATGCAGTAAAAGCCTGCCCCGAAACCTACCTGCTCATAAATGGTTCATTTTGATTTCATCCCGGGTTCATTAATTTTGTTTGACGTCATTCGTTGTTCTTTTCTGTCAGTTCTGAGAATCAAAAAGGCCTCCCGCCGAAACGCAAGCGGATTCCATTTAGGGAAGGAAGAATGGCAAGCGAGCATGAATGTTTCTTCTGAAAATTTTGTGGATTATGGTTTGTATCGACAGCCTTTTAAACTTTTAGATATACAATAACCTTCTGATCTCTCGGTGTGTTTGTGTGGTGATGATAAAGTTCCCTTATAAATGATAAATTACACAATCAGTGTGCTTTGATTTTCGCAGTTTTTGTTTTCTTTCTCTCCTTTAAGGACAAGTTGTTGTTGGGTGCGTGTACAAGGATCTCCATGAGTTACTACAGTTGAAACAGCCCACAAAGAAAAGAACAGGCATTACAAGGTTATGTAACTTCTCGTTTGCTGTTGTTATCACGCATCAATATCCGAAACAATTTTCACGCTCAATAAAGTCGATGTCACAACACCTTTACGAGATCTTCGACAAGGCATGTGGCTGAAATTCGTTGACTTATTTAGTGTTTCAGAAATGAAGTCAACTGAAGTGCACCATTTGTTTTGTCAAAGTTGCTACATTATCCCAATCTGCTTCACTTTCGAGTACAATTTTCTTCACAGGCATATAAGCTCCAGGATAATGGTCATCGCTATGAATCCAAAACCAGAAAAATTGCGACAAAATGTAATCTTGAAGTTCAGAAACCTAGAGGTAACAGCAAAAGTAAATTGCTATCACCTGACCTTCTTTGAGTTGAATTTTTTCATAAGGATAAATAATTTTTCAGGAAGAAGGAAGGAAGAGATGCGCGTTTTGGAGTGGCAGAGAAAGGTGAAAAACTAGAATATTTTCTTTTTGTTTACTCTGGAATTAACTTTTCCTCGAGCTCAAACTAACTGAAGATGATATTCATGTTATTTTGGTTGGGAAATTACCGAAAGTGAATCATGATACCGTTCATGAAGAGGTCTTGAAGAGGTCTTGAAGAGGTCCGCTCATCAGTGAGATCTCGCGAACAGCAAAAAACGAAGAAACAAGTGTCAAAAACTCCCCAATGGAAAAATATGAATCACCGTAACTTGACACAAAGTTTACAAAACGCCAGTGACTGTCAGTTGTCTTTTTTTTCTTTTTTGAGAAAGTTTTATCAGTTTTTATGTATTTTAGAATTACTTTTCCTTGTTTTTTTGTGTGGCTGATAGATAGATAGTTATGATCTCTTTAATTTTGTGCGTTTGTTTCTTGTTTATGCGTTGCCTAATTTAATTTTTTTTATTACGTAAGGTAGGGTGTAATTGTCATTTTCGCATTTATTTCAAAACTGTACCCAGCCCCCCATCGCAGAGTCTGAGAGTCAACCTATCAAAATTCAAATCTACGCGTAAAAGGAGAAGTTAATATTGATTTTTCATCAAAATCGAACGCAGTGGACAATATTTTGACGGTCTAACTGATCGATGTAAACCAAAGTATCGTGTCTGAATAAAGTTCTATTATTATTATTATTATTATTATTATTATTATCATTATTATCATGATTATTAGATATTTTAACACATTTTTTTCGACTTTCAAGCATTTTTTCATAATTTTTGCTATAACTTTTTGCGATTATGGTGAATAAAGGATTATATTCATTAAAAAATATTATTATTATCATTATTATTATTATTATTATTATTATATATTTTTTTTCATGTTGAGAATATGGACGTATTGGGCGGAATATGAAATCATTGAATCAATTGAATTAGTTAAAGAGGTCATTCATCCTCTTCCAGTTCCATGTCAGACGGATTTTCATTAAAAGGATGTGATCTAGTTACATCGGAAAGAAACCCGGAAGAAACAATTTGCAGCTGCAATCATCTGACTCACTTTGCTGTGTTAGTCGACTACAACAGCGACTCAAAGGTAAAAAATTGATTTTCACTTCAACTCAGCATTGTTTTAAAATACAACTTTAGGTTGATAAACATATCTCTAGCTGCTCTTTATCACATTTATGACGCAGCTCACCGAGGAGGACGAAACTATTCTGGAAATTACAACCTATGTGGGACTAAGCCTTTCCATTATTGGGATACTTTTGACAATTATTCTATATTCCTTCCTCACGTAAGTACTATAAACATGCCACTAAATAACTAGTATTTTACATAACCTCGAAACTTTCTGGCTCATATCAGACTAGTTCATTAAAAAATAATAGGAAAATTAGAAAAAAAAATTAAAAGGAAATTAAAAGAAAATTTAAAAAAAGATAAAATGGTAATTATAGTTGAAAAGGACGTTAAAATAGAATAAAGATAGCGACAATGACTAAAATAGATCAACTGGTATGACATAAAATGAGTAGCATACGTTGTCAAAAAATGCTTTGTCAGTTTTTGCTCTATCTTGTTTGTTTGTTTGTTTCAATAGAGATGTTCGTCAGCCTCTGTCTCAAATACGACTCAGTCTTTCTGTCTCCCTTGGAGCTGGATAAATGATATTTCTCGCCGGTAAAAATGCCACAAAAAATAAGGTTGGTGACATTTCCACTCTTTAATCAATAATTTTTCGGGGCTTAATACATTCTGTGGAAAGGAGTATATATATATATACATAAATATATATATATATATATATATATATATATACCTAACTGCAGACAGTACTGTTTCGGCCTTCTGGGCCTCATCAGTGCAGTGCTAATGCTAGGATGGAGGAGAACCAATGTGGTCACCCCAAACGATCCAACCTTTGTGGTATCGTCTAAGTCATGCCAGAGTGCTCAAACTAGAGTACACTAGCGAGCATGCGCAATTGCAGAGCAATGACTCATCCTAGTTAGAGTGCTCAATTTGGACATGAAAGCAAAGCTTTGTATGCCAAAGAGCTATATCTAACTGCAGACAGTACTGTTTCGGCCTTCTGGGCCTCATCAGTGCAGTGCTAATGCTAGGATGGAGGAGAACCAATATGGTCACCCCAAACGATCCAACCTTTGTGGTATCGTCTAAGTCATGCCAGAGTGCTCAAACTAGAGTACACTAGCGAGCATGCGCAATTGCAGAGCAATGACTCATCCTAGTTAGAGTGCTCAATTTGGACATGAAAGCAAAGCTTTGTATGCCAAAGAGCTATATATATATATAACTGCAGACAGTGCACACTGTTTCGACCTATGTGGGTCTCATCAGTTTTTTTTTATGTTTAAGGTGGACGGCCGGGCCCCCGATGAAGGGCGTGTGCAATGCCCGCCGACCAACAGGACTAATCCCACCCATGGCTTGCGTGCAATGCCTTAGGGTTAGGGTCCACCAGAAACGAGGGTCACCAGACGCCAAACTCGCTGGGGAATCGAACCCCACCTCACAGAAACAAAAATTGGGTACACAGAACTAAAACGAACAAGGACAAACAGACCAGTGCAGTACACCAACAAAGGAGACCAGCACATGGACAACAAAACAAATACTCACGAAAGGCTACTGTGCAGTGCACCAACAAAGGAGACCCAGCACAAGCAGCGGACAGACACACTTACAAAGTAGACAGAACGAACGATACTAGCCCAGTGCAGTGCACCAACGAAGGAGACCCAGCACATGGGTTACGAAACAGATACTAACAATTAGGCTACTGTGCAGTACACCAATGAAGGAGACCCAGCACAAGCAGCACAAAGACACGCTCACTCAAGCAAAAGATCACACGTCACTCAAGCAAAAGAAGAACGAGGCTACTGTGCAGTACACCAATAAAGGAGACCCAGCACGAGCCTAACCGAGACACACTCATTCGAGCAAAAAAGGAAACTAAATAACTACGGGGAGCAGGACTAAATGGAAAAGACAAGGGAGTCGTTTACCACTGAAGCTATGATGCCACGGGCGCCCCACTGACGATGGAAGACGCGACGACGCCTGTCAGACTTGCACCGCCTGAAGGAAATTGGTAAATAAAACTTCAGGCGGGCCTTGATAGAAGCAATCACCGCCACAGCGCCAGGACGAACGTTACGGAAACGGAAATCGTTCCTACTCCGCCAAATACAAAACTTAGAAACATTGAGCAGATAGACAAAGACACGCGGGACAGAAACCAGTTCACTAGAGTTGAAACCAAAGAGGACATGACGTAAAGAGATGGCAGGACACATAGGAGAGAAGGAAAACAGCAAGGACTGGACCCAGGCGAGAACACTCTGAGCAAGTGGACAGTAGAAGAACAAATGCTTGAGTGACTCGACCGTGGGTCCACAAAAACACGAGAGAGGAACAGATAAACCAAAAGAGGAGAGACGCCAGGCGGTGTACAGGACGCCGTGCGCAATCTTCCAATTTAGGTCGATGACACGACGGTCAAGATAAAAGAAGGATAGGGCACGCCACGTGGCAGGCCAGTCAAGGTTGGGATAGATGAATAGAAACTTAAGGACACAATAAGGCTGGACCATGTTCTCAGAGAGAAGATATAGGTAGCAAGACTTGGTAGACATAGTAAGAACGGGAGAACAAACAAGAGGGCATGAAGAGCCGTAGACTAAAGAGTTTTTTGACGTGGCGAAGGCCCCGTCGAGCTTACGCCAAGCCAAAACCAGAGCTTGATAGAAGGGCGGCAAGACCCTGAAGTCGAAACTAAAAGGACGAGAAAACACAACAAGAGGAGAGACACCAAACAAAGAGTTAAACCAAAAGGACATGAAAGCGACCCAACTGGATGGGGAGGAGACGAATCTCCTCACCCATTGACCAAGGAGGGCTCTCACCTTGGACTGAATATTAACCACAGAAAAACCACCAAAAAGGGGAGATTGAACCACGGCCGAACGGGAGACAAGCTCAACCTTGCCAGACCAGAAAAACGAGAAAACAAGACGGGAAAGCTTCGCCTCCACCCAGGCCGGCATGTGGATAAGAGAGGCCACATACCAAACCCGGGAGAGGGCGAGAGCGTTAATGACTAGGGCCTTGCCATGAAAAGAGAGAACACGAGAACGCCAAGACTTGAGAACACGGTCCACCGCATTAATGCGAGGACGCCAGTTGTCTTCATCAAGGTTACCGGGGCCGACAAACACCCCCAGCACCTTGAGCTTAGCAGGAGACCAGTCAAAAGGAACCGGGGGGTCCGTACGACCCCGCCAACCACCCAACCAGAGACCCTTGGACTTAGAAAGGTTGATCTTAGATCCAGAAGCTAGTTCAAAAAGCTTGTAAGTCTCAAGGGCAGCCAGAATGCCAGAATCAGTGGTAAGGATTAAAGATGTATCGTCCGCGTACTGCGAGATGGGAGACAGTACGGGACACCCAGGGAGAGACAGACCCTCGATACGGGGGTCTGCACGGATACTACACGCAAGAACCTCAGACACAAGAACATATAGGAGGGGAGAAAGAGGGCACCCCTGCCGGACACCACGAGAAAGGCTAAAGAAAGGAGTCAGGAACCCATTCACATTGACCGCGCTTTGAACATGAGTATAGAACAAGTCGACCCACGCGACAAAGGAAGGGCCAAAGCCCATGGTGACAAGAGTGGACCGCATGAAGCCCCAATCCACACGGTCAAAAGCCTTCTCTTGATCGAGGGACAGGATGGCGACAGGGGTGCCAGAAGACTCAGTATAGCTGACAACGTCTCTAAGCAGAGCAACATTTTCTCCGATAAAACGGCCAGGGACTCCGCATGTTTGATCTCGGCTGACAACGAGGTGTATTACCCGGAGGAGACGCCCAGCTATGGCACGAGAAGCAAGTTTATAATCCACGTTTAGAAGAGATATGGGCCGCCAATTTTTGGGGTCAAGGCGGTCCCCCTTCTTGAAAGACAGAGTGATGATACCTCTGCGCTGAGAGAGGGAGAGAAAACCAGAGGAAGAGCATTCATTAAGAACAGAAACAAGATCAGAGCCAACCACGTCCCAGAAACGGAGATAGAATTCCATAGGCAGGCCGTCTAAACCAGGTGCCTTGTTACGAGCCATGCCCTTGAGAGCGACGAGGACCTCTGATGATGTAAGAGGGCCCTCACAACTGTTGGCCTGATCTTGAGAGAGAACAGAAGACAAATTTTCAAGAAGAGAAGATTGAACATGAGGGTCAGTAGGTGAGGCTGTATAAAGACTAGAATAGAAGGAACCAAGAGACGCACAGAGATCGGCAGAAGACGAGACGATAGAGCCATCAGGCTCTCTCAGCGCAGAGATATGACGGTCAGCGGAACGTTTTTTCTCGAGACGAAGAAAATACTGCGAGGAAGACTCACCCTCCTCAACCCATCGGACTCTCGCACGCACCTGAGCCCCCCTCGCAGCATGGGAATCAAGCCGGGCAAGCTCAGAACAAGCAGACCGCCAAGGGTCAATGCAGGAAGTAATTCCAGAATCAACTTTGGCCTGAAGATGCTGGACAAGACGTACCAGGGCATCTCTGGATGAAGATGTTGTGCGGGCTTTATTTGCACAAAAGCGGATAGTAAGCCCCTTGATTTTACTTTTCCCACGATCCCACCACTTAGCTAGAGAAGGAAAGCGGGGAATGGCAAGGCGCCAAGCAGACCATTCATCACGGACTAGTTGCCGATAGTCCGGATCGTCGAGGATGGAAGTATTCAGCTTCCAGTAGCCTGGGCCAGGTGGAACGGCATCGGGAACAGACAGAGATAAACACAAACCGCGATGGTCCGAGAACGGACACACATACACGGAACAAGACGACACTGATGGGACCCACGCAAATGGGACCCCAAAAAGGTCAATACGCGACGCTAAACTGCCATTCCACCTGGTCCAGGTGAACCCAGGAGTAGTGGGGTGGAGATAACGCCAGATGTCAATGACGCAGGACGCCTCAAAAAGATGGTTTAGTGTGGGAGAACTATCTCCAGACAAGGAGGCGGGGTCTGGGCCACGCCTATCTCGAGCCCTATCAAATACAGCATTGAAATCTCCAGCAAGGACCGTAGGGATGGAAGGGTCGATCCTTGAATGAAGGCCATCGAAAAACAGGTCTCGTGCAGGGTTGCAATTAGGAGCATAGACACAGACAACTCGGAAAATTTTATCATGAAACGAGAATTCACATTGTAAGAAACGACCATCAGCAGACCAAGACTTTAGAAGGGAGATAGAGGGACGATAGAGAACAACACACCCACAAGAGTGAATAGAACCCGGGGCTAGCACAGACAAGAAACCAGACGAGGAAAACCACGATGAACATTCAGTTAAGGAAACACAATGAGTCTCCTGAAGGCAGATAACATCCACCTTCACCGGGAGAGAGCGCAACCATTGCACGAGACCATCACGCTTCGACCGGTCCCTGATGCCATTGACATTCAAAGTAAGGAGAGACAAAGCCATGAGGAAGAGATGGATGACCCTCATGAAAGCCAGGGCTGGGGCTGGGGTTTCCCCTTCCTACTGGGAAGATTGGGGACAGCCCTCGTACGCTTAGAGACCGTACTCGCCAACTGAGTATGAGAAGGAACCATGACACGTTTCTTAGAGCGTTTCCTGGAGACAACTTCAAAACCGTCCGATGACATGCTCCTCGTGAGAGGAGAGGAGAATTCAGAAATATCAGGAGACTCTGAGCCCTGAACAGGGGTAGAGTCCTGAGAGGAGAATTCGGTGATATCATCATCGACATTAGTGACACTTTGGCCAACACTAGTATTAGTGGTACTTTGACCAGACTTAACTATTTTACTGGTACTTTGACCAAACTTAACTAATTTACTGGTACTTTGACCAGACTTAACTATTTCACCGGTACTTTGACTAGACTTAACTAAAGAACTGGTACTTTGACCAGACTTAACATTATCAATAAATAATTCACTGGAATTAACTAAAGTACTGGTACTTTGACCAGACCTAACATTATCAATAACTATAGGACTGGTACTTTGACCAGACATAACACTATCATTAACTAAAGGACCGGTACTTTGACCGGACTCACTATTATTAACTAAACTGGTGTTTTGACCAGCGATACTATTATTAGGAACACTATTTATTTCTGAGGCCTCAGATTGTTTAGGAACGTTATTTAGATTACTGATTTCATTATTACTGGCTTCGCCAGGAGCAGAGATAACCATTTCTTCAGACGGAAGATCAACAGATTCGTTGGGTGGACAAGGAACGTTACCCGGCAGATTTGCCACATCTCCAGAAGAAATGGGCGGGAAATCAGCGGCCGGGGGAACAACATAGGGCGTAGAGCCCCAGACATTTCCGGTACGGCGGGAAGGGCAGTTACGGGCGAGATGACCAGCTTCCCCACATTCCCTGCATTTTCCATTGAAGGGACAGTCAGCAGCTTTATGACCCATGGTTTTGCAGATAGAGCAGAATGGCTTGATACCACGATACCAAATGCGCACAGGGTAACCGTCAATGGTGATTTGTGCGGGGATAGGTTTCTCCATGGACATGGTCAGAATTCGTGATCCAGTAAGAAGATGTGGACGCCCCATGAAAGCCTGACGTTTGCAGAAGAAAACTTTGCCAAAGGTCTTGAAGTCCTCGCACAGGATCGCGTCATCCCCTTCAGCGGGGTAGTGATGGATATAGACGAGCGTGTGTGGACGATCGGAATTGGTGACACTACATTCCACACCATCGAGATTTATAAAACCGGACTCAACAAGACTCGCCATATCGTCAGGATCTTTGAAAGTGAGGCGAATAAGGCCTCCCGGAACGAACTGAACCGCAGATAGTCTATTAAGGTCGATTTCCTTTTCCAACATTTTAAGAACAGCTGGTCTAGGGTGGACCGTAACTGCCGCCGTAGCATGGACAACACAAGTTCTAGCACATATTAACATTTTGAAAAGGAATAGGAAGAGAGAAAAAAAACAAAAAGGAAAGAAAGGAGAGAAAAAGGACTACAACAATTGCCAAAAAAGGCAAAAAAGGCAAAAAACCCACCAAGTTCAGCAAAGCTGAAACCTGGATGGGTTCCCAACAAAGTTCGGCCCCACCAAAAAAAACCAAAAACGAGATGGGTGACCGAAAACAACAAGACAAAAAAGACTGGCGTTCCACTCCCGGCAGGTACTTAGCACAGTCGAATAAATTTGAAAAATGAGAGAATACTTACAAATCCTTTGCCCACGATGAGGTTTCGGACCAACACTTTACCTTGCAAAGATGAAATCCCGCGTCAGGTAAGTAGGGCGCACACTGTTTCGACCTATGTGGGTCTCATCAGTGCAGTGCAGACACTGGGCCAAGCTCTGGAATAAACCATTGTCTGGGCGCTACACTTGTGGGACCAAGTGCAGACATGATGCCATGCGAGAGTGCTCAAATCACAACTAAGGTGATATATATATATTGTTTATATATATATATATATATATAAACAATAACAATCTATTTCTCCTCTTACAGGCTGCCTGTGTTACAGCAGCAGTACTCATGCAGTATTTTTTGATTGCCGCTTTCTTTTGGATGCTGGTCGAGGGAGTTTACCTATACCTATTCGTTGTTAAAGTTTACAACATCACTGAAAAGATGCACATGTATCACGTCATGTCATGGGGTATTTTTATTTTACTTGTTATGGATTATTGTTACCTTGATTATTCTGAGTTCCGTTAACTTCCTCTCATCGATATTTAGGTTTGCCCATCATCGTGATCGGCTTTTCACTTTGTATTGCTGCTGGAAAAGGTGGACTTCATAGTTATACCAGCGATAAATAGTAAGAAAATCACTATGTGCTAGTTTCTTCCCTTTCTCCGTCTTCCCTTTTTCCCTTTTTCAAGTTAAATCGATTTTTTGTTGTCTTTTGATTTATGTTTCATTTTGTAAGTGTTTTGACACCGTGACTGGGTTAAGCATTTTCTTTAAATTTTTTTTCTATTTTCTTTTATTCTTTCTCGTTTCAAGTTGCTGGCTCTCCTCCACTAACAATCTCGTCTGGATATTCATCTCATTCGTGGTGTTCATTGAAGCTGTAAGGCGTTGATTGATAGATTCCTAATTATTATTTCTTATATACCGGGACTGACTGCTGTTGGAGGCTGCTCTTTCCTTTTTTTCTTAGGAAACGAAGAATGCCTTCCTGTACTCGACTACTATGCTCAAAGTTTGCAATCTTCCTTATTCTTTTCATTTACACGATGTTTTCAGTATTTTGATCTTTGCAGTATGAATGAACACTTGTCATTTCTGAACCAAGAAATTGCCTAGCTTACCACTAAAATTGCTTTATCTCTTTTGAAGTAAGTAACTGAAAACTGGAGTTGCAATTGCCTGTGGGGATTCATATTTTTGTTTTTCACTTGTAACCAAGATAGATAACATATTCTTTACTTTACGACATCTGACATGTACTTCTTGCTTGTTTCAGCTCAAAATTTTGATACTCGTCCGAGTCATAAGGGAGATGAGCACACTTGTACAATCTACGAGGGAATACAACCATATTCAGCAGATAAGGTTGGATAAAAACCTTAACGTTTTACCAAACAATTGTATTGAATGGAGTTGGGGTAAAACAAGATGAGGAATACACAGTTTCTTAAGGGACTACTCAAGGGATGTAAAATAATGACAGTTCTGGGGTATCTGCTTGGGTTCCTCTCTAATTAATAATAAAGAATGAGGCGTACGACTGCATCGAAAATGTTAACTAATCATGTGAAGCAAATGAACGTCCATTCCACATTTTAAACATTGTCATTGTTGTTCTTCAGACTTGGCATAAGAACATGCGCGGTGATGATTTCACTGTTGGGCTTTACGTGGCTATTTGGTCTTTTGTTACCAGTGCACAAAGCTTTTGCTTACATTTCCACCATCTTTAACTCTACACAGGTGAGCTTTGGAGTAAAACTGTCGAAGATCAGTTTTCTGTACTCGTATTTGATTGCTCAGGCTACTTATTCTCTAAGACCAAGCCCTTTCACAACCATCAGATAATATTTCTCTTTTTCATCAGATGAAACTTGCTGTATTTAATTTTTATACCCGTTTTTAATGACCTTTTATAAGGAAACTAAATGCAATAATAGATTCCCTGCATCAAATATCTCATACTGCTTACCGGGATCTAAAAATTAAGTCTGATCTTGAAATAACTTTGTGTTTTAGGGTTTCCTAATATTCGCCTTTCATTGTGTGCGAAACAGCCAGGTAAGGGCATGAAAAAAAGGAGTATGTACATGGAAGTATTTATAGTTTTTGACATTAATAAGTATTTGAGTGCTCAGCAACTGATACTTCGTTGCCCGTTCATAAAAACCGACAGATTAGAGAGCGATTTAAAAGGAAGATGAACACCGTCTTTCCATCTACTGCAGATCGAGGAAACTCCAGAAAGATATCCTCACAAATTAATCCAAGTGGTGCCAGCGATGTGTGGGCAGTTGAATTGCAATCGGTCAATGAGTAGCTGTATATTTGAGAAAGAAAGTCTCAATTGATGTGTGCTAATGCGAAGTCACCTAGTATAACGGAGTTGATGAAAGTAGATCGATGTTCAGTCTCGTTGTGTCAGTTAAGTTAGCCGGGTCGTTTTGATTCTTGCGATATTTCTGAAATGAGATGACTATAATGTTAGCCCTTTACCGTTGAGCGCACGTTAAAGTAGTGAAGAAACTAGTTTGGTTAGAAATAAAACTTTGGATGAGCCCTTTTGAATCCTAAATATTTTAGATGTAAACAAACGAATTTTCTGTGCTTTTACTTGTATCAGATCCAGTTTATCGTTATGAATGTTAAACACTCTACCATCTCGTTCAGTAAGAAAATCATTTATAAAATGAATTAAATTAACAGAAACATCCGTATCGAACGATCTAGAAAAATATGTAAACATGGACAAACAAAATAAATCTCCACATGTATTAAGTCCCCTTTTGTGGGGTCTCTCAGATACATAAATCTTCAGGAATAGCAAATGAAGTGAGCTGTAGCTCGTTTTGTCCACAAGGGGAGGAGGGCTGAGCAAATTTTCGTCGATATAAAAACCAAGGGTGAGAGAAAAATAGCGCGGCAAATGAGTCAGTATTTGAGGATCTTGAAAATAAAACTCGGGTCGTTCTTTAGAAGATTCTCCTTTATTCTAGTTTCTACATATTTGGCCAAAAAGAAAATAATCCAGTATTGAGGAGAATGCAATTTAAGACACAAGGCAGCATTACTTTCAAGTTTCTTTTGAGCTACACGCAATATAATTTTTTCAGGCCGCCTTCTGGAAAGAAATGCTGCGTGTACGATGGCGCAGAAGGGTCACAGTCCAGTTTTAATTTTTTACAGTCCAGTTTTATTTTTTGACAGTCCAGTTTTATTTTTTTTTTTGACAGTCCAGTTTTATTTTTTTTGACAGTCCAGTTTTTTTTTTTTGACAGTCCAGTTTTATTTTTTTTTTTGACAGTCCAGTTTTATTTTTTTTGACAGTCCAGTTTTATTTTTTTTGACAGTCCAGTTTTATTTTTTGGCAGTCCAGTTTTATTTTTTTTGGCAGTCCAGTTTTATTTTTTGGATCACAGTCTAGTTTTATTTTTTGGGTACCCAAAAAATAAAACTGGACTGTGATCCATGCGTCACAGTCCAGTTTTATTTCTTGGGTACCCAAAAAATAAAACTGGACTGTGACACATGCATGTGTCACAGTCCAGTTTTATTTTTTGAGTAGTCACCAGATCTCTCTCGATGTGTTGCATGTTGCACGTGTTGTTTGTTTGGCGGCCATTTTGTACGATGGACGCTATTATAAGACAAACTGTGCGGGAGGAGTTGAGGCGCTCCAATTCTATTGAATCAGAAACGGTGTCTTCTGTTGGCCAACATAATAGTGGCCAAATTGAAGAAGGGTCGGTCTCGGCGGGATCGACACCGAATACATTTTCATCGCGAACGTTCAACCGACTATCTGGTCTTCTGAACCGAATTCGGCATGGCAGTAGAGGCAAAAGCAGTTCAAACAAGAAGCGGAAAATTGAAAAGCAGCATAGGGTACAAGTAAGATGGATGCATTATGACCAAACTACAAAATGGCCGCCAAACAAACAACACGTGCAACATGCAACACATCGAGAGAGATCTGGTGACTACTCAAAAAGTAAAACTGGACTGTGACATGCATGTGTCACAGTCCAGTTTTATTTTTTGGGTACCCAAGAAATAAAACTGGACTGTGACGCATGGATCACAGTCCAGTTTTATTTTTTGGGTACCCAAAAAATAAAACTGGACTGTGATCCAAAAAATAAAACTAGACTGTCAAAAAAAATAAAACTGGACTGCCAAAAAAAAAAACTGGACTGTCAAAAAAAATAAAACTGGACTGTCAAAAAAAATAAAATTGGACTGTCAAAAAAAAAAATAAAACTGGACTGTCAAAAAATAAAACTGGACTGTCAAAAAATAAAACTGGACTGTCAAAAATTAAAACTGGACTGTGACCCTTCTGGGCCATCGTACAAATGGTCTATTTTATAATTCCTTCGAGTTTCACTATTTGTAGAATGTTACAAAACATCTGCTTTTGCTTTTGCTTTTTTGTCTATGTTTTTTTTGGTTTATTTTGCGCCGCCTAAGTCAAAATCGTTTAATGGGTAAGCTTCCTTAAAGAACAGCGTTCAGAAGTTTTGCTCTGTTACACTTTGTAAAAACCAGTCGCACTCTAATAAAATTGTCACACTTTTCAATAAAAAAGTTGTCACACTTTGCCGGAAATAACTGACCATTACACCTTCTTATATAGTAAATTGTCGCCCTTTGTAATAAACTTGGTATAAATGCTCAGAGGGCGTGTAGACCCAACGATCAAACATCATCCTTGTCAATGATGATATTAATAACAATAATGATAATGATAATGATGATAATGATGATCATAATAATAATGGTAGAAGTAACAATTATGACGATGATAATTCTCCAATTCTGCTCTCCATTAGTGTTTTTCATGCAGACATTCTAACACTTTAACTCAAAACTGTAAGAGAGCGAAGTTGACCAGACAGACCTCCAGAATACAAACTGCCGCCTGACAGACTATCAGAAGCCTTCGTAAAAGTAACATTTTTCCAGAAACTTGAACCAGGAGTCTCCTTCTCTTTTCCCTCATTTTATTTTGAATCGATCACACATATTAGTGGTAGTAGAGGAGTTTAGCCGTGAGAGCAAGCAAAATAATGTAGCAGCAATTCAGTATGCCAAAGAAATCGTGATTGATTATTTTTCGTGGCTATCTATATTTTATAATAAATTTTTAATCCAAATTTCAAAATCAACTGCGAAATGCAGGGGTCATGCCTCCCATTGGTAAAAAGCATACCCATGTTTGAAAAATTTTTGATTTGAATTTTGGTGTTTGATCGACTAGTACCAAACTATGCGGACTTTCCATTTCACTACTGCTGGATAAAGATGGTGATAAATGGAGATTATCTCGTGAAAAAGTGCACACGAACGATTTCCATTGACGAGTTACGATGCATCAAAAAAGACGATCGAGTAAACGTTGCGAAAGAGAAGTTTTTGATGCATCGCAACGATGGTATGATGTTTTTTTTTCATAAAAACTGACATGCTTTTCAAAGATTGGAAGTGAACTACTGAGAAAATTCATCGTTCGTCTAATCAGGGACACGAACGATAGTCACTTCATAATATAAATCTCAGTGTGTATGAAATAAAAAACGTTATTTAAATCTTTATATCTGTTGCTTCTTTATAAATGCTGTAGTATAATCCCTCTCAGGTAACATTGTCTCTACTTTGACAAGCCAGCCATGAAAAGAGGTTCTTCTTGACTTTATCAATTTGTAAACCAACCCTTTTCCACATGAAATGTGAAATGTGTTAAATACTGAATGCATGTTAAGTGAAGGGAAAATGTGCCATTAGTTTAAAAAAAGGGGGTCACTATCTTTTTCCTAGAATAAATTATAATTAACTAATTAAAGGGATTTCACCGTTCTAATTTAGGTACTAG
The DNA here is from genome assembly GCF_964205215.1 of Stylophora pistillata. Lineage (NCBI taxonomy): Eukaryota > Metazoa > Cnidaria > Anthozoa > Scleractinia > Pocilloporidae > Stylophora > Stylophora pistillata. Next base: position 13,500,113 of record NC_142520.1, read on the forward strand.
CATATTCAAAGTATATATTGTAAGAAAGGTCATAAGAAATAATTTCTGATGGTAACAATCTTCGTCACCTGTGACATCATATATGATGACGTCATTTGACCAAATATGGAGAAAGGTTCTCAGAAAGGGTAGAACCCATAAAAACACACTTTTATCACAGAGATTTTTTCAATATTTGAGGTGAAAATGTATTTTAACAAAGAGAACATGGTATTTACAGCAAGAGAACAAACATTTGTCAATTTCATCAATGAAATCAAATATGAATTTTGGCTTTTCTGTCCAAAACCAAAAAGATGGTGATCATAGAAAATTACATTTAAATCTCAAATCAATTTCCATTTATGTTGTTTCGCCTGACTTAATTGGATTCAAAATTATCATGTCCTGAAAAAGCAGTTAGATATTTTAATATTTTATTCCAGTGTATTGTGATGCAGTTCTCTTGGTCTTCCTGGCCTAGTCTTCGGTCTTCTACGAGGTTCTGCCAGTCTTCTTGGGCCTTGCCTGCTTTCATCATTGAGGTGGTAGTCCACCACTGTGTGGTACCTCATGAAACATAGATCAGGGCACATGCGAACACCACAGACTGCACAACTATACTGAGTGTCAACGCGTTGAATATGAACTTTGCATGCCAGTCTATTGCCATTTGAAATTGGGTGATGGAAGTAGTCCCGGTTAAAGCGGAAATGAGGGATAGGGGCTGCTGGCTCTGGGTCTCTATCTGTCAACTGAAATGTCCTTCCATCAACTAGCTGTTCCACAACAGCCTTTCTGAACTGGAGCATTTTTGGAGCATTCCTAAATGACTTAGCCATAAGGATTTGGGCATTTGAAATACTAAGCTACAAAAGATAAAAAGAATATTTTATGATACCACACAGATCCTTTCATAAGGCGTGTGTATGTTGTAACCCTTTGATCAGGAGGTCAACACCTCCCATATTGTGATTATAATCGGAAATTATTGTTGGTTGTGTGAAAGCTGTCTTCTGCCATTTGTTTCCCACTTTTACAGACCTCTCCACCTCTGCATTTGAAGTTGGACTAACCAGAGTGGTTGCCAGCATGTAGACCATTTTGCTGTCCTTCCAGCCCACGCATGTAATGGTGCCTTTCTGTCGACAAACACTTTCTCTCCGCTTCAAACCTTTGATTTCTTCATTTTGCGCATCTGATATGTCCCTTGGAAGCCCTTTTCTGTTGGATCTCACTGTTCCACAGGCCAGTGTGCCTCGCTCCTAAAGGCCTTCAAACAATGGTACTGTTGTATACTAATTGTCCATGTAGAGTGGGTGACCTTTGTCAAGAAATGACTCCATAAGTCCCATAACTGCTCTCCTACCAAGATCTGTTTGTGCCACACCATTTTCTTTCCCAGTATATACTTTGCTTACAAGTCCATAGCCAGAGCTAGCCTCAGCAAGATTAAAACACTTGATTTCGAAGCGGCCAGGCTGGATGGGAATAAACTGGCCAAAAATAGACTCTACCCTTGAATTTTATGGGGGTTTCATTGATAGAAAATTTTCTCTCAGGGTTGTAAACCGCTAAAAACCTTGGCAATAGAAGATCCAGAAGTTTCCTTATTTTAAAAAGCCTATGATAGTCAGGTGAATTCTTGTCTTTCACCTCTTCTCGGTTGTCAACAAAATGAAGATACCTCATCATTTGAAAATACCTGTCTCTTGACATCACACCTGGAAAGAAAGGCGTTTTAAAAACTGCCTCTGTACTCCAGTAAAGGCGCAAGGACGGTTTATTCACGATACCCATGTTCATTGTCAGAGCAATCCGTGCTTTGAACTCATCCACTGTCAGGGCATACCAGAAAGATCGTTCCTCAGGCCCTCTCTTCTGCTCGGCGTATAAATTACTATGGTTCACGATATGGTTCCACACTGCATCAGTGAAATATAACTGAAAAAAATCCACTGCTTTCATGTCTTCCTCAATCTCAATTCTTGGACCTGTAGGCTGATTAAAGTCCACGTTATCTCGAATATTTATGTTTCTGCTCCACTCTCTGTTTCCGTTTCGCTCGACACCAGGAAGAGGAACTGTCCTGTTCGCTTCATCCTCTTCCAGAACCAACTCAAAATCGTCGTCTAAATCTTCGTCAGACTCTCTGTGTTCCATAATATTGGCAAGAGGTAAATCATCTTCGTCAACAAACTCGATTTGCACCGAATTCTGAGCAAAAAGAGCATCATTTTGATCCGAAGCGGCCGCCATTTTTAAATAACTAACTGATCTCATACGTGTTTTAAAATCTTTGAAATATATGTGCGAAATTGATCGAAAAACTACGATTTTTTACATTCAAATGCGAAATTTAGATTTTTTCTGCCATTTTGAAATATATCTAGGCCCAATCTCGCTCAGAACGAGAGATAGGAGCAAAGCTTGGGGGCTAGTAACTTTCCACGCATATGCGCGTGGCTAGGACTCTAAGGGTCAAGTCTGGCAGCTGTCACTGAGTTCGTCTCCGACGACTGCGTGACATAGGTCTGCTGTTAAAACAAACCCCAATCTTGTAGGAATTTATGCCAAACGCTTAAAAAAAGTGTTCTGGAAGAACGTTTTGCTTTATTATCACCTATAAAGTAAGGTTTTCTACATAAGTTAGTACATATATGAACACAGGCGGCCCAAGCGTACTGTGTGTGATTTTGAGGTCTAAATAAAGTTCATTAACGGAAATAACTAACATATTTTAAAAGATCTAATTTTAAGCGTATGTGTGGGCGTTAGAAGGAAAAATTATAAAAAAAAAATTCATTAGAAATTTAAAAGGATAATTAGAGTAAGGAATAAAACGTGCGAGGGCTCCTTACCTTTTTCCGTAGCCGCTTTATTGCCAACGATCGTTTTAACGCTGTTTTGGCGACCTTCTTTGTAAAGCGTGCGGTGTCACCAGTCAACTGTATAATAGGAAAAAAATTATAAAAAGTTGAAAAAAAGTTAAAAAGGATAATAAAAGCGAGTAATATATCATATGAGGTCTCTTTACCTTTTTTCCGTAGCCGCTTCGTCGTTTACGGTCTTTTTAACGCTGTTTTGGCGACTTTCTTTGTAACGCGTGTGGTGTTAAAGCGCCTCGGGTCGAGTTGCACGCACGACTCTCCAAACAGTGTTGTTTGACGATAGGGCAAAGTTAACAACCTTCCTAACGATCCCCTAGAGAGTCAGATAGATAGATAGATAAATAGCCTTTATTTTAAAACGACGAGTATTAAGGCTACATGAGCTTGTGGGGTCGTTTGCAATGAACTAATCACTAAATGTACTAAATACTAAAACCTAGGGGTACGTAGAGAACGTCTAAACTTAAGCCAACGGTGCTTACGAATGTGAAATTGTAAACCTAAATTGAAATATAAACAAAGTCATCTTTTTTAAAATTGCAAGTGGATGCAGACGTTATGTTAAAACTGAATTCAATAAAATTAACTAGAAATTTAAGCTTTAGCCTGAGGTCATGATATGAAATACTTTTAGTCAGGGCACTACAATTGTTAGTCACTGCATTCCACAGGACCGAGCCTCTAAACGCAACAGAGTCCTTAATGTAGCCCGTGTTGAAGCGTGGAACAATTAAGGAAGTGCAAGCCCGAGTTGAATAATTTGTGGCCCGTTTCTTAAAAATCAGATCGATTAGTATAGCAAGTAACTTATCGTGGAAAGCTTCATGAAAACAAATAAAAATGTCTGATTTCTAATAAATAGACGGATTTCGGCCATTGGGCCCGTTGTATGACATCGCCATGCTGTGTCAATCGGAAAATGAAAAATAAGTTTCGCAGCCCTACGATGAAGTCTTACCAGGGACTGAAATAAGTCGGAATTGCAGCAAGATCCCCATAGTATAGGACCATAAGTCACTGAAGGCAAAATGACCTTAGAATAGAGATTCTGACGAATGGTACCGGTCCCAGGGAGATATCTCGACTTCTTAAGTAATCCTAGTTTTTTAGCAAATCATTTTTTTAAGTTCCAGCATATGCGGAGTCCGGGTCAGTTTCTAATCGACGGTCATTCCCAGTAATCGTGATTTCGATACCCATTCAATTGTAGAGTTTTCAATGAAGATCGGGGGCATTTCTTCTAGAGATTAGCATGGCCTTACTTTTACTTGGGTGAGGTGTTAATCCTATTAGTGAGGCACCACTCGTTTAGTTCACGGAGTGTAGAATTTAACTGGGCGATACTATTTTCTTCTGTGTCGCTTATGCAGTAAACCGTTGTGTCGTCGGCAAACATGTAAACGCATCCGGACGACACAAAGGACGGGAGATCTTCGTGAAGAGAGTGAAGAGCGTTGGCCTCAAAACGGACCCTTGAGGAATTTTATTTGATCAGATGCACTATAATATTTGAATCCCGTAGTAAGGGCAAAAGGATTACGCATACCTACAAAGCGATTTAGCCAGAATAAGTAGTAAAACGGAGCGGTTCTCGGATCGATGCAACGGGAATTGGAAACTTTTGCCACTGGAACGGGTAGGTAATAGCTAAGCGCTCTCGCGGGTGGAAATTTTTTGGGAGATCGGTCGGTTTTTGTGATATTTATCGGCATTCGAGTGGCGGCGGTTGGTGTTCAAGACTGGTTGAGGTTTCCAGCCTTGAGGTTTTTTATGCACAGTTAACCGGTAGCACCACACGTGTTACATAAAAAGTCGCCAAAACAGCAGTAAAAGGACCATAAGCGAGAAAGCGGCCACGGAAGAAAGGTATAGAGACTTCATACGATATATTCCTGGTTTTTATTATTCTTTTTAATTTATTCTTAATTTATTTTATAATTTTTCCTATTATACAGTTGACTGGTGACACTGCACGCGTTACAAAGAAGGTCGCCAAGACAGCGTTAAAACGACCGTTTGGCAACAAAGCCGCTACGTAAAAAAAGGTAAGGAGACTTTACACGTTTTATTCTCGCTTTTATTATTCTTGTAAATTTTTCTTAATTTGTTTTTTTTAGTACATACGCTTAAAGTTCGATCTTAATATGTTAGTTATTGCCATTAATGAACTTTAGACCCCAAAATCCCACACACTCACGTGCAACCCTTATTTGATATCGGGAATTATGGACTCTCAAGCGTTTTAATACATAATGTTACATACTATTACATAATACTACCCATGAGATGACTGAGGTATCCTGTAATTTGACAAGTTATGTAGGGTCATTGCCACATAGAAGGTAATACTAAAAACAGTGATCATGAAAAGCTATTAATGATGATAATTGTAATAAAAAGCAAATGTCCTCTAGCATATTTTTACTTACTAATTGAAAGAGTAACCAAGTATGAGCTAGATTATCGTGAGTAGCTCAAAATAGGATGTAACAAAACTAAAAAAATTGTGAAAGTAAGTATGAGCAAGATTTCGTCCAATTTGGATGTGAATCGCTTTCATATATCCACACTGTTTTGGCTTGAAATTCTAAGAGACGTGTTAGTGGCTTTTATTCCCGCTTTTTATCACAAAGGGAATTAAACTCGAGAAACTTCTGAATAGTCAATAGGGAACGAAATGAATAAGTAAATAAATATATGGAAGTAACGGAAGAGATATATTTTAACGTGCTTCATAAAGGTATGCTAGATTTGATACAGTGCTAAGCGATTTGAAAACAATTAGCCGCAGTGAGATAATTATTCGGTTTTGCAAAATAAGTGGTCTTTATTATTCCTAATAGTTTTGTCTTGACTTAAATAACAACATCTTACATCATTGATATCATCAAGGGTTCTTGGAACACAACAGCTTAGTGACCAACCCTGTGAGGTTGTGGAGGTTACTATGACAACATGTCACCTGGGAATTGCAAATATGGTTTCCTTCGCGGAAAATTTAACTCCTCATTTGATAATCCTTCAGCCGTTTTACTGTACGTATTAAGCTACTGTTTCCACGACTTTCATTTGACTCATTTAAACAATGTTAGAAAACATTTTCTAGACGTTCAGCTCCTCCCTGTGGCAATAAAATAGTGCCAATACAATACAATACTTTATTTATCCAAACTACATCTAGGAGTGATTAAAAACTCGTTAAAACATGTTAAAAATATAAAATGTTAAACATAATAAAATATATGAAGTTCATATATTTTGTACTGCGGTATAAGATACATATGATGCACGATCCTCGCAGTAGATAGCGCTAATTAAGCAATAGCGAAAATCAGACCTGAAAAAAATCTCACTGTATCTCATTTATCACTTTCACGGGTTTCATCTCTCTATGTTCATTGTATCTCATTTATTACTTTCACGGGTTTATTACGAGTCAACTTAACGGCCTGCTCCCAGTTGGCTTGTTAGCTCAATTGGTAGAGCACTGCACTAGTATCGCAGAGGTCAGTAGATCGAATCCCGTACAGGCCTGATTTTTTTCAGGTCTGATTTTCGCTATTGCTTAAAATAGCGCTATCTACTGCGAGGATCGTGCATCATATGTATCTAATACCGCAGTACAAAATATATGAACTTCATATATTTTCATTGTATCACATAATAAAATGTTAAAACATTAAGAAAGCTACCCTAGACTCTGTCCGAAAAAAGCCTTCCTCTTTTTACCCAGGAAAAGGGATTGGGATACAAGCCTATAAAATAATTTTATATTCTCGAGTTTTCTCTATTGCATCACCGAAGCCAAAAAATCGTCTTTTGATAAAACCACCTGTAAGTTCTCAGTGTCGAACTTTTTAATAATTGTCGGGCTTTGTGATAACACTTGTCGCATTTTGTGATAAAAAAAGCTGTTGCGTCTGACGTTTAACCTCTTTGAAATGCAAATCAAGTAATCGAACTAAAACGGAGAAAAGTTTTTTGAGTCAGGAAATTGTGTGGTAGAATTTAATAAATACTTGCATGAACATGTTGCCGAATCAGTCCCTCCGGCGAAGTCAATGATATTTCAGTTTCGACGAGTAGCTTCATCTTTCTTGATCAATAGATGGTAATGGTTTTCATTCGTGCAGATGGACAGATGGGACACTCGCATTAACGTCTGGAGGCCAAGATGGCTTTTGCGACTAACCGTTGAAGTTTGGCCATTTTATGGCATACGTTTAACTGTTTTTTTATTTTCCATCCCGTTAAAAAGAAAAAATCTCTAGTTTGAAAATTTTTGTTCGACTTATTGCTAAAATAGGTCAATTTTTTTATGCCTGACGGCTAATATTTTTTGCTATTTCACAACCAACGGTAAATTGTAATGTGACTCTGCTAATTCATTAGACAAATACTGTTTTAAGCGAGGCTCATGAATTAGTTTTTAAAATAAATAAAAGCTTACTTTACTGACTTACAATAATCTGCCGTGCTATTACGAGCTTTTTCATATCGTGTTTTTCCTAGTCATTACTGCGTAAAACGGCACTCTGCACCTGGTGAAAACAATCTGATTGGTCCGTTTATGACGGAAAAAATACAGTTTAAATACACTCACGTCAGAAAAAAAAAACATGGAGTCTTGTTATGTCTATTAACTTTTACCTCCTGCAAATGTGTTTGAAATTCGTTTAAAAACTTGCCGCACAAGGGTTGCGAATCAAGTCACGAGCCGTTGGTAACTTATGTGTGTCTTAAAGCTGAAAAATTGGGTGGTGAATAAGAATTAATCTGGTAAAATGTTCACAGCCCTGTCGATACGTTGTTTCCTGAGTGAGTACAAGCTTTGCTACATTTCTTGTTTAACCTTTAGGCAGGTAGCGACTGATTTGGCAAAGATATCTCAGTATTAGAATATCCCACAGCCCGGCCTCAGCCAAAATGAACTACAAAAGCGATAGTTAGGAGGGTCTGTTTTAACTTGTTGATAATTTAACAAATTCACTTGAGGAACGTCTGCTTAGTTTTATCATGGAAGATAAATGAGTTGGTAAATGAATAAATGAATAAAACTTTTGGAGGAGAAGTGTGTGACGATTTTTTGGAATGGTACTTTAGTCTCAATGCAACATTGGTTAAGAAAGAATTAAACTATAGAAAGGCAATTTTATCGGTTTTAAATTATTATTCATGATTGTTATGTTTTGACGGTCTGTGCAACAGCTTTGGGCAACGATATAAAGTGTCAATGGAAGAATAGAATAAATAGTAACAATAGTAATGACAAAAGTGGGAAACATCATCTACGGTAAACAGAAGGCAAGTTTTCTTTATGGAAGAAAGTGGAGTATTCTGGAATTTTTCTCTGAACAAACTCCACCTCTTTGTAGAAAAAGTTAATTCCAACCCTCGAAGGGAAAATATTTCGAGTTTTCAATGTTTCCGTCGTTTCCTTGATTCAGATGGATTCAAACGTCTTAGTTTAACACACCCTAACTAAAGTTTTAAAATAGCCACACAAACTGGTCAAACTGGTGATCTTTTATCCGTGATTCCTACAAAATTACTTTACCGTATTAAGAGTAATATTACTACCATGATGGTAAATGTATCTTTTAACATTCTCTCCTGTAGTTGTCGTGATAGTGAGCTTCAAAGGAGCTGGTAAGTCTGCAAAGTTAGATTATTTCTAACATTTTCCCCTCAAAAACCATTGACCTGATAGAAAACAGAAACAATCAAAAAAAAAAAAAAAAAAAGCAAACTAATAACGAAAATAAAATTAAAATGAGGAACCAAATCGAACATCCCAAAAATAGCTCATTAATCTAACGTGTAGAAGACGACCTACCGTCACAGCACAACTGATGCGAAAGTCAGATGTAGGTGAGTGTTGAAAAACAAAAAAGCAAAGTTCGTCGAAAAAAGTTATATTTCAGATCCCCAATCTACCACTTATAGGTTAAAATCACTAAAAAAACACAAAAGAAGAATAAACCCAGATATTAAAAGCAACGACAACAGAGGTAATTTTAGGTTACATATTCTGAGCAGAAGTCATCTCTTTGTTTGTGAAGACATAATTAGATTTCTAATTGATTTTGATATTAAGTTTTCAACATGTCAAAAGTGTTTGTTCTTGTTTTTAATTCCATTTTTCTAAGAAAGCCAAAGAAACCGTAACTGTACTGAAGGTTCCTGCTACGTGTTTAAGAAAGAAGAAAACACATGGAAGGACGCCAGAACATCTTGTCAACAACAGAAAGGCGACCTAGTTTCCATTGAAACCGAAGAAGAGTGGGACTTTATCAAAGGCGTAATAAAAAATTACACTAATCAAAACAGTACGACTCGGTGGCAGGTTGGTTTGGAAAAAAAAGCTGGCAAGTGGATCTGGGTGACGGGAAGACCTCTTACCATTTGTAAATGGGGAAAAAACCAATCAAATGGAAATGGAGATGTAGCTAGTATAACATGCATAGGAAAGAGCCAGACCATTCTTTCGGATGTTCCAAGGAATACATCTGGACCTTTTATTTGTGAAATTACCAAAGGTAAGATAATAAACAGAAACTATGAAGTATTTGAATAAGAGGATCCAGTTTTCTACCTCGGACAGAATTGGCTATGAGTAGCTATAGATGTGTTAATAGATACGATTCGTATTTTTCACTAATGCGAATATTAGATGCCCTTAACCTTAATTTTATCATTACTTTATTGCAAAATAGTGTTGCTAATGGACCAATTGGTTCTTTTCCCACGTTTAATATTCAACTTCGGTGCATCAATTGCAATATTTTGGGCATCCTTTAGGTACTGGACATAATAATTCGCAAGGTATCTGCAAGCACGTCGGAATACCATGCGAACTGGAGTATGGCAAGAGGAGCTGGGCACAGAATTGTAAATTTGCTGCCTATGATTGCAAACTAAACTGCACTTACGAGCCCCCTTCCGGAAAATTTAATGAAGAGTGCGATGAGACTTTCAATCCATATGTACAACAATGCTCCTACAAATCACACGCAGGTAGTACCTATCACCAGATCTGCAACGTTACAAAGTGTAATCTGACAGAGGGCGAACAGAAATGTACCACCAACAACACTTGCTATTGTGAAGGTGATCAGTGTAATCACACTCGCGGTCACGAAATGTGTACGCAAACTTGCATAGGATTAAAATCCGGTTAGTAAACAAAAAATCCATCAGTGTTATTTATCACTGACATGTTCAAAGTGTTTACTTAATAACCAATGTGAAATAGATTTAAGACGCGTTTTGTTTTTGTTGTCGTCATTGGTTATACTTGTGCTAAGGATAGGCGGAGAGATGTTTCCCTAATAGATGAGGGATCATCTGTAAAACAAATGGAAACAAATGCAAAAATTAGAAATATGCAACAAGAAATCATAATTCTTGAATGGATTTTTAAGCTTTTTTTTTTTTATTTTCAGGGGAGGCATCATCATACTCGCTATCGCCGTCGCCATCACTGTCACAAACGCCATTGCTGTGTAAAACGCCTTCGATGTCGCCGTCGCCGTTGCAGTCACCGTCGCTACTGATGTCACTATCGCCGTCGTCACAGATATCATCAACATCATCATCATCATCTGCATCGCTTGCAAAATCAGTTCTAAAGTTGGTGTGTGTTTTAATAAATCGAAGTCCTTGTACTTCTCATTTTTCTTGATCTTTGATGGCGCTTAATAAAAATGATTGTCAATTGATTTATCCTAGGCAAATATATATCTTTCCGAACTTCACAGAATCGATATCACCAAAAATACTTCTTTGCAGGTATCTGAGTTTGATATTGACTTATCTATTATTATGTAAAATGCATGTGACATAGCTAGTGACGTGCCCGATAATGACGACTAAACGATTCGTTGAACCAAATTTTCAAAGCAGAAGCTTAATGGTGTCACGAAATATTACATGTAATGAAGATATCAAAATAATTGGAGAGTTGATCCTCGAGGTAGAGTTCTATGAATAGCAATGGAGGGTAAATGATGGAAGACTAATTCTATCCTACTTCATTATCTTTAGCTGGTGCTCGCTCTTGATATCAGTACATATCAGTTGGGTTGTCGTAAGAATTTCCTAACTTTTTAATTTTCTTTTTTATAATTTTCTGATGGTTAGATAAGGCCGTAGAACGTATTTTCATATCTAGAGGTAAAGACACAGGAAAAATGAAATAATAACCGAGTTGTAATGCCTTTTATTCAACGTTTCTCATTGAATACGTGCGGACATTTTGCATATTGTTCGTATCGTACTTCTAGTCTAATACTAAACTGGACGCACTGGTGGGCGTGTGCGAAGCTGGCGTGAACAGATAAGCTAAACTTTAGAACTTAACTCTCACTCGCCAGGTACGTACTGAACACTCGGATCTTTAATTTGACTGATGCTCGTTACAGCTGCTTTACAGCTTACCAAATGAGTTTTCTATATAATTACAGACGGCTATGAGGATCTTTGAACACTTCATTATCAGTATTGAAAACATCTCAAATCTTTCCGACGGCCAGTCTGATATGGAAAAAGTAGGACAAAGGAGAGAATCCATCTTTAAGGTGGCAGTCGTCCTTGAAGAAATTGCCATAAATTATAGCAAGCATCATCTGCTCAGAACAAACCATTCAAAAAGGATCCATAGCCAGAAGATGGGTGAGTCAAAACACAGTTATCTATCAAGACTTATGACTATCCATTTCTAGGTTATATAGACTACAAGGGAGTATTCCTGAATGAATTTAATCTCGAGATAATTGATTTTTTTGCCGTCGTTTGTTGTTTCTTTTCTTGTTAGTTCTGAGTATCTACAGGGCCTCTAGGCGACGCGCAAGCGGATTCCATTCATGGAAAGAAGAAGGGCAAGCGAGCATAAATGTTTCCTCTGCAAATTTTGCGGACTATGGTTTGTATTAAAAGCCTTCTAAACTTTTAAATGTATAACTCACTGTATTTGTGTTGCGATGATATTTTCATTATAAATGATAAAGTATATAATCAACGTGCTTTTATATTTTGTTTTGACCTCTCTCCTTTAAGGACAAGTTGTTATTGGCTGTGTGTACAAGGATCTCCATCAGTTACTACAGTTGAAACGGCCCATAAAGAAAAACACAGGCATTACAAGGTTATTTAACTTCTTGTTTGCAGTTTTTATCACCCATCAATACGTGAAACTAGTTTCACTTTTAACCAAGTCGATGTCACAAAACCTTTACCGCGAGAACCTCAACTAGTAATCTGGCTGTGACTCCATGACTTCCCCAGCGTTTTAGAAATAAAGTTATTTGAAGCGCCCATTTGTTTTGTCAAAGTTGCTACCTAACCTCAAACTAATACACTATCATATACAATTTTCTTCACAGGGACGTAGGCTCTAAGATAATATTCGTCGCTATGTATCCAAAACCGAAGAAATTGCGAGAAAATGTAACCTTGAAGTTCAGAGACTTAAAGGTAACAGCAAGAGTAGAATATTATGGTCTGACCTCCTTTGTTTTGAATTGTTTGATATAGATGTTTTTTTTTTTCTCAGGGAGTGGAAGGACGTAAGGTGTGTGCGTTTTGGAGTGGCTTCAGAGAAAGGTTAAAATCGGGAAAGTGTTTTTTTGAATTTTACTTTTTAGTTAAGCGTTCCCCGATCTCAAACAAAATGGAGATGATATTTGTATCATTTTGGGGTTGAGAAATTACCAAAAGTGAATCATCCTACCGTTCTTGAAGACGTCTGACCAATCAGATCTCGCGAGCAGAGAAACAAACAAACAATTGACAAAACATCCCCAATTGAAAATGGTAAAGTTTACTAAACGGCGATGACTGTCAGTTAAGTCTGTTTTTGAGAAAATTTTATCATTTTTTATTTACATGTGTTTTGGAGTTACTGTACATTGTTTTTTTTTGTACTGCTGATAGAATAGTAATATTCACTACAATAATTTGTTGACTGTTATGGTTTCCTTCATATTGTGCGTTTGTTTGACGTTTTTCCTTTGCTTATTCTAAATTTATTATTATTATTGTTAAGATCCACCCTAATCTGCCTAAGAGGATCCAGAACAGTTAGAAGGCCCAAATTGGATTTTACTAATGTAGACCTAGATATTCAGAGCTCAGAGGCTGCCATTTGTTAGTTAGTTTCTTTCTTTTTTTAGACAATTTGTTAGACGACATTTTCTTGTATTTTTTCGATTTTTTACGGATTCTATCTTGATTTGTAAATAGTTTTGATGATTAGAGTGAATTATCGTTATCATAGTGTGTATCCTCTAGTTTTTTTTATACATTTTACTAGACATTATAACACTTTTTTTTTCAAGCATTTTATCATAACTTTTGTTATAATTTTTGTGATTATGGTGAATAAGGGATTATTTTTATTTAAAAAAAAAATTATTATTATTGTAATCTATGTTATCATCATTCTCATTATTTCATTTAATTTTTTTAATCACGTAAAGTAGGGTGTAATTGTCGTTCTCGCATTTACTTCAAAACTGTACCCAGCCCCATCGCAAGGTCTGACAATCCACCTATCAAAACTCACATCTATGCGCAATAGGATGGGATAATTAGTGAGCAAACGATAAATTCATTACCTCATTCACTTTTTTTCTGAAAGAATTCCTCCCGAAGATGTCATTTCTCCTCTTTCAGATCTGCGTCAGACGGATTTTCAGAAGAGGGATGTCATCCTATTACATCGGAAAGAGACTCAGAAGAAACAATTTGTAGTTGCAATCATTTGACACACTTTGCTGTGTTAGTGGACTACAACAGTGACCTAAAGGTAACGAGTTGATTTATTCTCCAGCTCAAGCATTGTTTTAAAATACAACTGCGTTAGGGTAATAAGTGTATGTTTAGTTGCTCTTTATCACATTTATGACGCAGCTCACCGAAGAGGATGAAACTATTCTGGAAATTATTACCTACGTGGGACTAAGCCTTTCCATTGTTGGGATACTTTTGACAATTATTCTATATTCCTTCCTCACGTAAGTACTATAAACATACGGCTAAAGAGTTAGTATTAACATGACTTCGAAGATATCGGGCCTAAATAAAACTAATTCATTAAAATAATAATAATAGTAATAATAATAATAATACTAATAATAGTAATAATAATAATACTAAGTCAAAGTCAAAGTCTCAAACTTTACAATTTCAATGATGTTAACTGACGACAATATGGAAGATAACTTACAACAACCTCCACGCAAACAGAGGCTCAAGTGGACGGACGAAATGAATTCAACATTACTCGATTGTAAAAGGAAAGCCCAACAAATGGTTAAATCTAATGCGCCCGAAGTTATGGATGGAAATCGTAAGAAAGGCTACATGGAAGAGATGAAGGAACTCTGGGATCAGCAAGGTTATGAACATCTCGCAATACCCAGAAACAATCTACGAAATCAAGCTGCTCGATTAGAGAAATTGCTAGGCAACGCAATGAACAATATTATGGATAAGGTTGGACAACGGCAGAGGAGCGTAATCGAAAGAAATTTTGCTGAAAAGAATGAAAGCATTGACAATATTTCGAATTATCAAAATGCTAATAAGCCTGAACAAGGAAAAAAATTTGCATATCGAGCAAGATACAACTCCACTGGGACCGACACAAAGACAAATAAGTGATGACGCACGCGCGCTGATAGAAAAGTCGTCGCAAATGTTTGATCTAGTGCGTATCGATCCAGGTAACTATGAAAATCGGGAAATCGACACCAGAACTAGAGAAAAACCAACGAAGAAAGACATTGAAAACATCAACATCGCCGTGAATGAAATAGTTAATCAACATAATGTATCACCGACTGAAGACCCATTTATTTATTTATGGATGGTTAATTGTACACTTTATTCAACCACAGCCGCTTTTCTACTGTTAAAACGATGGGAAAGATCTACTGTACAAGGCGCACCGAGGAAACAAAACTCCGAAGGAAAAAGAAAGAATTTCAGGGCAAAGCTAGAGACTTAAGGAAGAAAATATCTATCGCCAAGGCGGAGTTAGAAAGGCTAAGAGAAAACAGAAAATTGTACTTGCTGGATGTCCATCATTAGCTCAGTCCAAGTACTTAGAAAGGCACAATTTTGCTTTCAAAGTGTTCTTCTTTGAGATGCTCAAAGACCTATAGCTCGCTGATAGTACTGCACCATGGCTCTCAGATGTGAAGCCCAAACCTCTTTAAACAAATGATAAAACAAGAATATGGATAGCAACAGCGATTAACAAGGATCAAATTGTACTACATAAATGAGTAGCATATGTTGTCAAAGAGTGCTTTGTCATTTTTTCTCTGTTTTTTTTTTTTTTGTTTGTTTCAACAGAGATGTACGTGAGCCTCTGTCTCAAATACGACTTAGTCTTTCTGTGTCCCTCGGAGCTGGACAAATGATCTTTCTCGCCGGTATAAACGCCACAGAAAATACGGTTGGTGACTTTTCCAATGATATTCGTTAATTGAATAAATTAGTTTTCAGGGCGTTATACATTTTGTGAAGTAAAGCATAAAAAAACAGCAACAACAGCATCAACAAAAACATATTTTTCCTCTTGCAAGCTGCCTGTGTTACAGCAGCAGTATTCATGCAGTATTTTTTGATGGCCGCTTTCTTTTGGATGCTGGTTGAGGGAGTTTACCTTTACCTGTTGGTTGTAAAAGTTTTCAACATCACTGAAAAGATGCACATGTATCACGTCATGTCATGGGGTATTTTCATTTCACCTGTTGTGAGTCATTGATGCGTTGATTATTTTGAGTTACTTTAACTTCCTCTTATCTATGTTTAGGTTCGCCCATCATCGTGATCGGCATTTCACTTTTTATTACTGCTGGAAAAGGTGGACTTCAAAGTTATACCAGTGACAAATAGTAAGAAAATCAGTGTGTGTCTGCTACTTCCTAACCTTTCTCCGTCTTCCCTTTCTCCTTTTTCTAGGTTAAATCGATGTTTTGTTGTGTTTTGATTTATGTTTTACTTTGTAGGTGTTTTGACACCGTGGCGGGGTGGAGCATTTTCTTCAAAATTCTTTCTCTTTTTTTTTTTTCTCCTTTCAAGTTGTTGGCTCTCCTCCACTAACAATCTCATCTGGATATTCATCTCATTTGTGCTGTTCATTGAAGTTGTAAGTCCTCGATTAATAGACTCCTAATTATTACTTCTTTTATACCAGGACTGATCGACTGCTGTTGGAGGCTCCTCTTTCCTTTTTTCCAACGAAACAAAGACCGCCTTCCTGTACTCGACAACTAGGCTCAAAGTTTACAATATTTCCAATTCTTTTCATTTACACGATCGATGTTTTCAATATTCTGATCTTTGCAGTATGAATGAACACTTGACATTTCTGAACCTAGAAATTGCCTAGCTTACCGCTGACTTTGCTTTATTTCTCCTGAACCAAGTAACTAGAAACCCGAGTTTGCATTCCCTGTGGGATTGATATTTTTATTATTTCCACTCCACAAGACAGATAGCATATTCTTTACCTTATGACATCTGACATGTATTTCTTGCTTTTTTCAGCTCAACATTTTGATACTCGTCCGAGTCATAAGAGAGATGACCACACTTGTGCAACCTTTGGGGGAATACAACCATATTCAGCAGATAAGGTTGGATAAAAAACTTTAACGTTTTACCAAGCAATTTTAATGAATGGGGTTACGGTAAAGATGAAGAATACACAGTTTCTTTAGGGACTCTTCAAGAAATGTAAAAGAATAACAGCTCTAAGGTACCTGGTTAAGTTTCTTTCGAGTTAATAATAAACAATGAGGCGTATGACTTCATCTAAAACGTTCACTAATCATGTCAAGGAAAGGAACGTCTATTCCGCAGTTTATACATTGTTGTTGTTGTTCTTCTTCTTCTTCAGACTTAGCATAAAAACATGCGCGGTGATGGTTCCACTATTGGGCTTTACATGGCTATTTGGTCTTTTTTTACCAATGCACAAAACTTTTGCTTACATTTTAACCATCTTTAACTCTATACAGGTGAGCTTTTGAGTAAAACTGTCAAACATCAGTTTTGTGTGTTCGTGTTTGAATGCTCAGACTACTTATTCTCGAAATCTGCACCCTTTCACAACCATCAAATAATATTTCTTTTTTCCATCAGATGAAACTTGATCTATTTAATTTTTGTCCCCTTTTTTAATGACCTTTCATAAGGAAACTAAACGCAATAATAAACCCCCTGCATCAAATATCTCATACGACTCTCAGCCACTGCTTACCAGGATCTAAAACTTAAGTTTGATCTTTAAGTAATTTTCTGTTTTAGGGTTTCCTAATTTTCGCCTTTCATTGTGTGCGAAACAGCCAGGTAAGGACATAAAAAAACTGACGATGTAAATGACAGGAATTATAATTTTCGATATCATTAAGGATTTGAGTGCTCAGCAACTGATATTTCGTTGCCTATTTATAAAAATCCACAGATTAGAGAGCGATTTAAAAGGAAGACGAACACCATTTTTCCATCTACAGCAGATAATGGAAACTCCATAAAGAAATCCACAAAAATTAATCCAAGTGGTGCCAGCGATATGCGAGCAATTGAACTGCAGTCTTTCAATGATTAGCTGTATAATTGAGAAAAAAGTATCAATTGACGTTTGGTAATGCGCTGTCACTTAATACAACAGAGTTGATGAAGGTAGATCGATGTTCAGTCTAGTTGTGTCTGTGAAGTTAGCTGGGTCGTTCTGATTATTGCGACATGTCTTAAATGAGGTGACTATAATGCTAACCCTTTACCATTAAGCGCGCGTTAAAGTACTGCACAAATAGTTTGGCTAGAAATGAAAAATTTGGATGTGCCCTTTGCCTCCTAAGTATTTTAGATGTAAACAAACGCATTTTCTAGATCTTTAACTTTGCTTGTATCAGATCCAGCTTATCGTTATGAATGTTAAACACTCTACCATCCCGTCCAGTTAGAAAATCATTTATGAAATAAATTACATTAACAGAAACATCCGTATCGATACGATCTAGAAAAATGTCTAAACATGGACAATCTAAAAATAATTTGTTTACATGTATTAAGTTGCTTCTTGTGTGGCTTGTCAGATACATAAATCTTCAGGAATAGCAAATGACGTGAGCTGTAGCTCGTTTTGTCCATAGGGAAGCAGTGCTGAGCAACGTTTCGTCGATATAAAAACCAGGGTGGGAGAGAAATAGCGCGGCAGATGAGTCAATATTTGAAGATCTTGAAAATAAACTCGTGTCCTTCTTTAGAAGGTTCTCCTTTACTCTAGTTTCTAAATATTTTGCCAAAGAAAGGAAAATTCTGGTACTTAGCAAAATGCAGTTTAAGACCCAAGGCAGCATGATTTTCAAGCTTCTTTTGAGCTTTATGCAATAAGATATAAGGACGTTTTCTGGAATGAAGTGCTGCGTGCTAAGAACCATTTTATGATGAATCCAGTTTCCAGCCCTTACTCATATAGCTGGAAATGAAAAAGGGTATTGTTTTATGTCTGTGTGTTTGGCACCCAGGGACTGGACATGGACGCTGACGGAGATTCAGGGCGTCTGATAATATGAAGGTTTCACTCAAACTATGGGAGAGCGTAGCTGACCAGACAAGCTTTCGGAAAACAGACAGCTGCTTGAAAACTATCAGTAGCTTTTGTGAAATTAGCATTTGTCCTAAGGCTTGAACCAATAGTCTCTTTCTCTGTCCCTTCATTTCTCTTCATCAAACGGATTAGAACAATTTAACAGTGCAAGGAGGTTAAATAATGTTTTAGTAATTGAAGACAATTGCAATGCCAAATGGTCTATCTTCTAATTGCTCTAAATTTCCCTGATTTGTATAATATTGCAAAACATCTTCTAGACGTTGACACAACATCTATAAATTAAGTTAAATGATCGAAATATTGTACTTTTCAAGACGTTTAGTTAATTTCACCTTCTAGATATGTTGTTTTGCTTTTTTTAATTTTTTTTCAATTTTTTATTTTTTCCTTTTCAATAAACTAGTGAGCAGCACTTCTGCAAACAGTAGTTGCAAAACTTCTTTACTCCCCGACGCGTTTCGTCTAACTGTCATAGACTTCTTGAGGGAGTTTTACAAGTAGAACTAAACGCCTGTATTTATAAGCCAAAGTTACGGGGGCCAATAACCATGGAGGCTTGGCCGGACTTATAAACAGGCACAGACGAGGTTGTGAAAAATTTTAAAAAGACCCCACAAGTACCACAGCCCTAATGACTGTCGTTTTAAAATAAAGGACTTACTTACACATTTACTTTCTTACCACCACCCTGTAGAAATGAAGTAAGCGTCGCTCTTGTTATAACAGGTCTTCTCGACCTTTTACAGAAAAAAAAAGTGACTAGTTTTTTCCCGAAAAAAGGGATTGGGAGAGGTGTGTCAATGTAATTTTTATAATTCTCATATTGCTTTCGCTTTTTTTTTTTTTTTGTCTATGTTTTTGTTTGTTCGTCTGTGTTTGCGCTGTCCAAGCCAAAATCGTCTATCGGGTAAGCTTCGTGAAAGGACAGAGATCGGAAGTTTTCTTCTGCTGCATTTTGTAAAAACCTGTCGCACTCTGTAATAAAACTGTCGCACTTTGCAATTAAAAAAAGTTGTCTCACTTTAGCGGAAATAACTGACCAATGCAATTTCTCATAAAGTAAAATGTCGCCCTTTCTATTAACACGTATTTGTCGTACTTTGTAATTAACTTGGTACAAATGCTCCGAGGGCGAGTACACCCAACGATCAAACGTCATTCTTGTTAATAACGACAATCATAACAATAATGATAACGATGGTCATAATGATAATAATGATGATGATAATTCTCGAATTCTTCCCTCCGTTAATGTTTTTCAAATTAATTACAAAGTAAAAATACTGTTATTATAAAGTGTGACAGCTTACTTTTTTTCATATACGTTGGTCCGTTGTTACAAAGTGCGACAGGTTTTTGTGTATTATTATTAAAAAGCGCGGTAGGTGTTATTATAAAGTGCGACAGAACAGCTATTAATCATTACAAATATTGTTGAACGCGCGGTGGTTACAAGATATTGGCTATGGGAATAGTATCTTAATTTCCTAGAAGTTACAAGTTGAATTGAATAAGATCGCAGACACGAACAAGTATGGAAACTTTAAGTGAGACTCTATGCATACCTTGTCCTTTTATCTAAATGAGCAGATCGAAGTTTTATCAAATTGAAAATAAGAATTTTCTTACCATATAGTGTAAAAGTTGGTGTATAAATAGCTGGATACGAAAACGATGGAATTATCAAACGATTTAGAAGGAGAAGGGATTTCCGAAGTTTTAATCGAAGTTTTTAATCGAAGTTTTATCAAATTGAAAATAAGAATTTTCTTACCATATAGTGTAAAAGTTGGTGTATAAATAGCTGGATACGAAAACGATGGAATTATCAAATGATTTAGAAGGAGCAGGGATTTCCTTATTGCAATTAAGTTAAAAGGGATAGAATGGTGACATTGGAGAATTCAAGTAGAACGTCGCCTTTAAAAAAACTATCTCGGCTTAAAAATTGTTTTCTTAAATGTCGGGCTCCGCTAATGCGCCTCATGCACAGCGTAGTTGCTAGAATGCCAGACTAAGAAAATCATACTTGAAAAGAAAGCCGAACAATCATCAATGCCTTCATTGAAGTCCTTAAAGTACTATAGTCTTCAATCAAAAGGAAGCTGGTCATTATGTAAACCTGTACCTATAGGATAATTATGATATATGTATAACGGGTCAAACTCGTCTGACTCTTCTGATTTTCCAGTGTATTTAAGTTACGATAGTAATTATAAAATTCGAGCGAATGAACAATTTACATATACAGGGACTCATTTGTTTGTGAGCTTGGTTTTCTTAGTTTTTGAATGACTTATCAACGTCTCATCATTAAATAATAAGTTAATAATCTCGGACCTTAATCAGCGAAAACCGAAGGAGGCAGATGTTTGCAATCTCTTCTCAGGAAACTGTCTATGACACTTAGCTACCCTTCAGGCTTGAGGTCGTAGCGCATTGGAGGATCGGTGGGGGAGGGCGGGGGGGGGCTTCCAGAAAGCGAGGGCATCATTAATTAGTTACATGTATAACCCGTGAAGGTTTCATTTGCAAAAAGATGATAGCTTGCACCTTCTAACGTTTTCTAAAATTATGAAAAAGCGTGAAGCTTGATCATTCTTTTAGGTTTAATTTGAAGTGTAATTGGATTGATGTTTCGCTGTCCATTGCCAAAACCAAAAGGAATAGAAAAACTACCAATTACAACAAAAGTTTAAAGGAAAAAACTTGATAAAATGCTGAAAAAGTTAAAAAGCTGAAATTATGTTCAGCTACTCAAAATGAAGATTCAGGTCAATCATAAAGCGAGGATAGCTTTAGCAAATATTTTCAAATTACCCTTAGTTTAATTAAAATAAGGCACACGGGATATCTGTGTTCCTGTATAGCAAGTGTTTTTAGAAAATTTGGTTAAACTAAGCCTTACGGGATCTGAGCCATAGGGATTTTAACCCAGTCACTGAATACCACATGATTTTAAATGGATCTGGTCTAGTGTAGTTTTCATGGCTAACAGATATGTGTGCGTGTTTTTTAACGTTTTGTTACGTAGCCGTAAGGGGTCTCAAACGGGCTGAAATTGGCTGAAAACGCTCGTATGCCAGTCGTTTACCTAGAGTACTTCTTAATTGATACTTGTGGAACTCTGGAAAACAGTAAATACCATGAAGAAGTTGATTAGTCGAGTGTTTAGAATGTGGATAACGATTATTGTTTCATCTAATAATGGGACTTGAGAAAGAACGACTGTGATGTAAAAAAAACATTTAATGACAAGAACATCGTGAACGATGTATGCGCTTTAGAACCTTGTTTATTTTCCAAAAAAGCTGCCGGTCAATAAGAATATATAATCCTATCAGAGACTGGATATAACGCACGCTTAATAAAGTCATTTTTTATTCAAATTTTTCTTAAATTTCACCATCGTGACCATTTTAACTTACTGATATCCATTTCGGTGATCGAAATATTTGGTTTCTGACAGACAGGTACCACTGATTGATTAAAAATGAAGAACTGCGGCGCAAATTAGAATTCATTTCGGCAATAATTACTTCCTTAAACCTGTCATGTCTATCAAAAGCTCTAAGTTAAAACTCGGATTTTTCTTTAAATCTAACACCTTCCTGCTTAATCGGAACACCTCAGCGCTTCAAAATTTGCAAGTTTGTCATCAAACTTTCTGGATTTTCGCCTGTGATGAAACTTTTTTAGGAGACATTCTGTTAGTAGTCGCATTAATTAGGTGAAATCAAATAATTAATAGGTGTCTGAATGCATGGCTCACATCATATTCCAGTAGCCGGTTTCTTTACTGTAAGCTTATCTCCGCTGATTGCTCTTGCAGCTACTGTGACAAATCAACATTATCTTTCTCAGGGTTAAAGAAAACGGTGAAATAGCAGTAACAAGCCTGAAAGTGTGCAATTTGTCAGAGCTGGTTCTGAGTTCGCAAACATTGATACTGCGCGAACTTTTCGTGTTGAAACTCTTGACCTAGCGAGCGATGGAAAGGTGCAGGTTTTTACTTTCATCTTTGTTGTTATCATGTGACAGGGACTTGTGGTGGGGTAGGTGTCATAAAACCAGAGGCCTGAGATGGAGTAAATGTGGTGGATCCACGGACTTTTGGTGGTGTTGATGGAGCAGAACCAGGAAGTTGTGTAGGGGTAGGGCCAGGAGTTTGGGATGGGGTGGGAGGAGCACATGATGTACTACTCGAAGGTGACATCTTTAATGAGTATTGATTTCCCTCATTGTCTTTAAAGCCCAGAGCATCATAAGGCTTTTCGTGCTCTGCATGAAACAGCTTCTAGCCTACGACGTACCTGTCGTTTAGAAAGTGTTGCCATCTCCTTAGTACACAGCTTGATCACAAGCAATTGCTTGTTTTACAACATAGTCCAGATGTTTGTAGCTAGGGTGTTGTGAAGAAACTGTTCCATTTATAAGCACATTCACATTCATAAGTTTTGTCAGGCATTTCACTGTATAATAATACAGGTGATGCTGAAATCTTGTTGCCCGGAAAATAATTAATATCTTGGGATCCAGAAATCGGGCTCTCCTGATGCTGAAATTTGCATATTCAAAATAATTTGTTATGTTGCTGGGTGACCTTTAAGTTTCTCGCCGCGTTTTCGCGCCATCAGGAGAGTCCGGCTTCAGATCCCCCAGGTTTTCAATTTCCGGGCAATAAGATAAAAAGAGACTGGAAGAAAGAAAGCCAGGTTACCGGAAAGAAAGCCAAGTTACCCGGGGAGATTGAAAACAACATGGTTGATCAAAGAAATAGCAAAGAAGTGTGCTACTTTTATGGTGGATTTCGCCGCACGGTTCCGTAGGAATATCATCATTCCTCGACCAGAAAACATCAAAATTACTGAGAAACAAGACCTAAAAACGCATTGGATATGAATTCCTGAGAAATATGATCTATTGTGTCTTGAAGTGCAGCTTCGACGCTTTTAAAATCGCAGTGAAAAAAGTTGTTACACTCCAAAGATTTCCAGCGAAAGGACATCTACGGAGACCTGGTGATGTTGTTCTTGCACTGCCGCCACACTGTTACTACATAGTATCATCTGTACTGTTACTCTTGAAAAAACGCAACGATTACGACTTGGAAGCCGACAATGTTCTAAGAATATTTTGGGTCTCGGGTCGTACTAAATAACTGTCAGTGAACATTTGAGACTTTTGTTACGCGCACGAATGACCAACAAATGTCCGCTAACAAAGCATATATGAAAATAGACTCCCGAGTACGATATATGGCACGCAACAAAAATGTAACAACAAGCAGTTACCCATTTTAACTATTATTTAATTAGTTTTACATTGTCTAATTTACTTAGGTTAAAGATTAAGTTAAGCAGTTCATAAAGCAGGCTTACAATCCTTCATGCCGTGTAAGTGTTAGTCGTCTCGATCAACTTCCAATTCCAACATTCGCCGACTGAAGACAACAGCGCTTGGCTTTCTTGATTCATGGCTTTCTTTCTGTGTACACAAACTCTTCCGGAGGACTCCAGAGTAAACTCTGTATTCTCTATCTTCTTCCTCGCTCGAGTATCGTCTTTTTCATCTCTTTCTTCTCCCCGGATATCGCAAGGTCAAAAGGTCATAGCCTCGTCATATCATAGCTTCCAAAAGTTCAGTCAGCAAGCCACGAGGGTAAGCCCTCGGGCAAATCTCTTTGTACTTCTCACAAGCCAGCTTTTATATCTTTACTTTAGTTATCTAGAATGTTCTATTACTATTTATAGCGTATTACAAGTTGTACTATCTTGGGAAACTGCTGAGTAACATGAAAGAAGTTTCTGGAATATTACAGATTATAGATAATTCTAGAAAAGTCTGGGATTCCGTGACAGATTCAGCAAAAATAATTCGATCCTCGTAACACTTTGCAATGGAGTAAGGAGGTAACTGGGATTTGAAATATATTTTCTCAGTTAAGTCTCTAAGTCGTGAGGAGTTGCGTGACTCGCTTTTGCTCATTCTGGCCCATTCAACTGCGCGTGCGTGACCGAGATCTCTAGCCATGTTGCTGCTATCATGTGTTCCGTTGGGAGTATGGCTTCATTGCTTCATGGTAGAAAACCGAGGTAGGAAGTTGCATGAATTAAAAGAAGTAACCCTAGCAGGAAGAAAGCTTTGCAGTTTTTTATCCATCTCTGTTTCTTTGTTTGACGGTCTACTATAATTTCAAATGAATAAAGGCTCATAATTTCGAAAGAAACTGTTTGGGGCTGCGTCGGTGGCAGTAACGAAATAATTTAGATATATCAACAAAGTTGAGATGGTAAATTGGCCACCGTAACGATTACAAAAGCTGACGCTTCGAGCGTTACCCTTCGTTGGAGCTCCGACGATGGGCTAACGATCGAAACGTCAGCGTTTGTAATCGTTACGGTGGCCAATTTACCATTTCAACTTTGTTGATATATTCAAATTATACTATAATTTCAACTTGTTATTTATTTCCCTAAACGTTTGGAAAACGTTTTCAGTTGTGAATTAATAAATAAATAATTTGTTATTAACTCAGTTGTGAATTAATAAAAAAAGGATCATTTAACTCCTCTTTAAATCCAAATGCTTATTTTATTGGTGTTGTATTCCAAACTCTCTGAGGTTATGAATGTAAGGTTATTAGTACAGTCCCGTCATGAAAAACGGTCTAAAGGAATTATTGAGGTTCTTCGAACGCAGCCATGACTTAGAGTATAATCTGGGGTTATCATATGTTGACGAGTGAGATAAATAAGGCCGGTAAAACTCACTGAAGTTTATACGCGAGTACTTTTTCAAGCCTTTAGGCGAGGACAACATTCGAAGTCGCAAGTTGGTATAAAAACTGCAAACACAAAAACGTTACAGAAACCTTGTGATTTGGCCAAATAAATTGTGAATTAACGTAAAAATTGAGACAAGTCTAAACTAGTATTGACCTAACAGTAGTTGTTTGAGTTATGGCCAGTTTGCACATATTTTTCACACATGAATAATGTTATCCACTGCACAAGCTTTTGACTAGAGGGCTTATCTACCTTTGCTTGAGTCATTATACAGCAGCGTGGGAAAGGTTTACTTTGAGATCCGGGTCTTTGGGAAAGTTCAAATCAAGCCCTGTAAGAGGTTTTCTGGATTGGGATAAGTGTCAGGAGGATATCATACAGTGGCGGATCCAGTGGGAGGGTCCGGGGGGTCCGGACCCCCCCTATTAAACCTGACGGTTATAACTTTGAGACAGGATCGTATATCACTTTTAACTGGCTGATTTTTTAATGAATCCAAATAAACGGTAAGCGGCCAAGGAATTATAACGTGCAACACCGACTGGTGGGAGGGGGGTGTGGAGGAGAAGTAATTTGCCTCAAAGAGTCCAATAGTCCTATCTGAACCAAAGTTTGGATCCGCCTCTGTTATAGAAAGGCGATAATTCCGTTCTGTAACTCACTATTATCCATATTCGTTATACTGAATTTATTGGGTTATTATCTCTAAATATATTTAGGGACCAGTAAGTATTCTTATTAAAATCATTAAATTGCAATTATCGCTTTATTAGCTCTAATATTTAGGGACGGGTAATTATTCATCTCTTGGGGAGGGGGAAGATTTTATGGTTTTCAGGGCGAGTGGAAGGGAGATAAGCTGTTTCCAGCAGTGCATAAATGGGGCATTAGAGAATATTTATTTCCAGTGAAGGAAAAGAGGAGAGGGGTGGATTTCATACGAATATTACAGAACCTTAGGGCGTACAGGGTAAATTTCATCGTGGCACAACAAAACTGTTCCGAATCCTACACCCCTGTCACCATACTAGCAGGCGATAGATAATAACCGGTCACTAACCCTGAGGATCACATACAAGAACCTCTGTAAATTATAATAAGTGCAAGTAATTGAACCTGGATACTTGATGCCCCGGGCTTTGGCTGTTCTTGTGTATTTTTTTCCTCCAATGTGCGAATAGCAGGAATAATTGAAATGGAATGAAAATGAGTTTACATATGAAAAAGAAAGTTCCTTTAAAATTTAAATACTGAAACTCTCGAAAAGGGGTTTTTGGACCTCTCGACGAAAACAGAAACTCGCAAGCAAGAGAGTGAACACGTGTAGTGTGCAGGTGCAAAATACTGACGCCCATTTGAGTCCGGCACGGTGCTTTCTAGCTCAGGGACCTCTCTCTTACACGAACTTGAAAAGCTTGAGGATTTTTTTGCAGGCTGCTCACACGATGAGCGATTTATTCGAAAATTTTTAAATTTGAACGCTCTCTTAACTGCTCTGAAAATTGCAACTGAAATAAATAGATATAAAAAGGAATATAATTATTATACCTGAACAAGTAGAACTGACAGGGCAAAGACACTTACACGGATTGCAAGGATTTAACGTTAAATGGAAAACAGTAGTAAATTTGGTTTGCAAAAATGGAAAAAAGCAAAATAAAGTTAAGTGGAACGAAAAGAAATAAAAAAATAATAGTAAAATATTGTCCCTCGGTGGCATGTTGATGAAATTGACGATTCCATTGAGGCCTCGAGATACAGTATATATTTTTCATTCCAAGCTTTCAATTATCCATGGCTTCGTCAGGAAAGGTAAAAGAAAACATTGCGTGATATAAAAGCAATGTAAGTATTGCAAATAATAAGAATATATAATGGCAATAATGAGTTGTCCAAACGTGGCGATGGTAATTAACACATCATAGCATAGAAAACCGCTAATGAGTGGTTACGAGAACACAATAGCTGAGGTTACACCAGACCTTTTGCCCACGGGGAAAGTAAGACCTTATCCACGGGAAGTCTGTGTATTGTGTGTGACCTCTATTCCCACTGTAAAACTGCCCAAGGGAAATCGCTATGGATACATCAAAAAAAAAACCAACAAAAGAATTACCCATGACGTTTCCCGAATCCAAGTCGTAGGGTTTAGCAATGGTTTATCTAACCACAAGAGTAGTTCAACCAGTCGGATGGAAGAAAAAAGTAAATCCGGAAACCGCAGCACATGCTGGGCATTTTTGTGGTGCTGCGCTGAAATCGCGGCAGATATCCTCGCAAGTACCAAATCCAAGACACGCAGCCTCAAATATGGCGAGCTTTCGAGGTTCACATTAAGTATATTTATAACATAGCTTGTAAATTCGTGCAATCAAATTCAATAGCGCGACCGTGCTTCAATTTTCCATCGTGCACGCTGATGTCGTCAGCAAACAAATGCCTCGCGAAAAAATTGTTTTTCTCGCGAGTCACTTCAGCACTTTTCATTAAAACCGGGAAAAACTTCCTTAAAAATGTTAAACTAGACATGGCAACAAGCGAACAAGCGTATGAAGATCTGCATACTTTTTCTTTTGGAATGGATTTTTTACCTCCCGAAAAGAACCCAGATAAAAGGAAAAGAAAACAATCAACGTTTTTATCTCGTTTCGGAACTCTACCTTCATTTCCACGCATGAATTCACCTGTCAGTTTTTGACCAATCTGAGACAAGATCATTTAAGCATGACGAAATACTCTTCCGAAACGAAATAAACAAAAGTATTAAAGCGTAGGAGAGAGAATTTCTGCCCTTTATACATAAACTACAGCGTTGAAAATGTTATAAAACAATTAGTTCATACGTCAGCTATGCGTTCATCGAGATATGAAGCACTTGGGAAGTTTGGAGAGCACTCAAGAAGCTAGAGTTGCTCTCAGCTACGCCTCGAGCAACTCTTTCGCATCTTTCGTGCTCTCCAAACTTTCCGCGTGCTTCATATCTCGATGAACGCGCGCTGACGTGTGAACCAATTGTTAATTTACCCGTCTTTGCTCTGAATACTCCAATAAAACCATAAGTTTCGCGGTTTGCGATCTCCATGATGAATTATTTCCAGACAAACACTGCTAGGTCAGAAGTTGACCTCGGGTAGCTATTTGCAATGTAACCAGAGGATTAAACCTCACCGGAAACCCAAACTCATCCCAACCCAAGGTTATTACCCACTGGGTTACCTCGTGAAGGAGGTGAGTTTAACCACAGCTAATATTTAATCCGTCTCGGTCTCTGAGCTCAATATAGTCTTCCCGGGAATTAAGTTCGGGCTTACACTTTCGGATAAACATCCCTTCGAATAATCGTTAGTAGAGGGGATCATTTCCTTGTGCGATAATTTTTTTTTTATTTCTTTTAACGGCGAATTGCTATTGCTAAACTGTTCTCTTACGCAATCATGTTCAAATCGTGTAGTGCTTACATCCATTCAAAACATGAACGAAGCGGAGAATGTTCGAGGTGGAGAATGTACGA
The DNA here is from genome assembly GCF_964205215.1 of Stylophora pistillata. Taxonomy (NCBI): domain Eukaryota; kingdom Metazoa; phylum Cnidaria; class Anthozoa; order Scleractinia; family Pocilloporidae; genus Stylophora; species Stylophora pistillata. The sequence continues at coordinate 13,528,913 of NC_142520.1, forward strand.
AATAATTTATGTGGGAATGTGGATGCAACGGACATAGAATAACAGGTGGAAAAAGGAGAGAAAACAAAACTATATAATTCAGCCCGCAATAAATATTCATCAGTGAGAGAATAGCTCTCAACTTACTCACTGTCAAACATTTTTCCTTTACAACGAAAAATTTCCTTTTTTACCTGGTTTTGAAGACATGAGCCTTTTTCCCAAAATATTTTTTGTCTCTCTGTTTTATTCCCTTGGACATGTTTTGTCCTGCCTGGGTGGTAAGTTTACTTTTTCGCTTTGAGGAGTTATATTACCTGAGTTTGTTAATCGCCTGTATGGTTAATTTATTTTCAACAGTTTCCTAAAAAAGTTGGAAATGCAATAGATGGGAGTTTAAGGTTACCGTGCACCATCAGGAGTGTCTCGCGTGCAGGCGATGTAGCACGTCCGGTTTAAACTGTAGATATCTAAACCCCTATATCAAATTAAAGCTTATAGGACTGGCTATCAGACTATACCAAAAATTTGGAAAAAAACATTAATTGTAAAATTCTCCACGACTTCTAAATGCAAGCGCTCGAATCACCTTTTTAAGAGCTACAATTCAAGGGGAGTTTGTTCGATTGCTCTCAAATTTTGACAGTAGGTATTTTTACATATAAACAACAAAAACGTGTCTCCGTTTTTCTTTTTTTTTTGAAATACTTTCAAGAACGATTTTTGTATGATCACTCCACATTACATGTAACGTTCAAAAGGGGACTCGGGCGCTCGCATTTAGAAGTTGTCAAAAAATTCGACAGTTCATGTTTTTCTTTTAAATTTTGGTATAGTCTGATAGCCAGTCCTATAAATTTTAACTTGATATAGGGGTTTAGATATCTACAGTTTAAACCGGACTCGCTACATCGCGCGCTTGCACGCGAGACACTTCTAAAGGTGCACGGTAACCTTAAATATATGCAATGCCCTCAAACCCCTTGCAAAGTTTAAATACTCTGTTATTTCAAAATAATTTGGAAACATTTGCTAGATTTTGTTTTTCCTTACTCGCAACATTCTGGATAAGAAAGTATCATACTCTTCACCAGTCAGTCTACTTTATTTTCGCCACTAAAAAGATAAGTAAGTCCAACAGAGTTCTAATAAGGTCTTCCAAGTGACAAAATTGTGAGATATATCATCCATTCATGTTTCTGTAGCTCTAAACTATTCAAGATAGAATTTAGTCTATAGAAGTTTCGAAAGTGGCTAAAAACCTTTGATGCCTACATGAATAAAAGAAAAGAAGGCATTTTGATTCTGAGCGATCATTGATCTTATTTCTTAAGGTAGATAGCACCTAGTCGACCTAATCTTGTAAAGCTAGGATCTGCATCTTGTAAAATAAATGTAGCACAATTGTTTGATATCATTTCGGCTGCCATATAACTAAACTTTCATGGTAAACTATTTCCATTTTTGCTATCGTTGTCGACAGGTGACGCGATTACGCGCCTTCCATATAGAATAAATCGCTGTTTCCGAATAATTATTTTTTCTCTTTAGTGAATCAGTTTGTAGATCACAGGAAAAACCCCTCAAGAAGATTTTTGCAGGATAGACAAAGGAATACTGTAATTTTAGCTACAAAATAAAAATTATATAGAACAAAAATAAGCGGGATTGGACATGGAATCACTTTAATCTCAAATTGTCCTGTAACCATACCTTGAGCAGATATTGAATGTCATCATTATATCATAGCCGACACACAGGATGTTTAACTTGGATTGCATTTCTACAGCCTTGTGCAGTATTTTTATTCAATACAGTTGTTTCTTTATACATATTGGATACTGTTATTTAACACAACCTCTAAATTATGCAAGGGGATTTTTTGTTCAAAAATAAGGTCTACACCAATAGAAAACAACCCTCTTTCCTTCCAAAATGATTAGTGTTAGGTGCAGTTATGAACTTTTAACACCTCTCAGGTTTGGTCTTTACACTATACTTCTGTCTCTAAGATATCTAATAAATTTTTTAGTAAAACAAAGGAGTAAAACTAGCTTGCTAATTGTCTGCTACATAAACAAAGGACTTCCTCATAAAATTTACATTTGTAGGTCAAAAATGTCGAAAGACTGTATCTTCCCGTTGTAACGATTAACTTTACAGGACGAAAATGCTGTTTCGCACACATTAAAGTTTGGTTTTCGGTGTTGCCATAGAGAATTTAAGCAAATAGCGGAGCTATCATAATACGCGTTGTGATCTCCGAATGGCATTCTAAGTGACATCTGAAATGTCAAGGGGAAAGGTAGATCTAATGCATTTGGATGTTTCATTAATCTTTTTTTTTAGATCAATGCCGTATCTTAGCATTTCCATCTACTCTGTTCTTTGTGGGAGAACGTCTTGTTAACCACACCATTGACAACATCAGCGTGATTGACAGGGACACGTGTGAATATCGTTGCTACCTGGACGATAACTGCGTCAGTATTAACTTTTATTTTGGAGGAAATAAGGCAGAAAAACAGAACTGTGAACTGAATAACTCCACGAGTAACGAAAATGAGAAGAATCTGGTGAAAGAAGCAAATTATGTTTACCATGGAACGAAGGTGGGAGCATCTAAGTACCAACTACTCTACTTTAACTTTTCAGTTAGCCACTCATGAAAGCTAGATCAGTATTCTCCGTATTTCATACTTATTTATTTGTTCATTTGGCGTCGCCTTACTAGAATACAACACTACTACCAGTACGATGTTTCGATGAAGGCCATTTTACTCAGGATTCGCGGTAAAAAAAAGAAAAAAGAAAACAGGCTTCAAATCATAACAGCAAACATTTACATCCATTTACGAATCATAATGAATCTTAGGAGTAGAAATTCTATTACAGTGTAGCCAATTAAAGTAAATCCCTGGTTAATAAATATTTATGATAACGTCATTTCGTTTATAAATTGTTTAAAACAATTTTCAGAATTGATTAAAAATTTCACCTTTGAAAAGGAGAGCTCTCTGATCACAAACAAATGGGATCACTTTTATTATTATTGATACTTTTTTTAACTTTGTTCATTTTCGCACATAGTATATTAGGTCTTCTTTTTAGATATAAATATTGTAGATTAGTAACGCAGGTCCACATCAGCCAACGGCTGCTAGTTTTTAACCTGCGAGTTTAAATAAAGTATGTATGTATGTATGTATGTAAGTATGTATGTATGTATGTATGTATGTATGTATGTATGTATGTATGTAGGTAGTTAGGTAGGTAGGTAGGTAGGTAGGTAGGTAGGTAGGTATGTATTTACAACTACAGCTACTCATGTATAAAATAAGAATAAAAATAAAGGAAATAAAACAAAGTTTCAAAGTGACAGAAGCAGCACGGAGGTTGAGATAAGAGAGTCCTCGCTACGTTTCACCTGGGAAAGACTGTTCTTCTAGTTCTGAGGTCCTGAAATTAGCACAAATATAAAGCCTTGGCATTGTAATACTGAAGTAATGAGCGCTGAAATGATTCTGAATTTTATCTCCAATGGTAACTTATGATTTCTATTTTCTTTCTAGCATTTTTGTGCTCAAGCCCCATGCAAGAACTACGGAACCTGTCAGTCGGGTTTCACAAGAAAACGATATCGATGTTTATGTCCTTCTGGATCCATGGGCCACAATTGTGAAAGAGGTGAAACTAAAAAAAGATGAAGGTGTATTTAAGATATCTTTTTTTATTCGAAATCTACATTCACTCTGAGCCTTTGGATATGTTAAGATTTTCAATCAGTTTACCATAGAGAACATAGTTTATCAGCTGTTACGTGCAGGAATGACCAAAAAAATGTCCGCTAACAAAGCATCTATGAGAATAGACTCCCGAGTACGATATATGGCACGCAACAAAAATGTAACAGCAAGCAGTTAACCATTTTAACTATTATTTAATTAGTTTTACATTGTCTAATTTACTTAGGTTAAAGATTAAGTTAAGCAGTTCATAAAGCAGGCTTACAATCCTTCATGCCGTGTAGGTGTTCGTCGTCTTGATCAACTTCCAATTCCAACATCCGCCGACTGAAGACCATAGCGCTTGGCTTTCTTGATTTATCGCATTCTTTCCTTGTACACAAACTCTTCCGGAGGACTTCATAGGGAACTCTGTATTCTTTATCTTCTTCCCTTCTCGGCTATCGTCTTTTTTCGCAAGGTCAAAAGGTCATAGCCTTGTCACATCATAGCTTCCACAACCTCAGTCAGCCGGCCACGAGGGTAAGCCCTCGGGCAAATCTCTTTTGTACTTCTTACAAGCCAGCTTTTATAAATTTACTTTAGTTATCTAGAATGTTCTATTACTATTTATAGCGTATTACAAGTTGTACTATTTTTGGAAACTGCTGAGTCACATGAAAGAAGTTTCTGGAATATTACAGATTATAGATAACTCTAGAAAAGTCTGAGATTGCGTGACAGATTCAGTAAAAATAATTCGATCCTCATAACACAGCTGACAATGGTTTTTGGAACAGGATCAAATTCTGGACTATGACATCGTGGATCAACAAGTATGAAAATTTGCCAATCGTTATCTCAAACAGGTGGATTACGTATGGCTATGTTTTTTTTCAACAACAGCGGAGAATTTTTGACAACATATTTCATTTGGTTAAATCACCAGGGTAGACTGAATCTAGTTTGCTGTGACAAAGAACAGAAATTATTGCTCGAGTTACAAAGTTTTTCTGTACTCTTTCTAAGAGAGGCGTCAAACCTCTTTCGTTGCTTTCAAGGTCACCAGGACTTCAAGTTGTTCTAGATTGCGTAAAGTTTGTAGAAAAAATTGTGGATGCTACGTTTCAGAATTCCAGTCATTTAAAAGGTGTGATAAAAACTGCTTTGGACTTGAATGTTAGTAAAAAATGAGTGAACGAACTTAACGTGCTTTCAAACTTGTTTTCCTGTTACTATAGCAACAGAGAATCACTCATTTGTAATTTTACCTTTTTTGTTTTACCTTTGTGGAGCAAATGGACTTATAAGACCTCCAAACTTCTGTTGATTCACTTCTTTTGAGTAATGACCTATAAGGACTTGGCTCTCGGCTGAGACAGCAAGCTTAGCATTGCATCATACATTACATGTATGCAAGGTCTAGTGGATGACACACAGAAGTAATATAGAACTTTAAGCCACCTACTATATCTTGTTCCGGCATATGTATTAAAGTAACCTACTTCACAGAGGACCGAATCTTCATATTAGTTTAGTTGATAACCCATCCACCAGTCCTCGATCCACTATTATCTTTCCTTATCATTAATTTTCCACTCAACCAGAAGGCAGAAACAGCCCAATTTTAACAATTTAGACAATTTTTTATTTGTACATATTTAATCACTTTCACCAGAGTATGGTGAGGGTCGCACAGCAGAGCGAGGCTCTAGATTAAGCGCGCCCAATATCCCACCCATCCCATCCCAGGGGAGGACATCCATCACACAGTAATCTCGTCTGTGGGAGACTAACGTCTCCTACCCCAGCCCTGCAGGAGACGGGACCTCCATTTATTCGTCCTTATCCGAGAAGACTAGAATATCTAACCATTTCTTGATGTTATAGAAAGGTAGCAAATTCTTGTCAATTATGTTAAGACCCTGAGTGTTGGTCCGGCCGGGGCTCGAACCCTCGACCTCCCGCACAACAGTCCAGCGCTCCATCCATTGAAGAATCTTAGAAGAATGCACAGAGGCAATACAACAGTTACAACAATTATTCATTTGCATAGATGACCTTTAAAATGCTATACAAACTGATGTCTGATGAAACTTTTCTAAAGTTACTATTATTTCAATCTTTTTCATATGATTCAAATTGCTGAGTAAACGTAGTTTTAACATAAAATGTAAAACAAAGAAAAGAATAAAAGCACATTAAACTGACAATGGTATGAGTTGAGACGAACCTTCCAAAATGATTATACTGGTTATTCTACGCTTTCGTCGCTTCTCTCATAACAATCTAAGCACCTGTTATCTTATCTCTTAATCCCGATGATACAAGTTTTTGTCTTCTGGAGTTTATTAATGGTAAGATGAAAAGACAAGCTACCAATAAAAGCCCAGCGAGGGTTTGTCCACGTGTTTTTCATTTTGTTAGATCTTGTTTAGTTTTTTGTTTGTTTGTTTGTTTTATTTTTTTCGGAAAAAAATTGTGACAGGAAAACGGGTTTAACGTTAACTTTGTTTTTTCCCCTTCAGAATCGTTCAGAGTTGTTTTTACAAATCGTAATGCAAGTGGAAGATATGGTCCAACAATATTGGGGGATCACTAAAAAGGTCAGCATCAAGACGGACAAGTTACACTGTCCAGCGGTATTCAACATTGGTCTGTGCCGTACACTGGTGACTACAGAATAGAAGCAATAGGAGCAGCAGGCGGGTATGATCCATTTGAAAATAGTGCTCAGTACCGTGGAAGAGGGGCAAGAATGACTGGAACATTCAGCTTAGACAAGGGTGAAGTCATTCAGATACTTATCGGTCAAGAAGGAGGAATAAGCAACGAGTCCTATTCTTCTGGAGGTGGTGGAGGTACATTTGTAGTGAGAGGAGTCAGCACACCTTTGATCATAGCTGGAGGTGGTGGAGGGGTAGACATGGCTCATTCAAGACATGCAGGATGTGATGCAAGCACAAACACAACAGGAAATCCTGGGGACAGACTAAGGCCAGCGGGGAAGAATGGACAAGGTGCACAGAATGATAATAGTGCGACTTCAGGTGAGAGTATTTTGGGACCATGCCTTACATTTCATTCTTATCAATGAAAGGAAAACAAAATAAAACAAGCAGACAAAAAGATAAGCAAATAACGCAACAGCGAAAAGACAAAAACATGGATTTGAATTTTTGCCAACTGATTGTGGATACTTACTAAATCAGTTAGCACGAAAGTCATCAAATTTCTCGCAATATTTGGGAGAAAGATTAGTTATTTCAATCGAGAAAAGAAAACTTTTGTGCCCGATAATATTCAACTATTTAACCTAAAGGATAGTGCCTAACCCGAACTCATAATATCGAGGTTTGAGTTCGCTGAACACAATAGCTGAAAAAAGAAGTTATTTACTTTGAAACTAATCAAAGTACCTAGGAAGACTTAAACTAATTGATTAAACAAATTTTCGTCTTGTTTACTTATATTGAGATTATTTTAAAATATTTTCAGGCGATGGCGGCGGGTGTTACTCCGAGGGAAGAAGTGGTATGAATAAAGAGGGTGGTGAGGGATTTCCTCAGGGAGGGGTGGATGGAGGAGCCAAATCCAAAGATATCGTGGGTGGATTTGGTGGAGGTGGTGGAGGTGGACATGGAGGGGGAGGAGGAGGAGGAGGGTACTGCGGGGGAAGTAGGGGAGATGATAGATGTAATTCCTGTGGTGGTGGGGGTGGGTCATTCAATGTTGGAAAAAATCAGCAGAATGAATGTTGTAACAATTCAGAAGGTCATGGTCAGGTGACCAGAACATTTCTTTAAAAAAAAACAATCACAGAATACGTGTCACCAACTCTAGAGAATAAAAGAAAAGACAAGGAAAGAGAATCAAGGCATCCGCCATTACATTCCTTTTACTAATGACGTCAGACTGAGGTAGTTTTTAAGGGACGGCTTGGAACTCATAGCATTAATATGAATAACTGTAGGGAGATTTCGCAGAGCCTGGACCTTCTCTGAAGCCTTATTTTCATCCGATAAAATATAATACTGATAATAGAAGAACTTAGCCATGAGAGGAAGCTGAATGATGTTTCAGTGAGGTGTCAGTGATTGTGATTATCAGTGATTGCAAAGCCAAGGAAAGTCTGATTATTAATTTGCGTTACTTCTCCTATTTTGTGGTAGAATTTGAAAGCGACCTCGAAAGACTAATGTCATCTTCTTTATTTTTCACAAAACCACCTTCGATATTTGCTCTCTCAATTTAACCAAGGGTCGAGAAGATATGCGCGGGTGGGGTGTATATGGCTATAAAGACGATTAATTCCCCGTGTCAATCCATTCTTAACTTTGATAAATCCCAAAGGAGGACGAGAGAAGCAGTGGTAGACAGACACCTTTTTGATTCCTGTGGGGGTGGATGTGGGTCGTTCGATACTGCAAACAATCAGCAGAATGACTGTTGTTACAACTCTACAGGTCATGATCAGGTGACCATAACGTTAAAGTAGAGCAAACGGACCAATAATAATAATAATAATAATAATAATAATAATAGTAATAATAATAATGATGATAATAATAATAATAACAATAATAATAGTAATAATAATAATAATAATGCTAATAATAATAGCAATGTCTTTATTCCCTCATAAGATATAAACTACATATCGTATGTTACGATGAATTCGGAAAAAACTACAATAGAAATCTACAAACATATTATGAATTAAAAAGTATGTCATTACAATAAATGGAGCTTAAATATCAACCTATTTACAAAGGTGTTCATTAAACTCTGTGTAATTTTCGGGCGTGCGCAGCCCTTTTTCCTAAGATTGTGTACATAAGTCTTCTGGACAGGAATGATGTCTTTCAGGGGGTGGCAATCCGTTTATTTTGCTTTCTTCAAAATGTTTCGGTCTTTTTTGTTTAGAAGGTTCTTGATAAAAACTGGAAATGAAATAAAACGGCGTTGATGACATCGGTCTAAAAAATTTTGTACAACCGTAAGATCGGAATCAGATGCCCCATAGACTGAAAAAGCATAGCTAAAATTAGGCAAAACAATGGACATAAAAAGATAATCAATCTCTGCCTGAGAGTAATGTTCCTTTCTCAATGTTCGTAGGACGTGTAAACACTTGTTTACTTTGACAAGCTTAGTTCTTACATGCTCATAAAATTTCCCGTCACTCTGTAAAGTTACTCCTAGTAGAACGAAACTATTACCTTGGGGAATATTATTAATAAGAGAGTAGAGTACATTGTGATTTTTCTTTCTGACAACTAGCTCTTTACATTTGCAAGGGTTGCAGACCATACTATTGTCTTTACATCATGTTAGGAACTGTCGTACTAAGTGGACAAACGGGTCACTATTCCTAGTGATAGGCGAAGGAATAGTGGAATCATCGGACCATGTGTCATCAAACCAAGGGAAATGAGGAGACAGAGAAGGAGAGTCAGAGAGTCCGACGTTAGATTACTTCTACTTGAGTATTAAGTCAAAGTTTATTTTCAGAACCTGTCAGAAAATAGACTTCTACCAGAAAGCCCATTTTAAACACAACGTCAGTGATACCAGCATATCCCAAAGTTTTCACTATATCACTTCATTTCTCTTGATAGAGCGTTTTGGAGACCATAGGAGAAGTTAGATACGAGAGGAAGTTAAATGATGTTTTAGTGTCGCAGATGATCGCAGTTCCAAACATACATATGAGTGACTTTTTGTATTTTGTAGCAGAGTCAAGTTGATGAAAAGTCCAGACTTAAATTGAGGCCTGGAAGATTAGTACCGTCTTCTTTAATTTATATTTGGTGACTTTTGATAATGAATTAATCTTGCTTAGCAAAGAAGGAGTCATTTGGATGGGTGGTATATAAAATATAAAACCCCGATCGATACTTGATGTAAACCCATACTTAACGATTGGTTCATGCTTTAGCGTGCACTATCGAGTTATGAAGCACGTGGGAAGTTTGGAGAGCACGAAAGAAGCGTAAGAGTTGCCCGAGGCAATAGCCGAGGATAACTCTAGCTTCTTGAGGGCAACTCTAGCTTCTTCATATTGTATTCATCATATTGTAGTTGAAGCCTTACTATCACTAATATTTAGGGACCGGTAATTATTCGTCTTTTGGAGAGTGGAAATATTTTATGGTTTACAGGGAGAATGGAAGGGAGATAAGTTGTTCCAGCAGTGTACAAAGGGGGTACTATGGAACTTTTACGTCCAGTGAAGGGGATGGATAGTGGATTTCATAAGAATTATACAGAGCCGTACGGGGTATCAGGCAAATTTCATCGCGGCACAACAAGCCCCCCCGACCCGCGCACCCTGTCACCCTACTACTAGGGGATAGATAATAACCGGTCGCTAAGCCTGAGGATCTCATACAAGTACCTCTGTAAATTATAGTAGGTGCAATTGATTAAACCTGAATATTTGACGCCAGTTCAGATATGAAGAAACCTGCTTTAAAATTTAAATGCCGAAATTATCGAAAAGGGGTTTTGTGACCTCTCAACGAAAACAGAAGGTCGCAAACAAGAGAGTGAACACACGTAGTGCGCTGATGCAAGAGGTTGACGCCCAGTTTAGTCCAGCAATTTTGCTCTGTAGCTCAGGGACCTCTCTCGTAAACAAACTTGAAACGCTTGAGGATGTTTTTGTTAGCGGCTCACGCGAGAAGCGATTTATTGGAAAATTTGTTACGTCGAGCGCTCTGGAAATTGTTCTATGCAAAAGAGGATCTCTTTACGCAATTTCTTTCTTGGAGACACCAAATTTACTTTGAGCAAACTTACAGGTATTGTCTGTTACAATAGTTGTAATTTATTCGATCACATAAAATTACTGTGTAACCTGAATGTTGTAGATGATAATGGAAACTTAGTGGAAAGCTATCAATAACAAAATTTTCTCCTGAATATGTAAATTTTTGAAAGCCTAAATTTAAGTGAGAATAGTTAAAATTTAAAAACAATATTTGCATTACTTGATTCTGATGTTGACGTCTGCACAGGTTGTTGAAACGTCGGTCGCCACCACTATTCTTACCCGGACGATCGCACTGCACTTTCACATGACAATAAAATAGTTTTAAAATTTATCCCGGGAGGCGTGGGCGAAGCCAAAAGCAAGAGAAACCATTCAATTCAGAAGTTTACAGTTATAATCTGTAGGCTTTACTAATCACACCCGTGCTTTCATAGAGTTTTACTGATAGGTTTTTTTTGTTTTGTTTTTTTTGTGTTTTTTTTTTTCATCTTAATGAAGAACGGATGAAAGAAGTGTTCATAAGGATTGTATTATGGCCTACAAACTCTCACCTACTCTAATACCCCCGCTTTATATCGATAATTCCATTACTAGTGTACTTTCGGTGTTTGCTGAAGAAACTAAGTTAATATACAAGTTTTAGAAAAATACCAATTAATAGATGTAAAAAGAAAATCATTGTAATATCTGAAGAAGTAGAAATGACAGGACAAAGACACTTAAAAGCGTTGCATAGATAAAAAGGTTAGGTGGAAACGGTGACGAATTTAGTTTCTAAAAATAAAAAAAAAAATAAAAAAAAAGTGAAGAAAAGTAATGCGAAATAAATTCGAAAACATTCTTCCCGGAAACTAAGTTCGGGCTCTCATATTTTGAAAATAACACTCGGAACGTGTTTTGTCTTGTTATGCTTTGTTTTTCTGTTTTGTATGCGTTCCTGCTGTGCGAGAATTTTGAGAAAAAGCTGATTGGTTAGTAGCTCTGTGGTGAACTTGCTCTGTGATGTTTGGTGGCCTGCGTTTTGTGGTTTGTGGGGTTCACTATTGTGACGTGATGCCATTTTTCGGTTACGACGATGAAATGCAAGCTGAGGAAACGTAACCTCTGAGCTCTGATCTCGAGGCCTGAGTTTTTCTTCTTCTCTATTCCACAAGCCAGGCTGCGTGGAAAATATCTCATTAGATGAACTGACAATCTCGCAATGTTTGATTCGAGCGAGTTACCTTACCCAACAGATTGTCGAATTAGCAACCTAACAAATTTTGTAGAATACAGAAAGCAAACGGCTCGATCTTGATGATTTCTCCGTCAGTTTTGAAAATCAATGCCGTTAATTTCTGCACTCCATGGTTGGTTAGCTGTATAAATTTTTACCTCGACCCTCGACAAGAGACATACTTTCTAATTTGGTAGAGAATTAAGTGGTCGATGACTGTTTACAAGAGCCCTTATGGTTTGAGAGAAAATGAAAACATTGATACAAACTAACCGATGGTGTATGCAAAAGTTACGCAGTTAGGAGCTATTTCTTGTTGATTCACGTAGTGGTGTCCAACATTTCACAATCTATTGTCCAATAGTAAAAATATCCATTCAAAACAAATGTAGTGGATAATTCATGAGATAATATACGTGGGAATGCGGAGGAAATATATAGAGAATAACAGGTGTAAAAGGGAGAGAAAAACAATGATAAATTATTCACGACGCAGCAAATATTCTATCAGCGTCTTAAAGGAAGGAAGTTACACAATCAAGCTTAACAATAATAGTTGTGGCTCCAATTAGAAAATTGTCCTCGACCTATTCACTTTGCCAAACATTTTTCTTACAACAAAGAAGAGTCCTTTTTCGCCTAGTTTTGAAGACATGGGTCTTCTTTCCCACTCGTTTTGCAGCCCTCTGTTTCTTTCCCTTAGACAAGTTTTATCGTCTCCGGATGGTAAGTTTAATTTACTTTCATGCTCTGTAAAATTAGATTAGTGAATTTCTGTTTCTTTATCCTTTAATCTACCTGCCTCAACAGTTTACTTAAAAGAACCTCGATATACAATCCATGCGTGCTTAACTTGATGCAAGGACTTCAAACCCGTTGCAAAATTTAAATGCTTTATCATTTAAAATGATTTGGAAGATTGGCTTTTGTCACTTTGTTTGTCTATACTTGCGAAATTATCGATAAGAAAGTTACGTATTCATTACTTCTCAGTTTACATTAAAGAGGATAATAAGTCCAACTGAGTTTTTCTTAATTAGTAAGGTTCTCAAAATGAAAAAAAGGTTTAACTAAATGATTCACTTATATCACTGTGGCCCTAAGCTACTCAAGGAATGATTTTTTTTAGTAGAAGCTTCCCGAAAATTAATCAAGCACAGTTGAAAGACATTTATTGAACTACTATTCAGCTAAAATTTCATGGTATTTTTTCCATCTATTGCTATCGCTGTAGACAGGTGATGTAATTAAGCGCATGTCTTCTAGAATAAAATCGTCCACGGAATGTGTGGTTTTGTTGAAGTGTATCGGTACTTCACAAGTTGTTTTGTTTGAGAGCATAGTAGATTTTTGATTTCGAAATCTTACTTTGAAGTCGATGGTAGTAGATCCCACGTATTGCAGACGAAATTTCTTACAGGAAGCCAAGTAAATCACATTTTTAGAGTCACAGGAAAGTCTAGAGTGAATGGTGTAATTTTTGCCCGTCTGAAAGCTGAGAAGTGATTTAGATTCAACACAGAAATTCTGACAGAGGTCGCATCTTTTCCTATCGCATTTAATCCAGCCATTGTTATGAGGAATGGTTTGCCTCTCGCTGGCAGTTTTAAAACAAGATGGTGCTAACAATTCTTTGAGATTTTTCGATCGACGAAAAGATGTTATGATAGAACTTCGAGGACAAAAATCTTTCAATTTGGGGTTAGATTGCAAAATAAATGCTTTCTGATTATGTTACCTATGTCGGGCAAGTCAGGATTAAATGCAGTAACAAATGGAAATAGTTTGTTCGCTTTTTTTCCACGAGTCCTGAGTAAATTACGTATAGGGATGGCGGAGGCTTTGGAGAATTGTTTAGAAACTAATTTAGAAGGGTAACCCTGGTTAACAAGGTACTCTTTGTACTCAGCTGTTCTCTCGACAAAAAATACTTCTTCAGAGCAATTTCTTTTCAATCTTGTGGCTACTCCAAGAGGAATAGCGTTGAAAATGTGCTTAGGATGGCAGCTGGAGGGCGGAAGATATAAATGGCTATCTGTAGGTTTGGAATAGACGTCTGTCCTGATAAATCCATCGATAAGATGTAAAGTGAGATCAAGTACGTGGAGCTCATGCTCAGAAAAAAAAACTAGCTCAAACTTAATAGTAGGATACAGAACATTGATGTTATCAGTAAATTGATGTAGGGCAGGAAGGCCCTGCTGCCAGAAATCAAATACATCGTCTCTATATCGCCACCATAAGGACGGCTTTATCGGACCAGAAAACTTAGCTTTGTGATAAATTTCGCCCATGGCTAGATCGGCATAGCTACAAGCATTCTTCGGACCCCTAGCTGTGCCATGGATCTGAAGAAAGAAATTCTCTTTAAAAACAGAATGGTTGCTTTTCAAACCAATTTTTACGGCCTCTAAAATACAAGTCGTGGATGGAAATTTGTTTTCTCTAGTATTCAAATCCTTCCTTACTGCAGTGAGGCCGAGTTTGTTATCGATGTTAGGGAACATTGAAACCACGTCCCACGAGACCAGTAAGGTGCCAGTTGGAAATGGAACGCTTGTGTTAAGATGTTCTATTTTGTTAAGCAGGCCGGTAGGGTCTTTAGTAAACGATGGTAATTTTCGAGCAAGTGGTTGTAAATAAAATTCAGTAAAGGCCGATAAGTTTTGAATTGCCGTGCCACAACAAGATGTAATAAGTCTGAGCGGGTTACCCGTTTTGTGTGTTTTGATGTTTCCAAATGCAACTCCTGGTCTCGCTTCTTTATTTAAAACCCATTTGGCTACTTCGGGACAAATCTCACCTTTTCCTAGCCATTTGGAGCACCAACTCTCTACTAATGCCAAATGTTTAGAGGTTAGGTCTGATTGCAAAGGTTCATAATGCAACTGATTGTTAAGCTGACCAAACATTTTTTCCTCGTACTCCCCTTCATCAATTAAAACAAATCGGGATCTTTTGTCCTGTATACGAATCACTACATTGGAATTTTTAAGTTCTTTAAGTGCAGCCCGTTCTTTTTTAGAAAGGTTATCTCTAGCTTGCCTAATGTTCTCAGGATTGATAAGATCACGCCGTACATTAGCTAAAAATAGTTCAAGTCCAGGGTACCTTGACGTTGCAGGTTTCCATTTCCTATCCTTTGGTACGCGGAGTAGGTGGCTAGGAACTGTCACGTTGTCATCAGGATTTCTATCAATGAAGAAAGCTGCTGAAAAATAGAATTAGCTGAAAAATAGAATTTGCTATAATGAATTTTCCATCTTGTATTAGGCGCTACTAATTGATCGTTCAAAGACCCTTTTATTGGATTTTGACGGCCCTTAGGTGTGGATTCGACTCCGAGGCCCTGCTAAGGGGGTCTTATTATGAATAGTATCATTTAAGGGCCCCTCCAGGAATTTTGTTGCTAATTTGCCCTTTCGGGCTCCTAAGGCCTTGTTTTGGGATTTTGTTATGGTTTACAGTTGTAGTAAAAGGTGGGCATTCCCTTTTTTAACGCTTGCCGCATTGCTTCTTTGCAATCGATTACGTCACTCATTTTAACACATTTAGTATTCTTATCTCTTAGTTTTTAGGGTTTGTTTCTTGTATTATGTCCATTGCTTTCTTTGTAATTAGGTTTTTTTGTTTATTAGCACCAGTTCATTAGTCGTTATCTGTAATTACGTAATCATTAGCACTTCGATCCTATTTAATGCTCTTTTTTTATTTCAAAAGTTGTAAATAACTCAAGAAGGTCTGCGACCGAAACGTTTTTTATTAAAGTTTTTACATTTTTACGTCAGAAGTTGTCCATCCTCGCAATTTTTTAAACTTTCTATATATATATATATATATATATATATATATATATAAACAATTATATTAGAAAATAAAAATTAAAACTTCGCACTACAGATCTGTTTCGAAAGGGTTAAAAGTCCTCTCTTTATCATTTATTAAGTAATGACATGTTTACCGTTGACACGAATTTTAACTTTGAATATTGCTCATGTAATTAGTATGCTCCTGATGACGAAGACCGAAACCTTCAAAACGTCGAGCTAATAAACCAACAAAGCTACATTGGAGTTGGCCTCTTGGCCATCACATTTCTGCTTTTATCTGCGTTATTTAAAGAGCCCACGATCGCTTCAGTGATCCTCCAAGCAGCGCGTTTGAGACTGATCAGAATTGTTTGTGGGACCCCTTACAAGTTTTTACTTATATATGTATATATATATATATATATATATATATATATATATATATATATATATATATATATAAATATTATGAGAGGAAAAAAGGACGTAACTACATTTCCCGACAAGCCTGTTTCGTGAATCGCTTCACTCTTCAGGGGTTTAAACCCCTGAAGAGTGAAGCGATTCACGAAACAGGCTTGTCGGGAAATGTAGTTACGTCCTTTTTTCCTCTCATAATATTTATTCTGCTCTGCTTCAACATATTGAGCACTGTCCCACGCGAAAATCGACTTGCAGACTTCCTATATATATATATATATATATATATATATATATATATATATATATATATATAATTCTGTATACGAGGGAAACCCTGACCCTATACACCCCAAGTAATCATACTTAAATAGAATAAATGTTTGAAAAGAAAATTTGCCCTGAGCGGGATTTGAACCCACGTCCCCCTGTTACTAGTCAGGTGTGATGACCACTACACTATCAGGACAACCATGCTGGCAACACGGCAATCAAAGATGTGATTTACGTGATCGGAGACGTGGTCTCCCGGGAAATTTAACTTTTCAAGGTGACCGGGTAGGGGAAGCCTATAACCCCATATGAAACCTAACTAAGGATCTATTAAAGATGCACGACCAAAGTCAACTTAACGGATGGCAAAGGAGGATCCAATTACGGATACAGGCTAATTTCAATTAAACAAATTCTGTATGCGAGGGAAACCCTGACCCTGTACACCCCAAGTAATCATACTTAAATAGAATAAATGTTTGAAAAGAAAGTTGCCAGCATGGTTGTCCTGATAGTGTAGTGGTCATCACACCTGACTAGTAACAGGGGGACGTGGGTTCAAATCCCGCTCAGGGCAAATTTTCTTTTCAAACATTTATTTTATATATATATATAGAAGGGTTAAACTTGATATCCGTAAAACACTGCTAGTAGAGCGAGTATAACGTGTGATAAGCAGAAAAAAAAAACTAATCAACTGCATTCTAGATTTCATCCCTACAGACCTGCTTCGTGGTTGTCCACTCATCAGGGGATTTTATTTCCATTTTTGTTGAAGAATTTTTGTGCGCAATTGCTATGTATTAACAACGGAACCTGTCATTCAGGTTTTACTAGAGAACGATATCGATGTTTATGTCTTTCTGGATTGCATAGCCCCGAATGTGAAAAAGGTAAATCTTAATATGGGACAGTGCATCTAAAATATCCGTTTGATTCAACATTGTGATGTATTCTAAGCTTTCAGATATGTAATCACTTTCACCAGAGTATGGTGAGGGTCGCACAACAGAGCAAGGCTCCAAATTAAGTGCGCCCAATATCCCACCCATCCCACCCCAGGGGAGGACATCCATCACACAGTAATCTCGTGTGTGGGAAATTAACGTCTCCTACCCCAACCCTGCAGGAGACGGGACCTCCATTTATTCGTCCCTATCCGCGAAGACTAGAATATCTATCCATTTCTTGATGTTATAGAAAGGTAGCAAATTCTTCTCAATTATTTTAAGACCCTGAGTGTTAGTCCGGCCGGGGCTCGAACCCTCGACCTCCCGCACAACAGTCAAGCGCTCTATCAATTGAGCTAGCCGGGAGGCGGTTATTTTAAGATTTTAAATAGTTTAGCCACGACGCAGAGAATAAATGAACTGACTTTGGGGCCGGGGGGTGGTGGAGGGGTTACCTTGTAAACTGTTTTTCGGAGGAGGTAGAAAAAATGTGATGGCACGAAAGTCAAGGTCCCTGAAAACGAAGTAAGAAGTACACCTGATTGGCCATCATTTATAGGCGTGTGCCTTGCTCTCTTATTTCTTGCATTTAATGGAGCCACTAAGACTCTACTTGGAAAAGGAAATGTCGGAAATGATTTTAAAGTTGACAGAACGTGAGAACAAAAAATAAACTTACACCAACCTAGAATAGTGATTTAGAAAACAAAAACGCCATACATGGGAGGCATATATAACTAATGTTTCGTTTTGGGGTGTTAGTTAACAGTCTTATTATTTGTCTTTATAAGTTTAAATCATTCCCATTTCTCATAAAGAGGTATATTTATATAGGAATAACATCCTTCCAATGAATAATCTAGTCATAACAGGAAAATAAAAATTCTCTATGATTGTTAATGGAGTACACAGTTCGTAAAAAACAGTTTGCAAGATCACATACGGATTATCAGTGAGATTTTCAATCTGCTGGAGACATCCGTTTAATGGGTGGTGGAGCAAACTACGGCCGCATAGAAGGGGCTACAGTGTATGATGATAGCTAAGACATGAATGACGCCAGTGTAATATGTCGTCAGCTTGGCTTTTCGGGTGCAACCCAGGCTCGATGTTGTGCTGCATATGGTGAGGCGCCTGGTTCGATCTGGATGGATAACGACCACTGTCAAGGTGGAGAGGCAACGCTATTCCGATGTAAAAGCAATAACTGGAGAGTCCACAGTTGCACACATGGGGAGGATGCAAGCGTGAATTGTACCATCTGATTAAGGCCCACAAAAATAATTTTGCATGTTAATTATTATTGTTCTGACCAGAATTATAATAGCTATTAGACATTTATCAGTATTGCACCTGCACAATGCCTTATTTTCTCACTAACTAATTTAATCATAGTGACAAAATAAGGGCTTTTAGCTTGATGTAAACTTTAAATTCAAGGTGCTCCAAGGAATTTTTTTTAACGCGCAAGATTTTAAAGTGTGTGCACACTCAGTTATTAATCGTAGCGAGGTTCTCATCTTTGATATAACTGTTTGTAGAGGGCTTACGTAAGTTCTTGAGGATAGTTATTATATTTTCTATTGGAATTGCTCCTAAGTAGTAAAATGATTAATAACTAATAATGAATGACTAATAACGTGGCCGAGAGTTTAAGATTATAGTGTTTTTCTGTCGATTGAATCATCTTGTAACACTGATCTTACGTTTATTATCAATTTGACCTTAAAAAACACATTTTGAAGGAAGGCGTTACTTTGCTAAATTGATGAAGGATCAACATAATTATTATCTACATTTTGCTCTGTTATTGATGGGAATATTCAAAAGAACAACTCAAAGATAAAACGTTGATATCGATGTTTATTCAGGCACCCTCGAGACTAAGACTAGAAAGAAAGTTAGCATGGAAAAATCTCACAAAATCTGCTAAATAAAAGAAAAATTAATATAGATGAAGAGAATACAGAAACAAAAAAGCCAACATAAAAAAATAAAGAAAGAAAGAAACTGACTTGAAAAACAAAGCATAAGTCAAACTAAGTCAAACCAATTTCCAAAAAGCAAATTCAGAACTTTCGAATCATTCAATTAAAACGAAAAAATCAAACGACCAGTTCTCTTTCTCATAAAAAAGTTAAGAAATTAGCAAGTTTATTAATTATAACATTCCTCTATCAGTATAATATTAGCCATTAATCGAACTTATGGATGTCTATTAAAATGAATCATTATTGTTACGTCAACCAAAAATACTACTGCACGTATTTTTCTATTTTTCAGTTGAAATATCATGTTTTGGTATCATAACTGAAATAGCCAGTTTATAAATGGAAGGAAAACGATGTGTTTGGTGAAAGAAAGGATTGGCGATCTGTAGGCTCACATAGTATCACATCACAGGAACTGCAACAACATAGTTCGTTTCCCTTGAAACCAATACAGGCTGACCACCTGGATAATGTATTAAAGGTCGTCTCTACAATTTTACAATAAAATGGAAAAAACAAAGAAAAGAAATTATTCGTAAATAATTGGGAGGGATAAGTTAGGAAAGTGCATTTGTTATGTAGTAGGACTACAGAGGGTGTGTACATATGCAACTATGATCCTTCAAATATTTTTACTCGCGCGCTATTGGTCTAAAGTGCAGCCCGAATGAAGTTTGTACCAGAGAACACTGAAAAGAAAACATCCCAAGTTACCTACAGTAAGCTGTTCGTAAACATTTTCTTTTTTTTAACGGACGTCGCAATATATTTGCAGGATGGTTAATACAATAGCCTCTATTCTTCGCGATAATATACTTGTACGTGCATTTGTCCTCGGACGTTATCTAGTCCTCGAAGCTCACAGTTCGCTCCTTGGAGCAGATAATGTCCGCGAACAAATATCCATACTTTTTGGCGACAATTTGTGTCCATTGTTTACTGGTAGATTTTTTACTAGGTTGTAAGTAGGAATGAAGATGGTTAATGGAAAGTTACATGGGCAAGCTGGTGAATAAATAACTAGGCCTGTTATTTAATGGCCGGATACGAACACAGACAAGGAGGTAGGCAGGTAGGTAGCAAAAATGGGTAAGTTGGTAAGTAAGATTAAGGCAGGTTAGTGAGTAACAAAGAGGTGGTAAAGTGGGTTCCTAGTAGGTAAGTAAAAAAAAAAAATTAACTTTAATAGTTAACACAATTACTGGTAACCCAGTAGTTTACGTTGTGGGCTATAAACAAATAATTCAAATTGAACATAACATTGTTAAGAGTCCCAGCTGGCCGGAGACAAACCAGTTGGCTACTTACAAGCATGGCCGAGGATTTGAACTCGGAGCTACCGTGAAACAAATCCAGGTAGTGGTCAGGGCGGGACTCGAATCCGGGAGCAACGGATTGTAAATCCGACACGCTGACCACTCGGCCACGCTACCTCCTATGGTAGGTAGGCTGGTAGGAAGGTATGTAGCTAAGTAGGTAAAGTAAGTAATTGCTAAGGTAGGTTGGAGGGCAGATGGTAGGTAAGAAGTTGGGCAGGTAGGTAGTCAAACAGGTTAGCTGGTAAGTAGTTAGGTAGTTAAGCAGATATGTTGGTAATTAGGGAATAAATAGGCTGGTGGGAAGGTAGATAGGGAGATAGATAGGACGGTAGGTTGGTATGTAGTGGTTGGGTGGGGGTTTGGTAGATAAGTAAATGGGTAGAAAGGTTGCTCGGTAAGTAGATAGGCTGGTAAGAAGGTCAGTGGGGAAGTAGGGCAGGTTGATGAGCGAGTGGGTATGTTGGTTTATAAATAAGATAGTAGGTGGGAAGGTTTGTAGGTAGACAGGCTGGAGGGCAAGTGAGTAGGTTAATAAAAGAAGAACGATAGCTGACTTTTTTCATAAATACTTGTAAAAACATAAGAAAATAGAAGCGTTTTGAATTATTATACCAACAATACCTCATCTGGAGAGATACAACAACAGCATGTGCAGGGCTTCATCAAGCAGCAGCACACAGACGCTGCAATTCCAATACCAAACTCAAGCACACCGAGGATTAACATGGTCACACTGAGAGGCCTCCTATCAGTTGAGCCGTAGAGGATGCTGATGATTAGGCCACACATAGACGATACTATGGAAAATGCCATAAACAGGGCCGCCTTGTGGAGATAAAATTAAAGAACTTTCCTTTGTTTGTTTCAAGTCAATAATGGACCTGATAACAATTGTAACCATAATGAATGTAGAAAGCCAACACAGACGATTTGAATTAATTACTTTTGTACAAATTATAAATAGCGTTATTTTTGCCAGTATCGTAATACGAGTATTAACGCTGACCTCAAAGTATAATGATATTTGGCATACCCAGTGATAAAGTAGTTAGTCTATTAAGCAGGGATCATTGTGTATGTATTGAAAGTAAAATATTGAATATTTATCGAATATTGTCAACAATACTGAGGTAAATAATTGTTTTTACCAAAAATGAACTAAAACATTAGTTTATTTCTGTCTATAAGCCGATCAACGGTGGGGAATTAAACTCTGACGTGAGCTGTGGCTGCGTAAAGGTGATTATACTTGGTAATCACTTCCACGCTGGCGTACGAACCAGCTCAAAAAAACCCTTTTCTGTGATACAGTATGTACTAGCAGTTCTGGACACTTAATCTTAGTGTCATGTTGACAACCGTAAGTACTAAAAATTTGTGTTAGTTTTTTTCTAGGGTCTTTGTAAAACAAATAAATGAATAAATAAATGAATAAAAAATAGCATGATAACAAAGGAGCATTGACAAATGGTAAACACCACTGCGTACACTAGTGAGTTATTGATGGGGCAGGAGGTTGCTAAGCACGAAGGAAGCGTAAGAGTCGCGCGAGGCGATAGCCGAGAGTGACTCTAGCTTCTTGAGTGCTTAGAAAATCTCCCGAGTGCATCTACGACTAAATAGTGTACACTGTGGCGTTTACCATTTGGTTTATAACATAACAGATACATTGCAGCAAATCGTACGTGATCAGAAAAAAAAAAAAAAAAAACAGAAAACAAAAAACAAGCGTACGCGGAAAACTATTCTTTGCATTTTCCTAAGTCAGCAGCGTACACCTATGGGCAAATAGTGCACGCTGAACTGACCAATCAGAACGCGCGCTTTACTTTGGTTATGTTATAAAAGTGGTTAAATTTGACTGCTCGTAACGAATACTTTCACGATGGGTGGCAGTATTAAAACATCTCTCGAACCAAGTTGTTAAAACTGCGCAACAAAATTTACGATGTACTTACATAAATGCTAGTTGATTGTGTTCTGAACATTTTGGTCGCAGAGACGCCGAGGCCTCCAGTAAAACACATCTAGGATAGAAAATTTAGTTAAGAATAATCGTACTGGTGATAACGACAATAATAATTATAAACTTTAACGTTCAACTGAAAGGTTCCTTCAAACTTTCTAAGAATATCAGATGTTTTTTTTACTGAGGAATGTCAAGCAATTTAAAAAATTATACGGGGGACACTTTCTCCGAACTTTTGCATCTTTTAATATTTCTTGGTCGTCAGCACTAAGAAATTCTATGCTTCTGATTACACTGTTGGCACGATCTCAATGAACTAAATGCCCCGCAGTTGGGGATTAATATTCACCAAAGTACCATTGAAAAGTTTCGAAAGGTCATATTTATATGGCCTTTTTGAAGTCTTTTCTCCCATTATTTTTCTGTAAGCCAGCAATTAAATTCCGACAGTAGCAGTACACCTATTACTACAATGCCTTGAAAGGCCCTCTCACTCTTAAAATTCAAGATGAGATTAACTAAAATTTTAAGACATACTACCAACATGCCTCAGACTGAGAGTCAGTTAAGAAAGGCACATATCTTTGTTGCGAAATATTATGATAAACGGAAACGAAATATAAAACTGTGGTCTAGCAGGACAATTCATTCAAATGCTTGTTGGGGATTTTTTATTTTTCTTAACATTTCCAATGTGGTTATCGCACGATACTTAAAAGAGCAACTCAGTTCGTAATCGAACTTAGTCTGGTCACACGTCCGAATTGATTAACTACCACACAACCTAAAATTGCATGTTAAGAATTCTTTTTAGTCTCAACTGCGAAAAAAAGAAAAGTTTATCCCTAGCCCCAAGACTAGACGAATTCGATGTTTGTTCAGATATTCCAAGTGATTTAAAACTAATCTTGGTTTTCAGGAAAAAAAAAAAAAAAAAAAAAGAAAGAACTCAACTGAAATTCTCAGCACGTTTAATTAAAGCTTTCTGTATTGTTTCCACCGTAAAATTGTTTATGAAAAAGTTACACGCACCTGATTGGCCAAAAACGGGTGCAAATTATAAATATCGCGCGCACGCTGTCATAATTTCGTCTGTCCGTGATGGTTTTATCATGAAAAATATTATCAAATAACATAATGATTTCTCTTGCAATTTGGTGTAAATAAGCATTAGTAAATTTTCATAGACTGAAATTGCACTCGCCCTTGGGCTTGTGCAATTTATTGTATTTAAAAAATTTACTAGTGCTTAGTAGCACCAAATTGCACTGGAAATCATGTTATAACATATGCAAATTTACTGAACTTGAGGTTGTTCTGACGCAACTGATCGTTACTGTCACGCCGCAGTGTCGCGAAGAAAACGGAAGTTTTATATTATGTTTATGTTTTAGTGCGGAAAGTGCAAGCTTGACTACTGAAAAAAAAAACAACTCAATTCTCATAATCGCTTGGCATTTCTAAAAAAGTATCGACTGATATACACAATAGGTTTGTGTGAAGTTTTCAGGGGCATTTTGGTGAGTTTTCTTTTTTAACTGTTGGGCATTTAGTCCATTTAAGACCGTGCCATGCTATCTGATCAGAAATACGGAGTGTTGACAACAGCGCGATCTGTTTAGATCATAGTTAATAGAGGGGACAAGCTCAGAAAATTTGTCCTCTGACAAAAACTGGACATTTCGAAACGAACATTTGATATTATAAAGAGGTTAAGAGGAACCTTCCAGACGAAATTCTAATGATTCAAGTTAGGTAGCTCGTAACGGTTCTTGCTTTCAGGCTCATGGCTACTCGTTTAAGGTCAAATGACTTCCGGTGTACAAAAACAGTGCCTTTGTGCGTGTAGATTTTTCCTCAAGCTTAGGTTGAAAGAAAGAGGATATTGGTCAACAATAGTCGATCAGTTTATTGTGAGACAGGAATTTGATCGAGAGTTTAAGTCAGTCGTGCGTATGCGTATTACATGATCCTGTGTTATCGAAAGCGACACTCACTGAATAAACGGAATATTTTATTTCTTTTCGCTCGTCCGTGTCAAAACTGATCATGAACCAGCTTGTTTTAGAACAGCAAACGAATGGTGGTCAACTTCCCTTTGTTTAATCTTATTCTCGTGTGAGTTAAGGTAGCCATGGATTGTGTAATCGCTTGACTACATAACTCAAACCAACACACTTTTACACAGTTAGAATTAGTTACAAACTTGTATAAGAAACGATTAGGTCAAGAGAGAGATTTAAAAATTCCTCGAATAAAGACTCTGGAGCTAGTTCTTGTGGTGACTCTCACAATGTAGTTTTATCCAAATCCCTTAAATATTCTCGCGATGACCTCAGTACAAAATCAATACAAAATATTTCTATATTCCATCTTACCCAAATGCCAACCAAAATCCCAAAAACTGAATAGCCGACCCAAGTCTCCTGCATTAGTCTGTCCACAACGCCGGTAGCAATCAAGGCAATCCCAATAAGAAAGTGGGCTAAGGCAAGACGCTGTCCTTTTGAAGCGATGGTGTGATAGTCATCCATTTTGGACTGTTCGAATTCCTGGAAACTTTGAGCCCTACGAACTGAGCATGTTCTTTTAATACATAATGCGGCATTAGGCCACTTCCGAGTCCTCGCGGTCTAGCGATCTGGTGCCAAAATAATTGCACGACAACGAGGCTAAGTGCGAAGTGGCTCTCATCGCTATAACTGAGAGTGAGGTGTTGTAGTAATAAAAATCAGCGAAAATTTCTCGAAATTCAGTTTAGAAGAGTGAAAAACTATACGTGAGAGAGAGGCATTAAGTGAAGTGATGGCGGCAAAGGAAAGAAAAAAGCCGACCTGTTCGATTCATGCAAGAAGGCTGCAGCAATGAAGTAGATCAAACTAGTCTCTTCTGTCAAAGACCGCAAACTCAAATGAGTTCAAATTTTTCACACTTAGACGCACAACCTCTGGAACTTTCAAGAGTTCTCGTTCAAGCGTTAATAATTTACACTCACTTCTTTGTAATTTTACATCATTTTATATAATTTTGAAGAGCAGCTAGATTGCACTTCTTCTTGAGATAGAAGTTGGTTCACGGCTTGGCGTCTGTATATTGAGGGAAGCTTCCCGGAAGTTTGAAGAGCAGGGGAAAGGTTTTGCTATATATATGAACTGCGGTTAAGAAACGTATATGTGCACGATCCTTCGCAGTAAAATTGAGGTCTGATTTTCCCAGTTGGCCTGTTAGCTCAATTGGTAGAGCGCTGCACTAGTATCGCAGAGGTCAGTGGTTCGAATCCCGTACAGGCCTGAATTTTTTTCAGGTCTGATTTTCACTGTTGCTTAAATAGTGCTTTACTGCGAAGGATCGTGCACAATATACGTTTCATAACCGCAGTTCATATATATGTATTTCATATGTTTGTTGTTTGATTTATCATCTACGGGTTTATGTCGAATTAATTTCATGGCCTGCTCCCAGTTGGCTTGTTAGCTCAATTGGTAGAGCACTGCACTAGTATCGCAGAGGTCAGTGGTTCGAATCCCGTACAGGCCTGAATTTTTTTCAGGTCTGATTTTCACTGTTGCTTAAATAGTGCTTTACTGCGAAGGATCGTGCACAATATACGTTTCATAACCGCAGTTCATATATATGTATTTCATATGTTTGTTGTTTGATTTATCATCTACGGGTTTATGTCGAATTAATTTCATGGCCTGCTCCCAGTTGGCTTGTTAGCTCAATTGGTAGAGCGCTGCACTAGTATCGCAGAGGTCAGTGGTTCGAATCCCGTACAGGCCTGAATTCTTTTTTTTTCAGGTCTGATTTTCACTATTGCTTAAATAGTGCTTTACTGCGAAGGATCGTGCACATAAACGTTTCATAACCGCAGTTCATATATATGTATTTCATATGTTTGTTGTTTGACTATGGAAAATGCCACAAACAGGGCCGCCTAGTGGAGATAAAATTAAAGAACTTTCCTTTGTTTGTTTCAAGTCAATAATGGACCGGATAACAATTGTAACCATTATGACTGTAGAAAGCCAACATAAACGATTTGAATTAATTACTTTTGTACAAATTATAAATAGCGTATAATACCTCATGCGTTACAAAGAAAGTCGCCAAGACAGCGTTAAAAGGACTGTAAACGACAAAGCAGCTACGGAAAAAGGAGACTTCATACGACATATTTCTATCTTTTATTTCCCTTTTTGATTTTTCTTAATTTTTTTTCATAATTTTTCCTACTATACGGTTGACTGGTGACACCGCAAGCATTACAAAGAAAGTCGCCAAAACAGCATTAAAACGACCGCTGGCAACAAAGCGGGTGCGGAGAAAAGGTAACGAGACTGCACATGTCTTATTCCTCGCTAATATTATCCTTTTAAATTTGGTGTTATTATTATTATTCTTTATATAATCTTTCCTTTTATTAACGGCCCACGCGAACGATTGATACTCGATTTTAATTTATAACACAACCAATGTAAAGCGCGCGCTCTGATTGGTAAATTTAGCTTCCCCCATTTGCCCATGGGTGTACGCTGCTGACGTGAGCAAATGCAAACACTATTTTTCCGCGCGCGCTTGTTTTTTCTGGTCACGTAAGATTTGTTAGATAAAAGGGAACTCTTTAGCTACAATATATCAATGTTATGTTATAAAACAAATGGTAAACACCACAGTGTACACTGTTGAGTTATGGATGCACTTGAGAGGTTTGGTAAGCACTCAAGAAGCTAGAGTCGCTCTCGGGCTATCGCCTCGAGCGACTCTTACGAATTTTTCGTGCTTAGCAACCTCCCGCGTGCATCCATAACTTAATAGTGTACGCTGTGGTGTTTACCATTTGTTAAATGTTAGTTGTTGCCGTTAATAAACTTTACACCCAAAAGTAACACACAGCAAGCTTGGGCCGCCTGTGGGGAGACGTACAAAATGAGAGCAGACATTTTAGCGCCCATAAGTTACAAGGTACATCGCACAAGCTGCTCCTGTCACTGATTAGCTACCAACGTTGCCTAACAGGTGTTGTAAATGTGCGAGCATACCTAGCAAGGCTTATTACAACGAGGGCATCATATCAAAGTAAAACAAACAAACAAACAAATAAACAGCTACAACAACAGAACGAAACAAAACAAGCAAAACATTTTAATCTATTGAAAATGGTCTCGACCTACGTTCTGAGGAGTTTATTTGTTCACTTAAGTTTTTGCTTCTTCTGTAATCTGAACTGCGTCTTTCAAAACAGCTTCTCATTTTGTTTTTCTGTCGCTACTCATATCACAGCTCAGCGGAACCCCTTCACCACGCCTCACTTCATTGCTTTGATTTGTTGACTCCATTTCTAATCTTTAGAAAATAAGAGAATTGCAGTGCGTTTAATAGTGTCTTGTCCGAAGCCTAATCGATAGCCTGAAACACAGAATCGTATACAAAATGACGGCAACCAACGTTAATTAAGCGCCTTTAACACACAACAAAAATTATGGCGTTAGTACACGCCTTCGTTACATGCAGATTAGACAACTGTAATTCTCTGTTGTACGGTCTTCCGAAAAATTTAGTTCAAAGATTGCAATTAGCCCAGAATTGTGCGGTACGGCTGATCTTATGTGGTCGCAAGCAAGGTCACCTTACGCCTTTACTGAGGGAACTGCACTGGCTCCCCGTGGAGCAGAGGATTATTTTTAAAATCTTATTGTCTACTTTTTAAGCTTGAAATAATTTATGCCCTAGTTATATCAGTGACTTGTTACAAACTTTTAAGCCCACTAGGCCTTTGCGATCATCGAGTAAGAACTTGTTAGTAATTCCTCGCTCCAAGTTGAAATCTTATGGCTATCGCGCCTTTTCTGTCTCTGCACCTAAGTTGTGGAATGACATTCCTGAGACCATAAAATGTAGTATAGATCTCAACATTTTTAAGCGTAATCTTAAAACTTATCTTTTTAAGCGTTATTTTAATGAAGGATTAAGTTTGACTATTATTTTACTTTTTACCTTGATGGTGAAGCGCCTTGGAGCTTTTGGATAGGGCGCTATATAAATTGTCATTTATTTATTTATTTATTATTATGGTTTCATTTTCCCGCATATATGCTTAATGGGTCATATGAGTGTTGCTGCTCTTTGCGGATATTTGGGGAAGGCTGAGGTAGGTTGATATCTACCGAAAATAGAAACAAAAGTTTCGAAATACTAGGGATGGATTCCACAGAAGGATGAAGTTTTTACCTTTTTATCGTGAAATATTTTAATTCGAGGGTTTATACTGAGCAAGGTTAACAACGGTGACTCTGAGTAAAAGACCTTTTCGACCGAAAAAGGATTTGTTTCTTCGTTACATTTTAGTTTTGGAAAAAAGCAATCCTAATGGAACAGGCTAAAAAAAATCCTCAGAACATGTTTTTATTTCAAAACTAATCTTTTTTCTTTGGTTAACTCTCCAGAGTTGCCTAAAATGCTACTACTTCTGTGACACCTGCATATCAGGTATTGCTTGTGCTTTGGTCATATTCTTCGCAGCCCTCTCATTACTATTTGGAGGAATCGGTAGCATTGGTTATGGCGTACTGTTGAGTATCGCTATTATTTGTTTTATTGTTGGAACCTTTGGCAGCCATTTTACAGTGAGCAGAGTTTGCAACCGAGCCAGTAAGTATTTTTAAAACTGCAAAATCTCTCGCTCTTCTCGTCGAAAGACTGTCCTTTCAAGATAAAAAGTGAGTCTATTTTGAAAGAACATCATGCAATTCTTATCTGACTAACGATCATTGGTGTAAAATTGCATTTATTTATTTATAGAGAGTAACATTCAAATATTCTTGATGTTTAGAAAACTTATATTTTGTAACAAATAGTGGTTAACATAAAAGAACTTAAGCCAGCTTTACATTCAAGAAAAACTTATTCGCATAGAGGCCATACTTCAAAGCAAGAAGTGCTCATCAGTTTTGAGTCGTTATCATCTCCTGCCCTTTCCAGCTGCTGGTGATACAAATTAGTGTAAAGCAATGTTTTAAATTAAAAAATTGTGGTGCTGCATTGAGGGGGAGGGGTAGGGGTATAGAAATAAGTTGATGATGTAAATTGGCCACCCTAAAGAGTACTAAAGCTGACCATTCGGGCTTTAGCCCTTCGTTTGAAAGACGCTTAATGTGGTCATATGGGTTAACGATCAAGTCATAATGCATTGAGCTGATAACATTGCTAAATGCCAATTTTCTACTCCGTTTATTGCACACTGTGTCTCAAACTTACTTTACATTGTAAGTATCAGGAACAGGGAGTGACGTGTGCAGTTTATATTGGATTGACTTCGGCTGCGAACCCTCTTTCTTAGACAGTTTCATATTCCTCCGCCATACGAGCCAAGACAGAACACATCAAAAAATGATCAGGTAAGGGAGCAGAAAATGCAACTCATCACCAATGCAACTTGAGGTGCTTCCTCAAGGTTTGCCCTTAATTTGGTTTACCATCATGTCTAATGACCTATGATGCCGGACTTCTACGCGACAATGACTCTCCCCTCTGTATAGATAATTCCATGTACTGTTGAAGCAATCAATATGACTTCCGTTTTTTTAATCTTTATTCCTTTGAAAATTGAAAGTCACCTAGTCGCTAAATTCAAATAATAATCTCAATTCCCTACCATATGCAAAACCTGGAGCCCTAAAAGTATTGAAATGCTGTCTTGCAATAATGATCAGTGCACTGAAGTTTCATCCCCTCTATACAATTTTCACTTTCCCTGCTTTCTTTTATATCCTAGGGACAGTCCCAGATTGTACAGCTTGGTCCATCTCAAGAGACAATAATTACGATAGAAGTTGACCAAGGAGAACCTCCTCCCCCGTATATACAGTTCCGAAACGCATCGGTTTAGTTGTGGATTTCATTTAATCCGATAAAAGAAAAGATACGCTGCTTGTAAAATGCCCCTTCAATTATAAAATTTAAGTTATAATCAGTTTTACCGTAAATAATAATTTAAGGCCTCAATAATGGATGAAAGACTTCGGCAACCACAGCAGTTTATAATTAATTTCAGTCATAAAAATTATCCGCGCATATAGTCGCCTTTCTTTAGGATAATGAATAGGGAACGTAATAAAGCATGCGCAAAGAATAACTTAGACAAAATGAGGGTGTGTTACTTTTGCATATTGTAAAGTGTACTCCCGTATAAATATATTTCAGTCACGGTCCTCAAAAGTCACGCGATTTCGATGTTTTAGCCCAAATAACTATTCTTATCGTTCAACTAATTTAACCCGCTGATTTGTGTTGCAGGGGTCAATTTACGTACAAAATGAGTGCAGAATTTTAACACCCATAAGTTGCAAAACCGATTGCACAAGCTACTCCTGTCACCAGGTAGTTACTCATCTCTATACATTCAGAGAATTTGTTTCTTCGTTTCATTTTCTTTCTGGAAAACGCAATCTTAATGACTCCACAGGCGGAAAAAATAATCATAGCATTTTTGTCTTCAAATTTAACTTCCTTTTGGTTGCCTCTCCAAAGTTACTTTATATGCTGCTACTGTTGCGACACCTGCACATCTCTGTCAAGTTGTCTTCTGATCATAATTTTCGTTAGCTCGTTATTGGGGAATGATGGAATTATTTGTGGCGTCGCGTTTAGCCTAGCTATCATTGCTCTACTTTTGGGACATTTGGCAACCATCTTTCTATGTGTCAAATCTGCAGCAGAACAGGTAGATCACAATTCTTGAAAAAAAACAAAAAAAAAAAGGAAAAGTCTCAACGACATCTCTGTAGAGAATCATAGGTGTTGAATTGCAATTTCTTTATTTATTAAGAGTAGCACCCAAATTTTCTTAATGTGTACAAAATCTATGCCTTATACCCTGGTTAACATCATCAGCTTATGCCAAAGAGACATTCTTAGGAGGTGGGCATATTACCTATATTTCAAATCAAGAAATGGTCATCAATTTTGAGTCTTTCTCATTCCTTGCCATATCTAGTTGCTGGTGAAGCAACAGTTTAAGCTAAAAAATGTAAACACACGCAAGGAAGGTGATGTTTGAAATGACGCATACGTTTTCCAACGAACTGTGGTTTCCTGGGCCAAAGTTAAAACCTCACTTTCTACCTTTACTTATGTCAAGCAAAATGAAAAAAAAGAAAAAACAAAACAAAACACATAAATAATATAAAAGACTACAATATATGCAAAGCAGTGGTCCAAGTACATCTACCACTTCTGTGGGGTAGTTCTCCAAGAAAAGGAAATAGGATCCATGAGATGGGATTATTCTCTCTTTAATGTGTGATTTCAAATACGGTTACATGCTGATATTAGTGGACGATCGATCGGTTGTGATGCACTTACTTATGCTATTGATTCAATGCGACTATTCTTATTCGTCTACTGTGTACTGTACCTCAATTTTAATCTACATTGTAATTGTCAGGAACAGGGAGTGGCGAGTGCAACAAGCATTGGATTGACTTTAGCTGCGAACCAGTGTTTTAGATATATTTCTATCAAACAAGAACTAAGTAATCGTTGTTATTTCTTTTTCCTTAGGTCTCTCGTAATATTTTACTTGTGGCTATTAGTCCAGATGAGTATCTTCATGAAACTGAAGAAATTCCCCTACCATATGATGACACAGTAAAAAACCAAAACGTACGATTCATAAGCAAATAGTAATTCTTTATGAGAATATTCCAGACCCTTGACAATTGCTATTCCACAGGTAAAAAGAAACCCCGAACAGGTATTTTCACTGGCTCCTTGGATATTGAAAGTGGACGAATGTTGTTTTGCCAAATTAAATGAGACCAATTCATAATGCTGCTTGTGATCAGCGGAAACGACATTGTAAGGAGTACTTCTTCTCGTAAAAGATTTGAAAAGGCTCCTTTTCCGGGTTCAACCGATGGCTAAAAGGCCTTTACCACTGTCTGTTTAGCATGCAAATAGGCTCACATCTTTAACTTTCGTGTGGGTTTTCAAACGAGTGAGTTTCTGGTCGGCAAATGGGTCTGAAAAGAGAGCCCCTCATTGTTATTCGAATTTCCTCTCCACGAATAATCCGTACTCTGATTGTTCAGAAATGACAGGAAAATTGTAAATGTGTTAACAATAATTCTCAAAAAATTAATGGCCTCTTTTCGATGCTTTCGGCATCGAAGTTGGTCCACGAAACTGTTCTGTTCCTAATTGTTCTGAAGTGGGAAAGAGGGGCATGCCCCAAAATAAAAATAAGTGCTATAGAAATAGAAACACTTGTTTCTCCCCCATCTTGATATAAGGTGTTTTATGAGTACCTACACCAGAAGAGGGTCTCGTTTATATTATTCTAATGCTAATGTTCCTAGGTCCATTCGTGATTTTTACTCGTGGCCATGAACCCAGACGAGTCGCTTCGTGCAAGGAAGCAGCCACCCCGCTATCATATGAAGACGCACTAAAAGACGAACACGTATGATTTACAAGTAACTAAAACTTTCCTCGCTAGCTAAGCGAATACTAATACATAGCTTGTGTCTCCGCAATAGTGAAGATCTAAACTTGCCAAACTGCCGAACAGCGGCTGCCCAGCGTGGTTTCTTTTATAGAGCAGCAAAAGCGTGGAGTAGCCTCAGTAACAACACTAGAACTGCTCAATCACTAAGATCATTAAAAAAGCATGCAAACGCAGAATTAGTGAAGAAATAGGGTACTGGTATCTTAATATATAACTATAGAATATTTCATAGTGCTAGTTGTTATGATTGTTATTTTTAGTAGTAGTAGTTTTAAGTCTATCTGTATTGCATATGGTGATTGATTTCTCAAACGATTGCCCGAATGATTATGTATAAAAAGCCAGGAAAATGTTCAAGAGACGGGCGAAAACGAAATATATCTAGAAGTGGTACTTGAAAGATATTGATGAAACTATGTAGAGATGTAAAACTAGACTATAGGAATTATAGACTATACTACGTGTAATATAGACTATATTACGTGTAAAATAATTATGTAACTGATAGGTCGATTAATGTCTTCCCTATAACTTGTCTGAGATCTTGCATTAAATTATTAGTCTCTAAGCTTCGCGGGAAATGTTAACTGGTTTCATTAAAATCGTTTTACGAAGCAAGGGGGCAAGGGGTGCAACTCGCTCTTTTCACCGCTGAAGTTTTCTCTTGTAAATCCATGTGGATGTGCACTCCTTGCGTTCAGTGGATTTCTACCCGTTTTGGGGGGGGGGGGGGGGTGTGGGGGTGGGTAGAGGAAGGGAATAACTGACTCCTTGAGCTGGTGGGTAGGGGGGTGGTGGTGCAGCAAATTTAAATAGCTAAACTCAAAAGTGACAGCAGAATCATGTGTCATGTGGCTCACTCCGTAGGGGCGTAGTCTGGTTTTAGTGACATGAAGCGACTTGAAGTATTCGACTTTTCGTACTCCTGCCGTATAGGATGATAGTCCATCATAACCCTATATAGTTTACGTTGTTGGGGACCTGTCGGGCGATTAATGAACTTAAGGCAATTAAGCTGCAAATAGTCGCTATGAGTCTTTATCAGTCTCCCTCCCCCCCTTCCCCCCCTAACTCGGGTGGCCTAAAAAGACCTTTGCGAGGGAGACTCAGTTCGTCTCCCTTCATTGAAAGAAATTGCACTTTGGAAAACAAATGATTAGAGTGTGAAAGACTCCTGGGACGCAAGGATGATGAATTACTCTTTAACCTGTGAGGGCTTTGTGTTCTCTTTCTTTGCCTGCGCTTGCAATTTTTCGACCCAGGGTTTGGACGAGAACTTAATATTCAAAATGGCGGTGAACCATTCGGAATATCTTATTGGTTTTAATGTTTATGCAGAAGCTTTTTCTTTCTGTCGTCATTGCCAACGCTTAGGTTATCGCCATGGTGGGTGTAAAGGACTTGAAAGCTGCGAGGCTCATTGCCATTGCCCACATTGTGGTTGGAATACTATTGGTGATATTCGGAATTGTAGACCGCGTTGAGGGATATTTTTGGACAGGGGAAGGATGTTTTGGAATATTGTGCGGAGTGTGGGTATGTACAGTGTAAGTACAATACTGTAGTCAGAAAATCGTCGAAGCTTTTAGAAAAGAAATGAGAAATGAACTATGCAGCTTGTACAGAAAAATGTGGTTGAAGGAAGTGAATTGAAGTATAAAATTGGGTCCACCAGTAATAATTTTTAAATTCTCGGTCGTTTCAAATTTGGTGATCGGGTGAATTTGGTTGCTCGAATTGAATTGCCTTGTAGATTTTCGAATTGTCATGCAAAGAACGAATCAAGCATATTTTCAAACCTCCATTCGTTAAGTGAAGCATGGATATTTTGTAACCCTTTCATCAATTCATGGAAACGAAGTTTTTTGCATTTCCAGACGCAAGTTCATCATTCTGCAAAACATTTTAACATTTGTTTGAAGAAATCTTCAAATGGGTTGCAATATAGAACAACGTTATCTCCATTGTACGCGTGAAATTACATAGTATAAAGCTATCCAGAAAATAATAAACCAACCAAAAGGGAATAGTTCCGAATGTACATGTAGCTCTAGCCAGCCAATAGAGTGGTGCATCGAATTCGTTTATAACAAGTCTATTTAAAAAAAAAACCAAAATTTTTTTAATCGTTTGTGGGACTTTCCGAGGTTAAAATATCTTTAAAACCGATGTTTCGACCAGTTTTACTGGTCTTCCTCAAGCTGTTTAACTGTTGTCAATATGGCGGATTGTTTAGTGGTACAAATTTGAAATACAAACTGAGATAAACACTGCTCACAGTTAGCTACAGCTAGTCTGTTTTTAAGCGGCTTAATAATATTTGTAATAAAGTTCAGATATAACACGTGCTGTCATTGGTTGAAAGGGCGTGCTCTATCAGAGTATAAAACATGGAGTTGAAGCTGTCACGCCATCTACCAATTTGTAACATGGCGGACCAAATGCCGAATTTTTCTCTTGGGTTTTTATACGACCCAGAAGTTCTCTATGACCTAGAAGACGAAAGAGAAAACGAGCTGTTAGCGTCGATCAATTGAAAGGATACTGTCAATGACAATGTGACGTACCCTTTAACTGAAAGTGAGGTTTCCAACAAAGTTAATTACGAAAACAATGAGCGCGGCGGCAATTTAAACCGGCAAAGATTTGAAAACATGTCCAGTGCCGCAATAGACGAGATAATTGTAAGAGGAGAAACAAAGAAAACCAAACAATCCACCAAATGGGCTATCCGAGTTTTTGAAGGTGAGTTTTTTCATTGCAAAAATATAATAAATACCATATGAACACCTCAAATAGAGTGGACGCACATTTGCTGAACTTTCTTACCCAAAAAAAAAACACAAAACAATCAAGGAAAGTGGATGATTTTAAAACTAGCTAGCACACACACATTTCTAACCAACAACTATAACTTTCTCTACAAAATGAACACCAAAATACAAAAAAAAATCTTTTTTTCCTCGTTGCCGTTTTTTAATAGCTTGTATGTGTACGTACAATAAAAGTCAACTACATGTATTACATTTACAGATTGGTCCTAGGGTGCTAAAATCGAAATTCTTAAGTTTACTACAAAAATCAGTAAGCGTAGATGCTGTTTTAATTTCTATAGGTAAACTGTTCCAAAGGTGACTAGCTTTATATGTAAAGGAATTATGATACGATCTATTATTATACCCTGGTTGCACTAGATTTACACCTTTATTCCTTAAACTATATCTAGATTCCCGCAATTTAAAAAAGTTTTTAATATATTCCGGACCGTTCCATTTCATACATTTAAAAAGAATTTCATACATTTAATAGAGAATTTAGAGTTCACTATGAAGTCCTCCGGAAGAAAATGTGTACACGGAAAAAAAGCCATGAATCAAGAAAGCCAAGCGCTGTGGTCTTCAGTCGGGGGATGTTGGAATTGGAAGTTGATCAAGACGACGAACACTTACACGGCATGAAGGATTGTAAGCCTGCTTCATGAACTGCTTAACTTAATCTCTAACCTAAGTAGATTAAACAATGTAAAACTAATTAAATAATAGTTAAAATGGGTAACTGCTTGTTGTTACATTTTTGTTGCATGCCATATATCGTACTCGGGAGTCTATTTTCATTTATGCTTTGTTAGCGGACATTTGTTGGTCATTCGTGCACGTAACAATCCAATCAAGTTAGGTTGCCCATTCTAACAAGGATTCTGATTGGCTTATTGTAAGCGTCCTCTGTTAGAGTATCGAGCATGCTGATGACACTGTTGTTCGCTTTGAAAATAAAGTTTGTTTGGAAATTGCTAGTGATGTGTGGGGAATTTAATGGACTCTTAATTATAAAACAAATAGAGAAGCCTTGACTGTGCTCTGTTCTGTAGTAAAGCACTTAGGAAGCGGCTAGAGCACTCAAGAAGTGGGGAGAAACACTCAACTACATCTCGTTTTTCTCCCTACACTTCTTTCGTGCTCTAGCCGTTTCCTGCGTGCTTTGCTACAGAACAGAGCACAGTCAAGGCTTCTCCATTTGTTAAACATGAAAAAACTTCCTAGTTCTGATTGGTTAAGATGAATGCAGTTTTCAGTGAATTCAGTGCAGAAGAGGGTTAATTTAGTGCAAAGAAAGAAACAAATCAGACATTCTGATTGGTCAGAATGATTAGTCAATGTCAAGATCAATGTCAAGGTCAAGGTCGACGTCACTTGCAGGGTTTGAATAAATTATTTTTGCACGTGATGCGCATGCTTTTCTTCTTCGTAGTTTTGAGAAGCTACCTTGTATTTTTTCATGTATATATTATACATAATCTCATGATTTTCGTGTGCAATTTGGAATAGATGAACACTTTTAAATGTTTTCAAAGACCACAAATTGCACTCGCCCTATGGGCAATTTTGTTAGTCTTTGAAAAGATTTACTCGTGCTTATTTATTCCAGGTTGCACTCAAATTCATGTCATTACCTATACAAATCTATTGAGAATACACATGTTTATACAAAGTGAAAAGCACATCACAATAACTGACTGATATTTTCTTAATAACAGAATAATTAGTATACAGCACAATGCTGTGCTTCCATGCTGAAAATTGAGCCACAAATATTCAAAAAAGCTGGCTCATTTTTTGGAGCAGACCCAGCTGAAATGGTCCAGTTGCCAGATTATTTCAACAAGCCTGTTTTTAAGTCCCAGTGAGTTGATAATGGCTGTTTCTGGGGTCTTCCCACTTTTTCTGGTTCTCTGTCTTTCTCCCTTTCACTGATCCAAGACACCATGTAATGGGCCAGCATCTGACTCAGCAGAAGTAGCAATACTCCATTAATGGTTTCATGCTACAGAAATCAGGATGTGCTGTGGCCATAAGAAACTTTTGCTTGATTCAGCCGCCCTTACCTTTTTTCCTTCTTAACTTCTCATCCCACTTGGTAAGATTGTTCTTCAGAAGCCAAGATACTAACTTTTAACTATGTAACCTCTGAGAATGTTTGACAATCTATTCTCAGTGTTTTCTTGTTTCTTACTTCCAGATGATTCTCACAGGATCTATTGGGATTCCAGGAAGTAACAGAGAAAGGAACTCATCAAGCCAAGCTTTTGTAAGTTGTTCTCTTTCAGTTATGATTGTCTTTGTGTTTGTATCAAAGGCTTTGAAGACCCCAGTTTACCTTCTGTAGGTGCCATTAACAACATAAGGGAGAGAAGGGAGGGGAGGTTACAGTTATAAATTTTGGTACGATCCAATTTGTCTCGAATTTTAGTGAGTGTTACAAACTGAAACCTGTCCAAACCCTTTGTGATTGTGCTGCAGAGATGCTAATCTGAGTAAATTCGATCATCTTGTGTACATAGAAGATCTTGTTTGTAATAAACTGCAACCATCAATTCATTTGCAATGAAAGTGTGGTTTTAAGTCTCCTCAAAGCATTTCATTTGATGGATTCTACGTACATGCAGATCAAAGGTTAACACTTAGTTCTAATTTGTCTGTCCTTATCACTCACTTTTCAGGACATTGTAAACAAAAAAACATTACATAACTGTTCTTCATGATAAACTTGAAAATTACTTTCATTGTAACAGCGAACTGCATATGGGTTCCTGGTAATAATTGAAACATAACTTGTAAAAATTCTCCACCACCCTGTCCCCTAGCTATTTAACTCCCAAGATCTGATTTACAATTCTCCTCTCTATAGCTGCTACTTGCATTTATGAGACAGTTATGAGAATTTGGTGTTAGATCAAAGTGCATGTATGTGTATACAGCAACTTCTATCTGATAGGTTTGAGTATTCCCTTTACCTGTTTGCTAGATAATGTATGGATATGGTAGAAGTTACATGTTAATCACTTCTGGGAGTAGTTAAAAGCTGGTGTAGCCACGAGAGTTATTTTTTATCGGTTCTGTCGTTCGTCTTTGTAAATTGTAATTAGTGTAAAAAGTTCTCGTCTCGATAGTTCAGTTCTGTATTTATTAGTTGGTATTTTTTCGTACTGTCAAAATGTAAATTAAGTTTGTCAGTGTTGTCTCATGTAATCGCCTTTGAGTATTGTGTAGCCTTGTTTAGTCTGTTGTTTTAGCCTTTATCTGCTATATAATGTCGTAGTTGTAATTTTCATTCAGTCGTTGTTATTCCGGAGTGCCGTACAGATCTTGTAAGTAGTTACGCTTTCGTTTGTATTTTCCTGTGTTTTTCGTATTCCTTTCGTTGTATTTAAGTTTCATGGCAGGGTTTAAGTTCGCATTGTTAATTCTGTATTTTTTTTTGCGTTATGTACAAACTTGTGAATTGTTGGGATTAAAGGAACGCATTCAAACTGTGATGGAGTGCCAGTTACAGCTGGTGTTAGCAATAAATTGAGTTTTATTTCTTCAGGCTGCTGCTTTCATGGGTTGTGCAATCACCTCTGCTGTGTTTGGAGGAATAATAATCCTTTGTTACAGTATTGCCATTGGGATGTACCGCACTTCTCCTTGGTATGAAGATGATTTTCCTGAGCGCTACTGGTACAACTATGATGCAGAAATGGCTATCACAGTGATCACATTGATTCTTGGTATTGTTGAGTTTGGCATTGGAATATGGGCTGCCGTTCTCTGCTGTAATATGAATCCTTGCCAGTGCTGTGCTATTCAAGAAGGCCAGGTATTATCTTCTGTATGAGTTTTCTTTTGTCTGCTTATAATATGATCATCATCACTGACTGTCATCATTTTCACTGCCACTGTTTTGATCACCATCATCATTAATGTCGTCTCATCATCTTTATAATTGTCATCATATCATCATTGATCATTTACTTCAAATAGCTTGACTTTTAGCAGGGTTGTCAAAACAAATTTGAAGAACTGGTTTGTGATACAAAGTAG
Organism: Stylophora pistillata; assembly: GCF_964205215.1. Taxonomy (NCBI): domain Eukaryota; kingdom Metazoa; phylum Cnidaria; class Anthozoa; order Scleractinia; family Pocilloporidae; genus Stylophora; species Stylophora pistillata. Next base: position 13,568,709 of record NC_142520.1, read on the forward strand.
GCAGCACAATGTCATGCCTCCGTGTTGAAAAGCGATCCACAATCATTTAGAATAATTGGGCCATCATCATCATCAGTTATCATATCATCGTTTATCGACTGTATATAATAGTTATTGTATGCTTCCTTGTTTTCCTGTTTCACTGTATGCTTTTTGACTGTCTGTGTGTCTGTGGTCTACCTGTTAGTTTCTATGTGTTACTGGATTTGTCTTCCATCTTTCTCCATTTGCTAGTCTGTCAGATAGACATTTCTATACTAGTGAAGTGCTGAGCCTGCAAGCTTTGTTAGAAAGATAATTTGGTTTTATCAAATGAGTTGATAATGTAAATTTGCCACCGTAAAGAATATACAAAGCTGATGTTTCAAGTTTTAGCCCTTTGTCAAAGCAAATGATGAAGCTTTACATTGAAACTCTTTATTGTAGAAATTTGCATTTATTTATCAAATCAGTTAAGGTATCACAGACAAAAAAATAGCATTTTCATTCAAACTCAGCATGAAAAATTATGCAAGTTAACCCTGTAGATATACGTTTTCTTTAAGCTTGATTAACACTGATTTATATTTATAATCTTTGCCATTGAACAGAGTTGGAGCTTACTGTTCCATGCCTAAATGTTTTACAAGTTTATTTGACGACGCATTTTGATCAACATGTTTCTTTTTATCAGAATGTGACCTGCACATATTGAGCTGAAAAAAGATGTCTGGAATTTTTTTTTCCTTCAGTGATACCTCAATAGAACCAAATTGCCTTGTAATACCCCCTTCTGAGGCAGCGCCACAGTTTCCCTAGGGAGTTGATCCCTTCTAAGAAAGAGTTTATTTTTCCTTGTGTACACTGTTTTGTATAAATGTTGACATCTAAACAGCATTATGAATGACTCCTGAGACCCAACAGCCCTGTGGGTACACATGCAGACATGTACATTGTAACTGCAATTAGTTGCATGTAGTTGGTTATACAAACCATCCATCACGCATGAAATACTCATGATAAGAATGATTAGAAACAAAGATTTTCCACAAAGACTATGCAAACCTCTTCCATAAAGCTGTTAGGTCTAATCGTTCATGAAACATGCTTTTTAGGTGTCAACCCTTTTGCAATTGAGAGCATACATCTGATTATACAAGATGATCCATAACGATGATGATATTTGTGTACTCTTGTAGGCACCTTCAATGGTTTATGTGAGCAACCAAGGCATGGTCTATTGTGCTGGTGGTGCTCCCATGGCAATTCCAATGCAAACAGCAGGTGGTGTGGTAATGGTTCCAGTATCTTCATCAGGGGGCGTTGGAGGCCATCCTCAAACAGTTCAAATGCCAGGTGGTAGTGTAATGCAAGTAGTTAGTCAGCCACAGATGTACCAAGCTCCTATGGCTGGAGCTGTCGTCCAGGTGCCAACATCTGGAGCTGGGGGTCTGGGAGGTCAAGCTCAAATGGTCCAGATGCCAACATCTGGGGCTCAAGGAGGTCAAGCCCCAATGGTCCAGGTGTCACAAATGGGAAATCCTGAAGGCCCCCCAGAATTTACCAGGGTCACTCCTGATGTAACAGTGCTCGCAGAGAAGGAACCACTTCCTTAAGTATTTACAGATTCCAATTAGTAAGTAAAATTAAGTCCCTTGACGCAACCTACAAACTGTTCCTTGAATTGTCTTTGCTGAGTTGTCTATATTCCCTGTTTTTGATCGCGGGGGTCTGGTTTACAATCGCTTCTGTTAGTAACAAGTTATGATTAGTTTAGTAGCCTCTCAAAGGATGAACAACCATCTTTGAGACACCCTCCAAGAGTTTCTTCTCCGCAAAGTATAGCTGTGTTCTTATAAGCGCACAGTGCTTATGGAGATGGGTGGGAACTCGTCTGAAAGTATGAATGATGATAACGCAATGAAAAATTCTTAAGGACTTGCTCTCACACAAAATGTTCTTTCTTTCCTTGTAGCTCTTTGTCAAAATCAACGGACAAGCACGGAGATTGTTTTTCGTTATGATGCTCACTGTTGTTTAAAAGCACTACACGCAGCAAAAGTAACACAGTTATCTTAAATGATCACCTTTCAGTTATTAAACGTGGAGTAAATAACTGAAAGGTAGATTTGATAGACTGAAAAGCAAGTATGCAGCTGTTTCGTGAAAGGTTGTCAGAAAAAAAGAAACAAATACACGCAATTACCCCCAAAGGTAAAGTGGAATATTTTCAGGTCGCAGTTCCTTTATCTCAGGATTTCAGGAAAATCCGCCTGAGAAAACGGAGGAGAATATTGCGATTTGATTAATTAATTTATTTTTTACTTATTTGGCTTATAAAAATTAATTGATTACCGGATACCCAGATTGCCTACGTCCCGTCCTTTTTTCTGACCAACTATCTCAAAACAATTGTTTCCAGTATAGCTTAAGCACGGAGTGAACATTGCTGAAAAAAAGGCTTAGTGTTCCCTTAATATAGTTTAGGTGTAGTATTTATTTATAACACCTAGGAATGAAGCGGCACTTCTATTTAGAGTTATCAATTCCCACTTATTTAAAGGAAATTTTACTAGACTGTAAAGCTGGTCGTATTAAAGGCTGGAGTGAACATTTCCATGAAACAAAGGCATTGCAGAAGCGTCTCTGTTAATTATTTGCTAATCACTTTTGGTGCTATTTTTTGGAAGCGCTGATGAAATTTTTTTACTATTAATTACGAAGAAACCAGCATAGACATTGAAGCATCAGAGAGGAACATACAATCTTTTAGAACTCTATCTGCAGTAGGGGGGCCAAAAAATAAAAACTTCAATTATTGGTATTGTTTAAAACTTTTCACCCTATTACGAGATCGTTTTCTGCAATGGCACGAAAGTTGGCCCTCGATTGATCAAGTTTGAGAACGAGTTGAAAAGTTTTGATCATTATTGTTGAACGGTTAGAAGAGATGTCTCGCACGATAATGTACCCTAACCGAAGGAGCGAATGGTTGCTGCTCTCAGGTTACCGGGGGCTTTTTCATTTTGTTATTGACTTTCCCTTCTAACAGAATGTAAAATATATCCATTTTGTGACATTCAGACGCTTCTTTATTACACTTATATAGTTCGTTAACAATCCAATTGAAGTGACTAGATAAAATCATTTCGCTCCAACTTTCTCGCAGTCTCTGAGCTTCTCTCGATGCTTGGTAAGATACACAATTTTGAAGCTGCTCAATAAAAGAATTTAAAAATAAAATCTCGTTCCACCTTTGGACAATTAGTTTCAAAAGCAGGCTAAAAATACGTCGAAATACTTATACAAAAAAGAAAAAAACACAATTCATCACATTCAGACATAAAAGAAAAAATATTAATCTCAAGACTGACTTATGGCCATGAAGGTCACAATCTGTTCTTTTCCCGGAAATTAAAATACCTTTAAGCAATGACTTGATAAAAATCCTCGAACCGTTATCTGCAATTTCCATGTGACATAAGTAAGATAATTGAGAAATGGGACAACTGATTATTCTCCAAGTTCAATGGAAATTCTCTATACATGCAAATGGCTGTAGCAGTCTTATCACTCATAAGAAAAAAAACTGATTGAGAAAAAATCTGTAAAAACAACATCTGGAAACGTTTTCAATACGTTTTCACTTCGACGTAAATGTTACGCCTGAAATCATGTTAATAGAACACTAATTAATTTGTGTTACATAAAAAAATGTTACCTTTTATATAGCTAATCGGGATAATTTCAGAACTTCTCATTAAGAAAAATGTGTATAGGGATTAGTTTGAGCACGATATCAATATTAAAATACTTAAAAGTTCTCCTTTTGAGTGTCCAAAATTCTACAAGCTCCCAACAGCAGTCCAATTTTTTGAGGCAATGGGAGTCCTTGTTGAACTTGAGGTTGGCCGTCTTTTGGTTCTTCCTGCTTTACCAAGAAGACTCTTGACATAGACGTCATCGGTATCTTACTGGTTTGTAGGTAGCTGCAAACTCCCCCGGATTCCAATGCTCACTTCCTTAGCTATAAAAATAAACGTATCTGAACTTAAAGAAGATCGTTGAGTTGCCATAACATTTTCTTAAGACATGAAAAGAAACACTGTACAAAAAGAGTTTCATATAAGATATTTCCTTTTTTACTCCTTTCATCTTTTCTAAAAAGATTGTTGTCATCGTAGATTTGTCCACTCCATTGTATTGTATCTCAATTTGCTGGAGGAAAAAGAAAATGAACTTTTAACCCCATTAGAAGCAAAATAACAGCAAAAGTATGATCGCTCAAATATAAACAATAAATTATGATTTAGAGTTACTTTTTCATTCTTATGAGAAAAAACTATGAAAAGAATAGTTACTTGCTTCAGCATCGAAATATCCTTGAGATCCAGGCTGACGTCATCACCAATAAGTACAAATGGCGCCCAGTATTTCACCTCCTTGAACACTTCAAATTCTCTCATACACTTCATGGCCTGATTGAGAGCTTCACTTGTCTTCTTTCCTTTAGCAAGCGCATCATAGAAGAAACTCATAAACTCCAGGGTTCCCTCGTCGTCAATGGCCCACAAGGTTACCACAACAGATCTAGCACCAGCTCCTAAAAGTGCTCGCGCGATGCCCTACCACACCCTCATCCATGATCTCCCCTCGAGCAGTGTAACAGCAACTCAATACAACAAGTCGTGCCCGCAGCCCAGCTTGTACCACATCCTCCATCGTCATGAGGTAGTCCTTCTCTTGAGGATTTGGGTTTTCTCTTGTGGTGTTGGGTGCCAGGAAAACCTCTCCAGTTTCCATCTTACCATGCGTTGCAATGTGTACTAACGCCACCGATGACATTCGTTTTAACACATCATCTTTTGTTGCCATTTCTCCAGTGAGAGGGGCGATATTGAGGATACGTCCGATCATCTCCACTTCTTTCTTTGCTCCAGGAAGTTGTATCAAACTTCTTCTGTCATAAATGATATCTTTGAAACATGGGTCTCCAACAAGCAATGCACCAGTCGTCGTGTGGAATTGAGCTGGGCAATCATGAATTAATTGTAACGTCGTCAAGGATGGAAGCACACGAATTCTGAAAGAATCACTTAGATATGTTGACTTGGAGTCTTCCAATGCTGCGAAAGGTACAAGGCAAAATGGTCCCTCAGGAACAAATGTAAGCTCTTTACTTTCGTTGATCAAATCAGCAATAGGAGTAATGATGATGTCATGAAGCTTCTGTAAAGCCCTGGATTCCGAGTACCACACATTAATTGGGATGACATCGCTCGCCATTTCCTCCCGCTTCGGCGAATCAAAGGAAGGATTTTCGCGTTTCACACTTTCTTTTACACCAATCTCCTCAAGCGCAGTTGTGTTAAGTTGCTCAATAAAAATTTCCAAATCCTTCTCATACTTGAAATCATTTACATGTACCTTTCTCATCTGGATATTATCATTACTGAGGATTACCCAGAGGTGAACGCAAGGACCACTTACAGCAATGAAAACTGCGCTCGATGGAACACAACTCAGAAAAGTGTTGTCCGAAGTGCTGTTTGTTGATGAATGTCCACGCTGATATATTGTGTCCAGGAGATCTCTCAGAGACTGAGCACGTCCTTCTTCTGCGGTAAAAAGAGCCTCTACGACGTTGCCTTGCATTAGATTTGTACGCCACAAACCTTTGTACGCTTGTCGGTGTTGATTGCGATACGAAATCTTCCATTGATCGTTGAGATGAAGACTGGCCCTGATATAATCATACACCTCTACACTCATTTGAAAGCACACAAACGCCTTCCAAACATTTCCTAGGCACTCAAAAATTGAACCAAGAAAAAAGAGTGAGCATGCCTCTGCAGTCGCGTCTCCCACTTTTTTAGCAATCTCTAGTTGACGTTGATAGTACCCCATTGCTGCTTTCAACTGATCTAGACCATGATAGTCGTTCCCCAGATTGCAATATCTTCTCCCCTCTCCGGCCTTGTCTCCTACTTCTTTAGAAATTTCTAGAGCACGTTGATGGTACCCGATTGCTGTTTTGAACTCTCCTAGACCTTGATAAGCGCTGCCGAGATTTCCATAACTCCTTCCTTCTCCGGCCTTGTCTCCCACTTCTTTAGCAATTTCTAGATGACGTTGATGGTACCCGATTGCTGTTTTGAACTGTCCTAGACCTTGATAAGCGTTGCCAAGATTACAATAGCTTTTTCCCTCTCTGGCCTTGTCTCCCACTTCTTTAGCAATTTCTAGATGACGTTGATGGTACCCGATTGCTGTTTTGAACTGTCCTAGACCTTGATAAGCGTTGCCGAGATTACAATAGCTTTTTCCCGCTCCGGCCTTGTCTCCCACTTCTTTAGCAATTTCTAGATCACGTTGATGGTACCCGATTGCTGTTTTGAACTGTCCTAGACCGTCATAAGCGTTGCCAAGATTTCCATAACTGATTCCCTCTCCGGCCTTGTCTCCCACTTCTTTAGCAATTTCTAGATCACGTTGATGGTACCCGATTGCTGTTTTGAACTGTCCTAGACCTTTATAAGCGTTTCCAAGATTTCCATAACTGATTCCCTCTCCAGCCTTGTCTCCCACTTCTTTAGCAATTTCTAGATGACGTTGATGGTACCCGATTGCTGTTTTGAACTGTCCTAGACCTTTATAAGCGATGCCGAGATTACAATAGCTTTTTCCCTCTCCGGCCTTGTCTCCCACTTCTTTAGCAATTTCTAGATGACGTTGATGGTACCCGATTGCTGTTTTGAACTGTCCTAGACCTTGATAAGCGTTGCCGAGATTACAATAGCTTTTTCCCTCTCCGGCCTTGTCTCCCACTTCTTTAGCAATTTCTAGATGACGTTGATGGTACCCGATTGCTGTTTTGAATTGTCCTAGACCGTCATAAGCGATGCCGAGATTACAATAGCTTTTTCCCTCTCCGGCCTTGTCTCCCACTTCTTTAGCAATTTCTAGATGACGTTGATGGTACCCGATTGCTGTTTTGAACTGTCCTACACCTTGATAAGCGTTGCCGAGATTACAATAGCTTTTTCCCTCTCCGGCCTTGTCTCCCACTTCTTTAGCAATTTCTAGATCACGTTGATGGTACCCGATTGCTGTTTTGAACTGTCCTAGACCGTCATAAGCGTTGCCACGATTTCCATAACTGATTCCCTCTCCGGCCTTGTCTCCCACTTCTTTAGCAATTTCTAGATGACGTTGATGGTACCCGATTGCTGCTTTGAACTGTCCTAGACCTTGATAAGCGTTGCCGAGATTACAATAGCTTTTTCCCTCTCCGGCCTTGTCTCCCACTTCTTTAGCAATTTCTAGATGACGTTGATGGTACCCGATTGCTGTTTTGAACTGTCCTAGACCTTGATAAGGGTTGCCGAGATTACAATAGCTTTTTCTTGCTCCGGCCTTGTCTCCCACTTCTTTAGCAATTTCTAGATGACGTTGATGGTACCCGATTGCTGTTTTGAACTGTCCTAGACCGTCATAAGCGTTGCCAAGATTTCCATAACTGATTCCCTCTCCGGCCTTGTCTCCCACTTCTTTAGGAATTTCTAGATCACGTTGATGGTACCCGATTGCTGTTTTGAACTGTCCTAGACCTTTATAAGCGTTTCCAAGATTTCCATAACTGATTCCCTCTCCGGCCTTGTCTCCCACTTCTTTAGTAATTTCTAGATGACGTTGAGGGTACCCGATTGCTGTTTTGAACTGTCCTAGACCTTGATAAGCGTTGCCGAGATTACAATAGCTTTTTCCCTCTCCGGCCTTGTCTCCCACTTCTTTAGCAATTTCTAGATGACGTCGATGGTACCCGATTGCTGTTTTGAATTGTCCTAGACCGTCATAAGCGATGCCGAGATTACAATAGCTTTTTCCCTCTCCGGCCTTGTCTCCCACTTCTTTAGCAATTTCTAGATCACGTTGATGGTACCCGATTGCTGTTTTGAACTGTCCTAGACCTTGATAAGCGTTGCCGAGATTACAATAGCTTTTTCCCTCTCCGGCCTTGTCTCCCACTTCTTTAGCAATTTCTAGATGACGTTGATGGTACCCGATTGCTGTTTTGAACTGTCCTAGACCTTGATAAGGGTTGCCGAGATTACAATAGCTTTTTCTTGCTCCGGCCTTGTCTCCCACTTCTTTAGCAATTTCTAGATGACGTTGATGGTACCCGATTGCTGTTTTGAACTGTCCTAGACCGTCATAAGCGTTGCCAAGATTTCCATAACTGATTCCCTCTCCGGCCTTGTCTCCCACTTCTTTAGGAATTTCTAGATCACGTTGATGGTACCCGATTGCTGTTTTGAACTGTCCTAGACCTTTATAAGCGTTTCCAAGATTTCCATAACTGATTCCCTCTCCGGCCTTGTCTCCCACTTCTTTAGTAATTTCTAGATGACGTTGAGGGTACCCGATTGCTGTTTTGAACTGTCCTAGACCTTGATAAGCGTTGCCGAGATTACAATAGCTTTTTCCCTCTCCGGCCTTGTCTCCCACTTCTT